>NC_081408.1:529551741-530216741 GCF_030272615.1 Cryptomeria japonica | reverse complement strand
TGCGAGGTATAGTGATTATAAAGTCAAATACAACATGGTAGGTCCATCCAAGGTGTTTAGATATGTGAAAATGTACCTTGAAGATAGGAAACATGACTTTATTAGGATCAATAAAAATAATGTAAAAAGGGGTGAGCTTAGGGTTAAGGGTCCAATTTAATGATATGTGAATTGATGAGAGAGGACCTTAGATCTAATTAAGTTAATAATTAAATGCTTAAAGGAACCTTGAAAATGCAAGATGCAAAGGGACACACTAAGGCGGGTGCTAACCTAAGCGTGGAACTGACAACCCCGATTAAGGGTGTATAATTTATAACGCTACAGGTTTGAGTGTGAAGTTCAAAGACTTTTTTTGGGGTTGATAAATGTTTATTTTATTTATAATATTAAAATTTAAGCTACAACCATGGTCCACCATTATCAAAATGTAGGGATTAACCCCAAAGTTTGAAACAATATGAAAGTTCTAATAGATTAAACTAAAAAAGGGGTTTGTACGCAAACAACCATACCTAGCTAAACAAAAAAAAAGTCATACCAGACAAAATTCTACCAAAAAGAGCTAGCCCTAAACAAAAAAACCCTACTTGTATTTCTTTTTCATCCCGGGACCATTCACCCGGTAATCTTCAGCTTTGAACTTTGTTTTCTTGCCCTCACTCTGTTGCTTCATCTTTTCCTCTTGAGCTATTCTCCTTTCTACTTCGGTGGTGTAGATGAAGAGCTTTAAGTTTTCCAATGCCTCATGAGCTTCCTCAGTCCTCACCACTCTATCTACCCCATCTCTCCAAAGCACAAACAAATGGTACTCCATGTTGATTCATTCTAGAATGATTCCCTCACCAAAGGGATGCTACAGACCCTGCCCAAGTACCACTCTCCCCAGCTGAGAAGCCAATCCACATAGAGAGTGTTAGGAACACATGTTTTAGCCACCCATTCAACCTCCAATTCAGACCCAAATGTAAGACCCCAAGCCACCAACATTGAAATTATGTCTATATTAGTCCTAGACTTGAATTCAGACACCAAGAACTCATTACGCAACAACCTCTTAATTGTCTCTAGAAACTTCTCTTCAAAAATGAAAATACCACCCAGTCTCTTATTTATAATGTGACCTAAGAAAGCCAATTGTTGTTTAATGAAGTTTAGAGTGAAATTGGCTTCCATCTCTGCAACCTATGCTAAGGAGATACTACCCTTTGTTTTCTAATCTTCTACACCACACCATGCCACCAAACACAACATTTCCTTAACTTCAAAAAACAAAGGACATGCATCGATTAAAGAAGCGAAAAATCCATTAAATTTGGATACAAAATCCTTTCCCATCTCAATCACATGGCAAAACACATGCCACCTCACATCCTTCCAATAAATGAGAGCTTGCAATAATGGCAAGCGAGGTGACGACATAATTTAAATGATGAGGGGGTAAACTTGGTAAGAAAAAAATTAAAAGACATTTATCTCCTCCCTACAAAAGGGAAAAAACACAAGCAACACTTGTCAAACCTTAATTTTCCTAAGCCACATCACATCCTTTGTAGTCCCACCATTGGATTAACTGCTGGTCCATCTCACACCTCGGGTTGGATGAAGTGTCTGCCTCCACATTTCCTTCACTTTGAGTAGGGGAAATTTAAAAATATTGAAAAAGATTTATTTTTTTACAAATAATATTAATAAATTTATTGATTTGTTAGCACTGTGAAGACCCTTTAGCAGTTTCATCTGTCACTATATTTGAATCCCCTTCTAAATGCAGTTTGGAAACTTTGAGATTACCCACCAAATCAACTGCCAACAATGTAGCTCTCACCTCAGCTTCATTATTTGTGCCATCGGGTAACCTTTGAGCACCTTTTGCAACAAATATTCCTTTCTCATCACTGGCAATACAACCCACTCCCGAGATACCTAGATTACCTCTCAAAGCACCATCAAAATTGATCTTCACCCATCCTTTCTTCGGCCTCTCCTACCAATACAAAGACACATCCCCAATTGTAGGATATACCCTACTAGGCCCATTAATGAGAGAAGTTCAAAGATTTTAGAATCTCTATAACATTGAGTTTAAATAGATATAAGTAAGTCAATTTTTAGGCAATTTTGTTCTGAAATTTCTCCTACAACTTGTTTCAAGATTGTCTGCATAGTTTTGTATTTATTTGACTGACATAAAAATAATTATTTGTGTCACCAAAAATTGGGGATTTTGGTGGATGAAAGGTCACTTCTCTTACTTTAGACATCTCTTTTACTTCCATGTTTAATAAATTTTTGGACATTTTCTATAACTAAATCTATGTTTCAATAGATTTTAATAAGCCTCTCACCACAAAAAAAATGCTATGATTTTTGTGGAAATATTTGGCCCGTGTTATGCATAAAACTTAAAAGCAAATATAGAAGCAAAAGCGACTACCCACGTAATTCATTATTAAAAAAGGCAACATAATAAATCATTATATTAATGTTACTACTTATCAAATTGCCATTAGTTTTATATCCAAAGTCATTCTATATACTCTAGTCGGTTACTACTACCGAAATATTTAGTTGGTATGAACAGTCTAGTCGGTTACAGAAGGAAAACAGTCACAAAGCCCAGTATACACCGAGCTGTCTACCGAGTGTTATTTCATGTCTACCAAGCAGTAAAGATAATACATCGAGTTGATATACATCGAGTGAAATGTGTTACCAGATTCATTGAACCTGGACACACATATGAAAACATGTTACAAGATCGAGGCACGTAGAACCGTTATCGCATTGGAAATTGCACATATAGATTTTGTATAATTTTGTGGTCATCTAGCCAATGAAATATTTTGCATGGTTATTCATTCGAGAAATCATGTTTGTAAGATCGAAGCAATGAATCAGATCACCGACATAAGAAATCTATTTATACAACATGAATTTAGGGTTAGATATATGTGAATGAGAGAAATGTGTGTGCATATGTGTATAAGACTTATGTGATACATGAGAAATCACAGAGTATTATGACTATTATAGAGACATAGAGGTCACCAAGAAGGTTTTTAGAGAACAGTCAAAGAACAGAGTAAACAGAAGGGTTTACCAAGTTACTTTATGAGTTACCGAGGTATGCTATAGGCAAGGTAATCTTATTTTGAGCACATAGAATCTACTACAACATTTCAGATGTAAAGTTGCAGATATTTGTAAAGTCTTATTGTAATATTTTAAAGTTGTAAGAGAAACCTTTAACAGGGTAAAAGACTCTAATCAAGTCTATAAATTTTAAAGCCTCTAACTAGGTGCAACATTTATATAAAGTGTTGTAAAATCCTTTAGCAAGGTAGATCTAACAGATCTTGTTACTCCTAACAGGGTAAGCTATCAGAAATAGCTAAAAATGTAGCTCTAACTGAGCACTCTTTATTATTGCAGTAGTGAAGTTGTGGGTGCCATCCCCACCGCAATTTTTCTCTCTAACCAAGAGTTTCTGCGTAACCAAAATATATGTGTTATGGAGTGAATCATGTATGATTGTTACTTATTTGTTTTAGCTTTATGTTATGTTACAGCAGTTTTTTGTTTATGCATAACAGTAAAGATATTGTTGATAAAAGGATTTGAAGTACTGATTCACCCCTCCCCTCTCAGTACATTAGCTTTCCATATTGGGCCTAACAATTGGTATTAGAGCTTGAATCTTGGAAAAGGGTTTAACTGCCTAAAGAGAAAGATCTTATCAATGGAAGGCTACAAACAATCTCGGAGGATTGTGTATCTGCAAGAAGAATTGGATCATGCTAATCAAGTGATTACAGACATGCAAAGGCAAATGCAAAAATCTCTGAAAGTGAGAAGAAGATTATCTGATGATTTGTAGGACTCTCAAGAGTTAGTGTAACAAATTGAGACATCATCTGAGAACAGTATTTCTGAAGAGACTGAAGAAATGATTGGACAATTGAAAGAAAAGAACAAAGCACTAGCTGATCAACTAAAAGCAATAAAAAGAGAACATGAACATTTCAGCACACAGATGATTGAAAATTTTGATGCATTGAGGACAACCGAGGACAAAGTAAGAGATCTAGAAAGAGAGAAACAACAACTTGAAGCTTTAGTATCTGATAAGGATGATGAAATCATAAGGTTGACTGGGATTCAACAAAATATGTCAGATCAACTAGGTTATGCACATCATGAAGCAAATCTAAAAGATGATGAGAATCAAGCATTGAAACTTGAAGTATCAAGGTTGAGCAATGAACTTGAAATAGAGAAGAAATCCAAGGAAACATTGAAGAAGAGTTATGAAGCATCAAAGATGTTGGATGAGTAACTGAATACAAGATGACCCTACAAAGAAGGAGGACTCGGTTACAAAGGAAAAGACTCTACCGAGAAGGGAATCTACACTACTGAGAGAGGAGAATCATCAAAGCAAGCTGGAATCAAGAAGAACATCAAAAGAAAGAAGCCCGTTTGCAACTACTGTGGAAATCAAGGTCATACTGCCAACATGTGTCAAATCAGAAAAGGTAAGCAACTGAATGCCACTAAGACCAATGGTTATTGTTACAATTGCAATAAATATGGTCACATATCTAATCAATGTAGGACAAAGTCTGTTAACAATTATCAGAAGGCAAAATTCAAAGGGTTCTGTAAAAACTGCAATAGATATGGACATAGTACCGAGAAGTGTTGGTTTAAGCAAAAGAACCACATGTGGTCTGCACACCAAGCAAATACTAGAGGTTACCGAACTCACACAGATCCTTACCGACAATATTCTGCAGTACCATGGGATTACAATACAAGGATATGGTGTGAATGTTGTGGAAGATATGGACATATAAGTGCCAACTACTTTATAAGGTTTGGAATGAACAACCGAAGATCATGGAGAAATCCTAGTATGGCATGTATTCATTGTCACAAAGTTGGACACTTGGCTGGAGATTGTAGAGATCAACCTAGAGAAGACACTAGGAAATAAAAGACAAATTAAAGATGATTTGGAGAAAGAAGGAAATTGTGTCGAATAAAGAAAGCACCTTACCTATCGAGTTAGGTGCTCCCACACCAAATTAATCGGTAAAGGTATGAAGGGACTGCATTCTCATAAGGTTAAATCTTAAACAGTTCCTATTTTAGTATGTACTGAATTCAAAATCTACATAGTAAGATGTAGTACTAAGTTTGAAATTCTATCAAAGTCTTTTGGAGCACTTTACAGGAAATCTGTCAAGTCGGTGAATTCAGGAAGCTTGTCAAGTCGGTATATGAAGGAAATTTGGTTACTCGGTTAAAGCGCAAAAAAGGGAAAGAAAGTTAAGTAGAACTGAGTGCATTTATTATCTTTGACCTAACTTGCATGGAGCCCTATAAGGTTTATTATGTACTTAAAGCATTCTTCGAGGTCATTTTCATTCACCAAGTTTTTGAGAAGCAGAGCAGAGCAAATCAAGGCGATCAAACCATCTTCAAAGTGAAATCTAAGGTATTTACATCAAATCTCATCGCATTGCTAAACTTGTTTACCAAACTCATTAAGTTGTTATTATCTGCTGAGTGTGAAGCGTCTGTTGTTTGTTAAGTTCTCAAACCCTAAGGTTCCTGTGTCAATTTTTATCTGAAATCAAAATGGCACCTAAGATCCAAGACCCCATTGTTGTCAAGAAAGTAGAGAAGCCCTCACTAAAATACTCTTTGACTCTCAAAATTGCATCTGAACCGGATGACAAAACTGCCTTTTCACTCATCCCGGATCGAGTCTTGTTAGTCGAGGATATGAGATTCTTCACCAAATGTCGTGTTGAAGAACTCGGTCATGTTGAGATCAAAGATGCATATGATGAATTGTGCATAGATGGTAAAATGGATAGAAAGTATGAGCACATCAAAATCAAGGGATTGACTGAAGCCCTAACCTATCCCCGTGTGTTCAAACCCCAGTGGGTCAAGTTTGTACTAAGCCGAGTGCATGATGATTTCATGTGGCTACAAGAGCAACCGTCTAAGATCACTAAAGAAATCATTCATCTGATCATCAGTTATCCTATCTATGATCATGCCCGAGCACAGAAAATGATATCACAGAAGGAATTGATCAGTTTGACTAGAGTAGAATCTGATTGCAGAGGTTTGAAGTTGAACAATGTCACTAATCCTGAACTCAAATTTGCCATTAGAGTAATTGGTTACTGTTTCTTCCAATCGGCAAGGGAAAACAGTGTACCCTGTGCAACAGTGGACTTAGCATACAAAATTGTTAAGAAAGGTATGAAAATTGACTTGTGTGAAGTATTGTTGAAGAACTTGTTTGAAAATATGAACACAATCAGGAAGCCGAAGAAGAACAACTCGGCAAATACTCTAAAATTTGGATCACTACTTGTATGTATGTTTTTCTACTTTGAGAAGTTTTTTCCAACAGTCGGTAAAGTTGTTTGGGAACTACACCGACCAATCACCCATCAGATCAATGACTTCATCAAGAAGTTAGGTGATAACTTTAATGATATAATGGATGATTACTTAAGCAAGTTCCAAGAGAAAATGCATAACAGGTACCGGATTCCACCCCAGCTAGTAGAAAAATACAAAGATGAAATATGTTTTGAAGTCGACACCGATTACTGTTATGTGAATGTTGTGGAACCGAGGACTCAATCTTTGCCACCTATGGGTTACGAGATTGATTTTGATATCACACAACAGCAAATCGATGCATTTCTGACACTACCAAGGCATACTACCGAGCTGAGGTATGGAACCTATGAAGAGGTGAAAGAAAAAGTAAAGATGAGCATTGTAGTACCCAAAGCTACAAGGAAGGCATCAAAGATGATTAAGGCATTAACTAATAAATTCAGAGAAGAGTCTTCCTCCACACCTGTCAAAGGCGTTCTAGCCATCATCGAAGAGGAGACAGAAGCCCAAGAAGCAGCCATAACACTTAGCACCGAATTGCCTAAGGGAAAAGTGTTGAAGAGAAAGAAACAGGACACTTCAATGGCCCTACCGACTCCTCCAACAAAGAGACCTAACACAAGGGCATCTGCTGCATCACCGAGTAAGAAACAAAAACTGTTGCCATTCCTAAGGTAACTAGAACTTACAAGAAATCTACTCAGAGACTCATTTTGTCAAAAGAGTCGAGTGATACCGAATCTGAAGATGCAAGTAAATTTCAGATTGTGAAAAGCAAGAAGGTAGATGTACATAGTGTAGAAATTTTTTGTAATAATCTGAAGGAATATGGTGGATTTGGTGGATTCAGATTTGTCAAATATGAATCCAGATCTGCTGATGAAAAGAGGCAAATTGAGGAAGTTGTCATTTGCACACTTCTAAAATTCTGAGTGGTCCCATTAGAAGTATGTAATTCTATTCCTAAGGAATTATATGCACATATTGAAACCAGATGGCAATATGCCCTAGACTCAGAGAAACAAATCAGAGAAAGAAGTCTGGTGCATCTCTTTCCTGATATGTTGGTTGATGAAATAAAAGAACATCTGACAAATAGCCAAACATAATTTACAGTAAAACAAAAGGCCTTGAAATTGATGAATGGCCTGTATATAGAAGTGGAGAAGGAAACAAAAGAGCAATGGCAGGACATCTTTCGAAAAAAGAATGCTGGTGAACAATCTACAGTGGAAATAGTCGATGTCACCGACCAAGAGCCTGATGTCACCGAGCAAGACCCTGCTGACACCATTCGAATAGATGAAGATATCATGGATGCAGAGGCACCTGAACAAGAAATGATAGAAGGCAATGCTTATGCAAAACTTGTCTCCAGTGAATCTATTTTGGAACAAGTTCAGCCTTACCCACCGATCAATCAACCTGCTACAACCGAAGCTCCTCAGGATACAGATGAAGGCACCGAAGGTCAAAAGTCTACAGCAGAAGGTACTTCACAAGAACAAACCTCTCAAGCACCTTCTAGCATGGAAAATGTTACAGCTGAGACACCAAGCACTGAGACACCGAAGGACACTACTGAGGCTAAAGAAACTAACCAAAGTGTTGTCTTTATTGAGCAACCTACCAAGGGTCCTCAAGCCTCTCAAGCTATTGTAGTGGTTCATTCAGTGAAAGGTAAAGAAAAGAAGTTGAAAAAGCATAGTTTCAAAATAGATTTATCGAAACCGATATTGTTGCCCAATGTAGACATCTCCAAATTGAAAGGGCAAGCACTCACTGAATTCGGTGAACTGTGCAAAGCAAAGGCCGAATAGGAGAAGCAACTGGCCCGACAAAAGAAGAATAAAGTACTTTAGAAGGTAAAGACCTTACTATCAGATATGCTACCTTTAGCTACAGTATCAACCGATGCAGCCATCCATATTCAATTGGATGAACTCCTAAATCAGATTGAGACATCTAGAGTAGATGCTTCTGAATACTTGAGCAAACTAAAAGACAAGGAGCTAATTGCTAAAATGATAGAGGAGGTACAAAAATCCATTGTTGTTGGCAAGGTAAAACTTGTCAAATTTATTGCTGAGTTGTCCCCTCAACTCAAGCACATTCTTTCATTATTTCAGAAACTCTGCACATTTTCTTTATTCATTAAGGACATTAAGAATAAAATAGAAGCAATTGAGAAAGAGATCACCGATCTCTCAAATAAGTTGACCCCCAAGCCCAATTCAGTTCAGAATTTTTATACTAAGCTACAACAGCTCATGGCTCAACAATTGGAACTGAGGAATGAAGAACACAAGATCAGGATGGACATAATGACACTTCAAACATTATTCCTTCCTCATCTTTCATTCGTTCAAGAACAGCTCAACCGAGCCACTTACCTCTCTACTACACAAGAGGGAAGCACTTTAGATGGCTTAATTTCATTATTGGCTGATATTAATGCACAAAATTCTTTAATGGACAGTGTAAAGGATGCACTCTCTGTCGCTCTCACCGAAGCCAAGACAAAGTACAAATCCATTTTTGATCAGTTGCCACCTCCAAATGGTAACTAAATTTTGATGTTTGTCAAAAAGGGGGAGTATATCATCAAAGTACACAGGGGGAGTGTATAGTATTCAAAGTATCAAACAACCGGAGTGTAGTATATAGGGGGAGTATACCGAGCAGAATGAGCAGAATAAGCAGAGTATCCAAGAACAGTGAACCGAGCAGTGAATAGAGGAAAGAACAGTGATTATAGAGTATTGATCACTGAGCACACATAATCAGAGTTTCGTACAACATATTGATAAGGGGAGTATATTTGATTATACTATTTCATTGACTAATGTATATACTGTATGTTTAGTCAAATTTTGTAAAGTATACAGATTTTTTAGTAATGACTTTGAAAGTAGTTTTGTCAAACATCTCAACTAATGTCAAAAGGGGAGATTGTTACTACTTATCAAATTGCCATTAGTTTTATATCCAAAGTCATTCTATATACTCTAGTCGGTTACTACTACCAAAATATTTAGTCGGTATGAACAGTCTAGTCGGTTACAGAAGGAAAATAGTCACAAAGCCCAATATACACCGAGCTGTCTATTGAGTGTTATTTCATGTCTACTGAGCAGTAAAGATAATACATTGAGTTGATATACACTGAGTGAAACGTGTTACCAGATTCATTGAACCTGGACACACATATGAAAACGTGTTACAAGATCGAGGCACATAGAACCGTTATCGCATTGGAAATTGCACATATAGATTTTGTATAATTTTGAGGTCATCTATCCAATGAAATATTTTGCATGGTTATTCATTCGAGAAATCATGTTTGTAAGATCGAAGCAATGAATCAGATCACCGACATAAGAAATCTATTTATACAGCATGAATTTAGAGTTAGATATATGTGAATGAGAGAAATGTGTGTGCATATGTGTATAAGACTTATGTGATACATGAGAAATCATAGAGTATTATGACTGTTACAGAGACACAGAGGTCACCAAGAAGGTTTTTAGAGAACAGTCAAAGAACAAAGTAAACAGAAGGGTTTACCGAGTTACTTTATGAGTTACCGAGGTATGCTATAGGCAAGGTAATCTTATTTTGAGCTCATAGAATCTGCTACAGCATTTCAAATGTAAAGTTGCAGATATTTGTAAAGTCTTATTGTAATATTTTGAAGTTGTAAGAGAAACCTTTAACAAGATAAAAGACTCTAATCAAGTCTATAAATTGTAAAGCCTCTAACTAGGTGCAGCATTTATATAAAGTGTTGTAAAATCCTTTAGCAAGGTAGATCTAACAGATCTTGTTACTCCTAACAAGATAAGCTATCAGAAATAGCTAAATATGTAGCTCTAACCAAGCACTCTTTATTATTGCAGTAGTGAAGTTGTGGGTGCCATCCCCACCACAGTTTTTCTCTCTAACCAAGAGTTTTTGCGTAACCAAAATATATGTGTTATGGAGTGAATCATGTATGATTGTTACTTATTTGTTTTAGCTTTATGTTATGTTACAACAGTTTTTTGTTTATGCATAACAATAAAGATATTGTTGATAAAAGGATTTGAAGTACTGATTCACCCCTCCCCTCTCAGTACATTAGCTTTCCATATTGGGCCTAACAATTAATGAGCACAAATGCACATGTAAGATTATCAAATACTAATGTTATCCTCTTTTTTCATGGTCATTTATTTACTTAATTTAAATTTTGAATGCTTGTTAGTTTGATTTTGGGAAAGCTTGGTGTGTTGATCATCATAATACAAAACAAATATTCGATTTTATAAATAACAATTTGGATCTTTATATGTCCACGCTTAAGAAAATACAAAGTATGACATTAGCTACTTTGGAACTTCTATTCAACAAGCCTAGTTCAATACTAGTTGCATCAAGTCACTAGTTTATCTATCTCGATTAACCCCTCCTCTATTTCTTCTCTCTTGTTTGACAAAGAAATCTAACTAGTCCATATTCTACGTGTAATATGTTTTTCTAAGTCTATCCTTCATCAATTTTGAAATTTAGTCTATTTTACATCATGTTTTCTCCCCTCTCCATCATCATTAAAAAAATGAATGGAATTCATGAAGAGGACAATTTGTTGCCCAATCTCACAAAGGTGGGTATTTTGATCCTCTAATATGTTAATGGAATCATTAGGAAGTTGAGTGATTTTTTTTTACTACTCTGAGCAAATAATAAGATGATTCCATTTTGCAATCCTACTATGTCCCCATTTCAGTTAATTCAATGCCCAAATGGTTTTAGTTAGATTGAGCTTTTCCATTAAATGTTCATATGTGGAGACCTTGTCCATCATTTTATGCTCTAACTTTGAAATCTAATCCACTGCCTTCCTTTCTTGGATTAATAAATCATAAAGCCCATCATAACTTGTGACCCTTAATGATAAACTTTGTCAATTCATTTTTTGTATTTTTGCTATGTGCAACTACCTAATCTAATTACATCTAGTGATGATTTTGTTAAAAAACATGTGAAGCTTGATATGGGTTGCAAAGGGTGAAAATGTACTCTCAAAGTTATTTTTTCTCAATGTTGAGAGAAACTTTGTCTTTATAATTTGTGGGTTAAATTTGCCCTTGACTATTTGAAAAGTAGTAGCCTCAACCTCATGCATTATCTATCTTTCACTCAGAAAGTATAATTGTTTCGACAGTCAAATGCCCAATTATGTTCTTCTTTAAATGTGATTTCCCCTTCAGCTTCTTTGGAGCTAATTCTACAAGAAGGGAGGAAAGAGCTGCAAAATAGATTAAATGTGACAAAATTTATTTTCCTTCTTGGAAACCTCATTTATTATTCAACATGGTACTACAAGTTTAAATGAAATGCATAATATTGTCTATTTAAAGACATCATTATTAAACATTTCAAATAATCAATGATCATAATTATTCCAATGTCAAAATATAATTCGAGTGGGTCAAGGCTCCTCTCAAAGTTTCTACTTTCCAAGAAGCAAAACAATTTTGCCAACATTTGGAAGGAACTATGTTGCAACGTAACCTTGTTGAAATAGAAGTTGATTTTTGGGTATTTTAGTTATTATGATTATTGTAATTTGAAAATGTTGGGAGATACTTTATTGAAATAGTAGTTGATTTTTGGGTATTCTATTTATTTTGATTCTTGTAATATGAAAGGAGTGGGCCAAGTAAGAATTTTAATCCATGCCTAATTAAATGTGATGTATGACATGCTATTTAATAATTTTCAAGGGTATTTGTTTTTATTATATGTTTTTTAGTTTAAAACAAACTAACATGTTTGATTCAAAAAAAAATTCCTTTTCATTTATAATCTAACATTTAATGTTCAAGTAAATTAAATATACCATGCAAACTATTTAGGGTTAATAAATCAATAAAACTAATTAAATATAAAATAAATAAAAGTTTTATGATTGTGTTTAATTAAACTTGAGAGAGTTTAAGATTTATTTGATTCAATGATTTGAATTTGAATAATATTTTTACTATACAATATAACCATAAAGTTATTCATGCAAATTACTTTTTTCATTATAATTGAAATTAATAATTAAAAAAACTATAAAATATAATAATACTATCTAAAATGTTAGATTATAATTAAATATACTATTAAAAATAATATAAAATATACAAAGATAAAATGATTATTTTTTTAAGGATACATGCTATGAAGTGGGGGTGGCTTCTTTTCATTAAGCATCAACAAATAAAAAGTTACATTTTGTGGGTAGAGAACAGCGATAAAGATATCTTATCCCAGACCCAATTTCTATTAGCCTATCTACAATATGTTGTTGTAGTAGACCATTGTTTTCATTCATAAAAGATGTAAAATCATTTAAGTTATACTTCTTTTCTACCCCTTTCTTATACAAATTCGAAGCTTTGTTCATCTTTGTCTTTTTGCCCTCTATATTCAAATAAAAAATCCTAGCTTCACATTTGAAGTAGGAATCATTTCTAACTGATCAATGGTTGAACTGAATGAATCCACATATTCTTGATGAATAATCCTCCTAGAATACCCATGCCCCATAATGTATAACTAAGCACTTGCACAATCTATTAGAAGAGGTTGGCATCAACCTCCCCATCATCTACATGCCAACATGTCCAAAAGTTAGGGCCTAATACCTTGATCATTGTCATATGATCTTTTTTCAGTCCCCTTTTGAAAGAGATTGGTGATCTACCCTTTTGGAGACTCAATGGCACATCTGCACTTTACACCAAAACTACAAGCCATATCTAGGAAGTTATTAACAAATGAACAAAGGACACATAGCCTTAAATTATACCCCTATAAATAGCTCTCTTGTTACTATTCGTGGGTCAAAACTAAAGAGGATATGAAATATTGAAGCAACTTGGGAGTTGATATCCTTAATCTATATTCAATCCTTGTGATATTGTAATTCTTATACCAAGATTATCACACCCTTATCCCACCTTCCATTTGCAGCTTACAACTGCGACATCGTCCTTTAAATACATTCAAGGATTAATTGAAGGACAACCTTCTTTACTTTGGACCACAATAAGTTAATATAAGATAGCTCCTCCTTTCTCGAGACCTTCATCTTCATATATGTGGTTTTCATGAAGATATACGCACCTTGTGAGACTTATCATGATCAATTCCTCTACATTATTGCATCATTTACCTTATTGAATGTTTCATTCTTTCCACCTTGTCGGTCATTTGATTTGACAATAAATAAAGACTATTCATGTTTTTGGGTATATGTTTTCATCCATTTCATTGTATAAAGATTTGTTCTTATCTGTGTGATCTTAAAATAAATCCGTTTGCGTTTTAGCAAGATTTGTTCATTTGAACCTTCCAAAACAAGAGGGTGTCATATCTTACCACATATGCATCACCAGATAATTAGATGAATCTTGCCTATACTGCCTTATTTTGTCCCTTGTTCCAATCCCTAACCTATTTTAAAGAGATTTCCTTTATTTTGCATGTCCTTTAATTTGAACATTTTGAACTTAAAAACCCTAAGGATATACCTTTAGTTTATCAACATCCTTTTTTTATATCATTCATCCATTTGTTTCTACAATGAACTGAGATTACTCTTTTTCATAAAAATGAAATTTGAGACTTTGTCCTTAGATCCTTAGATTACCTTCTTTCCTTTTTTCCTATCCCTTGTTCATTCGCTTATGTCAACCAATTACTCCATTGTTTCACATGTTTTGTTTAGTTGCATATTTATTATTTGATCCCTATTTAATAATTCTTCTAATCCATTCCATCTCTTTGGATTATAGTCCATGATCATTACTTCCTCTTATTCAACTCCAATATTAGTCAATCGATCTAGCATGAAATTTGCTTCTCTGAATATATGAGTAATAAAATATTCCCCTATCTCATCTAAATATCTTCATACTTCTTGCACCCAACTTTTTAGTTTCAAATTTGGAAAATCCTACTTAGATCTTACCTATATGCAAAGTAATGAGTCTCCTTCAATCTTTATGTTTTCTACATTCTTTTGTTTACACAATTATAATACCAAAGCCAAGGCTTCCATTTATACTTCGATATTTGTGGCATATCCTCTCTCTTTTAATAATGCCTAGACACATCGTCCATTGTTGTCCCTAATGATACATCTTGCTCCCCACATTCCAAGATTGCCTTTAGCTGAGTCATCAAAGTTAATTTTAAACCTTCCTTGAGTTGGATACTACCAAAATGGCTCTTGCTTTCTTTTCTTTTTATCTATTAACTATCCTTTAGGTCTTACTAGTTTTTCCCACTTCTTTTGCAAGTCTTCATCCCATCTTTTGAAGATTCTTCCTGATTTCACCTTGCCTTTTGCATTCACTAGATCACATAAACTTTCATGTATCTTTTTTATTAGTTTTTCTTCATTCATACTTATATGTTGAAATATTTTGTGGTTCGTTTGTAATACCCTCCAAAATACTCTAGAGAAATAAACATAAAAAAACTACAAATAAAGATAATTTAAAAAAAACATCTACCAATCAACATATGCAACTATGAACAACTACCATACTCATATCAAGTGCAACATTTACTATCTACAATATTGCATGGAACATCATAAACATGATCATAGTATCATATAACGCAAGTGGAAATAAATATATCATAACATCCAATCTTCTAGGGTATCTCAACGTCACTACTTAAAAAAAAAAAACATCTACTTACTATTGTATTTTCTAGTTATCCTCAATTTCTAGGTTCATTTTATAACACCAAACCAAATGTTTCTAATTATCATTCTTACATAATTCATCTAGCACATCATGAATCTATACATCCATCCTTATGATTAGGACTAGATCATTTCTTTAAGGATTACATTACATATCACCAAGATTACTATCCACATGCAAGTGCATGAATCATAACAACAAGTATCAACCTTTTCTAAACATGATTCCATATAGGTTTACATATAACAAGTCTATCCCAATCTTAACTATAATGAATGTTTCATAATATAAACCATATGATATTACATCATCTTATCACATTCCAAGATCATAGTCTTTACATCATTGTATTACATAATACTTCAAATACAAGAGTACATAATTCTTCTTTCACATTTACAATGCCATCATGAATACAATGTTATCCCAAATATATAGAAATCGGCTCCATAGATCATATACATATTGAAGAACAATGAAATCCATAGCCATGCACGCTAACACCAATGAAGCACATCCCAAAGGAAGAAGACATCAAACCACCTGACCATGTGGAACCAAGTAGGAACCACCCCCCGTGCTAGGAGATGACATGAGGTTCGAATTCTCACTCAAGACCTAGGTTGACACCTACCAACCAAGGGACTCCACATGACACCACAAGGTAAACAACAAGAGTAAGTTAACCAAATTACTTCACAAGGCTAAATAAAAAAAACCAATAAACTCTCCTAGAGGTGTAACAACAAATCAAGATATAAGGATCATGGTCATATATAGGAGTGGAGTGTCATCACATGCTATCCTCACATAGAAGGGAACAATTCCAAACCATGATAGACACCTCACTATATGCTATCCTCACAAAGAAGGTAAAACCACACCCCATAGTAGTCATGCATGCTATCCTCACACAGAAGAGTAATCCTTACTCATGATATACATACAAGCTAATCTCACATAGAAGGGTAAAACCAATCCTTGATAGACATGTGGAGCCATCTCAACCTATGTGAGAGCAAGGGAGATTAGCTTGCCATCTCAATAACCTCAATCCAATTATTATCTTATTAGGTGAATCCCAACCCAATTAATTTAATTTTTAATGTTATCACTTGTTTATATCAAGGAATCTTTCAATGTTCCCTAGCGTTCTAGGTTCCAAGCAACCTATCTCACTTGACCTCGGTCATCACATGAAATCCCACTCTCCCTATCCATATGCCAAGACCTTTGAGTAATATAAACAATAAGGAGGCTTAATAGAAACATCAAGAAAGTATCCACAACACATAAGCAATAAGCACGATAATCAAATGCCAAGGTGCCAAAAAATAATCAAGAGCCTCAACAAAAATCTTCACAATAATAAATAAGGGCAAGGCACAAATCCATCTTACTCATCCATAAAAAATATCAAATCCTCAACAACAAGGCTCATCAACTCATTGGAGCTAAAATAAACCATCCTCAATAGCAAGGCTCATCAACTCATTAGAGCTAAAATAAACCATCCTCAATAGCAAGGCTCATCAACTCGTTTGAGCAACAATTACACATCCTCAACAGCAAGGCACTAATCATCTCATCAAAGCCATAAACACATTAATTAAATCAAATCCTAACTATAAGCAGTGGTGGAAAAATCTCATAAATATTAACAATGCTTCTGGTACAAAACAACACAAAAGAAACAACCCAAAATACCAAAACCATCAAATGCATAGAATAGTTGCTAGAAAAAGGTTTGTTGTGGTTTGTAGAGAATGTGTGACATCGTCGACCGCACAATATATAGGGCGTTGCGATCACATAGGAACTAAGAACAAAATAATCCACATATCGGGTGTTCCGGATTTCTTGGAACCCCCGATACCCTCCAACACTTGACATTGGTTACAAAGGGAGGCCATTGTTAATTAAAATGAAGGTGGGGGATCCTGAGTTGCATACGAAGGGGGAAAATAACAACAAACAAAGACGCCCAAAACAAATCAACAGACATTGACACAAAACAAATAAAAAGAAGCCATGGATCTAGGCCAAAATCCAAGGTGAATCAGAATCATGGAATCGATCGAAATCTCAAGTGGCAATTCCTGGAAAGACCGAGGAAATAATAAATTTACAGGGAGTGGAATAGGGCTCACCCAATCTGGTAGGTAATAATCATAATTCAAATCGATGCATTGTAGTACAAGAATAATTTTCACAGAAGCCAGACAACCGAAACACTAAGGACATGTACGACACACAAAGCATGGGGTCAGGAGCCATATACACAAAACATAGGATAAATACATATAAATATATCTCAATTCACATACATATAAATATCTGAGTCCATATGATAGCCCCTATAAATGATTTTCAAAATGATTTTCCCTACACACAATTCCATGCACAAAACATACATTCTTTTCGAAATAAATTGTAGAGGAAGAGAGAAAAATCCTCCAACCTGGATTATTAGAAGTGATGGTAAGAGATTCAAAGAAGAGCCAAATCCAATCCAAAACCAACAAGCCAAAAATCAAGAAAAACTCCAAACTGACCAAGATCTCCAATACGTAGAATAATTTTTGAAGCTAACCCGATACAAATCTTAGAGAAATCAATAAATAGATTTCATTCAAAAACCATGCAATAGAGTCAGCTAATCAAAATATTCCAAAAATACTATATTTCATACCAACCCTTTCTGAATTCGAGGTAGGTATTATTTAGGAATATTATTTACTTACTCATTCGAAATTAACCAATCAGAGAAGAGGGTGGGTAAACTATATATTATATCAGCTATACAAATAATATTAATGTAACAATACAAATATAGATGGGATAATAATAAATCAAATCCCAGTAATAAAATAATAAATATAAGGCTTGTAAAAATAGAAACTAATAATTAAACATAAAAAATCAAATCAACGATCAAGCATAAACATTAGATAAATAATAAAACATAAATAATTAACACAAATCAATTAAACATTAAATCAAATAAATTAATAAATTAATCTCAACAATAAATTAATAACAAAAAAAATCAAAATAATAAATAATAAATAGATCATTAATCAATAAATCAAATAGATCAAATAGATTAATTAAATTTATCTCAATTAAATAAATAACAACCTCTACAATAAATAATTATCAAATAATTAATTAACCAAATAAATAAACGGTAATCATGCTATAGGATCAATTAGTTTAAAAATTAATAAATTACATCACTCCTATTATTAATTAAATAACAACACACACTCACATCACCTCAAGAAACCTGACAAAAAAGGTCAACATCAACATAAGACTCTAACCACTGACTTGCGCAATTTGACAAGCTGAACAACTAAGCCTAGAGTGAGTGAAAGAAACTTATGCCATCTCCAACAACTTTCCATTGGGATAGGAGACGCTCAGACCTGTGTGACCAATTGGAGTTGATGTCGGATACCTGCAATCCTGCAACCACAATATAGTACTGTAGTCACATAAATTTGTCCACTTAATTAAATAAATATTTAATATTTATTTGATTATTTAACCATCAATAATCAGTTAATTAAATTAATATTTAATTAATTCATCCTCATCCTCTTCTCCTATTAATTAAATAAATTATTTAATTTATTTAAATTAATTCACTAAGCCACACTCTAAATCAATTAAACAAATAAAACATATTTATTTAATTTAACCCCCTTTCCTCATTTAAATAAATAATCAAATACTTATTTAAATCCCTAAACTAGCCCCCACCTGCATTCTCCTACAAATGCAAGTTGCACCTATTTTGTTGAAATAATGAATTTTATTTTAATTAAAATCCTATTTACCCTCACCCACCAAACCCACTTGCATCCTAAACCCATTCTAGATTCCTCTAAACCATTCCTAATTAGCCTAAACCCATCCCCTAATTATTGTCGCATTCCTAAGAAACTTGAAGTCACTTCTCAAAGCATCCAAAGTCTTTGAAAAGCATTAAATGCTTTATGTCTCCAACTCTTCCAAACCATTAATGGCTCTTACATGACCATTTATGGTTCTTACATAACCATTAATGGTTAAACTCAACTCACCCACATGGTTAGAGACTTTCCCTCTAACTCAACCTCCATTTAACTCATGGGTCTCTTCAAGCATTCATTGCTTTGACCATGGTTATCCCCACTAACTCTTGCCGAAGAGTTTGTCCCTTGGATAAAGGCATTATTCATTGAATAAAGGCTTTATTCATTCAACTCAAGCCTAACCTTACCTCCCAAGCTAGCCTTCATGTCATCTCAAGCATTTAATGCTTCTTCCCCCTCCTCTCAAGCCATCTCATGTTGACATTTGTCATCCTGGGATTGGGTTGAAAGCCCTCACATGGATCATAAACCCATCAATCCTGACCCTTGTTGAGATTACTCAATCTCAACTATTCATTTCTCCATTTTCCCTATAAATAGAGCCCATTCCTTCTTAATCCACAATCCGGAAATCTTGTATGCATCTAACCTATAGTTAAATTGAAAGAGCATTTAGGAGCAAAATCATATCTAGTTTGTTATTTTGGGCTAAAATCAATATAGATTAATTAGGAATTTTTTCATATCTAGTTTGTTTGCATCTGCATAGTCTTATATCTTCATTATTCATAAATCTTGAATCTCTATAAGACATCCATAGTAGTGCCAAAAGTTGAGGGCTACACTCATGTGGAACTCGGAGAGGAGAGGAACAAGGGAGGAGCAACCATGAGCATTTTGGAGAGCATTTGGGAGGATTTAGTGTCTTTCCTCCATTTTTGTGTGTTTTCTATAATATGTTTGATATCTCTCTTGATATGCATGCTAAGGATTGTAGTATCTTTCATCTTTCATTGTTGATTGATACTGACTAACAGTAACATTTGAATGACTTGTCTTGTGTTCCTAACATCCTTTTTGCAGTGCATCAGATACATATACAACATATATCCATCATGATAAACAAGCAAGTGAAAAGAGAATCACAACACCTTATCATGCTCGCAATGAGTGATAAGGCATCGTCCCTTTCATGAAGGCAGTCACACAATGACAATAACAATACATCACATGAAACCATAATTACCAAATAGGGATTAGAACCATCATAACATCATACATCATATAGTCCACATAGGAATATCAAGTGCATATAATCCATCCAATGTAAATCCATCCATCAAGTAATCTAGATTGTATCATCAATCACATGAATCACCAGATATCATATGTCCATAAAAAATGTCTAGCATCATCAGTATCATCTGAATGGAAATGGAGTCATAAGTAATCATCAAAACATCAACCATAAGTCTAAATAGGTCTATCAAAGCATAAATCAAAATGTGAGTCTAGGAGGGGCACTACATCGTTTCTTTCCATATATGTCCTACAAACATAGATGGGATGATTATACATAGAAATGCCCACACTGTATCTCTCCTTCCCCTTGGCCAACATGTTAACCAATCTTTTAGGTTGTTTTGTCTTGCACCTCTCCATTCCATTACATCTTGAATTCAATCCCAACATTTGCTTGCATATGTGCATTCTAACAAAAGGTGATTCATTATTTCATAATTTATATAGCACAATACACATTTGTTAGGTCCTTAGATATCAATAGTATTGAGTTTGTTAGTTGTAAGAATTTTTTTGTGTAATGTTGTCCATAAAAATGTGCCTACCTTTGGTAGAACCATTGAACTCCAACATAGGATATTTAGCCATGATGAGTTCAATGTTTTGGATTTGATATCCTAATCTCACAAAATATTCACCAAATCGAGCCCCACATCACATTATTTCATCTTCTTTTGTCAATTATAATTCTCTTTGTTGCTAGTTCATTTTTCAACGATGTTTTTGCTTTTCTTGTGATGGGTAGTAAATCCATATCTATCTAGTCATAACGATAACTATATTTCATAATGCCCACATTTATATAGTCGCAAACCTTATGCTCCACTATCTTCATTAGCATGTTGATGTGTTATTTAACTTCCTCAATCTCATCTAATGGTTGTTATCATTCCATGACACCGTCCAAAAGCTTGATTGTCTCCCTCTTTTGATCTTCCAAGTAAGATGGTTTGTAATTATATTTCTACTTTCCCATAAGAATCTCCATATGGTAAATCCATCCATTGAGTTCGCTATACTTAGAATCCTCTTTTAGTTTTAATTATCCAAGTATTTATTTTGAAAGATCTTACACTACAGGCACTCCACATTTCTATACATCTTCCATGTGAGCTTGATGCCTAGAGCCATATTTTGTTTTTTCATCTTTCTCAGTACCGCTTCACCCACATCTTTTGGTTGACATGCTACATCCCAGTGCACCAATAATTTTTTTTTGTCTTCCTTTACCCTTTCCAATAGGAATTTCTTAAAATAAATTTCCAATTTTGTTTCAATTTTGTGAGTCATCTGAAAGTAGGACATTATATATATGAGAACTCCCAAGAGTACCGATTTAATCATCATTATTCTGCCTACAACTGATAGCCATTTGTTTCTCCATTCTAAGGTTTTATTTATGCATTTGTTTATAATTTTTTCCCAATGTTTGGAGAAACATACACCAAATATGAGTGGAGCACCAAAGTACTTGGTCAAAATAGTAGTAATTGAGAACCCAAGAAAACTCACAATTCTTCTCTGGGTTACTTTTTTGGTGTTGAAGAATATAATTATTGATTTATCTTTATTTATTAATTGTTCTAAAATCCAGTGGTAGTTTTCTAATGTTTCCTTTATTATTTTTGTGTCCTTCGAATTTGTTTCTCCAAATAAAGTTGTATCATCAACAAATTTGGTATGTGTAATTGGATTAAGATCTCATGCCACTATTATACCTTTCCATATTTCTTGGTCCTATTTTATCTTAATTTCTCTCCCCATAAGCTTGACCATTAAAATGAATAGGAACAAAGAGATAGGGCATCCTTGCCTCGATCCATTTCTAGTAGATAAAAAATCACATATTTATCCATTCACAATAACTGAGTATCTAAGTGTAGATATGGACTAATTAATAAATTCTATCCAATATTCGTTAAATCAAATCTTTTGAGAACCTCAATGAGAAATCTCCACTTTACTCAGTCATATGGTTTCCTAATATCTAGTTTTACCATGATACCTATTATCTTGTATGTAATCATCGTGTGCACTATTTTGTTTGCCACTATAATACTGTGAATAATTTCTCTATCAAGACAAAACCCATTTTGTTCTTTTGATATTATAAAATAGAGAATTTATTTAGCCTATTTGCCAATACTTTGGTTAGGATTAATCATTAAAGGAGTTGCAATCCCGTTTCTTTGGAATGAGAAATATCATTGTATTGTTTTAAGGGCCTTCACAATTTTTTTCTTCTTTCTAAATTCCTCAATTACTTTCCATACATCTTTTCCTATCATGTGACAATATTCTTGATAAAAACTTGCTAGAAATTCATCGAGTGCTTAAGATTTCTCTAGATGATGTTGGAAAGTTGCAACTTGAACTTCCTGCAATGAAATTGGATCATTTAGCATATTTCTTTTTGCCTTTGTCATACAATTAAGTATCCCATCAAAAATCCTTGCATTGTCATTTACTCTTTGCATGTGTTTCATTCCAAAAAAATTAATTAAAGAACACTATTGTCATTGTTTCTGCAGGAGTTGATGATCAACCACAGTAGCCAAGAATCATCTACAAGCAAAACACCTATCACACAAAATGAATCAAGCAAATTTTGTATGCTCTATAACAACTAGACAATTTTGTATAACTGCACAAAAGAATTGAAGATTCAATATTGAAGGTGCAATTACACTAAATGAATGATATACTTTATAGAGAGAAAGAGGTTCCCTAATCCTAAAATTAGAAGAACTAAAGCAATGCAAAGTAGGAGCTAAATTAAGCTCAACTACAAGCTGAAAAAGCTAACTAAAAGTGCCTCTAAGTGAACTTAGACTTAAAAAGCATAACACCTAGATAAAATAAAGCACCTAAGTTTAGCTTAAGTGAAAAAGAAAACAAAGGACCTAATCAATAAATAATTAGATAAATGTCCTAAAATTACTCCAACAATTTCTACCGCTTCTTTTTCATTTGCAACTCCCCATTCTCCAAAGCAATACATTGTTTATTATGTTAAAAGCTCTTCAAGATTTTGAAGAAACATGAAAAAAATTAGAGTTTGTGTCTTCTAATTTTAACCAGTTTTCTCTTGCTCTGTTATGCAAAAAGGCTTCTTCACTTGCAAAAATTTATTTATGGCAGTTCTTTAACTGTTGCTCCTTCTAAAAGTCTTCGAAAAACATTCTATGCATTATCACTTTATTGTTTAGTTCTTCTACTTCTTGTATTTTTTCTTTTTTCTTTAAATATGTTTCTAAATACTTTCTTTTTCCAATCTTCAAGTATTATTTTAATGAATTAGAGCTTTTCATAAAGATGTAGCTCGATGTTCTTCTCTCCTTTCTAGTGCAGGAGCACCCAAAGACACAAATGAATTCTAAAAGAGCCTTATATCACCCATGAGGTGAAAATGATCATTTGTAATAGGTTGATAGTTTTGTGAGTCAATAAGACCCAATTGATGAAGGCATTGTCATGGTTGCATTTTATAAGCCACTATGGATAAATGACCATGTGGGTCAGTAGGAGTCTAGACATGATTCAGGAAAATAATATTGGTCTTAGAAACATCAGACCAATCCTTGGAATAGGTCAAATACACCTTGGAGTCACCAAATTTGAAAAATGCAAGTTGACGACTTTTGTTGTCATTGCAAAATATTGTAAAAAGGGATAACTAATCCTCTAACGGTTCCATAGTTTCAAAAATGGTTGGAAACCATTAAGGATGCTATATTATGCCCACTTGGATTGATTTCAAGTTTTTTTTGGCGTAGTTGTTGAATTTGATGAAAATTGATGATGTTTTGGAGTTTCGAGCAATACAATATTTTGGAGTTTTCTGAAATTCTACGTTTTTGTTGTTCATTTCTGACCAATATAGATTGGTGGATGCCTGAAACCAATTGGATGAGTCAAGGAACTCTCTTAAATTTCCTTTAAATCAAGTTTGAGGATTCGTAGCAATCAGGTTGTAGAGATCCATTAAAAACTAACCGGTTTGGTCACAAACCCTACCGACACCTAGGATTTCACTGTAAAGATACCCTTAATCTGACTTTTTTCACCAGAGGACCAAATAACCTGTGGGAAAATGTTAGAAGGATCATTCTATCATAATATTTTGGTGTTGGTTTCCAAGGAGGCTCCAAGCCTGAAGAGGTTGAATTGACCCTAGGCAGGCATCTTTATGTGACCACCTGAACTGTAGAAATGGAAATCACTTGCAGAAGACAAAGAAGATGGGATCAAGTCTTGAAACCTTGGATTTTGTGGTTTGATACCTTACCCCACCTTTCAAAAGTGTTGGTTTTGTCGGGAGATTAATGCAAGGGGCACTTTCTTTGTAAATTAGGCCTAATTGACTTAATTGGTATGGAAGGACAGTAAGGGTATAGACCTTTCAACTTGTGGTTAGAGTCTAATCCTTTGGGGAATCATGTAACTAGATAAAGGGTATCTAAATCTACCTTTATTTTGTCTTTTCCTTTGTAATTTTGTTAAGTTGTGTTTGGAGAATTCAATCGGTATGACTACCAGACAATAGGACAGTTGTGAGACAAGTATCCTCTAACACATCTGATAGCTAGATCTTATGGGTGTTTTGTGTTGGTTGGACCACCAATAGACAAAATCCAATCAGTTTCCATCCCACCGGTACCAAAATATTATCTTCCATTCACAAAAGGGTAGAGTGTTTACATCATACCAGTACCGAAAGATACTAAACCAGTATGGATCCGGTCACACAAATTGTTGTGTGAGTTGAGTATTTGGTAGGTGTGTTTTTTATACCTTGAACAAACAAAAGAACTTATTTTGGACATAGTATTTGTGGGTGAGAGAAGTTTTTTCACCTAGTTTGTTGCCCGACTATGCATCATATTGGTATCAGAGCACGAGTTGGATCGCTTGGGGAAAGTGATTTTTGGTGTATGTCTGTGGAAGGAAGTGAGGGAGAAGCTAGACACATGTCTCCTAAGAGTGTGTCTCAAGATGCCATCAAGAAGTTATTTGAAGAGATGTTCAAAAACAGAGTGAGGGAGTTAGAGAAGGCCAAAGGCAAAGGAAATGAGGGTGAATGTGACTCTGATGAAGAAGGAGAACAAGGGGGAGAAGAAGAGACCCCAAGGAAGTAAGTTGAGTTACTTGCAAATCAAAGAGAATTTTTTGAGGTCCTAAATTCCATTGGTAGAGAATCCTCATCAGGTAAATATGACATCCCTATGATTAGTGGGAAAATGAATGCAAAAGAAGTGATGGATTGGATTGAGGCATTGGACAACCATTTTGAATGCAAAGAGACCCCTGAGAACAAGAAGGTTATCTTTGATAAGTACAAGATGAAAGGAGCAACGCTCACTTGGTGGAATTACCTCCAAGGTGAGAGGGTGAAGGAAGGTATAGGTATGATAACCTCATGGGATAGAATGTTGGCAAAAGTGAAGGCACAATTCAGACTATGAAGTCCAAGTCTACAAGAAGTTGCAAGGTTTGAGGCAAAAAGGACCTTGATGTGAGTACATATAGCGAGGAGTTCGATAGGTCGATTCTAAGGACCAAACACCATGAGGAGGAATCGGAGAAAGTGGCAAGATATCTCAGTGGATTGAAATATAGTATCCAAGATGAGATCAACATACTAGCACCAGAGACAATGAAAAAGTGCTTTCAACTAGCACTAAGAGCAGAGGAGAAGCTAAAGAGAAAGAATGGTCAGAATAACAAAGGTAGAGGGGGAAGAAACTTCAGAGGTAGGGGCCCTATGAATGGTAGAGGACAGAGCCTTAGGCCACAAGGAGAGGCTAATCAAGGAAGTCAGCATGGAGATGGTAACACAAGAGGGGGTTTCAGAGGAAGAAGACCCAACAATAGAGGTAGATTTGGTGGAAGAATCTCAAACCCTTTCAAATGCTACAACTACAATCAAGTAGGTCATACCATAGCTAAGTGCCCTGAGAAGACCGGGTCAAGCTCCTAAGGAGAGAGCATAACACATTTGGTTCAAGACACTGATTGTCAAAGTGTCAATTTGCCTAATTCCTACAGACTTCTAGAGAGAGGAGAAGCCTTGATGATGAGGAGAATATTATTGAAGGTATCAAGCAATAATGAACCTCCACAAAGGAAGACACTCTTCCGGACCACATGCAAAGCATGAGGCAAGGTATGTAAGGTTATAATAGATTCAGGTTCAACTGAAAATTTAGTATCCTTAGAAATGGTACAAAAACTAAAATTGGGAAGAATTCCTCATCCATTTCCATATGAAGTTTCTTGTCTTACTAAAGGAAAACAAACCTTGGTAGAAGAGCAATCATGGGTTGAATTTCATATAGGAGCATACAAAGACAAAATCATGTTTGATATTGTTGAGATGCATGCCTGCCATCTTCTTTTTGGGAGACCATGGCAATATGACCTCAAGGTCCATCACTATGGACACAAGAATACCTACTCCATCATCAAATATGAAAAGGTGACTGAATTGATACCCCTGCCTGATAACAATGAGGATCAAAAGGAGAAGGGGGCCAAAATCATGATCATGGAAGGAAAAGAGTTCCTCAAGGCAATCAAAGAAGAGGGGGCACCTTGTTTTGTAGTGATGTCAGTACCGAGGCAAGAAGAAGGGCTAATTGCAAATGGCAAGGTAGAAAAGAAAAGGGCGACAGTCCCTGAGGAGGTGAAGGAAATGTTGAGAAAATACAAGGACATAGTTGTAGAAGAGTTTCCAAGAACCCTACCACCAATAAGGGAGATAAGTCATTGCAGTGATTTCATTCCCGATGCCACCTTACCAAACAAGCCAGCCTACAAAATGACTCCCCAACAAAATGAGGAAGTTGCAAGGCATATCCAAGAGTTGCTTGATAAAGGTTTGATAGGGAAGACCTTGAGCCCTTATGCAGTCCTGACTATCTTAGCACCAAAGGAGGGAACATGGAGATTGTGCACTAATTCCCGAGCTATTAACAAGATAACCATCAGGTATACATTCCCTATGCCTAGAATAGAAGATTTGCTTGATTTTTTAGGAGGTGCAAGATATTATTCAAAGATTGATTTAAAAAGTGGTTATCACCAAATAAGGATTAGAGTCGGTGATGATTGGAAAATTGCTTTTAAAACAAACAAAGGATTGTATGAATTGAGGGTGATGCCATTTGGGTTATCAAATGCCCCTAGCACTTTCATGAGACTCGTGAATGAGGTGTTGAAGGAATTCATTGGTAAGTTTGTCATAGTGTATCTAGATGACATCCTAGTGTTTAGCAGGACAAAGGAGGAGCACCTAAAACATCTGGATATGGTCTTGAGAAGGTTAAATGAAGAGAAACTAATGATAAACATGGAAAAGTGTGAGTTTTTGCAAGAAGAATTGACTTACCTTGGGTTGTGATTTATAGAGGAAATCTGAAAATGGATATTGATAAAGTGAATGCCATTCTCACATGGCCAACTCCTAGAACAATTGGTGATGTAAGGAGTTTTCATGGCCTAGCTACCTTTTATAGGAAGTTTATCAGGAATTTTAGCCAGATTTGTGCTCCCATGTTAGAGACCATCAGGGGTGGACAGAAGTGGAAATTTTCATGGACCAAGGAGGCAGATGAAGCATTTGAAATGTTTAAAAAAAATTTATCACAACAATCGGTTCTTACCTTACCTAATTTTGACAAAGTCTTTCAGATTGAATGTGATGCAAGCCACTTGGCAATAGGTCAGTACTTAGTCAAGAAGGTAGGCCGATTGCATTTTTTAGTGAACAAATTGAATGATGCTAAAAAGAAATATTCTTCATATGATTTGGAGATGTATGCATTAGTTCAGGCACTAAAGAAGTGGATGAATTATTTGCTTCCCAAAGAGTTTATTGTGTATACAGATAATCAGGCACTAAGCTTCCTAAATAGTCAGGAGAAATTGAGCCATAGGCATATGAAGTGGGTTGAGTCCATTCAAGCCTACACCTTTACAATCAAACAAAAGAAAGGTGTCTCAAACAAAGTTGCAGATGCTCTTAGTAGAAGGGAACTAACAGTTTCAGAAATTCAGTTGGAGAGCGTAGGAGTTGATTCCCTCAAGGGTATGTTTGCTGCAGATGAAGATTTCAAAGACATCTACAAGGTATGCACTGAGTTTGGTAGCCGATATCATTTAGAGTATTCTAATTATTTGATTCAAGATGGTCTTCTTTTCAAAGGATGCCAGTTATTCATTCTGAGATGTTCAATGAGGGATAACATAATTAAGGAAAAGCATAGTGGTTGTATGGGGGGACACTTTGTATTAGACAAAACTCATGAGTTGGTGAGAATATTTTATCACTGGCCTAAATTGCAAACAGACATCAAAAAATTTGTGGATTCATGTGTGGTGTGTAAAAAGGCCAATGGGACAACAACAAACACAAGACTATACCAGTCATTGCTCATTCCTTCAAGAACTTGGGAAAGTGTGAGCATTAATTTTGTGATGGGTTTGCCATGAAATCAAAAAGGTTTTGACAATGTTTTTGTGGTTGTTGACAGGTTTAGCAAGATGGCACATTTTTTGCCATGCAAGAGCACAAGTGATGCTACATATGTTGCAAACCTTTTCTTTAATGAAGTTGTGAGAATGCATGGTTTACCCCTAAACATTGTGTCAGACAAAGATGTGAAATTCATAGGATATTTATGGAGGAAGTTAGGCACAAAATTTTCTTTTAGTTCAACTTATCATCCCCAAACGAATGGCCAAACAAAAGTGGTCAATAGGTCACTCAAAAATTGGTTAAGGTGCCTCACCAAGCAGCATGGTGAAAAGTGGGATTCCATCATCTCCCAAGTAGAATATGCCTATAATGATTCTGTTAATAGGAGTACCAGAAGGAGCCTTTTCCAAATTGTCTATGGACTGAATCCAAGAGGTGTGTTGGAATTGAGAAATCTACCCTCAATTGAACATATCAGTGCTTGTGGAGAAGAATTTGTTGAAGGGATAAAGGAGATTCATGACCAAGTCAGGATGCAATTGCAGAGAAGTAAAAAGAATTACAAGGAGAAGGCTGACAGAAGAAGAGAGACGTGTAGTTCCAAGTTGGAGACATGGTATCGGCAAATCTAAAAAATGAGAGATTGTGTAATAACCCACCTTGTTTAACCCAACAAAATTTGACCATTCTTTTTTTTTTGTTTAATTTAATCATTTGTGTTTGATTCAATCACATACTCTGGGCATCCATCCATTAGGATTAGGCATTCATCCATCTGGGATGAGCATCTAACCATAGGGGTTAGGCATCTGTCCATACGAGGTAGGAGGTTTCATCTATCCAATATGGGATAGGCATCTACCCATACGGGGTAGGCATCTATCCAATTAGGATAGGAGGTGCTCTAGCCAGAGACTTAGACTCATCGGGACCATTCGGGTCCTGAGTCACTCACTAAGTACTACACTCCTCTAATAGGAGTGCATCAAGGTCACCATCCTTATGAGTAATCAAATTAACATAATACAAGCTTGAATTATGCCTCGGAATTTGGCTTAAAGCCTCGGGAAATCAAGTGAATCCATACGGGATTCCTTCCGAGTATACATTGAATTACTTTTTCCTTTTTATTATACTTATCTTTCAAATTAGGATTCTACTCAATCCTTCTTCTTACCAAGCCTAGACCCCACCCACGAATGCCTGAGTACTAGGGACAACTCCGTCCCAAGACTGCCTACATACCCGTTTCGGCACGGGATCAAGGCGTAAAGTATGTAGTTCTATTTCCTACTCTATGGTTTGATGTAAACTGATTAGTGGGTACCCAACCCTTTCTAGGGTCAATGTCCCAAACAGTTTCTCTGCGGTTGTTACCCACTGTGGTAGCACTTAAGCAAAGGCTCAAGATGGCCTATTGCTTGTGGCCTAAAACAACTAGATCTTAATACCTATCATAAGCGTAACCCTTGACCAAATTATCAATCATCAACAACTCTTCAAGATTCTATCAATTTCATAAAAGCATTTCACTCAATCAACCTTAAGGGGCCTTACTATGGTTTAACTCAGCGGATGTAAAATCATTTAAGGATTATCTTATTAGATTATCGATCCAAGAGGGATTACCCGCCCCTTGGATTTTAACTTCCAAGTGCCCCTTATTACTCCCCGACGATTTACAGGGACAATGCCACAGATGTCGTTGATGCAGCTTTATTAGGCGTTAAGTGCAGTAGTTCAACACGACGACATTACCCGTAAGCGTGACCCAAAGGCACTGTATATACCGAACTCTGCTAGGTTTTGGTTTCCATCTTCCTTTATTTAGTTTTCTAACTAAGAAGCTATAAAAAACATCATGCTTGAAAACAATTATGAATTGAATGTACGTAATTGCAAGGTTGAAATAACTACTTCGATGGCATTCAATTACCACTTGATAAAATTACCATTCTTCTACAACTAAACTAATTGCACGATAAAGACAATTATGAACTCACGTATTAAAACGTGTAATTTGCATGAAAATGATGGAAACGTAACTTGATCATGAATGCAAATTAATATATAAGTAATTCGATGATGTAAAAAAAATAGTGTCATTTACATGCAAAATGAAGCAATGTTTACTTCTATCACGAGAATAATTAATTATAGCATTACTAGTTCAAAATGAGCAATTAGTTTAGACTTTTGGCAATTTGGATCAAATCATAATATTATGACTTAATTGTTTTGAATGAATCTAAATATTATCGACTAAGTATCCCAATAAATCTCCAATAGGTCGAGAGATTTCAATTATACACATAAATTTGAAATTACAAATTCACTATGCAATGATCCTAATTACTTATAAATTTTCCTAAGTTTAATTTACTAATTTAAAATTTATAACAATTAAACTTAAATTTTTTACTAAGCAATTATTAACAATTTTTTAATTATATTTTTAAAATATATATAAAAAAAAAATTAAATAACTAAAAGAAAAGGCACGATGTTTTGTTTAAAATAATGGGGAGTGGGGAGGGGCCCACGGGTCCCATCATCACTGCGGACCTATAGGTGCAGGCCCGCAGTGATGAGGGGACCGTCGTGGTCCCCTCCACTACCCTGCGGCCACTGCCGTAGCAGTGACCGCAGGTTAGTGGAGGGTACCACTTCCCTGCGGGTAATTACTTCGCCTCGCCCCCTCCCTGCGTCGGTCCACTATCCCATGCTTAAATTTCATTGTACGGTTTCGCATGTAATGTGTTTGCAAAAAATTTTTTTACGATGATATAAATACTTTATATATATATCTCTCTGTGTGTGTGTGTGTGTGTGTAGTTTCCAGTTTTCAATTTATATAAGCATAGAGATATATGTGTAAAAAATATTAATGTAAAACAATGAGAATAAGGATTTATTCACAGGGATGAATAACACAAAGAACTATTCACAGAGAGATTTATACCTCTTTTTTTTTTCAACTAATATTCACAGAGAGATTTATGCCTCATTTTTCAACTAATATTCACAGAGAGATTTATACCTCATTTTTCAGCTAATCTTCACAGAGAGATTTATACCTCATTTTTTTCACAAAGAGAAATGAATACAATGAGGTTTATATTTTATTATCAGGCATTTTCTGTTCGGAGGGAAGTAAGATTTTAATGTAAGAAAAGGTTTACATTTAAATTCCCAATCCAGTAATGAATTGAAGAGAAGAAAAACAAGGACATAATTCATACACACATGGTTATCATTTAATCACACAGAAGAGATTTTTAATCTTAGAAAAAAAGAAATTTAAATAAGGAGAATATGATTTTTTTTGCACAGATAAAAGAAAAAAGATTTTCTTTCTTCTTGGAAAAGCAAAAGCAAGATCTGATATTTTTCTAAAGAAATTAAACAAATAATAAAGCTATCTTTGACATGCAAGCAAGATCTGATATTTTTCTAAAGAAATTAAACAAATAATAAAGCTATCTTTCACATGCAAGCAAGATCTGATGTTTTTCTAAAGAAATTAAACAAATAATAAAGCTATCTTTCACATGCAAGCAAGATCTGATATTTCTTTTCTAAGGAAAAAATTAAATAAATAATAAAGCTATTTTTACCAATATTATCCCTAAAGAAGGATTTACAACTAAAATTTTTATAAAGGAAGATCTAGAAGCTATATTTTTTTGATAATACAATTTCCTCATATGTGAATGTGAGATGACAAAGAAGAGGACCTGGCTTATTGAAGTTCGATGTTGAATCCCTCTCCAATCTTCTAGCTATCCTTCTTAGATCCTTCCTTGCAACTTGAGGGAAATCTTCAAAACAATTTAACAATCCTACAACCAAAATGTAACTACCAAGGAAGATCCTACTACTAACAACAAGGGAATTTGGGAAATTTTCTTCAAAACATAATCAAGTCCCTTTTTTGAAAACTTGCATACAATATATAGGAAAAATCCCTCAATTCCACTATCTAGAGAATTTAATTAAAAAAGAGATTCTTTTCCAATATTGGACTCATGCAAATTGATTAAAAACCTAGTGGGGGAGTTACATGCAAGGCATTGAAGATTTCTCTAGAAGTTTCTAATTCCTCCTACAACATGTGCCATAATTGGGAGTGGGAAAATAAAAATAAAAATAATGCCTTTTGAATTATATTCTCCAAGTGTGTGTGTGTGTCCATTTTTATTCTTTTATAATATTTATTCAATCATTTTTAATAGCTCAACCAAAAATATAATAGAATTGTATCAAATCAAAAAGTGATAAAGGAGGGTTGTGACAGATTGCCAAAAGGGAAACACATAAAGCTCATGATGAGAAAGGTTGGACCTTGTCCAATACTCAAGAAGTTTGGGAACAATTAATATGAAATCCAATTACCTTTAGATATAGGTATATCCTCAATCTTTAATGTTGCATATCTGACACCATTCAAAGGTACAGTGTAGGAAGATAGTGCATTCCCAGTGGAGGATGTTGTAGACATACTGAAAGACTTTCCAAGTCAAGAGCCACCCAAACTTGAAAGGATATTGGACACCAAGATTGTGAAGAAAACTAGGAATGAGGTCTACAAACAATACCTTGTCAAGTGGCAAGGACTCCCTGACGCAAATGCAGTATGGATGGATGAAGACCAGATGAAGAAACATGGGACTACATTGCAGGAACTCATCTCAAGAGGACTTGAGATTCAATCACCCTGGGAGTATGGTGCAGGAGAACCCAAAGACATAAATGAAGTCTAAAAGAGACTAATATCACCCATGAGGTGAAAATGATCGTTTGTAATAGGTTGATAGTTTTGTGAGTCAATAAGACCCAATTGATGTAAGGCATTGCCATGGTTGCATTTATAAGCCACCATAGATAAATGATCATGTGGGTTAGTAGGAGTCTAGGGATGAGTCTAGAAAATAAATAATGGTCTTATAAATATCAGACCAATCCTTGGAATAGGTCGAATACACCTTGAAGTTGCCAAATTTGAAAAATACAAGTTGACAACTTTTGTTGTCATTGCAAAATATTGTAAAAAGAGATAACTAATCTTCTAACGGTTCCAAAGTTTGAAAAGTGGTTGGAAACCATTAGGGAGGCTATATTATTCCCACTTGGATAAATTCCAACTTTTTGTTGGCGTAGTTGTTGAAGTTGATGAAAATTGATGATGTTTTGGAGTTTGGAGCAATACAATATATTTGGAGTTTTCTAAAATTTTGTGCTTGTGCTATTCATTTCTGACTAGTATGGATTGGTGGATGCCTAAAACCAATTGGATGAGTTAGGGAAGTCTCTTACCTTTCCTTTGAATCAATTTTGAGGTTTCATAACAATCAGATTGTAGAGATCCATCAAAAACTAACCAGACTGGTCACAAACCTTGTCAGCACCTAGGGTTTCACTGTAAAGATGCCCTTAATCTGACATTTTCACCAGAGGACCAAACAACCTATGGGAAAATGTTATAAGGTCAATTGTATCATAATATTTTGGTGTTGGTTTGCAGGGAGGCTCCAAGCCCGAAGAGGTTGAATTGACCCTAGGCGGGCATCTCTATGTGACCGCTTGAACTGTAGAAGTGGAAATCACTTGCAGAAGACAAAAAAGATAGGATCAAGTATTGAAACCTTGGATTTGGTGGTTTTACACCTTAAACCACCTTTAATAAGTGTTGGTTTAGTTGGGGATTAATATTATGGGTACTTGCTTTGTAAATTGGGCCTAATTAACTTAATTAGGTATGGAAGGACAGTAAGGTTACAAACCTTTCAACTTGTGGTTAGATTCTAAGCCTTTGGGTAATCATGTAACTAGATAAAGGGTATCTTAATCTACCTTTATTTTTTCTTGTCCTTTGTAATTTTGTTAAGTTGTGTTTGGAGAACTCAATCGGTAGGGTTATTAGACAATAGGACAGTTGTGAGACAAGTATCCCCTAACACATCTGATAGCCATATCTTATGGGTGTTTTGTGTTGGTTGGACCACCAATAGACAAAATCTAAAGTGTTTTCATCATACCGGTATTGGAAGATTGCCTTCCATTCACACAAGGGTGGAGTGTTTTCATCATACCGGTACTGGAAGATACTAAACCGGTATGGATCCGGTCACACAAATTGTTGTGTGAGTTGAGTATTTGGTAGGTGTGTTTTTTAAACCTTTAAAAAATAAAAGAAATTGTTTTGGACATAGTAGTTGTGGGTGAGAGAAGGTTTTTCACCTAGTTTGTTGCCTGGCTCTGCATCACTTGCATTGTCCCACCAGTTTTCTATCAAAGATATGAGGCTCTCATTTCTTTGACATATGTTTTGAAACTTGAAGTATGATTTGCTTGGTTTGTCTCCCATTTGTATTTCTAAAAAAACTAGAAAGTTATTTGACGCCAAAATAGAGATGATGGTAGTATTCATGATCGCCTCTTCATCTAACCAACTAGAAGAAATCTGCCAAGTATTTCTAATATATTTGTGAGACTAACTCTATGATTGGTCCATGTGTAGACCCCATTGGATGTTGGGTAGTCAATGACTCTAATATTACATACGAATTCACTAAAATCCTCCATATTCTTATTGCCTCTATTAAGGTCTCCTATATTTTATGTAATTTCCTATCTATGTGCATGTCTAGTTCTTGTATTCTATTTTGATAGGTCCATATACATTTGTAGCATTTTAAATTACAACAGGTACAATTCACACCTCATGTTTGTTCTCCTACTTTAGTGCATCCTATCCATTCCCCCTAGGTCTATTTTGGTCATATTTACTCCAACCTTGATGTCACCTATTGACACTATTAAGTGGGCCCCATCTTGGAGTTGCCTTTCCCTAGTTTTCGAGTTGTTGGTATTGTTTTTGGAGGACCAAGGTGTGGAGCGCCTTGGTCCTGGACTAGGGTACCCCAAACTACCCTGGTCCCCCTTAAAAGGGACCAAATTTGAATTTGGGTGGGTTCTCCCCCTCCCTAATTGATTTTGGTTGCCATGGGTACGCTTGACCATTGGAGGTTGGCCTAATCAACGATTTACCTAGGGAACCCTATATAAAGGCATCCTATCAATTACTTTTGATGGGTAGAAGCAATTGATCACCCATTACCTATTTATAATATTCCTGCATCCATCAAGCATTCATCATCAAACATTTTTCAAGCATTCATGACATCATTTTATCCTTCAAGCACTATGGAGCAAAGTTACATCAATCTCCATGCAAGCATGTGTGTTTGATTAGGTATTTCATGTTCATGTGTTTGTCATGCCATTACATCTAACATGTGTGATCATATCTAAAGAGCATTGCATCATTAATCTTTCTATCAACCATTCAAATTTGAGGTATATCTCCTAGCATTTACTTCAATATTTACATTATTCAATTTGAGGTTAATTTCTTAACCAGAGTTTGACCCAAGGCAAGCCCCTATCCACAACCCTTTCTTCTCTCTTTTTGTGCATGGGAAATCGACTCAAGAGTTGTTCTCAGAGTTTCTGACTAAGTCAACAACAACAAATAGGCTCAAATTTTGACGGAGCAAAAATCGAAGGACCAAGGCAAATCTCTACTACCCGATCTTGGAAAATCAACTCAAAATTTCGAGAACAAGCTCTAATTCTCTTCTTCTGCTCAAATCCATGTTTGTGGCTCTGTTGGATACCTATGGCAATCTGTTTTTACTATTTCATCTGAATTATCCATTGCTTTAGTCTAATTTCACAACTTACATCCAAATTTCAACTAAAAGAGGGTGACAAATAGAACCAATGAATCTAATTAGAATTTCAACCCTTGTCCTGTTTGGATTGTGGATATAGATCTCACCCCTCTTTCAATATTTTGATCTCGTAGACAAGATTAGTGATTTTATTATCTTAATTGGTGAAACCCTAATTTTTCCTCACTGACACATTTTGGTGAACTTGACTTATTTCATGCTTACTTCTGATTTGTGGTTCCAGATTTGATATGTATTCACTTAAATATTACATTTTTCACTCATATATGTAATTAAATTACATAAATTTAGAGGTTAAATTCATAAAAAAACCTTAATTTATTTTGCAATTGACTTGTGGGTTGCATAATTTTTCATTTTTGTTTTCAAATCTAATTTGGGCTATTTCAGAATAGAATTTACTTAATCTAATTGGTTTTCTATTTCACATATGATTACATTGTTCCTTAGTTACATTAATCAAAATCATGTGTTGGATAATGGTTGCCTTCACTTTACATTGCTTTTTTTCATTCATAGTACTTTTGCATATTGCATCTTTAGAATTTCAAAGATATTTCCTACTTGCAAATCATCTCTCAAAGCTTCTATCCATGTGGTATGTTGTTTTATGATGATATTTTTAATAAAATGCATTACATGTGTACATCACATAAAATATTTTGTAGGCAATGATAATCCTAGAAATGACAATGAAAAAGCGAACACTTGTACCTCTCCTAGGGTATATCGTGCGAATGAGGAAAGAGTCAATACTCCCATCAATGATCTCTCTAATGGAGAGAAAGATGACATCATCTTCTTCTCACACGCATATTATAGTGCAAGGGGGGAAAGATCAAAATGTTGGTGTATCAATCTCTCTAGATCCTCCTCATTCTCTTAGAGCTTATCTTAATCATCAACATTTTTGTAGACAAGATGATGTTATGCATTTTATTCACAATCTATCTCCTCATGTAGCATTAAATAAAGATGGAGCCTTATATGATAAGGACCCTCCTTCCCAACCTATCAAAGATGACATGAATGATGATAGAAAGGAGAGTTTTCCCACAAGGGATATCCCTTCATCATCTACTTATCCCTTTGAATCCTCTACGTGTCCTTACACAACAAATTTTAAAGAAATTCATGATAATTGTCCTTCTTCTTCACAATTAAAATATTCTTCTAGGTTTGGTTATGATATAATCTAGAAATAAGGATGCACTGGACAAGGACTTGGAAAACACGAACAAGGTTCTTGTCAAAGTCCCTATAAACCCTTCTTCACAAGCCAATACAAATTTTATAGGACATCCTCATCACTCACCTATGGATGAGCTCCTTAAGGAGTATTTTTCAAGACAAAGAAATTATCGCCCATCCAAACATGCTTCTACATCAAATAATACTCCTTCTTTACAGATTCCTTTACTGCAGGGATCTAATCCTCCTCCATCTTTACCAATTATTTTGATTAAAGAAAACAATACTTCTCCTTCTACTAACACACATTGTACTACATCTCAAGAGACAAGACCTACCCATATTGACAATCAAGACAAGTTAGCTACAAGAAACTTTTGGAGATTAAAACTTATGATAAGAATGTTGTTTTTCCTTTTATGAGATATAATTACAAAAATTTAAAGAAGGTGATTAGTATTGCATTTTTCATCATTGTTATTCTCCTTCTCTTGGAAATTGTAAGGCTTAAATTAATGAATTTGTTCAATACCAATATGATTGAGCTTGCATAGCTCTTAAAATTGATCTTGCAGATTTTCTTGGTGAAGAGGTAGTGCCTTAGCATTCCATTCACCTTATTATGTTTCTCCTCACCCTACGGCCTTAGTAGTTTAACCTTATTGGGAGCTCTTTGTGATGTGTGGTGATACATATTAATTTAAAATCATACTTGGACAACAACATAATTCTTCTTTGTCTCCTTGCTTGGGAGGCAAGGATAGTATATTCGATCCTCTCTTCTTTTGAAGATTGCCTCTTCTTTTGAGTTGTATTTTGTATATCTTGATGTCTTTTCTCACATTGAATTTTCCTTCATATGAGTACATGTTCTTAGGACCTTTTATTAGCTTGAAGTGGTACATATTTTATGCATAATATCTCTTCAAAGGTTGTGTAATCCTTCTCTTTATCCTTATGATTGGGGGGCATTTATTCTATCTTCTATCTCCTATCCTTTCTAAGGATCCATTTTTCCTTTGTTAAGTGGTGTTTGTTTATGTTAAAATGTTATTCCTTGTGTGAAGTTGTTTGTTTTCTCAAGGATTCTCTCTTATGAAAGAGGAGTGTATCCTTAAGTGCAACCTCTTCTTTGCCTAGCAATGCATGTTTATTATAAACAAACCCCTCACTTTGGGTCAAAAGTGTGTTATCCTTCATCAAGAATCCCTTTATCTAGCAATAGGAGGAAGACATGAATTCTTGTTCTCCTTCCTTTCTTTTGGTTAATGTTGTTATTTAAATATTCAAAGTCTCCTCTTGGAGGTAGATATCTTTGAGCAAAGATCTCTTCCTCCTTCTCCTCCAAAGGATTCCCTCTACACTTTTTGCAAGATATCTCTTTTACAATGATCTTTTCCTTGATTATAGGAGTCATGCCTCTTTCGCTTGGATTTATGTACATTTTTTCCTAAATGATATCTCCTTGGTGTTGAAAGTGTGTGTCCTTATTTCCAACTTCCTTAAGACATCAACATATCTGTATGTTGACATCTTAAGGGGGGATGGGGTCAAGGGTTCATATATATCACCCTCTTTGTACTATATTTTTAATTTTGCATGTCTTATACAAGGTGTACATTCTTGAAAGTAGACCTATCTCAAGATGTTCCCAAAAGCATACATATTTGTTTTTCAATTACAGATCTTATACTATTTGTTGCATTCTCAAAACCAACTCTTAGATGAGATGCTTAACTCCTAAAACTAGATGACAACATATGCAACAAAGTGAGTTGACTAGCATAACACAACTTGCTAAACCTTTCAACTCTTCCTTTTTCAAGATGAGTTGAACTAGCATAACACAGGTTGCTAGATTATTTTGACTCTCCTTATCTACATGAATCACACAACATACCACAACTTGTTATCTTATGAGTATTCATATTCTCGTGGGTCACCTAGCATAATGCAACTTGTTAGCCTATTGATTGCACGATCTCTCTTTCTCTTCTTCTCATGGATCACCTAGAATAATGCAACTTGCTAGCCCATAGCATCCATGTGACCACTTATGTTCTTGTAATAGTATTCTGAGAATGAGATTAGTGGCTAAGTCATTTTGATTATCTAGGTCTCCTTAACTAGTTGACTTGGAGCCTTTTTATTTTTTATTTATTTTTAGTACCAACCCCTCATGTTGTGTGTCTTTTGTGTTTGTTTGGCTTTTTGCCTTTGTCTTGTTTTTTCTATCTTTGCATGTGATTGCGTGAGTTAATATCCTAAGATTGGGATCTTGGTTCCTCAAAATTAGCGATGTCTTATCTCCTTGTGTTCTCGCTCCTAGTTTCTCCTCTCTCTTTTCCTCATCTTTCTACTTTACTGTGAGTATTTGCATAGGTTCATACTTTCAATAAAGTGGGGGCTAAATGTAGCATTGTAAATTATGACTAGTACAATTCACACCTTTGTTTGTGCTCCTAATTTAGCATGTCATATATCCATTCCTCCTACGTCTGTTTTGGTCATCTTTACTCCAACCTTAATGTCACCTATTGACACCACTGAGCAGGACCCATCCTGGAGTTGCCCTCCCTTGGTTTCTGAATTGTTGGTCCTATTTTTGGAGGGCTAGGGCATGGAACATCTTAGTCCTCAACCAAGGTGCCCAAAACCACCTCGGTCCCCCTTAGATCAGACCTAATTTGAATCTAGGCCAGCTCTCTCCCTCCCTGGTAGATTTCAATCCCCGCAGCTACACTTGATTGTTGGATATTGGCCTAATCGATAATTTACCTAGGGTACCCTATATAAAATGTTATCAATTCATTTTGACCTAAAAGAAATTCATTATCCATTACCTATTCATAATATTCATGCACCCATTAAACATTCATCATCAAGCATTTTTAGGCATTCAAGGCAGTATTTTATTTTTCAAGCATTATGGAGAAAAGTTACTTCAATCTTCATGCAAGCATGTTTGTTTGATTAGGTCTTTCATGTTCATGTGTTTGTCATGCCATCACATCCAACATTTGTGATCATATCTAAAGAGCATTGTATCATCCATCTTTCTATCAACCATTGCAAATATAAGGTATATCTCCTAACATTTACTTCAGTATTTACATTATTCAATTCAAGGTTAATTCCTAAACTGGGGTTTGGCCCAAGGCAAGCCCCTATCCACAACCCTTTCTTCTCTCTTTCAATGGGCAAGAAATCGACTCAAGAGTTGTACTCACATATTCCAATAGAGTCGACAACGATGAATAGGTTCATATTTTGACAGAGTGAAAATCAAAGGACCAAGGTGAGTCTTTGCTATCGAATCTTGAAAAATCAACCTAAAAGTTTAGGAATGGTTTTTTATTCTCTTCTTCTGCCCAGATCCCTATTCATGGCTCTGTTGGATACCTGTGGCAATCTGTTTTTACTTTTTCATCTCAATTATCTATTTCTTTAGCCTAATTTCACAACCTACATCCAAATTTCAACCAAAAGAGGGTGGCAAACAAAACTAGTGAATCTAATCAAAATTTCATCCCTTTTCCTATTTGGATTGTGTCTAGATCTATTGGATTCGCCCCTCTTTGAATATTTTGGTCTCCTAGGCAAGATTAGTGGTTTTATTATCTTAATTGGTAAAACCCTAATGTTTCCTCACTGATACAACATTATATAGCATAAAGTTTGTTGGCATGCTAAAATATGATACTTGACATTCCATCCAATTTAACTGTGCCTAAATGAGGTCAATAGTGATATTTTTCCTTTTTCATAGGATTGCCATGTCACCCGTTGTTCCTATGGCATTAATGAAATGTCTCTCCTGAGTTTTACAATATTTCAAGAATTTCTCATACTCATTTGTGCTTAGTTTGGTTTCTCAAAGTAATATAATATCTGTTGATTTTTTTTTAAATGATGCTTGATTAAGCTTCTCTTTTCAGGGGCGTTTAGGCCCCTGACATTCTATGTTCACATCTTCATCACCTCCAAAGAGAGGTCTTTGCTCCCTTGGTGTTAAAAAATTTGGTACAATACTTTTTCCTTTTTTGACCTTCCCTATTACATTGGTCATTGATTGAATTAAGCATCATAAATCAATACTTCCTAATTTGTTTGCTCCTATAACTTCTTCGTCTGTATCTATACCTTCAAACTCCATTTCTTCTTCTCTAAGATTGTTAACTCTTCCTAATTTATTAATGAATTTGTTGTCTATAGGACCTTGTCTTGTTGTGTTTCAAATATGTTACATATCCCTTCATGTTCCAATGGAGTCGAGACCTCTATTTCCACATTTGAGCAGTCTACTTTCTTTTATTTTGGGCTTTGAACTTTATTCTTTGATTTTAGTCTCCGTACTATTTTGCCTTTTGGCTTTTATTCTATGATTTTTCAATCATCTTCTAGTTGTAAACACACTCTCTATGCTCCTTGCTACAACAATAGAGACAATTTTTTTTATTTTTGCTATATTTCAATCATTTGTATCCATTGTTTCACTTCTATACATAATAAGATTTAATTTGGTATTGTTCTGATTGTTGCAATTTTCAATCTGTCTTATAGATATGAGTCCTCTTCGATGATAGTTTGCATCTATGTCCATTAAGGTTCCTAATGAGAAACCAATTTCCTCTAAACTCTCTTTTCACCAGTATTCCATTTGTAAGTTATTTAGACAAATCCATACCCATTGATCATAAGGGTTCATCTTGGTTGGATTGAAATTTCCATGCCATTTCTGCATGTATAATGGGATCCATCCATTTCCCATAGTCCCCCTTGTAATACCTTTTCTCTTTCTTTTTCTCAGACAAAAATAGCAATGAGAAACCCCTTAAAAGGAAAATTTAAGTATCTCCCATTTCTTCCATGCTTTTGATACCCATACACTAATTCTTCTTTTGTCACATTTTAAGTCAATAAATCTGCATATAACTATCGAGTTTTCTAATAAACCAAGATCATTCTTCGTTTCTTTTCTTAAGTCAATATTTTGATATTCTTTGTGTATTTTATGTTTGCATGTTAACATCTCTTATATGATAAATCTTGAACTTGATTCTTGATTATTTTTTAGTTTGCCTTCTTGCTTTTTACACATTTTGTGAGCAAATTTTTCATTTACAATATATCTGAGATATTAGTAGTTACTGATAATCGAAATTCCATCTGCAACCCTAAGCAAAATTAAATAAGAAATGAAATCTAAGTTGACTTTTAACTGTAAAGAAAACCTAAGGTCTAATTGTATACACCTAAAAATGGTCTGAAGATAATTAATTAAATATGCAATTATTTAATTAATCCCCTTTCCTAATTTAATTGAACTCATTAAGAAACTTGATTAAATTCCCCCTTTCATCTACTTATTAATAAATCTAAGGATTTATTAAATAGGTTCATTTTCATAATCCCCTTTGATTAATTAATTCAAATTAATTAATTTTCCCCCATCTTCAATTAATTCTTCTAATCTTCTAATTAATTAAAACAAATCAATTTATGAGTTGTTGAGAATTAATTAGTCTTATTTGAATTTTAAATTCAGATTTACTCACATGCCTCCTAACTTTTGACCACCTGTGAGGCCCTACCCCGATTCAGTTTGACATTTTCAGTTATTTGCATATTGAGACGATTATGGATGCTTTATTTTATGCATTATGGACTTAGAACTTATATGATTCCATGATTTGGATCACACTAACATTGTTGATGTTTTATTTCATGCATGATGATTATGAAACTTTAGATATGTTCTAGAATGGAATTTACATTATGATGGTGAATGTCGTTATTGGGAATTTGCAGGATTTTATTTTGATGAAAGAAAATGATGCATATTTATGAATGGTTCATTTTTGGGAAAATTATGTTAATTGCTTATGTGAAAGTGAATTTGAAAACAAATGAGATATTGAATTATTGTTGCCTAATGTATGAGTGTTTGATTTGCAATAGAATCCATGTATTTGATTATGAATAATTGTGATTATTTGGAGTTACTAATGTGTTAATTGAGATGCGCAGGAAATTATCCATGTGACCATGGAATTTATGGAGAATCAAGCCTAGACCGATGTGCGTTTGTTAAGCCGGGAGTTGTCTATTTGGAGAGACAACACCCCTCCCCTTGTAATGTATTTTATTTGTGATGTGTAAATAATGCTTGAGTGTAAAATTTGATTTATATGTAATTGTGTAATCCTTCAAGAGACCCATTTTCCATGTGTGATTTTTATATTGTAATCTTGTTGTGTCACTTGACACATGTGCTGATTAAGTGTCATTGATGTTGACTTATCTCTTGGAGGGAGTTTTGTTTCTACCAAAGCCATTCAAAAACATGAGTGAGGTCCCAAATTTGTCTTGGGTAGAGAGTCATGGGAGTGGTCAACTCATGCTTGACCCGTAGGTAAACTTCAGTGGGGTTTCCAAAGGGTTTAATGGACTCCTAGGGTAAGTTTTTAGGCTTTTCCAAAGGTCCTAAGGGTATACCTCTGGGTTAGGGGTGTTTTGCAACATGTGGCTTCTCCCATGTGACTATGAAGTCACTTCAAAAAGCGATAATTCCAAGATGCACGAAAATTGAACTTAGAAAGTTCTCCCTAGGATAGAGAACCTTCCCTTTAGGAGTTAAACTCTCTTCCCCATTCTCTTCCACCTTTTCCCTTTCCAATTTTAGTAAAGTGCAAGAGTTTGGGAAGGGCAACCAATGGGAACTCACACCTCACCCAAGGAGTTGGGGAGTGTGTGAGAGGCCTTCTTAGGCAAGATTTTTCAAACTTAGTGAGTAATCACCCACTCTCCTTTCTTGGAGATTTTGCTTGTTTTGAAAAAGTTAGTAGGAGTTGGCATTTTTAGTGGAATTTTGGGAGAAAAGATAGTGGAAATTGGGCAGCTCATCCCCAACTAAAGTTAGCAAACCTTTTTGGCAGAATTAGGTTGGTTACTCTCTTCTTTCTCTTATTATGTTGAAAATGATAGTTTATGTTGTTTTGTAACAAGAAAAGAGTTGCTTGAAAGATTGTGTTTTATGAAGTTTTTGTGTTGAAGTAAAATGTATAGTTTTTCCTTTCTATGTGTTTGTTGTGTTTCTTGTTGTTTTTGGGAGTGTCCAAGATCTCCTATCCTTGGGAGGGTAGGAAGATCTTGGGGTGGAAGGAGTTTGACAGCCATGGGTGAGAGGCTCTCCTTATGGAGAGTGTTCTCAAGGGAGTCCTTGGTGACCCTTGATGCATGGCCTTGTGTATGCATTTGGGGGTCATAAGGGGAGCATATATGGCCTTGAGCCTTTTTGGGGGGCATAAGGTTTGTGAAATGTTTGGGTTGCATTTGTGTTGCCGTGAGGTGGCTAATGTAGTATTGTTCTTTGGCATGCATTCTCCCCATTGGTACTTGGTCCACTTCCACCCATGGAAGAGTCACCATGAAAGTGGTGAATGTGTAGCTTGGGAAGGGATATTTGAATGTAAATGTGTTTTTATGTTTGTTGTGGGGTTTGCATGTTTGTAACCCGTCTAGTGCTTGGTTCTCCAAGCTCGGGGGTGGCTTCTAGTAAGCCTAGGCTGGGAGGTGAGCTTCCCATGGTCAAAAATGAGTTTTAATGCAGGTTGCATGGGAATGGGAAAAGAAGGAATGAAGAACTAAGTTGTTGATTTATGTTGCAGAAATTAGTTAATATGACAATATATTCTCTTTTGGGGTTGTAAATGAAAAGAAAAGGAAAGAGCTAGATTGTGTTATTTACAAGGAAAGAGGATTTGGTATTCCATGTTAGCTTGTAAAAGAATAAGATAGGCAATGATGTATTTATTTCCCAAATAGTAAAGCAATGTATTGGAAAGGAAAAATGTAAATGTTTATTCGCCCAAAATCTTTGTGTTCACCTTTACTTGTAATAAGTTTCAAAAAAAAATATGTATAATGACCTCACTCTAGTTAGTGTTGCAAAGAGGTGAAGGAATGTACTAAATAGGGTATGAATCTTCATGATTTGCAAAAGAGGAAATAAAAGGAAAATTTTTACCAAATGAAAATCTAAGATTTCTGCTCCTAGATGTAGTTTCTTACTGTATGTTCCTTATGTTAATAAGCTGCTGTAAATTTATTTAAAAAAAAAAAATCTGTCTTTCATCTTTCCGTTTATTACAGCAAAGAAATTATTTAAATGTTTATATCTTGCATTTAGACTTAGTATTTAGTTTAGTACTTGGTTACAAGGAAAAATAATATGCCTTCTTGAATGACAAATAACCAGATATAAATATATATATATTTATTTACATTATTAAAACACTAAGCACCATTTAAGGACTCTGGTTTACCCAAAACAAAATAAATGGCAGTAATATATATACATAAACATATTCAAATATTTTAGCTCAAAAAAAAATGATATCTTGAAAACTGTTCAAACAACAAGAAAAAAGAAAGCATTTACAAACAGATAATACTAGATATCAGGAAAAAAAGATCTGATAGATTGCCAAACAGGCCTTTTAAGAAAAAAAAACATATATATATACATATATATGTATATATATATATGTATAAACACTTATATATATATATATATATATATATATATATATATATATATATATATATATATTTATGGATAAAATCTAATAAGAAACCTGCCATTGTTTTTTTTAACAGAAAACAATCAAACTATGTCTACCTTACCTTTTATATATATATATATATATATATATATATATATATATATATATATATATATATATATATATATATTTTTGCATTTTAAAAAAAAAATATAATAAAAACCAAAACGAAAATAACGTTTTCTTGTTGGTTCGCATTAATGTTTTTTTTAGAGCCCCTAAGGGTTTATCGGGCGGTGGCGCGGGAGGCGCCCGGCCGCCACTGTGGCTACCCACAGTGGGCGGCGCCCGGCCGCGCTGTGGGTAGCCACAGTGGCGCCCGGGGGGAAAAACCCCCGCCCATTGTGCTCCCCTCGCCGTGCTCGAAGACCATGCTCAATCCCGCAAATTTACACAGGTTCCGGCCGCGCCTAATACCCCGCGTTCCTCCTCCACAACCTGTGGCATAGTTTAAACCCAGAAAGGAAACGGCGTTGATCTTGCCCCTTCCCGCGTGGAGTTGTTAACCGCGTCGGTTGTTTTCAACCGCTCGGCCCTATTCCGCCGAATGCAAGAGCAAACTCAAAAATAAAAATAAAAGGAAGAGCAAGGGAGAGGGCCCGGCTGCGGGAGTCGGCCCTGCGCGGCCTCCTCGTGGCGGCCGCCCCTACACATAACACACTCTCAGCCCTCAGGTTCGAAAGATAGTAAAAAAAAAGGGGAAACTAAACACACACGGCACCAAATAAAAAAAAAAATATAATATAAGGGGGTTTGTAATAATATGTTCGCCCCAACCCTAGCTTAGGGTTAGGGCAACACACACTCAATTTTTAAATGAGCATGTGTGAGTGTGGAGGGAAAATTATTTAAGAAGGGAAACTTAATATATGTAAAATGAAAAGCCTCCCTCACCCCACCAAAATAATCTAATAGTAATAGATTTAATATAAATATATACACATTTACATAGGTAGAGTGATCTTAGTATTTTGTGTGAATAAATTTGTTGGAGGTAAATTGAGTTTTGAATATTTTGTTAACGCTGGGCAAATGTAGGAGAAACTTTATGAAAAAAAAAATTTATTTACCTAGGTGGACTGGATTAAAAAAAATAATAATAATAATAAAATGAAAATAAAAGGGGTGCAACCACTAAGAATTTTGTAGGGCCCAAGAGGGCCAAATCAAGTATATGATTATAACGCGATTTTTAAATTTATGGGGGTTTCATTCAAATAAGGTGTTGAAATAACGAGAATAATTATGCTTAGAACATTCTAATGGATAAGAGGATAAGATAAAATTTAAAACGCCTAAATTTGAAATTTATCGTTACACTTGAACTTTTAATTATTTATTAATGTAGCTTAGTGAAATTCTTTTTTTTGGAGAAATTTTAGCTCATGGAATAACTTAGTTATTCTTATTACTAAATTGAATTTAACTACCAGATTTACACAAATGTAGTTAAGCCCAAACCAAAGATGCATTATCTTATTTGAGTTAATCATACTTAGTTGAATAAATTAATTAAGTAGGCCGTTAATTAGCTAAGAATTTAAAAAAAATAAAATATTTCCGTTCGTGCCCATGAGTGGGCATGACACCACCTAACCTAACCCCTCCAAAACCTAACCCCTTCCATCTAACCTTGGGTTTAATTAACCCCATCTTAGCTTGTACATCCTAACCACCATGTCCCCTTTCATTGGACACTTTGCCCTCTCATGAGCAAAGCTTCTTGACACTTGTCACCATAGAGATGACAAATGTCCCCATTCATCCAACCTCTTTTCCATCCTCCTCCAATTTCACCATTGATATCTTCAGACTTAATCTTGATCGTTGATTCCTGCCACCTCACCCCTGGCCTTGGAAATCCTATAAATAGACCCTATTTTGGAGCAATAATCATCCCATCACATTTTGCATTTCAGGCATTGTTACTATAGGCATAATAACTCTTAGTTTATCATTTGAGCATTGTTATCATAGCTTAATTGCATCAGTTTAGCATATTTTCTAGCATAATCATGGAATCATGTAGCTTAACCATTATCATTGCTAGCTTGAATCCATCATTTATCATTTAAATCCTCCATCTAGGTGTAGTCAAGTCACTGGAATTTGCCTAACCAGATCTGAGAACAAAATTCATACTCGCATTTACTAGGAGGTGATAGATCGCTTAGCTATGGTTTTATCTTTCTTTTCTTTAAATTCATTAACCATTCTTGTAATGATCTATTGAATGTTTTGTGTTGCAGCTACAGGTCTACACTTCATAGGCACGACACTAATAAATCTGTAACTGTAAAAAGAGTAGTGTTGTTATGTCGCGTTCTTCAATAATTATTGTGAATGTTTGACATATGTGTGATGATGTCGGCACTTGATCGTAATGGATTTGATTACATATAAGTTTGCAAATCTTTTGAATGTTGCTAAATCAACTTTGCAAAAGTGTGAAAAAGTCAGAGCGCTTATTTTTATATATTAAATATAAAAGTAATGAAATAATAATAAAAATATATTCTTAAAATATTAAATATACTAATAAAAATATAATTAAGTTGCGAGAATTATTACAATGACAACAAAAATATTGGTAAACAAATTGAAATTTGAGTAAATTTGACAACCATCTCAAAACTGAGGAGGCAACAATGCAAGAGAATGCTATTGATTAAGGAAGCGGAAGAGCTAGTGAAGTAGTGGAAGAGTTTGTGAATAGTAAATATTTCCATTCAATGTCCTTTTAGGTGTAATTAGTGGTAAATTCATTGTCCTCTCTACTTTGTGTTACCCTCCACGTCCTTCCATATTTCATATATGCCTATTCATAGGGAATCATTATCTCCACCATTGCATCCCTACTCAAGGAACACTTCGCATGCTAAGGAAATAGAATTGAGGAGGCATCATGCTAAGTAAAGACTTGGTTCTTTAGTTTTCTATAGTTTTTCTACAAGATGCTTGGGGACCCCATTCTAATGTTATCATAGCTAACAACACATTGAGTCCCCATGACATAATATGGTCATTTGTGGAGATTGATATAATTTATTTCATTTTCAGTTTTCTATATGTACAACTACTTGTAATTTCCATAGAGCTAAAGTTTTAGCACTGTATTTCATGGTTTATTATTTTTACTTTTATTTTTATTTTTGATGCAATTAGGATATTAGCATTTTGAATCATGTAAATGTTTTTAAAGATGGCAGCCCTTTGAATAGCAAAGGTTTTTATTGGCTGAAAAAATAGGGAATCTAGGTAACATCTCCTTCCTTTGCCCCATAGTGATAGTAAAGGCGCTCCAACCTTAAACATCATTTGTGCATAATTTAATTAGCTTACCATAAGCATTAACTGCTAAAACAAAAGTAATCTCATACAATAGGCCAACCCACCAACAACAACATCAGATTGTCACAAATCTTTATAGTTTTGTCAAGAGTATCCTATTCCTAATAACATAAGTTCTTTCATGTTCGATTTGATTATATTTTCTCAATTTTGCTTATATTGCAATGCATGTATAAACATGAAAATAATGAACCAATTTTGTCATCTTAGTACAGACATCTACAACTTACAAAATAGGTGGTTTTAGTTCACCTCAACGTAATGAAGGTATACATGAAAATGCAAAATTCATGGTTTTTATTTTTATTTTTTAAAATTTAGAAATTGAAAAGTCTTTTGAATTGCATGTTATTAATTTTCTTTCTTTCTTCAAATTAGCAAAAAAGAAACACAAGAATAATAAAATGGTTGCATGATGGACCTTTACCTTTCATATGTAGCTATGCATCCTAAGCATCTTATTTCATTGAATTACGTCAATACTTATATGATTCAAAGCATTCTTGTTGCAAAACCATATGCAAATATGTTTTGTAAGCCTTAAAATCTATTATTTTAAAATGTTAGTCTCTTTTTTCTCTATGCTTCCAGTTTTCAAAGCGCTTTCTCTGTTGTGTATGATGTCTCCATCATATTGAAGTCCTCTCTTCGTGTATACAAGACTAGAGGCCATCGTTCATGTAATCCAACTAAAATATAGCAATTAAAATCTATCCCAATTATATTCATTGCTCGGGCTGTTGGTGTAAACAATAGGCCTGATGAGAAAAATGGATATGTATATAATAGACATCTTTTAGCTTCAACTTCATCTAGGGAAGGGGAAACATTGTACTATAAATATCTTTTTACATTATTTCTTCTTTCTCTTTGTTGTAAGCTGGAGGAACTGACATTCATTCTATTCTAATTTTGGAGTCATCCACCTTCATATTCATAGTGTATGTGGAGTTTTCCAATGGCACTTGGATTTGTAATAACAATATTTAATGAAAGTTCTTATCTTGCTTTAACTAAATTTTTTTTATGGATTATGTCTCTCCTATTGAAAAAATGATTTTGAATTAATTGTGATAAAAAGCCTTACTAAAATTTATATAAAATTGACTTTGAAGTAAAGTTAATTTCTTTGAAATCATTATTGGCTTATATATTATTAATAATTTTAGAATAAGCCAAGTTGACTTATTCTATATATTTAAACATATATAAACTACAATATGCATTATTATCAAATAATATATCTATATCATTTGATATATATTTATTATATATATTAAATAATATTAAACAATAAATATATATTAATAATAATGAATAATATCCAATCAGCCCATCAATGGACTTCAAAGGGTTAATCCTTCACAATAGATGGCTAACCAAGCTAGATGGATACCACAAGAATAGGGGTGGATAAAGATTAATTTTGATGGCGCAGCGAGAGGCAATCTTGGCCCATTGGGTGTAAGATGTATAGTGAGAGATTGCCAAGGTCATGTTATTCCTGTATGCAACTAACATCTTGGAGTGGGATCTAACAATGATGTCGAGGCCAAGGTGATCCTTTTGGTAGTTCAAATGGTTGATAGAATGAGAGTGGAAAAACTACATCTTGAAGGAGATTCTTAGGTTATGGTGCATGCTATCCTTAGGGGCAAGGTGAAAAATTGGAAACTCGATCATGAAATTCAATGTATTAAAAACCTCTCTGCCACCTTCTAGAGTTTTAAGGTATCCCATATTCGGAGAGAGGGCAATAGAGAAGTAGATGAATGTGCAAATCAAGCCTTTGATCTTCAAGAAGGTGAAATCAACTTAACTATTCTCCAATCAGATAGTCAAATTACATAACGATTTGAATGTCACGACCCATTTTAGTTAATAAGTTTTATATTAAGGTTGATGAATTAGGGATTAATAGTTACTTGACAATATGGTGTTTGATGTTATTATTTTGACATTATTATGCTTGGAGACATGTTGTTAATGTGATGATTAATTAATATGCTAGCTGGTATTATTGATGCTATTTAATGATATTAAATGTGATGACGCTATTAACAATGTTATTTTATGTGATATTATGTTAATTATGTTATAAATTTTTTAATATCATGTTGATTTGATGATTTTGTTGAAGTACAAAGTGGGTCCAGAGTCGACCATTGAAGGAGGACAAATAACCAAGGAGGGGTCTTCTAGCTCGTTGATAGTAACTCAGGGAATGTAGTCTATGCATTCACACACACGTGTAATAATTAAACAAATTAATCGAATTGGGAAGATAACATAATTGACGTATAAAATATTAGATTTAAATTAAAATGTTAATAAGAGATTACAAATAAATGAATTTAAAATAACAAATTGTTTCATTTCAAACATGGTTTAAATTTAGCACATGGGTTTTAAATGGGAAGTAGAGTCGAACTTGTTGTTTCTTCTTGTCAACTCTCAACTTACCTTTCCTAACTGGCTAATCAATATAGTCCAAATTTTGATCAACTGACTAATCTAATTGAGTTTACTTCACTTCTAACTCTCCAATCACCCTGGTTTTTTGCATTCAAGATCCACTTCTCCTGGATGAAAACCTCAACCAAATTATTTATAAATACTTGACCAGTTACCATAGAAAACACGTCGAAGTTTAGTCATCATCTTCTTTTTATTTGTTCTTGTGTTGAATCAAATTCTTGTGGGGAAGGTCGATTTGGATCAGGTTTTCAATGCCCATCTCTATTTCTCCTCCTACATTGGTCTACAAGGTGAATTTGTTTCTAATTTTCTATTTAGCGTCCAAATTCTTTTCTCCTTGCATCGATCTGCACTAATCATTAACATAAGGTTTTAAATATTTTTTTTGCTATTATATAATTGATCTTATTGTGCAAATCACCCCTCTCCATATTTACTTCTTTCTTTGCAAGAGGAGATCAAACTGGCATGGGGTATTAGTTTGGAAACCAAAATTTGGAGGCCTTTATTCTTATCAACTTGGGAGGGCACTTTTCTGTAGGGAGAATACACCAAGGTTTCCCACATGTTGCAGAGGGTTCTAATTTATGGGGAAAGCAGTAAGGAGAGTCGATCTCCTATTGGAGGACCACGTTGCCTACCTCCTCTCTCTTCCACAGTCTCTAGAGTGTAAAGTTTCCTTTGAATTATGCTCATCGCCTATACTCTTCCACTAATATCAAATCGATTGTTTTAGTAAATATGATTTCCATTTCATAACACTTGCAGATTTCTCTGAAAACGTAGCAAACATAGATACATAATAATATCGATTTTGATTGTTGATGTTTGTTTTTAGTGTTTCACCTCTTATTCCAGATTTAGTATGAATCAATTTTCTAGGAAGACTTTGGGTATCATATTTTCTTCTTTCTACATATCCTTTGGTGCTCAAATCTGCATTTAAATGATTGAATCGACACTTAGGGGGCAAGAAATTCATCGCCCATTCTCTCTTGTCAAAATCGACTTCTCTCCTTAACCGCTGTGACACATGAACTTGTTATTTTCTGCTTGATTCAAATCGATTTTTCATATTTTAAATGAAACCAGTTAGGAATGTTGCAGGCAAAGATCTGAATTGAAGACATAGTCAATACCCAGGTGGGTAAAATCACATTATTAGTTAAACATGAGGTTTGAATCATTCCTTGTTTTCCTACCATTTTTAGTTTCAGATTTATTTCTTTTGACAATTCTTTCTGATTAGCCTTATGTTATTATGGTTAATAAGAATAAACCTTAAATAATAATCACTTGGTTTGAATTTATCAACAATTCATTTATATAAATATATGGGTTGTGTTATAAATATTATAATATGAGTATGAACCAAAAATTAAAAATATTAATACTAAATATAACTAATTGGGAAGGGTAAATTATCCAGGTCTATGATGGATGTATGGAAAGATGTGCTTGATTATGGGTTAAATCAGGGAAGGGTGTTTACACCTACCCTAAATAGGTTAAATTGGCCAATATATGAATTAATATTCTCTCTGCCATAACATATGTAGCTAAGTTCAATACATGGGTTGTTAGATACTGCATGCACAAATAGGTTCCATTCTCGGAGCTTAATGTCAGTTTTTTAGGAAACTCCATCGTGAAAGACAAGATCTTGTCATGAGCATGAGGAAACACAAGCTTCATTTGGTTGGGCAGATAAAATGCCTGGGTTATTTGTCCATCTTCCAGATCGCAAATGGAGGTGACTCCGATGGCAAGGAAGACACTACATCCAGAGACAAAATTGTAAAATCTTATGTAATATTGTATAATGTGTTAATGATTCCTTGTAATAGACTAATGTGGTCTCAAAATCAAGCTAAGTAAGCTCTGTATGATCAAGCTATGTAAAAGGCCTATGAGGCCTATTGTAAAAAATGCGACAGGAAGCCGCCAAGAGAATGCAACTAACAGAAAGTAAGGAAACTACTAACCACTAACCCACAAACATGTGTCCTACTTGTGTATGATTTGGAATGCATGACTTCATGTTTATTTTTCCTTCATTTCATGAATGCTTGTTTAAGTTGATGCATACTTTAAGTTTATGCACGAAACATTACATTCACTTTTGATGAGTTTTCTTTGAATGTGTGACGTTTGGGTTAGATGCTTGTCGTAATTCATAGTTTTCCATTAACTCATGGTCATTTTTTATTTATCTCTTTTGTATATTCGCTAAATAATTGGTTGGATTATTTATCCATTTGTCCATTTTTCATAACTTATGGATCTTACTTCATATCGTTATATTCATTGAATGTATTATTGGCATTGATATTAATGGCGATTGCTATACATTTGTTTAAACTCATTGCATTTATGTAAATGAAAATTTACTTAGATTTAATTAAGAATTAATTATGTTAATTTTTCTAATGTTAGGATTGCGAGTCCTTACATTGAAGGACATTCAATTGACATCCATCGACAGGGGGTTGAGGTGGTAGGGGGCGTTGACAAGGGAGATGACTAGATTCAAATTTGAATTTGCCAAAGAGGTAGTTGATGCTTGTCAGATTGTATTAATATTGGGTAGTATTAGACTGAGTTTGTCAAAAAAATTATTGTCCTCATTTTTGTTTTCAAAAATGAAGGACCATTACATGATTTTTTTTTGAAAAAATGAAAAATTTACTTTGTGGCGCACTTCTCGAGGCAAAATTTTGACTGATCCTTGGACTGGCTTAATACTCAGTCCATACTCAAACTACGTTTCAAATTTCGTCGCATTCTGGATTCGTTTGCTATGTCTTTCCTTCAATTTCGGGTGTTTTCTCCCTGACTGTAGATGGAGAATTTTCCTTGAACTGCAAGTTTTAATGATTTCCATTGTTTTGGTCTTTGTAGGGAAATTTTTAGCTTATTACATGTGCACTTTATTGAAAAATAAAAACTTAGAATTTGCTTTTTATTTCCTCTTTGTTATTTTTGTTGTTTTTTGGCTTTTTTTAGTTAAAATAGGGATTTTTGGGTTAAGTTACCAGTAAACTTGTAATTCTTTCCAAAAACCCATACTTTAATGGTTTTTACATGTAATCGGGATTTTAAACCCCTATTACATGTGTGCAAGTGATTTAGAACTTGTTGTGGGGATTTTATTTCCCCTTTGCGAGTGATTTTAAAATTGCAGCTCTCTCCAAAAAACTTGATTTTGCCTTGTAAATGAAAAAGTGACAATTTTAAACTTGCACTTTGTCTCCAAAAACCCGATTTTGCTCATAAAGTGCATTTTTGACATTTTAAACTTGCTATTTGGTTTAAAAATCCCGATTTTCATTGTTTCATGCATTTCGAACTTGTTATTTGTTCCAAAAAACCCGATTTGCAAGGAAAAACATTTTGTTTTTTTTTAGGATTTTTAGCAAATTTTTGTGGAGAATTTGTTGAGGATTCCTTCCTATTTTTATGCATTGTTAGACACCTTTCACACCATATGTAGGATAAGATTGCTGGTTTTTAGCTTTATAACAACAAACACGTTTTTTCCAAAACCACATTTTTTGCTATTGGAAATGCCACGAATCTTCAATCTTATGAATCGTTTTGACTTGGAGTGATAAGGCGTTGAGGGTTCAAGGAGATTCAAACATCTTTTATGCCATTTCCCTTGCATTTGCTGCCACGTTTTTATATATAAGGCATTTTTGCAAAAACGTGGCTAGGGTTTGGCATTGTGGATTCTCTCTATTTATTGGTTTGTCTTCTTCATTCCAAGACTGCTTGCATTTTTGGAGAAGCATTTTCAGTTTTATGCAAGGTATGTTTTCCTTTCTTTCTTTCTTTCATTTTCTTATTTTCTTGTTTTCTTAGTTTTTCTTTCTATTTGTAATTTTGTAAATATGTTGTTCTTCCCCCAAAAAATCGGTTTTGTGAGAGAGATTTTCCCCTTGGTATGCAATTTTTGAATTGTATTGTTCTTCCCCATTTTCCCTCTTTACTTGTATTCGGGATTTTAAATCCCGATTACAAGTTGGCTCGAAATTTTTGTTCTTCCCTTACGGTTAAAGAATTTAACCATTTTTTGTTAAAATTCCAAGTTGAAAAGATGTGAAATACCCCCCTTTCAAAATCGGCTTTTAAAAACCAGATTACATGTTGAAATGTTCTTCCCATTTTCATGAAAATGACATTCCCAGATTTTCCCACTTCTATCCATTCATGTTTCCCATATCTGTACTTTCCATTTTCGTCGTTTCCCGCAAATCAAATTCTCATTTTCCATCCATCTCTCCATTTGCAAATTTACAAGTGTACTTGCATTCGAGTTTTAAAAATCCGATTGCATGTATGTTCTTTCCAACTTGTATACTTGCAAAAATTTCCCCAAGATCCGAAATTGGTCAAAGTCAAGATTTTCCCATTTTCATATATTTCCCCTCTTTCTCTCACAAAATCGTGATGTTCAAGAATCGAAGTTTTTCCCATTTGAAGAAGGAATAATGTTATTTGCAGCTGAATATGATGTTGCCTTAACACTTTTAAGTCTTCATCACAGTATTCTAGGTTTTCAATCAATGGAAAATTTGTCGTCATCTCTAATTTCAAAAAATATGAAGTACAAATATGACAAGTATCAAAACGAGGTGGCACCTTCCCAAGTTTCTTCCCATTTGGATCGTATCAAAGACACAGAAATAGGGCATGTGGATATGTCAGAGTTTGTCAAGAGGATGGAAGATCCACAAGATAACAACATGCAACGACTGTTGGATAGCCATATCCATCATGCATCTTCCTTCCTGGTGGCTGCCCTAGAACCTGAATGTGTTCTTGCTTGCGCCCATCATTTTGACAAGGAGACAAGAGTCATCAAATATGATGGTGAAGCAATAATTTGCCTTGACGCAGACACAATCGAGAAGGTCTTCAGAATACCTCCCGCACCTATTTACATGGAATTCTCCAAAGAAAGTGTAGCCGAGTATTACGTGAAGAGATAAAAATATTGTAAACAACATATCAATGGGTGGATCCAAGAGCCACGAGCCTCCTTCTCAAGGCAGGCTAAGTTGTACCACTACAATTTCAAATGGGAGATCAGAGATACCTTAACCCTTCTTAGCGGGATAATAGGCCTTGAGCATTCTAATGTTTTTGAGCCCTAGATGTACTCGTTCATCATGTTCATAAGGCAATCACATCATATATCATGGGGCGAAGTCATCAGTGGTGCCTTGTGCGAATAACTTGCAGCAGTCCCTTCCACCATGACTTTCTACATGAACTCATATTTGGTATACCTGGCAGCATCACTTAGACACTTTCCAGGTCTTTCTACCAAGGGTGATCACTCACTTATACCAGTTTGGGAATATTACGATCAGTTGCCTTTGAGACCCAGCTGACTGCATTTCAAAAGAGTCCAATATGCATTCTTCGGTTACTTCATGTGCTAGTTTGACAAAACTCTGAGGAACAAAAGGGTATCGGCTGAGGCATGGGAAAGGGTGAGCGAGTATGGATGTTTGTTTCTACAGTTCCCCACTTTCACCTATATGAGAATTGGATGCTATAATGGTCAGCCATATATGCTTCCTAGATAATTAACTGATAGGATCATTCTTATGGAGTTGGGAAGACATATCATGGCTGTCCACACTCATCAGTCTGCTAGACACAAGGTTGGAATGGGGATCTCTACCACAAACCCATTAAAAACTGGTCGGTATTCTCTTGTCACATCTGTTAAATCTAAGGCCATGGAGACTTACAATGTAGGAAATTAAGCTCAAAAGGTTTAAACCTAGAGCTGATTTTGATTATAGGGGTATGAAGGAGAAGATCAAGAAATCCTTTATGCACATGTATCGCATTGAAGACATCTAATTAGATCTCTGCACAAAGGTCGAGGTTCTAAAGATGGATTATTGTAGGCTCACTGTTGAGCAAATTGTTGATTTGAACGTGGTGGATATCCCACAAGGGATGATTGATGATGGGCATGTACTTGATCCTAAATATATTTCATGAAGGGTTGAGGAAGCTCCACTTCCTTTGATCCAATGGTCACACAAAGAGTGCATATCCATCCTTGAGATATTTCAGCCTATCTTGGCTAACACTAACATATGGCTGAAAAGTAATGGTGTTAGACTCATAAAAATCAAGGTTGGAAAAGAAGATGATTCTACGGGACCTCTTGGATGTAAATATGATATTCAAGTTGACAACAAGGAAGGTGTATCATCTTCAGGCACAAGAATCAAGTTGCGAGTTAGTCGGGCAGTAGTGCTTCCTCCTGAGGAAATAATAGTTTGTGGGAAGGAAAAATCACGATTTCATGTTTAGGTTGTTGATCTAGATAATCTAGAAGAAGGGCAGCAATCTGATGATGCGCCTAGGTCTCCAGTTTCAGACTCGCCTCATGAGATAATTCCCCCAGTTTCCATTGAGACGCTTCTTTCTCCTCCTGATTTTCTTGTGGATGAATCTCCTCAGAATGTCATTCCCATTTCAGCATATGACCCACCTCCTGATCATCAACTATAGAGTGTGTTGGAAGTTCCTGAGGATATTCCTACTTGCATCCAACTGTTAGAAATTGATACTTCCACTTCAGATTTTGAAGAGTTTATGAGGTAATATGCATGCCCATTGGTAACTGAGAAAACCGTGGTCGATGTCCAAATAAATATTCCTCCCAAGATGACCATGGTGATTCAAACAGAAACTGCTTCTCCTTTGCCTATAGTTGCAACTGAAAGGGAGTTGATGACTTTACCTCCATGACTCAGCTCTTTTACTCCGAAAAGGAAGAAGCAAGAAATCTCAATTGATGCCTTCAATTATCAACAACTAAAACAATCCATATCCAAAGTTTCTAAGAAGGCCAAGATTATCTCCAAAGTAATTGTTGACGGCAACAAGATGAAGGTAGCTGAAATTGTAGAACCCATTACAGATAAGACACTTGAAGAAATGTCAGCTGCTGATTATAAGGTTACAAGGATAGAGTTGGGCAAACAAATGCATGAGGTCATTAAACATGATGCTTAGTTTTCCGTAGCTTCCTTGGTACAAAGGTGTGATGAACTTCTAGCAAAGAAAGACGAGCTAGAAGAGGAAAACCTACAACTTATGGCAGTCGTTCATAGAATCACAAAACCTGTTGTTAAAGGGAGTAACTGTTAGGATTCCTAAAGATACTAAGAGGGGGGGGGGGGGGGGGGGGGGGGTGAATCAGTATCTGACCGCTATATTAATTTTCTTAACTTATAACATGAAAAACATATTAAAACTGTGTACCGGTAAACCAAAAATAATGCAACAATTAAGAATAACAACCACAACATGAAAAACACACCATAACACAATATTTAACGAGGAAACCCAGTGTGGAAAAAACCTCGGTGGGATTTGTGACCCACAATATTCACTTACTGGCCAATAAGAGAATATTACTGCTTACAATAGGGGCCTGCATATGCAAGAAGACCAAGTGCCTAGAGCTCACTGCTCAGTTACAAAAGAAGTCACACTGACTTACAAAAATGGATTATACAAATCCAATGTCTTGTACTACTTCAGATCAATATCTACTATGCCAGATTCAGTACCACTTTAAGCTTTGCTACAAACATAAACCCTTAACCTAATAATTCGCATATTAGGTCTGCTATATTCCTTTTATCAATCGCCTTTTAAATGATCTACAATGATCTTATACATATATGAGTCATATTACAATCCACCATGTCAGCTTACAAAGATTTTACAATTAATTATAAAATATGTTTATACAAAATTGTTGTCAGCCAAGATGCCGGTATTCTTCCTTTTCGGTGTTGATGTAGAGTCTATTGGTGTTAGTGCTTGTGTCTGCCTACCGGTATCACATGATTGTAAGGTTGCCATCAATGACAATACCTTCAATCACCTACAATTTCTCATTGGAGTCTGTATTTACCAACAATCTCCCCCTCTGGCATTGATGGCAACACTCATGAGAAAAATAAAAAAGAATGTATCTAACAATGGTTTGCCAAAATTGTCTTACCAAAATTGTGTGCACAAAATTGTATGCTCCCCCTGAGCTGATGATGTCCTGTTCTGATCATTTTTCTCATCACACTACTCCCCCTTTGACATCAATGACAAAGGTTGTCATTTGCTGTCAGTGGAGTGTGTTTCCTACCTAGATTCTTGTAACCGGTGGGTTACAATCTGGAATATATCTGCCAAAACCAAATTTAAACTGTTGATGAATCTTTTGCTTTCCCGTAATGCCTCTTGTGTTGTCTGAACTGTACTGGTGAGTATGTGCATTTTCTCTTCCAGTGTCTTAAGTCCGGGAACCAGAGCCTCAGAAATTTCTTTTCTCAAAGAAATGAGGTAGTCTAGTTTAGGACCAAGTTTACATTTTAAGTTCTTTGCCTTATGTTTAACTTTCTCTTTGTCCTTTTCTAACTTCTCAATTTTCTCTTCTAGATCTGCAATTTTCTTTTCTATCTCCAAAAATGAATTTGATGTACCTATCAAATTGTCAGCAATATTGTTAATCTCATCTTGTACTTTGTTGATTTCCTTGTCTAGGTCTTCTGTTAGAATATTTATTTTACAAGTATCTCTATACAATTTCTTGAAATCCAAAATTGTTTTTCCTAGATCCGGTAATAAGGTGTCCATTTTCTCCTTGTTCTTCTTCACAATTTCCTCAAAGAATTTCTCTTTTTCCTTAATCATTCTCTCCTTGAATGTGTCCTCATTTATTTGATCAATTGTCAAAATATTGTCGATGATGAATTTAGACAATGTGTCTAGTAGACCTAAAGAATTTGTATTATTCACAATGCATTTAGGTGCTATCAATGTAAGAATAGGGATTGTGTCATCTATAGCCTTATAGGCTTGTGCATTGCACTCTATGATCTTCTTTATTGAATCCAATAAGACCTCTGTTACATTTGTAAGTCGGAATTCTAACATTGAAGTACCAAATGTCTGCCCAAATGCTTTCACAATATCCATGCTACCGGTTGTAGTAATCGCCTTGCTTGATTCAACCTCTGGTAGGTCAGTCTGTGTTTGCATTTCTATAAGTAAAGGTTTGGGATTTTCAGTTTTAGCCGGTGGCACTATCTCTGTTTGAACTTGTATCTCAACCTATTTTTGTTCCGGTTTCTCCATCTGTGTCTCAGAGGGTTTCTTTGAGCTCTCAACAGCCGTTTTCTCAGTCTGTACCTCTGCATTATCCATTGCCAGTTCTCCTGACTATTTTTTAGTTTTATCTACTGGTTCCTCTAATGGTTTACCAGTGGTGTCCTCTGTCGGTTGCTCTGTCAGAGTAGCTTTTTTTGTGCTCATTTTTACAGTGTTATTAACCTCAACCTCAACATCTGCAATCGGTGACTCAGTAGTCACTTCTTCCTTCTTATCCTCAGTGGTTTCTCTGTCAACCACAACATTTACTTCCTATGTGTCTATATTTACAGTGTACAAAATTTCAGACTCGAGATTAGTATCCTCCAGTGGAGTCTCCATACTCTCAGTGGCCGGTTGACTGTTTGTAGTTTCTACCGGTGGAGTATCCGAAGGAGGTGGGAGCACATTATCAGTTATTTTAAGGCTTGGAGGTCCACCTACCTCACCTTTTCCCTTATCCTTGTCCTTTTGGTAAACTCTGATAGTCTTGGGTCTTAATAACTCTTCATGTTTCTCTTTTTCTACAAAGAATATGTCCCGTGCATCTATTTTTTCTTCAGAGACTTCATTCACTCTACCTGCCATCAGTGTTACATACCAGTGAGCAGTTGAAAATATTGTCCAGTTAGCTTCACTGATTAGTTTGTCTATCTCATCAGGTGAGTTAACTGGATGCACTGCAAGTAATTTTTCAATTTTAATTTTCTTATCCAGCTCAATAATGGCTACCCTTCTAGCTTCTAATCTTCAATACAAATCATTTGGTATTTCATCAATAATTTCCATCAAGAATTTCTTGTAAATGTCCAAGTGTAAAATTATATTGTTCTCTATGCTTTCTTTGTCATCAGCACGTAGTGTGTTGTACAGTTTGCTAATGTTTTTCAACTTTCCATCTTCAGTTATTTCATTTAAGAGTTTATCCAGTGGAGCAATATCTTGTTTTACCTTCTTCTTCTTCTTAGGAGTTAACTTCTTCACTGGAGGCCTCACTGCCTGTTGCTTTTGTCTTATTTTTCTAGGAGTGGGTGAGGGTATCGGTGAGGGTTTTCTTTTCCTTTCTACCCTTTTGAATACCGCTGACATATCACTCTTAGAGGAAGTTCCAACCAGTGAAAGATGAGCTTTCGGTTGAATTCCTTCCAACTCACTTTCTTTTATACCAGTTTGTTTCAAAACATCTTCCTTAATTGCCTTTGCCTGTCAAGTTCCTTTCCTTACTGTTTCTTAAACCTTTTTAACCCTTTTCCTTGACTGAATTCCACTTTCAATTGTTTCTGCATTTCCAAAAACTTTCTCAGTGGGTTCCTTTGGTGCTTCAAGGAGGGATTTTTCTTTCTATGATATTATCATCTATTTCATAGCCCATTTTAGTTACTCAAATAGTTCTAGGGACAACTGCCTCCATCCAGATTTCATCTTTCTTGATTATGAAACATATTTCTTTCTAATATTTATCTACAATTTCCTGTGACAGTCTTACTCTTGTTTTCATTCGAGCCTTTAATGCTTGAAAATGCTCATTTAAGTTTTTCTCCCTATTTTCTCCCATGTTGATCATTAGATCCAATAGTTGCTTTCCTACCGGTATATCAAAGCCAAAGTCTCTTCTACCAATACCGGGTACTTGCTTAGTAATGTACAACATTAGGCAAACAAGCAAATTTCCAAATCTAAAGGTTCCTTTCTTATCTCCTTTAATCTTCTTTAGATTGTCTATCAATTCATCTTTGAGCCATTCACACACATCTATTCTAGCATTATCATTTACCATGTCATATGCACTTTTGATACATAGGCTAGAAACTAAGTTCAACCTATTTGCATGTGTGGCTTTGTAACCTAAGATCATACTGATAAATCTGACATTGATGTCTTTTACATCATTTACCCTTAGAGATCTTTTATCAAAAGTTGCACCAGTTAGTTTCATCACTGTGTCATTTGAGACCTTCTTTGTTCTGTCAGGCCTGCTACCGGTGGAAGGTAACCCTGTTACTGCTTTTACTGCTTCTTTGGTGATCTTATGGATGGAATCCAACCAAAATAATTCGCCATGGACTTTGCTTAGCACAATTCTTATAATATCCTTAGGAAAATCGGGAATGCTAAGAATATCCACAAAACCTAGGGTTTCTACTACCTTGTGTTCCGGCTTGACATTTCCAGATTCATCACAAATCATAGTCCTATACATGTTTTTGATCTCATCATCACCTAATTCCTCTATATGACAATGTATGTATATCCTAGGGTCTTCATCATATACTACTCCCTTAGGAATTTGAGAGAATGCACCTATGCTATCATCTTTCTTCACAATTTCAGGAACCAGTTTGAATACGGGTCTAGGGCGCTTAATAATCTCAATCACAGTAGGGTTTGCAATAAATTTAGGAGTGGATGAAGAAGCCATAGTTATAAATACCTCAATCTGCCTTAAGGATGAATGCTTGGATGAACTGCTTCACTTCTTCGCTAAGGATGTCTTTGCTCAGAAATTTTCACGCTCTCGAAGATTTGAATGCTCGATGAATGAAAAAGGAGCCAAAACACTTTCTTTATAATGTTATTTTCTCCAACTACCACATTTAATGCTTGTTGGTTAAGTCACAACTTAACTCATCTATCGGTAAAGAAGTAATTTCAACTTCTCACCATCAACCGAGGGTATGATAGCACATTTTTCAGTTTGTTGCTAAACCCCCAAAGGATTTTCCTTCAGTTAGATGAAGAGTCTCCTACCAGTGGAGTGTTACTCTGTTCTATCAGTGGAGGAGTATTCCCATTAACATTTTGATCTGACTTTCTGATCCATTGTTTTGAGAATTCTTGCTTTACCTCTTCAACATTTTCTTTACCCTTCAAACTAGGACCTTTGTTATTTGTCGGTGGGGACTTGCTTCTATAAAATTTTGCAATATGTCCAATTTTGTTACAAGCATAACAAGTCACATTGTTTTTCTGAATAGCTTTCCCATATCCTATGCCGGTATGTGTTCTGCATTGATTAGATAAGTGTCCAAATCTTCCACAAACATAACATCTTGCATTCATTCTGCAATTTTCTGAGTTATGACCAACTTTGTTGCATTTGGAACATTGACCGGTGGGTGTATTAGTGTTCTGATAATTTCTAGATCTACACTGATTTCCTCTACGACCATACTTGTTACAGTTAAATCATTTCCCATTGAATTTGTAAGCATTGGGTTGTTTTACCGATTTACTATGATCAAGATTGTTTGTAGCACTTGAGCTTTCACCAATTTCAAAGCCAAGGCCATTTGTATTACCATTAGGTTTCTGATTCTTCAGCATGTCAACAAGTTCTTCTGAACTTTTCTTGAATTTCTCTTTGTGTTGATTTGCAGCAGTCAGTTCATTCTCCAAGATTCCTTTGTCTCATGAGTTCAGTTTTGTCATTTTGTGTATGCATCAAATCTGTCTTCAACATATCATTTTCATGACTAAGTCTTGTGTTTTCATTTTTAGCATCATTTAGTCTTCTAGTCAAATCATCTTCATTCTTCTTTCTATATTCAATTTATTTACAAAATCTCATAGTCATATCTTGCATCTCATTCTTCATTGTACAGTTATCTTGTTTCAATCGGTTCACCAGATCATTAAGAGTTTCCTTTTCATCTTCCTCATTTTGCATCTTCTCACAAAGTTCTCTTCTTTTATTTCTTGCTATAGTGTAATTTTCTCGAAGTCCTCAAATAATATCCTGAGCAGCCTTCAGATCATCTTCAAGTTTGATATTCGTTACTTTTTCTTCATCATAGTCTGAAAGAGTTGTTTACAATTGCTTTCTCAAGTTTTCCATCTCTACCAGTGTCAAGATCTTCCTCAAGTTGTTAGGCTTTTGAAAATAGAGGACCAAGCTCTGATACCAATTGTTAGGATTCCCAAAGATACTAAGAGGGGAGGGGTGAATCAGTATCTGACTGGTATGTGAATCAGTATCTAACTGGTATATTAATTTTCTTAACTTATAACATGAAAAACATATTAAAACTGTGTACCGGTAAACCAAAAATAATGCAGCAATTAAGAATAACAACCACAACATGAAAAGCACACCATAACACAATATTTAATGAGGAAACTTGGTGTGGGAAAAACCTTGATGGGATTTGTGACCCACAATATTCACTTACTGGCCAATAAGAGAATATTACTGCTTACAATAGGGGCCTGCACATGCAGGAAGGCCAAGTGCCTAGAGCTCACTGCTTAGTTACAAAATAATTCACACTGACTTACAAAAATGGATTATACAAATCCAATGTCTTGTACAACATCAGATCAACATCTGCTATGCCAGATTCAATACCAGTTTAAGCTCTTCTACATACATAAACCCTTAACCTAATAATTAACACATTAGGTCTACTATATTCCTTTTATCAATCACATTTTAAATGATCTACAATGATCTTATACATATATGAGTCATATTACAATCCACCATGTCAGCTTACAAAGATTTTACAATTAATTACAAAATATGTTTATACAAAATTGATGTCGGTCAAGATGTCAGTATTCTTCCTTTTCGGTGTCGGTGTTTTGTATGTCGGTGTAGAGTTTATCGGTGCCAGTGCTTGTGTCTGTCTGCTGGTATCACATGATTGTAAGGTTGCCATCAATGACAATGCCTTCAATCACCTACAATTTCTCATTGGAGTGTGCATTTGCCAATAGTAACTCCATGGGTTCTTCTGGTTCCCAAGAATCAATTTTGTGGAGTGGAAAGAGCTGATCAGAAGGTACAAGCACTGGATTCCTGGGTTGATCAACTTCATGATCTATGTGCACAGGTGATGAAAGACATTTTTCAAATGATGTCTAAGTTGGAAACCATTGAGGAAAAACTTGATCAGACTTTCGATACTTTCAAAAAGAATTTGAAAAGTGTTGAAGAGAGTTTGACAATCTCGCATACCATGCCTCAACAATAGTTGAGTGTTCTACAGGAGCATGCCATCATTTCTTCCAGGGTCATGTACTTGGAATTTAAAGAGCTTCTGGAAAACAAGGCCCTTGTTCTTAAATCCCTCATTGAGGAGATTGGTGATGCAACGAGATTCTGGGGTGAAGTTTTATGAGATATTGTTTCACACTGTGAAAGGGCCTCTGGCAATATATTAAGTCAGGATGGAGAGCTGATTCCACAAGAAGAAGTTCTTGCTGATTTACAGATGAGGATTCATAATGAGTGGAGGAGCGAACAATTCTTGGTCGCTTCAATTCAAATATTGATGAAACACCAAGCCTTTTTGCATGAAATCCAGTCCATCCTGGATAAAAATAGCTCTACACTCCTTCGGTGTCATGATACTATTGTGAAGACCATAGTTGTTGCCAAGAACACCCATGAACCAAATCCTGAGGAACTACAAATGATCATCCAGAAGTTTAAAGGATTTGTGTTTTCACGTGCTGCGACTTAAGTGTTTTTCAACACTTAGTTGTATTTTTCCACTTTTGTGATCTTTAGTTGTAGTTTTCCTTTCGACAAGTTACATGTAAAAGTATTTTTTGTAAAATAAAAGTTAACTCATTACTTGCACTTTGTAATTACATGTAAGTCAACTACAAGTTATTTTCAATTAGGACTATAGTTGGAATAAGTCTTTGTTAGTTATTGAAGTCTTAATTAGTTATTGAATAAGTCTTGGTGGTTGAGAGAATTTCTCAAGTTAGTTAGGATCCTCCCACCTTTTTCTCATGACTCCTCTCCTATAAATACTTGAGGGGGTCTATTGTAATTTTTATCTTTTGAAAGCAAGCAAAAAATTAGTCAAATTTGCAGCAAAGAAGTCTTTGAGCTTTTATGTGTAAATTGAAAGATTGAAAGGAATAGAAGAAAATTACTCAAGCTTTGAGTCTTTGTGCTACATTCTTGATTTGGTATTCCATATTTCCTTCTTTGCAAGTGTTTCTTTGAGAGTTTAATCGAATTTGATTTGCAGTCTTTGAGCTGCAAGTATTGAAGATTAAATTAGTTACAGTAGAAGTTCTATTGGAAAAAGTTGTAAGACTTTGTTCTTACACTTGTTCTTAAACAGAATTTAGAAGTAGATTTAGTGGGAAATAGCTGTGAGTCTTTGAGGTTACACTACTTTTCATTGTTTTAAGAAGAAAAGAATAAGATATTTTAGTCTTTGAGCTGTTATAATTTGTCCTTTATAGCATTAGTGAAGAAAAGGCTAGATAGGACTTCATATAATCAAGTCTTTGAGCTTGATATTGTTGTCCTGTCCTGAAAGAAGTGACGGAAGTCATTGTGTTTTCAGGAAACTTCATTTCCTTTCTCTCATTTTATGTGGAAGTGGTTACTGTTGTTTATATCCAATCGCTATCCTTTTCTATGAAGAGAAAAGGATATTGTCTTTCTTGAAAGAAGAAGAAAGATTGTTGTCCCATCCTATTTTATTTTCAAAGTTGTAGTTAGATAGGGGGAGCGTTCCCTTAATTAGGAGAGTTTTACTCACATGTTGTAGTTGAAACCACAATTTTGTATATTTCTCCAAGTGTACAAAATTTTTAACCAATATTTTTTTGGTGGCTCTGCTGGGGAGAGAGAGATTTGAAGTACTTTGTTAATTCTATCTTAGAATCTCTAGTATAAATTTGTTTGGCCCATCCGAGCCACCAACAGTTTTTTGGCAACTATGTTGGGGAGAGAGAGATTTGACGTACTTTGTTAATTCTATGTTAGAATCTCTGGTATAAATTTGTTTGGCCCATCCGAGCCACCAACAGTTTTTTAGAAACTCTGCTAGGGACACAAACGCATTCAAAAGCCTCACGCTTTCGTTTGAAGACTAGTGTCTAGCTGATTTTAAAGAAGAAATAAATTTTCTTGGAGTTTTATGTTGATAAGGGCTTGGAAATATTCTCATTTCTCTAAGTTGGAAAGTTTGTGTGTTTACGTTCATCAGAGGAGAGGTGAACATCCTGAAGAAATATCTCCTGTTGAACGAGCTAGATTCTTTTTGCTCACTAGTACATCTCCCTTTCACGAACCACAAGTTACCCTCCTTCAAGAAAAAAGAAGTCTATCCCAAGTGAAAGTTCCTCTTTCTTTTTCAAACCAATGATATCTTCATTATCTAGTATGGCTAATCCACCTCCACCTTCTCCTCCCGGTCTGTGGGGAGTAGCTTTTGGTCCTTTGGCCTTAACCCCACCTCTTCATCCACTTCCTCGAGGTTTTCGTAAAAATATTCCCAAGTTCTATGGAGATGGAAAACAACATCTCGATGAACATGTCAAATCTTTCTATATGGCATGTGGTATTCTTGGGGTTGAACATCAAGATGTTGTTGTTCATTTATTCATAGAGACTCTTCAAGGTATTGCAGCCGATTGTTTTTTCAATCTTGCTGTTGGTTCAATTGTTTCTTGGAACTCATTGAGAGACAAGTTCGAGGAACGATTCAATCCTGCGGAAGATGAACACGCCTTGTTGGCCCAGTTGACCCAAATGAAGAAGGATACCCATGAAGGCATGCGTGAATTCATTGCTAAGTTCAATAAATTAGCAAATAGAATTCCTATCAATTATAAACCTACTCCTGAGAATCTCAAGTGAATTTTCATTAATACTTAGTTGCCCGAGGTCAGTTTCTTCTTAAGGCGAGCATCTCCTGCTGATTTAGAAGTTGCTCAATCAATGGCTACTAAAATTGAGAATAGAATTCCTATCAATTATAAACCTACTCCTAAGAATCTCAAGTGATTTTTCATTAATACTTAGTTTCCCGAGGTCAGTTTCTTCTTAAGGTGAGCATCTCCTACTGATTTAGAAGTTGCTCAATCAATGGCTACTAAAATTGAGGATGATTTGATCCTAGCTGGTAAAATAAAAAAGGATTCCAATCGGTCCAAAGGAGGTTCACATATGGAGGGTTCATTTTCTGGTTCTACCGATCCGATGGTGCAAAAATTAGCAAATGAACTTCTTGCTTTAAAGAAGCAAGTATCTCAAAATTCTTATCCTGCTAAGAATCAAGCCAAGTTACCACCACCTCCTAAGAGGCTTGCACTTGAACCACCACCTTCAAATGCAACAGTTGGCTATTATGAGACAGATCAAGATGAGTTTTCTTATTTTGATTATCAGTCTAATGATGTTGCTCTTCCTCAAGAAGAAGAAGAAGAAGATGTGACTGGCGACTCTACTATATGTTATATGCACTATGATGACTATGTTGCTGTCGAAAGGACTCATAGTCAAGCATTTGCTATGATGACAAGATCTCAGACTCAGTTGGCTCAACAAGATGAAGCTACAAAGGTCGCAAGTGATTTACAACCACTTGTTACTATTGCTAAAAGAGGAACACCGCTGCCCTACATTCCAAAGACCGCAGCAAAAAGTCAAGTCACAACAATCCTCCTCTTGCTTCTTCTATTGATCCCAAGCCCAGTATGCCTAACCCCAAACCACAGTCGGATAATGTTCATTCCTCTCTAGTTGGCTCGTTTCAAGCTTTTGATATTATTGATCATGCTAGGAAGACCAAGATCCAAATGTCCGAAGTTGAGTACCTACAAGCTAATCTTGATCAATTTGATAGGCTAGCTAATTTTGTTAAAAGTAAGGAAACTCGTCCTATACTTGAAAATATTACCCCTCAAGAACCCAAGAGTTTGCCCAATCATTTGGTGACCATTCCATCCACTACCCAAGGAAAGATAGAACCTTTTTATATCTCCTTGCTAGTCGATGGTTTTCAGTTGAGCAATTGTGTCTTGGATTCTGGTGCTTTTGATAACATCATGCTCGCAAAAGTTGCTCAAGCTTTGGGGTTGACCTTGACCAAAAATTTTGGTCATTGCTATTCCATGGAAAACAAACAAGTCCCTCTCATTGGGCAAATCAAGGATGCTCAATTTGCATTCACAGCTTTTCCAGAAAAGAAAATAAAGATGACAGTGTTAGTAGCTAACGTTCCTGCATCATACAGAGTGTTACTTGATCATAATTTCTGTAAGGGTGTTGGTGGTGAACTCAACATGGATATGATTGAAGCAAGAACACCTGTCAAAGGTATAGTGCAAAAATTAGTCCCTGAAAGAGAGACTAAATACACAGTGGTCAAATCCAATGATTCCCATGCCTAGATTCTTTTCGAACCTGTCGATTTTGGGAATTATTTTCTTCACATAGATGAAATCTCAGAGTTTGTTGAAGATTGGCCTTCTAGTAATTCTCATATTTCACTACTATCAACAAGTGAAAGGTTTGCAGATGATGAAGAGTATCAACAATCAGAAGTAGATTCTTCTGATTCATTCATCTTGGTTGAAGAAGGTTCATCACTTGTTGCTGATGAAAATGCTCAAATGCATTCTCAAGTAGAAGAATTTAAGTCTTCTCCTATACATGAGGAAAGTCCATCTTCTCCTATGGAAGAAGACGATCATTTTTCTTCTCATGATGCATCCGTTTCAGATGAAGGTAGTACTAGTCACTCTAATGAGGACAATAGTTCAAATGAAGTTTGGACTCTTGAGTTTGAAGGTAGCTATGCTACAAATGGATCTGGGGCTGGTGTAGTTCTTATATCTCCTAAGGGAGAGATATTCCCTTACTCTTTCAAGTTGCAATTTGCTAAATACTAACAATACAACTGAATATGAGTCACTCTTGTTAGGGATGAGTGTTGCATTGGAAAGAGGAACAGAAATCTTCATGCTCAAGGTGATGCAGAATTAATTGTTTGTCAAGTGAGAAATATATATCAAACTAAGAATGATAAACTCAAGCATTACTGTAATTTGGTGTGGGAAAATATTGAAGATTTTGATTCTTTTAATATCTCAGTTGTGCCTCGTGAGTATAATGACAAGGCTAGTTCCCTTGTTGTTTCAACTACTTTGTTGGTTCCTCATCTTGACTTTGGTCAGGATAAATACATTATTGAGTTAATATGTAGACCTAGTGTGCCTGACAATTGGGATCATTGGAAGATCTTCAATGATGACAAGCAGATCAATAATTTCTTGCAAGCAGAACATGGTTTCAACAATTTGTATTTTGAAGGAAGTAATTCTTCTTCTTCTTCTTCTTCAGCGGATTCGATGTCAGAAACCTAATTTGAGCCGAATGAAGAGATTCTTCAGCTGAAAGGAAATAAGATTCCTAAGGGTTTGGTTTCACTTTAGAAGCTTTTTGATAAACATGATCATTATATTAAGAGGAAACAACAAGAAAAATTTGTGTCTTCAATGGGTTATGAGAAATATAACATTGGTTCAAATGAAGATCCAAAGTTCGTCAATATTGGCAATAATTGCACTTCAGATGAAAGAGATTAGCTCATCCAGCTTTTGCGCCAATACCGTGATGTCTTGGCATATTCATATGATGATCTAAAATATTTTCAACCCAAGGAAGTGTCACACGACATTCCCCTCAAGCTTGGTGCAGAACCTTTCAGACAAAAGCAGCGCCAGTACAATCCAAAAATTTCAGGTACCATTCTTTATAAAATTCAAAAAATGCTTGATGCTCAGATTATCTTTCCCATCCATCATTCAACATGGTTGGCAAATATAGTGTTAGTGCGTAAGAAGAATGGAGAAATACGTATCTGTGTTGATTTTAGAAATCTTAATCAACTATCTCTCAAGGACAATTATCCATTGCCAACCATGGATCAAGTTTTACAAACAGTGACAGGTTCCGAGATGCTATCTATGTTAGATGGATTTTCGAGATACAATCAGATTGAGGTTAGTGAACCTAATCAACATAAGACTGCATTTAGTACTCCATGGGGTACATTTGCCTACCACAGAATGCCTTTCGGGTTGATCAATGCAAGAGCTACTTTCCAATGAGCTATGGACTTGGCTTTCCGTGGTACTGTGGGAAGATATATTGTAGTGTATCTTGATGATCTTACTGTTTTTTCTAAAGATCGTGAGAATCACCTTTTTCACTTACAAGATGTTCTTGAAAGATGTCGCAAGCATGGCATCTCCCTTAATACCAAGAAGTCAGTATTTGGGGTAATTGAGGGAAAAATTCTTGGTCATATTGTTTCCAAGGAGGGGATAAAAATTGATCCTGAGAGGGTTAAATCCATTCAAAATCTCCCTTTGTCGTCTAATAAGACCGTTGTTCATTCCTTCTTTGGTAAGGTAAATTTTCTACGAAGATTCATTCCTGACTTTGCAGAAAAGACTCGTCATATTGTGGATATGATGAAAGGAAAGACTGCTTTCCGTTGGAATTCTAAAGGAAAAGTTGCATTCAATGAAATCAAGGATGAGATTGCTCATGCACCTGTGTTGGTTTGTCCGGACTACACCAAGGAATTCATCATGTATAGTTATGCTTCTAAGCATACTATGTCGGCTATTCTGATGCAGAAAAATTCAGAAGGGATTGAATCTCCTATCGCTTTCATGAGTTGTCCTTTAAAGTCTCATGAACTCAAGTATTCCTCTATTAAGAAGAATGCTTATGCAGTTGTTAAAGCAGTCAAGAACTTTTGTTTTTACATCCTGAATTCTCATACCATTGTGTTAGTTCCTGATACATGAGTCAAGTCAATCTTAACACAACAGGAGTTTGGCACAAAAAGAGGGAATTTGATTGCCAAATTCCAAGAGTATGATTTGGAGATCAAGCCTACAAAGCTTGTTCAAGGAAGAGGACTTGGTTAGCTGATGGAAGAAGGTATTCTAGAGGAGCGAGAGTTGGATGATTCTGAAAATCTTCCCAAGGTGTTGTTTGTCAGTACTACTGATGATTGGTACTACTGATGATTGGTACTCTAATATCGCATTTTTCTTGACTTATGGTGAATGTCCACAACATTTGTCATTCAAGGAGAAAAGAAGTATCAAGTTGAAAGTTGCAAACTTTGTATTATGGGATACTGGTTTGTACAAAAGAGCAATTGATGGTACTCTCCTTCATTGTGTTGATAGAGCACAACAAACCAAATTGTTGGAATCTTTCCATGACAAGGCTTGTGGTGGTCATTTTTTTGCACCAGTGACTACTCACAAAATTTTGAGAGCTAAGTATTATTGGCCTACACTCTTTCAAGATGCTTTTTGATGGGTGTGTAAGTGTGTACACTGTCAACAGTTTGTGGGCAAACAGAAGCTTGCATCGTTTCCATTAAAGGCAGTTATTGTTGAAGAACCTTTCCAGCAGTGGGGCATTGATTTTATTGGTGTGATCAATTCTTCTTCTAGTGCAGGTCATTCGTATGTTCTCACTGCTATAGATTATTTCACCAAGTGGGTGGAAGCAATACCATTAAAGAATGCTACTTTAGAGATAGTATGCAGGTTCCTCAAGGAGAATATTATTTCTAGATTTGGTTTTCCATTCAAAATCGTGAGTGATAATGCAACCACCTTTTCTTCCTCTGAAATTTCTCAATTTTGCTTTGAATATAGTATTTTGTTAACTCATTCATCTGATTATTATCCTCAAGGTAAAATCTAGTAACAAAAATTTGATTACTATTATTCGCAAGCTTGTGGAGGAAAATCAAAGGTCCTGGCATAAAGCTCTTTTTAATGCTTTATGGGCAGACAAAATTACACCCAAAGGGGCTATTGGTATGTCACCATTTCAGCTTCTTTATGGGATCAATGTTGAAAAACCCATCACTTTGGAACTTCCTGCTCTTAAGTTGGCTAAAGCAATTGAAGATCAAACTTATGAGAATGCTTTAGACAAAAGGATCATGTATCTTTCTCAGCTGGAAGAACAAAGATCACAAGTAGTGGACCGAATTTCTCAGCATCAACAACAAGTCAAAGTTTTTTTTGATAAGAAAGCAAAGCAAAGAGGATTCCAAGTTGGTGATCGTGTTTTGCTTTGGGATAAGCGAAGGGAACAGAAAGGGTTACATGGCAAATTTGATTCTCTTTGGTGAGGACCCTTCACTATTCACCGTGTTGCTGGAGAAGATAGGTTTATCCTGGCTTATCATGATGGTACACCATTTGCGCTATCTTATAATGGTCAGCATTTGAAGCATTACTTTGAATGAATATTTGAGGCAACTTCTTGTAAATAGCGTCTTTTTCGTGTTTGTTTTTCGTCTTTTGTTTGTTTGTTTTTGCTTTGTTTGACTTTGTGACCCAATGGATAAGAGGAAGGCACTTAGAGTTCTAGATTCTTTTCTTTCACAATCTTGAAGGATAAATGAAAGAATTCCCTAGTCAGAGCCTGTTGTTGTCCTCATTTTTGTTTTAAAAAATGAAGGACCATTATATGAAATTTTTGTGAAAACATGAAAAAAAATTACTCTATGGCATGCTTCTCGAGGCAGAATTTTGACTAATCCTTGGATTGACTTAATCATTAGTCCATCCTCAAACTACGTTTCAAATTTCATCGCATTCTGGATTCGTTTGCTATGTCTTTCCTTCAATTTTGGGTTTTTTCTCCCTAACTGTAGGTAGAGAATTTTCCTTGAACTACAAGTTTTAATGATTTCCATTGTTTTGGTCTTTGTAGGGAAATTTTTAGCTTATTACATGTGCACTTTATTGAAAAATAAAAACTTGTAATTTGCTTTTTATTCCCCTTTGTTGTTTTTTGACTTTTTCAGTTAAAATAGGGATTTTTTGGTTAAGTTACAAGTAAACTTAGAATTCTTTCCAAAAACCCCTACTTTAATGGTTTTTACATGTAATGGGGATTTTAAACCCCTATTACATGTGTGCAAGTGATTTAAAACTTGTTGTGGGGATTTTATTTCCCCTTTGCAAGTGATTTTAAACTTGCAGCTCTCTCCAAAAAACCCGATTTTGCCTTGTAAATGAAAAAGTGACAATTTTAAACTTGCACTTTGTCTCCAAAAACCCAATTTTGCTCATAAAGTGAATTTTTGACATTTTAAACTTGCTATTTGGTTAAAAAATCCCGATTTTTGCCTAACATGTTGAAAAAGTGAAATTTTAAACTTGTTATATCTTCTAAAAAACCCGATTTTCATTTTTTCATGCATTTCGAACTTGTTATTTGTTCCAAAAGACCCGATTTGCAAGGAAAAATGTTTTGTTTTTTTATAGGATTTTTAGTAAATTTTTGTGGAGAATTTGTTGGAGGAGGAAGGCGCTTAGGATTCCTTTCTATTTTTATGCATTGTTAGATACCTTTCACACCACATGGAGGATAAGATTGTTGGTTTTTAGCTTTATAACAACAAACATATTTTTTCCAAAACCAGGTTTTTTGCTATTGGAAATGCCATGAATCTTCAATCTTATGAATCGTTTTGGCTTGGAGTGATAAGGCGTTGAGGGTTCAAGGAGATTCAAACATCTTTTATGCCATTTCCCTTGCATTTGCTGCCACGTTTTTATACATAAGGCGTTTTTGCAAAAACGTGGCTAGGGTTTTGCATTGTGGATTCTCTCTATTTATTGGTTTGTATTCTTCATTCCAAGATTGATTGCATTTTTCGAGAAGCATTTTCAGTTTTATGCAAGGTATGTTTTCCTTTCTTTCTTTCTTTCTTTCATTTTCTTATTTTCTTGTTTTCTTAGTTTTCCTTTCTATTTGTAATTTTATAAATATGTTGTTCTTCCCCCAAAAAATCAGTTTTGTGAGAGAGATTTTCCCCTTGGTATGCAATTTTTGAATTGTATTGTTCTTCCCCATTTCCCCTCTTTACTTGTATTCAGGATTTTAAATCCCAATTATAAGTTGGCTAGAAATTTTTGTTCTTTTCTTATGGTTAAAGAATTTAACCATTTTTGGTTAAAATTCCAAGTTGAAAAGATGTGAAATACCCCCCCTTTCAAAATCGGCTTTTAAAAACCTGATTACATGTTGAAAAGTTCTTCCCATTTTCATGAAAATGACATTCCTGGATTTCCCCACTTCTATCCATTCATGTTTTCCATATTCGTACTTTTCATTTTCATCGTTTTCCACAAATCAAATTCTCATTTTCCGTCCATCTCTCCATTTGCAAGTTTACAAGTGTACTTGCATTCAGGTTTTAAAAATCTGATTGCATGTATGTTCTTTCCAACTTGTATACTTGCAAAAATTTCCCCAAGATCCGAAATTGGTCAAAGTCAAGATTTTCCCATTTTCATATATTTCCCCTCTTTCTCTCACAAAATTGTGAGGTTCAAGAATCGAAGTTATTCCCATTTGAAGAAGGAATAATGTTATTTGTAGCTGAATATGATGTTGCCTTAACACTTTTAAGTCTTCATCACAGTATTGCAGGTTTTCAATCAATGCCAGATTTGTCGTCATCTCCAGTTTCAAAAAATATGAAGTACAAATATGACAAGTATCAGAACAAGGTGGCACCTTCCCAAGTTTCTTCCCCTTTGGATTGTATCAGAGACATAGAAATAGGGCACGTGGATATGTCAAAGTTTGTCAAGAGGGTGGAAGATCCACAAGATAACAACATGCAACGACTGTTGGACATCCATATCCATCATGCATCTTCCTTCCTGGTGGCTGCCCTAGAACCTGAATTTGTTCTCGCTTGCACCCATCATTTTGACAAGGAGACAAGAGTCATAAAAAATCATGATGGTGAAGCAATAATCCACCTTGACGCAGACACAATCAAGAAGGTCTTCAGAATACTTCCCGCACCTATTTACATGGAAATCTTCAAAGAAAGTGCAACCGAGTATTACGTGAAGAGATAAAATGATTATAAATGACATATCAACAGGTGGGTCCAAGAGCCACGAGCCTCCTTCTCAATGTGGGCTAAGTTGTGCCATTGTGATTTCAAATGGGAGATAGGAGATACCTTAACCCTTCTCAACAGGATAATAGGCCTTGAGCATTCTAATGTTTTTGAGCCCTGGATGTACTAGTTCATCATGTTCATAAGGCCGTCGCATCATATATCATGGAGAGAAGTCATCGGTGATGCCTTGTGCGAACAACTTGTAGCAGTCCCTTCCACCATGACTTTCTACATGAACTCATATTTGGTATACCTGGCAGCATCACTTAGACAATTTCCAGGTCTTTCTACCAAGGGTGATCACTCACTTATACCAGTTTGAGAATATTATGATCAGAAGCCTTTGAGACCCAACATACTGCATTTCAGAAGAGTCCAAGATGCATTCTTTGGTTACTTCATGTGCCAGTTTGACAAAACTCTGAGGAACAAAAGGGTATCAAATGAGGCATGGGAAAGGGTGAGCGAGTATGGATGTTTGTTTCTACAGTTCCCCACTTTCACCTTTATGAGAATTGGATGCTATAATGGTCAGCCATATATGCTTCCTAGATACTCGACTGATAGGATCATTCTTATGGAGTTGGGAAGACAGATCATGGTTGTCCACACTCATCATTCTGCTAGACACAAGGTTGGAATGGGGATCTCTACCACAAACCCATTAAAAATTGGCCGATATTCTCTTGTCACATCTGTTAAAACTAAGCCCATGGAGATTGAAATGCAGAAAAATAAGCTCAAAAGGTTTAAACCTAGAGATAATTTTGATTACAGGGGTATGAAGGAGAAGATCAAGAAATCTTTTATGCACGTGCATCGCATTGAAGACATCTGGGTAGATCTTCGCACAGAGGTCAAGGTTCTAAAGATGGATTACTGTAGGCTCACTGTTGAGCAAATTGTTGATTTAAACTTGGTGGATATCCCACAAGGGATGATTGATGATGGGCACGTACTTGATCCCAAATATATTTCACGAAGGGTTGAGGAAGCTCCACTTCCTTTGATCCAATGGTCAGACAAAGAGTGCATATCCATCCTTGAGAGATTTCAGCCTATCTTGGCTAACACTAACACATGGCTGAAAAGTAATGTTGTTAGACTCATAAAAATCAAGGTTGGAAAAGAAGATGATTTTACGGGCCTCTTGGATGTAAATTTGAGATTCAGGTTGACAACAAGGAAGGTGCATCATCTTCGGGCACAAGGATCAAGTTGCGAGTTAGTTGGGCAGTAATGCTTCCTTCTGAGGAAACAATAGTTCGTGGGGAGGAAAAATCACAATGTCATGTTGAGGTGGTTGATCTAGATAATCCAGAAGAAGGGCAATAATTTAATGATGCTCCTAGGTCTCCAGTTTTAGACTCGCCTCATGAGATCATTCCCCCAGTTTCCATTGAGACACCTCTTTCTCCTCCTGATTTGCTTGTGGATGAATCTCCTCAGAATTGCATTCCCATTTCAGCATATGAGCTACCTCCTGATCATCAACTAGAGAGTGTGTTGCAAGTTCCTGAGGATATTCGTACTTGCATCTAGCTATCATAAATTGATACTTCCACTTCTGATTTTGAAGAGTTTATGAGGCAATCTACATGCCCATTGGTAACTGAGCAAACCGTGGTCGCTATCCAAACAAATATTCCTCCCAGGATGACCACAGTGATTCAAATAGAAACTGCTTCTCCTTTGCCTACAGCTGCTACTGAAGGGGAGTTGATGACTTTACCTCCATGGCTTAGCTCTTTTACTCTGAAAAGGAAAAAGAAAGAAATATCACTTGATGCCTTTGATTATCAACAACTAAAACAATCCATATCCAAAGTTGCTAAGAAGGCCAAGACTATCTCTAGAGTAACTGTTGACAGCAACAAGATGAAGGTAGTTGAAATTGTAGAACCCATTGCAGATAAGTCACTTGAAGAAATGTCAGCTGCTAATTATAAGGTTACAAGGATAGAGTTGAGCAAACAAATGCATGAGGTCATTAAACATGATGCTCAATTTTTCGTAGCTTTGTTGGTACAAAGGTGTGATAAACTTCTAGCAAAGAAAGACAAGCTAAAAGAGGAAAACTGACAACTTATGGCAGTCGTTCATAGAATCACAAAACCTGCTGCTGAAGGGAGTAACTCCATAGGCTCTTTTGGTTCCCAATAATCAATTTGTGGAGTGGAAAGGGCTACTCAAAAGGTACAAGCACTGGATTCCTGGGTCGATCAACTTCATGATCTATGTGCACAGGTGATAAAAGACATTTTTCAGATGATGTCTAAGTTGGAAACCATTGAGGAAAAACTTGATCAGACTTTCGATACTTTCAAAAAGAATCTAGAAAGTGTTGAAGAGAGTTTGACAATCTGGTGTACCATGCCTCAACAATAGTCGAGTGTTCTATAGGAGCATGCCATCATTTCTTCTAGGGTCATGTACTTGGAATTTGAAGAGCTTCTGGAAAACAAGGCCCTTGTTCTTAAATCCCTCATTGAGGAGATCGGTGATGCGACGAGATTTCGGGGTAAAGTTTTCCAAGATATCATTTCACATTGTGAAAGGGCCTCTTGCAACATACTAAGTCAGGATGGAGAGCTGATTCCAAAAGAAGAAGTTCTTGCTGATTTACAGATGAGGATTCATAATGAGTGGAGGAGCGAACAATTCTCGGCCGCTTAAATTCAAATATTGATGAAACACCAAGCCTTTTTGCATGAAATCCAATTCATCCTGGATAAAAACAGCTCTGCGCTCCTTCGGTGTCATGATACTATTGTGAAGACCATGGTTGTTGCCAAGAACACCCATGAACCGAATCTTGAGGAACTACAAATGATCATCTAGAAGTTTAAAGGATTTGTGTCTTCACATGCTGCGACTTAAGTGTTTTTCAACACTTAGTTGTATGTTTCCACTTTTGTAATCTTTAGTTGTAGTTTTCCTTTCGACAAGTTACATGTAAAAGTTTTTTTTGTAAAATGCAAGTTAACTCATTACTTGCACTTTTGTAATTACATGTAGGTCAACTACAACTTGTTTTCAGTTAAGACTGTAGTTGGAATAAGTCTTTGTTAGTTATTGAAGTCTTAATTAGTTATTGAATAAGTCTTGGTGGTTGAGAGAATTTCTCAAGTTAGTTAGGATCCTCCCACCTTTTTCTCATGACTCCTCTCCTATAAATACTTGAGGGGGTCTATTGTAATTTTTATCTTTTGAAAGCAAGTAAAAACTCAGTCAAATTTGCAGCAAAGAAGTCTTTGAGCTTTTATGTGTAAATTGAAAGATTGAAAGGAATAGAAGAAAATTACTCAAGCTTTGAGTCTTTGTGCTACATTCTTGAGTTGGTATTCCATATTTCCTTCTTTGTAAGTGTTTCTTTGAGAGCTTAATCGAATTTGATTTGCAGTCTTTGAGCTGCAAGTATTGAAGATTAAATTAGTTAAAGTAGAAGTTCTATTGGAAAAAGTTGTAAGACTTTGTTCTTACACTTGTTCTTAAACATAATTTAAAAGAAGATTTAGTGGGAAATAGTTGTGAGTCTTTGAGCTTACACTACTTCTCATTGTTTTAAGAAGAAAAGAATAAGATATTTCAGTCTTTGAGCTGTTATAATTTGTCCTTTATAGCATTAGTATAGAAAAGGGTAGATAGGACTTCATATAATCAAGTATTTGAGCTTGATATTCCTGTCCCGTCCCGAAGGAAGTGACAAAAGTCTTTGCGCTTTCAGGAAACTTCATTTCCTTTCTCTCATTTCATGTGAAAGTGGTTACTGTTGTTTATATCCAATCGCTATCCTTTTCTATAAAGAGAAAAGGATATTGTCTTTCTTGAAAGAAGAAGAAAGATTGTTGTCCCATCCTATTTTATTTTCAAAGTTGTAGTTAGATAGGGGGAGCCTTCCCTTAATTAAGAGATTTTTACTCACACAGTGTAGTTGAAACCAAAATTTTGTATATTTCCCCAAGTGTACAAAATTTTTGAACCAACAAACATATCTTGTCAAGGAGATCCTACCGTACAAACGATATGTGTAGGGGCAATAGTTCATTGTGGTGGAGATGACCAACCCAGGCTTCATACCAATATTGATAGTGATCCTAACAGAACTGGAGATAATCCCGTTGTCCATCCCCTGCAAAGGTAGCGAATTAATGGAAATTGTATCAAGTGGAGATTTTGAACTAGGCTGAGTTGGAGTGATCATGAATCGTAGATATAATTTGTGTGCATTTATGTCTTTAGGTGGCAGGATGTTCTTTGCCTAGCTTTATGTAGCGGCTAGAACTCGATGCTATGTGTATCATCTGAAGGAAGCTCAAAATACATTCCAAGGGAAAATTCTTCAACAAGAAAAATGGAAGCAAACCTCTCCCTACAAGCGTCAAAGCCTATGGTCGACTTTTGGGGACACATCTCTGATTAGCGCTTATCGAACATGTTTAAGTTTGTAGACATGTATTTCCTGAATCGAGTTAAAATTGTCCTTGAAGATGAGTACATGAAGGCACATTTTCGATATAGAACCAATGCCAATATTGCCTCCATGTTTCTTGCATGGTCTTTCGAATTGGAATCCAGAGAGACGATGGAATGGATCTTCAACAGTTGTGTCATAGAGGAATGGTGCGGGGGTTTGGAGTGTTTCATGGGAATGGCAAGGGATGGTAAAGGCTTTGTTTGTTCTGGTGGAGATTGGCTGGATGTAGGCAAATTCATTCCACCTTGGAGGCCTTTCCTTTTATGGAGTGCCAATTGTAACAAAGAAGTGCACAAAGCCTCAACACAAATTGGAATGAATGGTGTGAAATATTATTTGAGGGCTAAGCAGGCACAAAACATCAAGGAAGAACTGGCAAAATGGGGGCCATACGAGTCGCAATTGGCACTAATGACAATTGCCTCTTCTTTGAATTGTAAGCAAGGAAGGCTACAAGGGTCGACAAAGAAGAAGAGGGTTCAGGTACTATGGATTGGAGAACTTTTAGAACACGGGAAGTATGCATATGACATAAAATCTTTGGTTGGGCGGGTGGATGCAACGAGTGACAAAGACAAAGCAATCATGGTCAACAATAAGTTTTGGTCCCTTCCTTTTGTATCTTTAATGCAACATTCAGGGGTAAGCCCTAATGTTTGTACTCGTGTAAGGAAGTATAGTTGTTTTGTATGTTTTTATCTGTTTTTAGCAGGTTGGGGGCGAAGTGTGGATCATATACATAATTTTATTATTTTCTGTTGATAATGTACTTTCTTTGATAATATTAATATAAAGACATATTTATGGATAATAAATAAATAAATAATATCTAATCATAATAATAAAACTAAACTAGGGGAAAGGACCCAGTAGTTGTGCACCCTAACTTCATGCTTCTCAAAATCCTACTTGGAAATTTCAAATCACTCCAATTTTTTTACAACAACTTGTTTGGCAAGTCCCCTGCTTATAACTAAGGTTTCAGGGCCACATCATCAATTATGATGCCACATCAGCATGCTTTTTGCCAAGGTGTCCAAAACAGCCCCCCAAAAATGTGAGACCAATAGGTGTGCAAAAGAGACCCCAATAGTTGTCCAGCTGACATGGCATCACCTGATTGGTTACTTTTTACAATATTAGTACATTTCTTAACAACTATTGGTACATTTCCTAACAAAAATTGATATTTTTTGTTTCAAACAATAGGTTTTATTTGTTCAATTTTTGGAACAAAAGGTATCAACAACCCTCACAACAATTGATACATGCTCAACTACTGCGTCCTTTCCCCTACAAATGCACAATTTATATTCTAACATTTTCTGCCAAGATTGTTTAATTTTTCTATTTAGCTGATTTCTTTTGTTTTGTTCACAGGGAAGGGGATGATATGTTTCGACTCTCTCGAGCCACATTACTGACCGATATATTCGTATTTGATGTCTGAAGAGGTCTCATTCTCTGTCAAGTGGAATATTGGCTTCCTTTTCAGAAGCTAGATTAAGCGGTCGAGTCGGCAATAATGGCAGAGGATGCGGGAGAGTTTTACGTCCGGTACTATGTGGGGCACAAGGGCAAATTCGGCCACGAGTTTCTCGAGTTCGAATTTCGTCCCGATGGCAAGCTTCGTTATGCGAACAATTCAAACTATAAAAATGATACCATGATTCGCAAAGAGGTTTTTCTAACCGAGGCCGTGCTCAGAGAATGTCGTCGGATTATCTCAGAGAGCGAGGTGAACCTTTTTCTAACGAAGTTTTTAGGGTTTTTGTGTGTTTTGTAGTTCTTGATTTGCAAAACTTTGTTGAAGTTCGGTAAATGCTGCTAAACGGGTTCGTCCCTGATTGATAAAGTCTAGTGAGAAAAATCGATGTTAATGTTTTTTAAATGCTGCAGAGCCTAGTTTTTTAAATAGGGTGGTGGTTTTCCTTTTGATCTTTTCGTAAACCCTAACGCATAAAACCCCATTTGAAAATGTGTTGTGTGCTACAAAATCCTAAAAAATATTATTTTAGGGTTTTCTGTTGTTTGTAAACTTTAATGTGCAAAATCCTAATCAAGGTTTCTTGGTAAGTATTGCTGGAAACTCAGTTCGAGGAAAGAGGTTTTACAGTTTGGTTTGTATATGATTTGTTTTGAAACCCTATTTTTTTCCATTTTTACTTTTGGGATATATCAATTTGCAGTATGGAGGAGCACTTACCCATGGGTTAACTGAAAATCACATGCGTTTATGATAGAAAGATCCAGCCATACATAGAGCATTGCATACTCAAAACACAACAACAAAGTTTAGCTGGACACAACAACTAGGCAAGCAACTGCAAACAGAAGACTACCAAACTAATGACATGGTGGCCTAGGATTTTCAACTTCCTCTTACTTGACTGCCACTTGGACTCTGTAGTTGAAAAAAATCTGCTGCAAAGCCCTAGCGTCACTCATCAGGAACATCAAAGGCATTATGAGCTGGCTGGAGATTTCTTAATCACTGCTCCAAAGGAAAAAGAAAGTGCCAAAACTTGGCAAAAACAAACCATATGAGCTTGCTGCTTGGGGGCAGTTAGGGAAGTCCTCTTCAACTTCTTCACCTCCTCCCGAACACAAGCAGAAGCCCGCAAGCTTCTAAGCTTACGACAATCTGTCTCCTCACCAGAACTCTCCTCTCAAAGAATATGATCCTAGTATGCGACAATCCATTTTTTAAGTGCTGCATAATGCATCCAGTCAGCTACATTGTTCATGAAATTCTCCTCAACAGATGTTTTATCACCCAAAATCCAAGTGTTGCTGAGGCATTTCTCTCCTAAAATATCCTTAACTGAATCCAATGTCTTAGCATCATGAACTCAAAAAGTGCATCTTAGCATCCTGTCTGAGATGGTACCATTGTATGGGTAATACCTCTCTGATATCTCCTGCACCATAATCCTAGCGCTGGACCATACGAATCGCGAAACAGTTTAAAAATGAGGGTTTGACTCTTACAAGCTGCCTACCGGTGATATAAAACAAAAAATCAGCTTTAATCAGATGTGATTCTTAAATCTTTCTGATGAGGTCGGGATTAGTCTGTGTGCCACTTCCCACATGTGGGTACCTTGCAATGACTAAAAAGATGTTGGCCTCATTCCTTACAGATAATAATTAATCGGAATAATCTAAATCAAATGGTCAGTGATAGCAAACAAAACTAAAAGTTAGGGAGAATTGGAGTAGAGAAGGGAATCTCCTGGAATAACAAGTTTGCTTTAAATCCCTAATACCCAGGAAAGTATCACTCTCAGCCTTGGGAGAATCCATCTTCAAAAGGTTATTCATCACCTAGTTGTTTGAATAGTATCTTTAAGAAAGGCAGTTGTAAAATACCTTCATTTGCTCAAAATCTGCCATCAGTTGCATTCTTTGTAACAAGGACAATATAAAATCTCTCTAAAGATTCTGCCAATTTCTGGAATTTCATCTAAAATACAGGGGAGCTTCCAATCACTCAGCAAGCTCTTAACGCATCCCTTTATAATCACCTGTGAATCACCCTCAATTTCCAGAGGGTTATATTCCATAGAGGCTGCCAATTTAATGCCTTAATTCAAAGCCAAAATATTTGCTTCATTATTAATCTTCACTCCAAGGAAGAAGGATCCACCTTTCAGAAAAGTTCCTTATGGGGATCTAATCATAACGCTGACTTCACACAGATCAGGATTACCCTTTGAAGTGCCATCAAAATTCCACTTGGCAAGGAGATCCTACCGTACAAATGATATGTGTAGGGGCAATAGTTCATTGTGGTGGCGACGACCAACCTAGGCTTCGTACCAATATTGATAGTGATCCCAACAGAATTGGAGATAATCTCGTTGTCCATCCCCTTTAAAGGCAATGCATTAATGGAAATTGTATCAAATGGAGATTTTGAACTAGGTTGAGTTGAAGTGATCATGAATCGTAGATACAATTTGTGTGCATTTATGTCTTCAGGTGGCGGGATGTCCTTTGCCTAGCTTTATGTAGCGGCTAGAACCCGGTGCTATGTGTTTCATTTGAAGGAAGCTCAAAATACATTCCAAGGGAAAATTCTTCAACAAGAAAAATGGAAGCAAACTTCTCCCTATAGGCGTCAAAGCCTATGGTCGGCTTTTGGGGACACATCTTTGATTAGCGCTTATCGAACGTGTTTAAGTTTGCAGACATGTATTTCCTTAATCGAGTTAAAATTGTCCTTGAAGATGAGTACATGAAGGCACATTTTCGATATAGAACCAATGCCAATATTGCCTCCATGTTAATTGCATGGTCTTTCGAATTTGAATCCAGAGAGACGATGGAATGGATCTTCAACAATTGTGTCATAGAGGAATGGTGCGGGGGTTTGGAGAGTTTCATGGGAATGTCAAGGGATGGTAAAGGCTTTGTTTGTTCTGGTGGAGATTGGCTGGATGTAGGCGAATTAATTCCACCTTGGAGGCCTTTCCCTGGAATGGAGTGCCAATTGTAACAAAGAAGTGCACAAAGCCTCAACAAAAATTGGAATGAATGGTGTGAAAGATTATTTGAGGGCTAAGCAGGCACAAAGCATTAGGGAAGAACTGGCAAAATGGGGGCCATACGAGTCACGATTGGCACTAATGACAATTGCCTCTTCTTTGAATTGTAAGCAAGGAAGGCTGCAAGGGTCGACAAAGAAGAAGAGGGTTCATGTACTATGGATTGGAGAACTTTTAGAACACGGGAAGGATGCATATGACATAGAATCTTTGGTTGGGCGGGTGGATGCAACGGGTGACAAAGACAAAGCAATCATGGTCAACAATAAGTTTCAGTCCCTTCCTTTTGTATCTGTAATGCAACATTCAGGGGTAAGCCCTAATGTTTGTACTCGTGTAAGGAAGTATAGTTGTTTTGTATGTTTTTATCTGTTTTTATCAGGTTGGGGGCGAAGTGTGGATCATACACATAATTTTAGTATTTTCTGCTGATAATGTACTTTCTTTGATAATATTAATATAAAGACATTTACGGATAATAAATAAATAAATAATATCCAATCATAATAATAAAACTAAACTACAAATGCACAATTTATATTCTAACATTTTATGCCAAGTTTGTTTAATTTTTCTATTTAGCTGATTTCTTTTGTTTTGTTCACAGGGAAGGGGATGATATGTTTCGACTCTCTTGAGCCACATTATTGACCGATATATTCGTATTTGATGTTTGAAGAGGTCTCATTCTGTGTCAAGTGGAATATTGGCTTCCTTTTCAGAAGCTAGATTAAGCGGTTGAGTCTTTTGGAGAGCTTGCGGCAATAATGGTAGAGGATGCGGGAGAGTTTTACGTTCGGTACTATGTGGGGCACAAGGGCAAATTCGGCCACGAGTTTCTCGAGTTCGAATTTCGTCCTGATGGCAAGCTTCGTTATGCAAACAATTCAAACTATATAAATGATACCATGATTCGCAAAGAGGTTTTTTCTAACCGAGGCCGTGCTCAGAGAATGTTGTCGGATTATCTCAGAGAGCGAGGTGAACTTTTTTCAACGAAGTTTTTAGGGTTTTTGTGTGATTTGTAGTTCTTGATTTGCAAAACTTTGTTGAAGTTCGGTAAATGCTGCTAAGTGGGTTCGTCCCTGATTGATAAAGTCTAGTGAGAAAAATCGATGTTAATGTTTTTTAAATGCTGCAGAGCCTAGTTTTTTAAATAGGGTGGTGGTTTTCCTTTTGTTCTTTTCGTAAACCTTAACGCATAAAACCCCATTTGAAAATGTGTTGTGTGCTATAAAATCCTAAAAAATATAATTTTAGGGTTTTCTGTTGTTTGTAAACTTTAATGTGCAAAATCCTAATCAAGGTTTCTTGTTTGGTATTGCTGGAAACTCAGTTCGAGGAAAGAGGTTTTATAGTTTGGTTTGTATATGATTTGTTTTGAAACCCTATTTTTTTCCATTTTTCCTTTTGGGATATATCAATTTGCAGTATGGAGGAGCACTTACCCATGGGTGAACTGAAAATTACATGCGTTTATGATAGAAAGATCCAGCCATACATAGAGCATTGCATACTCAAAACACAACAACAAAGTTTAGCTGGACACAACAATTAGGCAAGCAGCTGCAAACAGAAGACTACCAAGCTCATGACATGGTGGCCTAGGATTTTCAACTTCCTCTTACTTGACTGCCACTTGGACTCTGTAGTTGAAAAAAATCTGCTGCAAAGCCCTAGCGTCACTCATCAGGAACATCAAAGGCATTATGAGCTGGCTGGAGATTTCTTAAGCACTGCTCCAAAGGAAAAAGAAAGTGCCAAAACTTGGCGAAAACAAACCATATGAGCTTGCTGCTTGGGGGCAGTTAGGGAAGTCCTCTTGAACTTCTCCACCTCCTCCCGAACACACAAGCAGAAGCCTGCAAGCTTCTAAGCTTACGACAATCTGTCTCCTCACCAGAACTCTCCTCTCAAAGAATATAATCCTAGTATGGAAGATTCTAACCGACAATCCATTTTTTAACTGCTGCATAATGCACCCAATCAGCTACATTTTTCATGAAATTCTCCTCAACAGATGCTTTATTACCCAAAATCCAAGTGTTGCTGAGGCATTTCTCTCCTAAAATATCCTTAACTGAATCCAATGTCTTAGCATCATGAACTTAAAAAGTGCATCTCAGCATCCTGTCTGAGATGGTACCATTGTAGGGGTAATACCTCTCTGATATCTCCTGCACCATAATCCTAGCGCTGGACCATATGAATCCTGAAACAGTTTAAAAAATGAGGGTTTGACTCTTACAACTGCCTACTGGTGATATAAAACAAAAAATCAGCTATAAACAGGTGTGATTCTTAAATCTTTCTGATGAGGTCTGGATTAGGCTGTGTGCCACTTCCCACATGTGGGTACCTTGCAATGACTAAAAAGATGGTGGCCTCATTCCTTACAGATAATAATTAATCGGAATAATCTAAATCAAATGGCCAGGGACAGCAAACAAAACTAAAAGTTAGGGAGAATTGGAGTAGAGAAGGGAATCTCCTCGAATAACAAGTTTGCTTTAAATCCCTAATACCCAGGAAAGTATCACTCTCAGCCTTGGGAGAATCCATCTTGAAAAGGTTATTAATCACCCAGTTGTTTGAATAGTATATTTGAGAAAGGCAGTTGTTAAATACCTTCATTTGCTCAAAATCTGTCATCAGTTGCATTCTTTGTAACAAGGACAATATAAAATCTCTCTAAAGATTCTGCCAACTTCTGGAATTTCATCTAAAATACTGGGGAGCTTCCAATCACTCAGCAAGCTCTTAACGCATCCCTTTATAATCACCTGTGAATTACCCTCAACTTCCAGAGGGTTATATTCCATAGAGGCTGCCAATTTAATGCCTTAATTCAAAGCCAAAATATATGTTTCATTATTAATCTTCACTCCAAGGAAGAAGGATCCACCTTTCAGAAAAGTTCCTTATGGGGATCTAATCATAACGCTGACTTCACACAGATCAGGATTACCCTTTGAAGCGCCATCAAAATTCCACTTGACAAAACCAGTGATTGGCCATTTGCATGAAGCTTACCGTTTGTGCTTATTCTTGATTACTCTATTAAAGGGGTTGTCAACCCTAACGTTGCAGAACCTTAGTGATGGTTTTATTTAACGATTTACCAAATTTAATTTTTTTCTTCAGTAATCACTGGCTTAGATGTCTTGATCAAGGGGTTTCTCTTACCTCAAAGTCATACTAGATTTACACCCTGCCTTTCTTTTGGGATATGCAGGAATCAGCGTGTTAGATGTGGCATTTTTGCTATTTTCAGTACATTTTCATGTCTTCTGTGATATACTTTACTGCTTGGGCTCATCTCAATTGACCTTTTTGACATTTGTTGTAATGTTGCAAAATTCAGTAGGTAAGCAAGAGTTTATGGGTCATGTGTGATTTTTTGTATATCTTAGTGTGCAATATCTAATTGAAGTTTAATAAATGAGGCAAAACTCACTTTTTAAATAAGGGTTTAGGGCTTTGACGTAAAATTTTGTAAACTTTAATGTGGAAAACTCTTATTAAAGTTCTTATTCAGGGGTTTTGTGTATTTTTTTGATAATCTCAGTGTGCAAGCACCTAATTAAAGTTTGTCTTTTTATATAAGGGTTTTTAACTTTTAAATTTTGGGACTTCCATGTGAATTTTTGTAAAGTTTAATGTGAAAAATTTGTAATAAATTGTGGTAAATTTTGCAAAACCTACTTTTAAAAATTTTTCTTAAGAGTTTGCATGTGAATTATTGTAAAGTATAATGTGCAAGACCTTATATAAACTTTGGTAAATGTTGTAGATCATGAAGGAAGATGACAATAACTGGCCTGAGCCTGATAGAGTTGGGCGACAGGAGCTTGAAATAGTGATGGGGAATGAACACATTTCATTTACAACTTCCAAAATAGGGTCATTGGTTGATGTGCAGAGCAGCAAGGATCCTGAAGGCCTTCGTATTTTTTATTATCTCGTTCAGGCATGTTTATTTACCTTTTTGCAGAGAGGTTTATGTTAAAACAACTAATATGGTATCAATACATCTATCTTTTAATTAAGCTTCATTTAGTTAATTTGATGACTTGATGAGTGCTCATGCAATCCTTTTCTAAAAATAATTATAGAGAAATATGAGTCAAATCGTAAGCTACCAGGTTGTATCTATCAGGTCTACTTAGGATGCTAGAAAATATGACAGGTAGAAACTATTTTCAGCAGGCTAGAAATTTGTTTTCAGGGTTATTGAATCTTTGTTTGCAAAATATTTCTTATTATGTAGGCATGTCTCAAATTATAGTGATGAGGTGATTTGAGTATGACTCTCAGGGTCTCAGACAATGCATTGGCAAAATTAACCTTTGTAATAGCTGCAAATACTTAAGAAAAATGAGTACATTGAAGTGTAGTTACACAAATTTAAAGGTGCAATCACTTCTGAATTCAAATTTTACTTTGCTCTGTTGCCTCCCATTTTCTGGTGCTTTGAAGTGTAGCCCGTCTAGTCGTACAAATTGCATATTAATTATTTTTAGATGCTGCTTTCACAATAACAGATAAAATTAATCATCATAACCTTTTATTCTCTTGGGTTCTACAGCAAACGACAGTGAGAATTGACTATGGAAGTAAATAAAGAGCTATTCCTATATTTTGTTTTACTAAAGCTGTCCAAGCTTTCAAAATGTTTGACATTGAGCCTGTTTCCAGTGAAGCCAATACCATAATGGTCTGAGACTCTGAATAAATAGCCAATTGATATCTTGGACCACTAGCTGCTTAGTACCCTGCATACTGAAAATGAAACTTTAAAAGCTAAAATGGAGTAATGATACCTCTACTATAATTGGAGAGTCTGTTATAAAGCTTCAAACATAGCTCGAGTAATCTTGTAGCATTTGTCATGAATTGGTAAAATATCCATGTAGGGCAATCTTCAGCTTAGATGCCATGTCTGAGAGGTATCTCTTCTGTCAAATTCACCTGGGGCTTCCACCTAGCCTAGTCCAGTGGTGTATGCAATTCCTTGTGGGATCGATACTGTCTTCCATTAAATATGAAGTTAAAATAAAAAGCTATTCCCTAGGTTACTGGGAGACGCATCTCCGAACCCTTGGGACATGTTGCCGGTACTGGGTTCATGGGCGGATATGTCTGTCAAGAGGAGACGCCACACAGAAGTTTCCGTGTGTCTCCAATGGCTTGCGTGCAATAAAACCTAGCTTTTAACACTGCTGTGCCAAGAAATGGCTGACATGATGCCGCAAGTTGAGGGAAACTGCCGCTAAGATGAAAATATGTTGGATATTTGAATGATAAAGCGTATTCGTGGTAACATAAATATAATATTTGACGAATCATCCCAGATAGCTCATGCTATGTAGAAAGGAGTGCTGGTTATGAATAAATTGTCCAGCAAGAAGTAAAAATAAAAGAATAAACCCTCACGGCAATCTTCTATGCAGTGGTTGACTTAGGAAATGAACATGCCAGACTCCAGCAAGGCTCACAATTCTCCACTTGTGGATGAATATCATATATCAATAAATTTCTTATAATATCATTTGTGTTCGTTAATTTTTATTTATTTATATTTGGTATTAGTTCTCACACAATTTTTATTTTTATTTTTTTTGGTATAAACAAAATTGTAAAATCCCTACACATTTTGATTGTATAAAATGCATTATATTCATATATTAATATTTTAAATATATATAATCTAAGTCGCAAGGTTTGGATTCGAGTTCAATTTCGGTAGCAATAAAATTCAGATGAAGTTTGACAAGGATAAAATCTTCGAGAAAAATTTGGACATTAAATTTGCTTTATATAAATGTGTTTAACTTAAAATAAAATAATATTATATATCTGTTAAACTACTTTAAATATATTAAATTTTAGTATATTTGTTAAATTTAATTGAAATGCTTTAAATCTGTTAAATTTAATATATAGTTTAAAATCTAAATTGAATATTTTAAAAAATGTCAGTTCAATTTATAAATGTTAATATTAAAAAATCAAATAAAGCAATATTAAATTTAATTATAGTAAATGTTAAATTTCTATAATAATAGTTTAGTTTAAACATATATTATAAAAATTTATAATACATCGTTAAATTTTATAAATGAAGAAAAACCTTAAAAAGATAAAATAACAGATCATAAATGTTAAATTAATAAATAAATGTTAAAGTTTTTTTATAAAAACGATATAATGTAAACAAATTAAATTTGACATTATGATCATATTTTATTAAAATTTAAAATGCTTGATAAACCCAACAAGGAAATAAATAAGAGAAAGAAACCTAAAATAAAATTTTGTGGTTTGTTTGGACATGGGAATGGAAAGAAAAGGCACATGGGAGCTGCAAGACCGATGCTGGTGAAAATGCAGCTCGACAGACCGACATGCTTTGCTCTCAACATTCGCTAAAACCTGAAATGCAGCTTGTGCCCTTCTCGTTTCTTCTGCAGTGAATTTGCAGTGTTTTAATAAGGAAAAAAGCCTGAATATGCTTTCCACAAACCCTAAAAAATGCTTACGAATATTATGGCAAATTTTAACGAATTTTATACAGAATGAAGTTCTCCAAAATTCGAATTTCATGGCTGAAATTCAGCGAACTCAGTGACTTAGTATACAATATTTATTATATTATTTTTATAATGTTTTGTAATTGAAAATATTATTTTAATTATATCATCTCCAAGTACTCCCGTCTCCTATTTTGAAAAAATAGCCATACCAGTACCAGTCTCCGGAGTCTCCAAGTACCCCTGCCTCAATACAACCTTGGGTATTCCTATATTTTTTTTACTAAATCTGTTCAGGCTTTGAAAATGTTTGGCATAGAGCCTGTTTCTGGTGAAGCCGATACCATAATGGCCCAAACAAAATTAATATCTTGGACTGCAAGCTGTTTAGTACTCTGCATAATGAAAATGAAACTTTGAAAGTTAAAATGGAGCAATGATACTTTTAATATAATTAGAGAGTCTGCTACAAAGCTTCATACCTATCTTAAGTAAGCTTGTACAATTTGTCTTTATTTGGTAAAATCTCTATGCAGGGTAATCTTCAGCTTAGATGCCATGTCCGAGGGGTGTTTCTTCTGTCATATTCACCTGGGGATTCCACCTGGCATAGTCCAGTGTTGTATGCCATTCCTCATGGGTTTGAAAGTGTTTCTTTTGTCAAATCTACCTGGGGCTTCCACCTGGCCTAGTCCAATGGTGTATGCAATTCCTAGTCCGGTGGTGTATGCAATTCCATGTGGGTTCAATATGTTATTTTGCCATTTTTTACTCCTTATCTTGACTCGTGGCATTTTGAACCTGTCTCTCCTCTTTGGAAGTCCCATTTGACAATTGAAGATTGTAGCATTGCTAGAACATTTTTTCTGAGTTGTAGTACCAGATTGCTTCATATTAATTTCCTTGGCAACACAGGCTGTAGACAGAGTATCAACAGGGTGAGAATTTAAGCTTTTCTTGCCTAGAATCATTGCATTGACTTCATCCCATATAGTTATCAACTATGTCACAGGGTTTGCTCAATCTAATCCATAAAGCTTGAACTTATGCGAACTTTTTAAAAAGCCTAAAAAAATCGTTGGATTCCTCCTAAAATTCGTAAGAAATAGGGTTAGCATTTTTTTTGGTTCACAATAGGATTTTCCAATTTTTCTTTGTACTGTAAGACTTGGGACACATGTAAAAGTAGATTGTGGGCTATTGGATGTTTGTTTGGACTTCCGTCTTTGTCTTGTGACTTTGCAGAGATTAAGCTTTGTTCATCGATTGTTCCCTGCAATAGGCCAATGGTGACGGAAGCTGCTGGTTGTTGCAGAGCCAATTTGGGGCCAATTCTGGACCATTCTATCAAGCAGAGACTTTGGTGACCTTTATATGGTTATACATTCTATTTTAAAGAATGAATATTGGATTCGATTGTAGTTTTTATATAGCAAATGAGCGGTGACTTAGGAAATAAATGTACATTCAATTTTATTTTATAAAATATCCCAGAAATGCAAGGACTTTGCAGGGATGGTTGGCCATCCCTGATATGGTTGGGGACATCAATTACATCCCCTAACTGTCCTGGGGACAGCCAGCCGTTTCCCCAGCAGTTACGCTCCTTTAAAAATAAAGGGCCCAAAATAAATTAAAAAATGTAGTATTGTTTTTTGTGGGTCCCCATGCCACTCTCGACCCTAAATGAGAGATTTTGGTCTGCAAAACAATAGATTTTCAAGCTTCTTTATGGTTTATGACAGTCACATGTTGTTAGGGTTGACTTTGCAAGATTTGAAAGCAGTTTTTAGTCATTTGTGTTGGCCAAGTATCAGGGTTTTTATGATAAAATCATTCCAAACAATACTTAGGATTGCATGCTCCATTTGTACCTTCCCAGATGGTGTTTCAATCTGAAGTTGGTGGTTTTCTAGCACCGAGAACTAGGGTTTTCTGTTATTTTTGCAGTCACAAAATTGCAGGTTTTGCAACATTTAATGGTAGAGATTTCAGTCTTATCGAGGTGGCCTCCTTTTCAATGCCAATACAAAGTTAAGAACTTGTCACTTGTGTCAACCACCATAATCCTGAGACAAGGGAGACAGGATTATTGATTGCACAAGTTCTGTGCAAACATGGGTAGCAGCAAAGTTTCTATGTTTTTGTCATTTTGTAGTTGAAGTTTGCAGCCCTTGGGCATTTTCATTTAAATGTTATGCCTTAAGGATCTATAATATATATGACAAATGCCTTATCAATGTTATTATATGAATATTTGGAATTTCCCTATATTTTAATAGCTGTCCCCTTCTCCATCCATTAAAATGGCATCCAAAAAAAACATCTCTGAAACACGTTCCCCCCTTCCCTGCCATCCCCGTCCTAGAAGCTTGGTGGAATATAATTTTTGAGACATTTGGTTCATTAGCAGTAGCATAGGAAGGTTGGGCAGGAAAGTCAATTCAAGCAATTATTGTTGCAGAACTAGAAACTGTCTATTTTTTACTAGGAGTTCTTGGAAAGTCTCTACCATTCTACCCAAATTGGTTTGCACTTTCTTAAGAAATTACATACGTGCAAGCACTGGTGAGGAAGGACATGATTGGGGTTTGAGAAGAAAGACCTGACAAAATATTCAAAGAAATAAATGCCACACAAGCGAGCATCTGTTGCAAGCCACAAAGATGGGGACCAATTTTTTTTTTTTTTGAAATCTATATTTTCAGATATCGTAGTGCAAGCTTTTGTAATGGTGTCTGATCTACACACAATATTTTTGTATCAATAATGTTAAGATCTCCTACATTGCATTTGCTTTAGTATCCTGGAATATTGCCTGATCTGGTTTCAGGAACTTCAGTCTATTGAATACAAATCCATGTGAAGTAATCATTCTTCTGTTTTGCTACAAAAATTGGAAGAACCCCTGGGATTTCTGATGGACAAGATGTACGCTTTGCTATGCCATAATGGCCTCTTTGAATTCTCATATCAAGTGTGAATGTGTGTCAAGCCTTGCCTTCGGCTATTCAAATAATTCATTTCTGATTCTTCAAATTTAAGAAATAATTATTCTTATTCCATCTTCTGCTTAACACACACACACACACTCATATATATTGATCAAGAAGCTATTGCGCCTACCCAAATGTATGGATTGTCAGACTGATGAAACAAGAGTGCAAATGAGAGAAAAAAACAGATAGCAATAGAGATTGACCACTTTATGTTTTGTGCAGCTATATCTAATGAGTGTTAGAGATAAATATATCTTTTGTAGCTGCCACAACATGCTTTTAGACTATAGGTGCTGTTAATTGTGGCTGAAAACTTGTCCCAAGAACTCTATCTTTTCACACAATGTTAATTATCATAGAAATTGAATGCAAGAATTAGGAGAGCTGGAACAGTTTCAGCTTGGATATCCCCATTCTGATCAGGCAAAGTCAAGTCCAACACCTGAAGAATGTTTCATATCTTGCTTTCTTCCCTATGTTAGATAGTTGAGTCAGAGATTTGCACATTTTTCTTGTTGGCATGAGATTTGTGATACAATGATGAGTGATAACTCTATGTTGGCATATTTAGTGCCATAAAGCCTTATTTCTCGAGGAAGAAAACCATCTAATAGAACTATTCAATCCTCTGCATCGAGAAAGTCTGGTAGCCTCAATTGTTAGAGTACTTTCCAAATTTTAATTATAAATTGGTGCTCTTCATCTTTCTAGTTATGCTAGGTGTCCCAAAGTTACAATTGCTTCAAAAAATAATGCCATTGAACACGTTTTGTTCATTGTACTAGCAAGCATCAAAGTGAAATAAAGTGTTTTCATGACTGCACACAACTGTTTTATGCAAGTGAACAATAACCATGTACCAGCTAGTTCTTGTTGATGATTTTGCAAGATGTATTCTGATATGTTGAAAAATATTTACACATCATTTGACCCATTAATATACAACCAAATTCAGAGCCCAATCAAGAAAAAGCATGTCATTGGAGAATGTTGAGTGTGCAATTTTTTGATTCTTAACAGGCTTCCCCAGTGTTTAGATTTGACGTCTCACCTTGCCATCATTTGGAAATAGTGGGTGGCCCCATTAAAATTTGTGTCACTCATCATACATTTATACAATATCTAATTCCATTAAACTTTGCATATATGTTATTTATTTTTCATATAAATCTCCATATTTTGAGAGTTAACAAGTTTGAATTCTTTTAAATATATGGATTCTCCATTGTCTTATTTCTGGACTTCCTTGTATGAACCGATTTTGTTCAGTAGTAGCTGATACTGACTTATTAATCACTTTGCCTTTATGCAGGATCTTAAGTGCTTTGTGTTCTCCCTCATTGGCTTGCACTTTAAGATAAAACCTTTCTAAATATTTCGATGCAGCATTTTGAAAGATGTGATGTACAATGTGAAGGTCTTTTAAGAGCATGGGCTACGTGAATGAAGATTGCTTCCAATATTTAGAAACTCTGTAGTGGCTGTCGTGATATATGTTGAGGAAGAAGGTGGTTAGTTGCTTTCATTGGGGGCATTAATACAGAATTTTGTGTGGTCTCTTGGCAACTATAACTCAATGTGAGATTTTGCGTGATGTGCTACAGTCACTGGGTTACTTACAAGCTGCTTTCTAATTACAGAAGTATATGTGGTCCCATTATTACTATAAATTGATGTGGGATTTTTGGGTCATGAGCGAGAGTCAATGAGTTTCTTACAACACATTTCTTCAAATTATTTCAGCTTTGTTTGGACATTCTGCAAATTGTATCTTATTGTGAAACATGTACACTGAATTTTTCCTAGAAAACTATTGATAACTTATGTGTTAGAATATTGCAATATTATTATACAGCTGACATGTACCATATTGTTGACAAGTTTAGTCTACATTGTTTATGTCATTGTCAAGTTGCGTTTGTACGATTTATAGATAAAAGGAAGATTTTCACAGGTTTCATGTTTAGTTAACTAGCTCCCCAAAACCTTACAACAAACATCATTTTAAGCGCTTTCCTTGCTACTAAGCTCACCAGAGGGAGAGAGTATGATTCTAGGATAAGTAAATGTTGGCCATTTGATTTTTTTATGACAGAGAAATCATTCACAAATAACATAAAGATGCATGCGGACAGGTGTTGTGACTGAAATAATATGTTGTCATGAATAGGTAATTATTTCATGCTAGAACTTATAGGATTTACGTGTTTTTGGGTATGCAATAGATCCCTGTTGTTGGGTCATTATTTTGTTAGCCCTCAAGGTTCTACAAGTGTTCAGGTCTCAGTGCTGGGTATTGTTTGAGGATGAACCTTTAGCAAATTGGTCAGTATCTTGATTATGGCTACATGATTATATAGCATTATGAATGAAGGTTTTTTTTCAGTTAGGTCCTTTGTGGTGGGGGGTTATGCTTGTAAACTGAGATAAAGTTATATGCCTCGAAAATGCATGTTCATGAAATTTCAATGCGTTCTCTACTTTATAAGTAGGTTAGTACAACTTTTCTATTGTTTTTTGGCCTCGGATATTTGGTTTTCTTGCATGAATGGCGTATAATTTTTATGCAAATGGGTTAATAATATTTTTTTTATGAATAGCGAGTGATAAATGTTTAAGTTGAAAATATTGTGAGATATAAAGGCATTTGTATAGTTTTGTTCCCGTCTAATTTATTTTTATGGATAGTAAGCAAATAGAGGAAGATACGTTGCCCGCTATGGAGTTAGGTATTCATTTCATGATTATTTCTCTATATCTATTATTATTGTTTTCTTGAACTAGGTAGATGAGGCTTTTTGAACTTTAAATCACATTTGTATAATGGACATCTTGGTATATGCCAAAGATTGCGTTGCATACCCAGCATAGCATTGAAGGGTCATCTTTTTCTTTTTATAGATGAAATACTTGCATACCCAGCATAGCATTGAAGGGTCATCTTTTTCTTTTTATAGATGAAATACTTCCATTAATATAGAGGAGAAAAGTGTATGTCTACACTTTTCTCCTCTTATTTTATTGGGTCTTTAATTTCAATGCAAGTCCCATCACACTTTTGGGCTCTTTGGGCAAGCTTACTATCCTAATATCCTAACCAACTTTGTTTTGTTTCGTCTCCCTGCTTAGCTGGTTAACACTCGCTCGCTTTTCCTTGATTGGATTTTTTTTCATGAATACTTCGTTAGGCAAAATGATAAGCACAACTTTCTCCACCTTTTTTAAATTCTAAATTGCTCACAGAATTTCAGACATGTCTTTTACCAATTAAGATGTATGCTAAAAGCTTAAATTGTGTGCCTAGGGCTTGTATTTTATATCATTTCATTATTAAAGGAACATGTATAAAACATTTTTTTAAGGAAAACATGCCTACATTTGTCACAAACATTTTGTAGGTCCAACTTATTAATGCCTTTGTTTACATCAAGATGCAATTTCATTATCATGATGTCTATAAATATTAACTCAAGGTGGGGAAGCGTTCCCTATTCATCCCGACACCTATTGATAGTAGGGTTCCTATTGAATCGCTTGCCTTCTTCTCTAATCGAAATAGGGCATTTCTTGGTTATTCTCAATTTGTGTTATTCCAATAAATGTAGAATAAACAATTTGATAGAAGCACAATAATGGAAACAACAATGAAGGAATGCTGCTTTCAAAAGGAGTAGCTTTGTGGTTTGAGAAGTCTTAAATTTTAGTGGTTGGGTAACAAGCTCCACGATGTTACTTGGTATCACATTTTTTCTACCACCCTAATAGTATTGGGTGACTAGGCATTGGAGCCACTAAAGACTCATTTTCTTAGGATAGAATCACCAAAGAAAATGTATATGTCTATGCCTCTCACTTAATCACTAATTACACTCATGTCTCAAATTAGCAATCCATGATCAAATTCTTAGTTGTACATCTCTCAATAATGCTGGTTGAGATTCACTTTTCCCCTCTTCAAGGTAAATGAATCCTAACCCATTCGAGTTTTATTTCAATGCATGCTAAAATTCAATCTCAATCAGCTTATTTCAATTAATTCACACATTCAATTCCTTTTAACTAGCATGTTAGTAGTTTCTACTTATTTATTCGTCTTTTAGCATTTAGATGTATGTAATTTTCTTCATTTTGATGAACTCATAACTTACAAGCCTATTAGTGAGGGTTATAAATAGTCCCTTTTTGAGCTCCAAATCTATGCATTTACCTTTACGCTTCAAATTTGTTTGCTCATTGTGCTCTTAGTCCTTTACCTAGTGTTCGACCCATAGTTGATTGTCACCTTTTAGATCCTCTTATTGTTTGTTCTTCATTGTTATATATTTAATCATGGATTCTAATCAACTATTGTCTTTGGCTTCTATTATTACATGCATCAAGGATATGAAATTGTTTTATCAACCTATTACATAAAACCATCAACCATTGAAGACATCATATACTTTTATTAAATGGAATGTATTCCATGTAGAGGTACTTTGGTTCGACATGTTCTCAACTTTTCAAAATTTCTAGATCATGTGTTCATGGGATCTATTATGTTTTACACAATAAATATTGATACTTATTATTACTACTTTTCATGATGTTACTAGACCTAATAATAATGATATAACTCATGTAGTCTCTCTTGTGTATCTTTGGACTTATAGTCTATTAATGATTTGTTCATGGGGAGATTAGTGACACATACTTGAGTTATGAACATTCTTTTTGCTCTTTCTTCATATGATATTAATGATGACTCATTACTCCACAATGACTTGGCTCAAGGTATGCCTTCTAATGCTTGACAATCTAATGCTTGACAACTTTAATGGTGATAAGATACATCTTTACAAGTCAAAGTCATTTCTAATCATAAACTATGAACATATACATGATGATAAGTGTTGAGACACTTAAATAAACTTTAGAAGATGAAGCCTTACAATGGTTTGATATGTATCACACTTCTTATACTTCATACACTATGCTTCGACATGCCCTTAGTGACTACTTTCAACCTAGAGCATGTTTTTCTCATGATTCTAATTTTTCACTTTCTAAGTGGTTATTCCTTATGCAATCTCATGCATTTATGTATATATTGTGTTGATATACTAGTTTTAGAGGCCTATGATGAGTCGCTTTTGTTACAATTTATGCTTTCTCATACTCTAACTTGTAAGAACTATGAAGTACGCGATTATCGCAATGTATCACATACATATTTTATTGATTGTTCATGAACAAATACATGGCTTAGAAACACATAAAGAACATGCAGACTTCTTATAGATTTAACAAGGCTTATGTAAGAATGGAAACCAGGCAATTAATTATGAACTAATATAATTTGCTCTACTATTACAAATGACATTGATATACATAAGGCTATAGAATAATTGTTGACGGTGGCATCTCGAGCCCATTATTTCTTCGACACCACACAAGCTTTCAAACCAATTCACAATCATTGTAAGGAAGTTACAAAATTTAAAATGTGTTAATTAAAATAATCTCCAAAGGAGGATTACACAAATGATATATTACTCAATCCATTGGCATATGAAATATTTACTCTTCTTAACTGATGGTATTACACTACCAAACGTCTTCCAACTCTCTTTACCTTGCCATTTTCACCTCATTTTGCCTCTCTAGACAATCTTTCAACTCTTTGGTGTTCTCTACATCTTGCTCGACATCTTTCACTCGTTCGTTTCATCACCTCCATTTTTGAAGATTCATCTACCTGAGAGATTCATGCTTGCCTTCAGCCCAACAAAATTTTACCTTTTGGTGTTGGAAGGGTGTTCTTTCTTTTTTGCCTCTTGCATTGCATTGTTCATTTGATCATCTTTCTTATAGCATATTGTTTGTGGTATTTCCTTTATTGTATTTTTGTTATTATCTATTAATATATCTATCTTGATTGCCCGTGGAATTGGAAACACCAAAGCAAGTCTTTGACTGTGGCAAACCTCTTATCACAACCCCAAAATTTTTGTCCTCATTTGTTTATGTGCAGGTTTGGGGAAGGAAGGCAAACGTTAGCTGGAGGCTCCATTCACTGGACTAGTTGCGAGTTTCCTTTCATCATTCTCATCTTTTTGTTAGATTATTTTATTTCATTTACCATTCTATGTTTTTCACAACATTCAACGTACAAAACCTTAAGTTCTAGTCATTGTGCACTTTCTGTATGAACCTTTGTACCACATTTGTAAGGGATGCTTGTGCACCGCACTATCATCCTAAACCTGCGCATACGTCCTGTATAGAGTGTGTATAGAGTGTGTATAGAGCTTGTCAGACGGTCTCAATGACTAGTATTTTCAGGTTATGTGGTTAGAATATATTTGTCTGTTGGCATTTGATAATTTTGCACTCTTTTCATCTTAGTGAGTAAACTTAGAGGTCCGAGCACCCCAAAGGATTACTTAGAGTAGAGAGAAGGTTGTTAAGTCTTTGAGGGGTTGATCACCCTTCACAACGGTTCAATTTTCCTACTTTACATTTTGATGAACATGATGTAAACTTGCTTCTCAATTTTAAAATTTGGTAGAAAGCTTTTGCCAAAACTTTTCTTAAATTTAAACAATAAATGCTTGTGTTTGTTTTCTCTCTTGTGCATTCCTGAGGTTGTTAGACTGTTGGGAGGCTTGTCTATGAACTTTACGACCCAGACTGCTTTAGGGATTATGGTGAGGAGGACCTCTAGACCTAGCATTCCTCTTGATCAATATAACCCCACATGACCTAATCCGATGTTTTTGGGAACTATGGATACTAATGATCGTTTTGCTTCTCAACCTCTTATTTTAGATCTTGGTTGAGAAGGTTCTACTACATCTGGTTATCAGTCTAACTCCCAAGATCATACTTTCACGAATACCCCTCTCAAATCTTCCTCCCATGGATCATGAGTCTTCTCTAATGGTTCTGGTTCTGTTCGTTTAGATTCAATCCCTTGAGAATCTAAGGGATTGGAAAAATATCCTTCCCCAGGATGACTTTTCATTGGTAATCTAAGAGGGATAGTCATACGAGATTGTAAGAGGTTGGAGTTGTTGAGGGTATTATGTATGATTGTGGGATCTCATGTACCTCCTATTGAACTTAAGCCTTAGGACACTCATTCCAATATCACCACCCTTAGATCGGTGTTGCTATGTTCGTGGTGTTAGTTCATATGGTAGAAACAACTCGAACAATTGATCCTTTATCTAGTGGTACCGATTCCAAGCATTAATATTTATCATACTCCTTTGGGATATAATTGTCCTAATTCTAGCTCCACTGTCACTTCCACTGTTCATGGTGCTTATGTTGGTGTTGGCGTGGGTGCAAGTATTGGTACTGGTTCTAGCACCGGTACTAGTTTTGGTGCCATTATTGGTTTTGGTGCACATGTTTCTATTATTATGTATAATTTGCTTCCACCTCCTCCGCCTAGTAATCTCGTTCTTAATTCCATGTTGTAGAACATGGGACAACAACAACATCTTGCAGTGTTGCTAATCAACCCTCACTTCCACCGTAGACCACCGCAGTCTGCTTGCTTTGCATGTCCTTAACACTAACCTTCCCTAAGGTGTCGAGTCTTTGGAATTTGATTGATATAATGGTGATAGATATCCACACTTGCACATTCATTCTTTTCTTCCTTTATGCAGTGATTATCACAACTACAATCATATTCTACTTAAACTATTCTCACGGTCTCTCAAAGGGATTTCATTAGAAAAGTATAACTCTTTATTGGATTATTCAATTCAAATATTTGATCTATTGATGGATTTATTTCTCAAACGATTCCAAGCTGACATTGGCAACATGGTCACCATTGTTGTCCTTGTTCATTGCAAACAAAGATCAAATGAGAAGATAACTAATTTGATCTTAAGATATCAATCTATATCTACTAAAGTCCCTTATGCCTTGTCAGATGGTGATCTTCAAAGAATTTTTATTAGTAATTTGCAATCAGCATCAAGAGAAAAGCTCTCCTTAAACAAATAATCCAAATTTCACCAATCTTTGCCTTTCTCTCACTGATTATCAACATACATTTGCCCAATTCAAAGATTCCGCTTCAAATCCTTGTGTTGATACCTTTGGAGGTGCGTCTTCCTCGAGTAGGTTCCAAAAGAACAAAGACATGGCTGATTTGATTACAATTCCACAATCAATTGAATGAAGTACACACGAGCCTCAACATAATTGGATATTCACTAAGTTATCCACTTCTTACTTAAGTGTGTTGTAAAAATTATTAAAGGATAACCTAATGACACTCTATGAGAAGTACACAAGAGCCTCAACATAATTGGATATTCACTAAGTTATCCACTTCTTACTTAAGTGTGTTGCAAAAATTATTAAAGGATAACCTGGTGATACTCAGAGATTAGACCTCTTCTAGACAACAAAAAATACCCTCATTGTTATGATGGCTCTAAGTTCTGCCAGTATCACTGTGTGTCTAGGTATGATAAGGAATGTTGTATGTGTCTATGACACATTGTCCAATCCATATATATATCAATACCATTTGGGTTGAAGATAAGAAGCAGAAGTCTAATAAGTTTGTTGACAAAACAAATAGTGAATTGTAGATCTATAATGATCCATTCCTACCTCACTCGTCAAATTTTATTTTTGCATCATTTTCTCTTGTATCGAGTGATTGTCCTTATTTAAACATGTTTTCTTATCACTCCAATTCCCCCCCCAAACTAGAGGACTAAAAGTATGGATATATCATTCACATCTCCCTACATCCTTGCTAAAATCAATAGTAACACTATTACAAATGTTATGGTTGACCCATTCTACAGAGTTGATGTAATCATGGAGGAAGTTCTCTTTATTAACAATTTTCATCTGGTGAAATATGACGAGTGTTGTGCTACTATTTGGACAAATGATGGAATTTCTATTCCACCCATTGGGTGTATCACCTTGATGGTCATCATGGGATCTAAAGTGGTATCTAGTATGTTTGTTGTTATCCCTCAGTTGGACCTCTTCCGTGTAAAGCTAGGTATTCCCTAGTTGCTTGCTATGGATATTGTCCCTTCAATGGTACATAGATGTTTTAAATTTCCTCATGAGAGGGTCGTACACATTATTCAGGATACTAGATATCAGCCACTAGTGTCCCATGGGGGCTTTGCTCTTGATCATTTTTGGCCCACTTTGATGGGATATATGCCTCCCCTATATGATTTATTGTATAAGATTTATTATAAGTACAAAAATAAGAAATTTACATCTAGATTGGTCCAACCTGTAGTGTCTTTGGCTCCCCTTGCATCCATCTCTGCTCCAATATTGCCGTGTGTTGTGTCTTTTGCTCCCTCTTTGTCGGGTGTTAAATTAAAGGAAACTTGCAGCCATAGAAATGACAATTTCCACATAACCCAATTGACAAATCAAGCAAATAAACACTTAGAATCCATATGAAAACAATAGACAACACACCCAACCTTCAAAGGCATCCATCATCCGTATATCATCAATAATGCAACATTACAATATGTCCATGAAAACCCTTTAAACGCCAATCATCAACAAGCACTCCATATGAACAAGCATGTAACCACACATCTCGTGCCATGCTTCCAACCTCCATAAATGCTAAACTAGCTTACCTACTTACCTTAAACAACTACCTTGTTGTTGCTTTTATAGAGTCAAGCTCCCACAAAACCACTAAGTGGTATTACATCGAACTATGTCCTAAAACCATGGGATACCTAGCCATTGACCCCACATCTAATATTGGGTACTTTATTATTTTACTTTTTCCAATATTAAGTAATTACAATATAATATCCCTATGTTATAATACAACTCATCAAGTGGCCCCGAGAATATTTGAAAGAAATCTCTACATGTCACACATCCATGTGCAACTCCCATAATAAATAAATAATACAATTATAAACATTATAAAAGATTTACAACACCTATCTTTCTAACATTAAAGACAATCTCATTCCTCAAGGTAGATGTTTTCATCTACCAAGGACCACACAGCCTCCAGTGGTGTCTTCTATTCCTATGGTTGTGTCTAGTGTAGACAAAGGAAAGGCCCATCCTCCATTCGAGTTTCCTATACTTGTACATATCCCTTCCCCTAGTCTGTATGGCAAGGGTAGTCGTTCGCCCCATGCCCTTCCACTTTGGATCCTACATACCAACCTCTAAGCGATCCTCATGTTCCTCGGTCTTCTCCTCGAGAATAATGAGGAGAGGTGTCCATGGCTGAGCCTACAGTGCTTGCTATGGTAGCACCTCCTACTTCATTGGTTGGGCTTTTGTCTTTGCTAACAATGACATCGATAACCTCTCTTTGTTGACTAGGTTGAAAGCCCCGAAATACTGAGAGAAGGGGGGGGGGGGTGAATAAGTATTCCCACTTATTTAAAACAATAAACTTTTTACCAATTGAAGCTATCTTAAAAAATATCAAACAGACTTTCATTGAAGAAAAACAATTAATGCAGAATAAACAATAAGAACACAACCACAAGATAAACGCCATAATTTGTACGTAGAAAATTGAAATGGGAAAAACCACAGAGAGTGTTAACTCTTAGGAAAATATAACTACTTATAGTTGTGTTTACAAACATGTGGCTCACTGCCGGACTAATCATTGCAGATACAAAAAGAAATGGCTAACTAATGGAATTCTCATTGTAACTGAAAAGGTTGAGCTGAGAAGGTTTTCATCTCCAAATGCATGAGACCAGTTCCAAGTTTAAGCTCAAATTATAAATCTCAGATTTTACAAAAGATCCGGTTAGAGATCTTTGCACCATTGTTCTACAGTAGGTCCAGTGAAGGACTACTGCACTACTGTGACACTGATTACCTTTGTTGTCCAGAAATTTCACATATGCTGCTTCTTTTGCTGCCAACTATTGTCCGCACATCACAAACACTCTCTCTTGATAGATATCTCTATTCACCACTCATGTACATGTATATATATCATAGGGTAAAATTATATAACAACATGTCAGCCAAGCCCAACACATTATCAATAAGCTCATGTTGGCCTCCACAATACTTCTACACAATTCCTTTGCATACTTCCGATTACCAATGCATATAGGAAAAAAAGACAAGGGTCATCCGAATCCAAGAGAACAGACCTATCATCACAAGATTAAGCCCAATATCTCCAAAATGTAGACTCCACACGTACCAAGGTAACCATAATCATAAAACTCAAAGAGATACTTTTGATAGCCATAAAAAATGCAAACTCTTGGATACATAACTAATATCGGGATCAACAAGAATTCTTAACATCGGGATACCAGGGTCAATGAGAACTCAAAGGGACCACAAAAGGTCATCATCCAAAGCTGTCCATGCTGCATAATAAATTCTAACAAAAAACTGCAACACCTAAACTGCACATACATACTGACCGCATACAATCCTTGCATAACTATTTCCATATAACATCCATACATCCATGATGTTTGGATTGATATCCAGACTTGCATACACTGTCCAGTATAGAACCTGATGACTGGTGTGACATCAATGATAACATTATCCATGATGTTTGGACTGATATCCAGGCTTGCATACACTATCCAATATAGAATCGGATGACTAGTTTGACATCAATGACAACATTATTCACACAAGTCTAACAATCTCTCCCTTTGTCATTGATGGCAAAATATATTCAAATTATAACTGCGCCAACTCCCCCTTACTCATGCAATTCCTCAAAACCACATTCCTTGAACTTATATTCCTTCCTCCCCCTTTTGACATCAAGGACAAAGGATGCCTTTGATGAAAAAAAAAGAATAGATATATACAACCAAAAATGTGAATCTTACACAAAGAAACTTTCAGGTGCTCTTCTTCAGAAATACAAACTTGTATTTTTTCCTTCTGTTCTAGAAGAAGAAACTTCCCAAAAAATGTATAGCCAATTTGATACTTATTGAAAGGCTTCTGCACTCAACCAACAAATCAACTAAATTTGAAAAGTTATTTGGAGCAGTTGGATTCTGCTCATACTCTATTGTGTCTTCAAGCAAAACTAAAAATTGTTCTTGCTTAGCTTCAACAATTTCCTTAACTTTACAAAACATGCTCACAAAGTCTTCTTTCTGCCTTTGCAACAAAAGAAGCTCAATTTGAAAATAATTAACTCTTTTCCTCTACTCACCATCCTTATCATTGAGAAAATCAAAAGATTTACCTAGAGTTGTGTTACCTATAAAATTTTTAAACTTTGAAAAGCCGCTCCCCTCCGCTATTTCTCTCATTCACTCTTGATGCGGCCTTTCTGTCATAGGATTCTTAACTTTTAGAACTGCTTGATCATCTGGCCAACTTAAGGAAGCTTGCATAATGTTGCCACCTTTGAGAAGTCAGACTTTTGGTCAGTTTCAAAAGGAGTTTGATGGTTGTGAATTTGTTTGACCTTTCGATTTTCTGACACTCTTTGTGTTGTGGTGGATGTTCATCTCTCTCTCTCAAGAATCTAAAGGACACTACTAGTTCCAAGTAAGGACATTTGGTGAAATAATTTCAAGTGGTTTTGGTACCTAGGGGTGGCAGCACGAGTGATGGTACAAATAGGTCTTGCTTGGGCGTTGACAAAATTAAATGGGACTATCAGATTGATAATAATAATGACTTCTTGCTATCCCTCCTTCCACCTCGTTGATTTCCACATCATGCATTATTTCCAGGGAACAAATCAAGGCAAGATTTGTGAAGTATCGTCATTAATGGCCATTAAGTAATATAAATACGAAAAAGGGTGGTGGCATGCGTTACTTCATTTGATGTTGTCATTCTTGCAGAAAACATTAAAGATATCTAAAGGAGAAATTTTTTGCCATTTTTACATGTATCAGAATGTTCTTGCCTCATAATAGTGAACTGACTTTTCATAACCTATATTTGAATTGGCCAGAGAAAGAGTAGGAGAATATAGTCCGACAATTACGGTCTTTTGTATGGAAAGCACAAGCTGATTTCAGTGAATATAGGAGGGTTGTCACCATATTAGATAAGATTGCAGAACAAGCCGAAAACCATGAACAACACTTGCAAAATGAGCTAGCAACAGGAAGAAACTTAGATAATTAACTTCAGCGAAATGGTGCTCCCAGCTGGAAGGGGTCTCGCAATACAACCCGATTCCAACCCAGTGCAGTGGCATATTATTTTGAACTTGTCTCACTTTTTCCGAGCTACTAGTTTTGATTGGGAAGAATTCGAAGATATCTTGTTGACGCTGATCGAAGAAGAAGAAAAGGCAGATGATATTGACAGACGAATTGAGGAGTTGAACCCGATACCTAATGATGGAGTATGAGCCTGGTGATCTTATAGTCTTATCTGTTGTTAGGCGGTTTATATTTTGATGTTGCTTTATGGAATTTTTGTTTTGAAACAGTCATGTTCAAGACCGTTATCTTTAGTAACCGTTTCTTGGAAACAAAAAATATAGGAGGATGGTAACTTTAAATAGGGGTGAACTCACAATAGTGGTTCCCACTTTTGCCCACGAACAAAACTCGCAGAGTGGGATTTGTTTTTTTTGGTAATTCAAACGAACTGGGGGTGTTCGAGCGAACCACCCCCCATGGGTTCGATCGAACCCACAATCGGATCCGGGTTCGATCGAACCCGAGATGGATTTGGGGGTTCGATCAAACCCAATAAAATATTTATTTTAATAGGGTTCATTCGAACCCCCCATTCGATCGAACCGTTTTAAAAATTATTATTTTTTAAATGTCCATAAAAGCCGAAAATGACAGTTAAATTTCAACTTTGGAGTTTACTGTGTAGAGGGGGTTAGAGCAAACCCAACGTCAACATTATGTCACCGTGCCCTGTTAGCAACAACCAATGCTTCTCATCTTTCAACTTTCAACCTACATTATTTCAGGTGCACAATATAACCTTTTTTTGGTTTAATAATGTTTTTTTTGTTTTATTTATTTTTTATTAAATTTATTTAAAAATTAGTAATTAATTTCTTTGTTAATTTGTGCTTTTAACTAAATAATTGTACATTTATTATTATTTTCAGCATTTTAGAAAAAACGTTAACAAAAACTTAGAAAACATATCTAAACTAAAATTTTAGAACTTAGAAAAACATCTGATTTTTTTTAGAAAAACATTAGCAAAATTAAAACTTAGGAAAATGTTAGAAAACTTAATTTAATGTCAATTTGTTTTTTAATTAAATAACTATATATGTATTGTTTTTTTCAACTTAAAAAAAAAGCATTATGAAAAACTTAGAAAACTAAATATAATAAATTAAAACGTTAGAAAAATTAAATAATAAATTAAAACTTAGAAAAGCATTATAAAACTTAGATAATAAATTTAAAAAAATTAGACAAAATAAAACCTCTATGACCCCTTTTGACATCCTATTACACACACAACATGACACCTTTGGACCCCTTAAGACCACATATGCCCCTAACACATGCGTGACCCCTTACAACCACATATGACCCATTATAACATCCCAGTGTGTACAACATCCCCTTAAGATCACATAGTGTCCTAAGGGGTCATCTGTGGTCCTAAGGGGTCACACATGTGTTCTAACACATGCGTGATCCCTTTAAGACCACATATGATGCCTTATAACATCCTAGTGTGTAAAACATACCCCTTAGGATGTCCTAAGGGGTCACACATGTGTTCTAACACATGCCTGACCCCTTAGGACCACATATGATCCCTTATAACATCCTAGTGTGTACAACATACCCCTTAAGACCACATAGTGTCCTAAGGGGTCATATGTGGTCCTAAGGGGTCACGCATGTGTTCTAACACATGCGTGACCCCTTACGACCACATATGACCCCTTATAACATCCTAGTGTATACAACATACCCCTTAGGATCACATAGTGTTCTAAAAGGTCATATGTGGTCCTAAGGGGTCACAAATGTTTTCTAACACATGCGTGACGCCTTATGACCACATATGACCCCTTATAATATCCTAGTTTTTACGACATACCCCTTAGGATCACAAAGTGACCTAAGGGGTCATATGTGGTTATAAGGGGTCACACGTGTTCTAACACATGTGTGACCCCTTAGGATCACATATGACCCCTTATAACATCCTAGTGTATATGACATACCCCTTAAGATCACATAGTGTCCTAAGGGGTCATATGTGGTCCTAAGGGGTCACACATGTGTTCTAACACATGCGTGACCCCTTAAGACCACACATGACACCTTATCACATCCTAGTGTATACAACATACCCCTTAGGATCACATAGTGTCCTAAGGGGTCATATGTGGTCCTAAGGAGTCACAAATGTGTTCTAACACATGCATGACCCCTTATGACTGCATATGAATCCTTATAACATCCTCGTGTGTACGACATACCCCTTAGTATCACATAGTGTCCTAAGGGGTCATATGTGGTCATAAGGGGTAGCACATGTGTTACAACACATGCGTGACCCCTTAGGATGACATATGACAACTTATAACATCCTTGTGTATAGAACATACCCCTTACGATCACATTGTGTCCTAAGGGGTCATATGTGGTCCTAAGGGGTCACACATGTGTTCTAACACATGCGTGACCCCTTACGACCACATATGACCTCTTATAACATCCTAGTGTATACAACATACTTCTTAGCCCATCACATAATGTCCTAAGGGGTCGGATGTGGTCATAAGGGGTCACACATGTGTTCTAACACATGTGTGACCCCTTACGGCCACATATGACACCTTATAACATCCTAGTGTGTACAACATACCCCTTAGGATCACATAGTGTCCTAAGGAATTATATGTGGTCATAAGGGGTCACACGTGTTATAACACATGTGTGACCCCTTATGACCACATACGACCCCTTATAACATCCTAGTGTGTACGACATACCCCTTAAGATCACATAGTGTCCTAAGGGGTCATATGTGGTCCTAAGGGGTCACACATATTTTGTAACACATGCGTGACCCCTTACAACCACATATGACCGCTTATAAATCCTAGTGTATACAACATACCCCTTAGGATCACATAGTGTCCTAAGGGGTCATATGTGGTCCTAAGAAATCACGCATGTGTTCTAACACATGTGTGACCCCTTACGAACACATATGACCCCTTATAACTGTTGGCATTTTTGATGTTTATGTTGTGATTGTCATTGATGGACACACACTTGTATTGAGATCCCCTTTATATGTATGAGCTCATGCTCAACCGGTATTTGTTCCAACCGGTATGTTGTATGCTAGTCTTTAGACTAGTAGTGATTTTGCAGAATGTGTTTCCCGGTCTGAAGCGGCATGTCGACCCCAAGCGGTTCGCAGATCACAAGCGGTACGAGGGTGCAAAGCGGCACAACACATTCTTACCAGTCTTCATTTTTGTCAAACTGGCAACCGGTATTTTGTATGAACCGGTAATACTCTGTGATGAGTTACCAACCAACATTTTGTGATGAGTTACCAATCCACCGATTGTTTGACGGTGCCGACACATTAACGGTGATTCCTGTGTCGTGTTACTAAGTATGTCTAGGTTCATTGAACCTAGGAAATTGTAAAGAAATCCTATTGGACTGACATGAAATCAGATTCCTTTAAAAGGGACATCATGTCTAGGGTTTTAGGTTGTTGCGAAAAGGATTAATGTTGAGCTAGGGTTTAAGGTGGATGTTGAGTTGTTGGAAGAGCGATCTTATTTGAGAAGATCGAGTTGTAACTGAGAGAGAGATAGAGAAGACTGAAGTAATGCTGGAATGAATTAGCTGTGAGCAATAATAGATCTAACCAAGCAGTTTGTGCTATTAGATAGATCAAACACTTGTTGATTACTCACATCTTTAACAAGTCAGTAGCCCCTAACCGGGTAGGCCTCAAAGCCTTTGTAAAATCCTCTAACAAGGTGGTTCACACATGTGAATCTAAAATCCTCTAACAAGGTAGTCTTTAATCGGACTTATCTCCTAACAGAGATTGAGATTCCTAACAGGATCTGTTCTGGTGAAGAACATTGTAAGACCTTAACCAGTGTGACCTTAACCGGTCTGGTTTCTATTCTGCAGATAGTGACTTGTGAGTTCCATCTCAATGTGGTTTTTTCCCAGTTGGGTTTCCACGTCAAATATCTTGTGTTATGGTTGTATTGCTTTTGTGGGTGAATGTTTTATTCACATTTTGGTTTGTATGTGTGGTAACCGGTTTGACTGTCAGACTGCTTTACCTGTTTATCTTTAGACTGTGTAAGTGTTTTAGTGCAAAGATTTTTGGCATACTAATTCACCCCCCCCTCTTAGTATTCATCAATAACATCCTAGTGTGTACGACATACCCCTTAGGATCACATAGTGTTTTAAGGGGTCATATGTGGTCGTAAGGGGTCACACACCCCTTAGGACCACATATGACCCCTTATAACGTCCTAGTGTATACAACATACCCCTTAGGATCACATAGTGTCCTAAGGGGTCATATGTGGTCCTAAGGGGTCACACATGTGTTCTAACACATGCGTGATCCCTTACAATGTCCACATATGACCCCTTATAACATCCTAGTGTATACAACGTACCCCTTAGTCCATCACATAGTGTCCCAAGGGGTCATATGTGGTCCTAAGGGGTCATAAATGTGTTCTAACACACATGCGTGACCCCTTATGACCACATATGACCCCTTATAACATCCTAGTGTATACAACATACCCCTTAGGATCACATAGTGTCCTAAGGGGTCATATGTGGTCCTAAGGGGTCACACATGTGTTCTAACACATGCATGATCCCTTAAGACCACACATGACCCCTTATAACATCCTAGTGTATACAACGTACCCCTTTGTCCATTACATAGTGTCCTAAGGGGTCATATGTCATCCTAAGGGGTCACACATGTGTTCTAACACACATGCGTGGCCCCTTATGATCACATATGATCCCTTATAATATCCTAGTGTGTACAACATACCCCTTAGGATCACATAGTGTCCTAAGGGGTCATATGTGGTGATATTGGGTCACACATGTGTTCTAACACATGCGTGACCCCTTAGGACAACATATGACCTATTATAACATCCGAGTGTGTACAACATACCCCTTAAGATCACATAGTGTCCTAAGGAGTCATATGTAGTCCTAAGGAGTCACACATGTGTTCTAACACACACGTTACCCCTTACGACCATATATGACACCTTATAACATCCCGGTGTTTACGACATACCCCTTAGTCCATCACAAAGTGTCCTAAGGGGTCATGTGGTCCTAAGGGGTCACGTGCATGTGTTTTAACACATGCGTGACCCCTTACAACCACATATGACCCCTTATAACATCCCAGTGTGTACAAAATACCCCTTAGTTCATCACAAAGTGTCCTAAGGGGTCATATGTGGTCATAAGGGGTCACACATGTGTTAGAACACATGCGTGACCCCTTACAACCACATATGACCCTCTATAACATCCTAGTGTGTATGACATACCCCTTAGTCCATCTCAAAGTGTCCTAAGGGGTCATGCATGTGTTCTGACACACATGCATGACCCCTTAGGACCACTTATGACCCCTTATAACATCCTAATGTTTATAATGTACCCCTTAGGACCCAATTTGACCACATACTTATCACATTGTGACTTAGTCTTTTTCTCTCAAGTCCCTTAATTTGCTCAACATGTGTTTGAATTAGTATATATGTACATGATTTAGTCTTTCGAGCTCTCTTCCCTTAATTTTCTCAACATGTGTTTTAATTTTTAAATTATGTTTTAATTTAGTACATGTATATATCTTTAATGATCTCTCTCTCTCTCTCTGAAATTAATGATATCTCTCTTTGCTATGAAAATTATCTCCCTCTCTCTCTTATTAATGTTTTAATAATTTAAAATGTATGTATGTGATATATAGATAAATTTATATATTTTTACTGATCTCCCTCTCGCTCTCTTTAAAATAATTTATTTAAATTTGAATTATGCGAGAGCTTCACGTATTTAGATGAATTATGAGAGAACTTCATGTATTTATATGAATTATGTGAGAAATTCATGTATACATTTTAATTTAATGAGCTCAAGATTAATGATAGATCTCTCTCTCTCTCTCTCTCTAAAATTTAATTGATTTTAAATTAATTTTTTAAATTGAATGCACTTCATGTGTGTGTGCTTGCATAAATTTTGAATTTATGATCTACCTAGATAGATGGAGGATCATGATCCCCATGTAACTATGCCTGATCATGATCTTCATGCATAGGCTCATGGTCAGGATCCATCTCCACAAGCTCTTGATCAGGACCCTCTCCTTGATATCGATAACATTTTTCATTGTAGTGACCATGAGATGAGGAAATTGAGAGGTATTTTAGATGATCCATGAACTGATGGCATGTACAAGAGTACATGCAAATCCATTTTTAGGAGTTTACAGTCTTTGAGGGATCGTCTAGTTAGCCACACCTCATTTTCGCTATAGGTTATAGATTCTATCTATAGACAGTTAAGGGCTGAGGTGAGGTGTCCTCATTCCTTCATTGAAGTGTTGGGGGAAGTCTCAAAGGAAACTATTATCAGGAGAAGAATAAGGTGAGAGAATATCAGGTGACACGATGCATTGATCCACAGGTTGCAGAGTTGATTTACCTACACTTCTAAGCTACACATGATCATTATCCTAATAACGATCATATATCATTGTACTTTGCACAACATGTCTATGTTGAGGTTCACTCTTAGTTGAAACTGCAATGACCCCCGATTAATATATCTTGATACCTTATTCTTGTCAAATACACAACAATTTTAATTATTAATAAATAAATAATTATTAATTATTATTTAATTATTATTCATTAATATATATATATATATATATATATATATATATATATATATATATATATATATATATATATATATATATCACCTTTTAATCAAATTCTACAAATAACATAAGGGGCAAATAATAATTAATTATTATTTAATTATTATTCATTTCTTTATATATATATCACCTTTTAATTAAATGCTACAAATAACATAAGGGGCAAATAATAATTAATAAAGAATAAATCTTAGTAAATATAAATTAATAATGATGAAACAAATAAATAAGTAAGTAACCCGTAAAAATAATGTTAAGGAGCATTGGAGCAGGTAATAAATTAAAATAAAGAAACGAAACTATGTTTTATTATACTCAACTTTATTATTAATCAGGCAAAACAAAAATTAAGTCATGAAAAGATTAAACATAGGCAAACAAAAATACAATAATCACGCACAGGAGTCACGCACGGGAGTCACGCACAGGGTCACGCACAAGAGTCATGCCCCTTGACGGGAACCAAGCAGAATACTTAAGGACCACGAGGTTGCGCTGAGGAAAAAAGGAGGATAGGAAGAGAATACCAGGCTGGAAGCAAATCGTGGGAAGAAGGAAGCATTCCCAGCATATCCAGGATACACCTCCAGCAAGTAATCTGTAAGTGGGTCACCCTAAGCCATAGCAAATATCTCATAAATAATATCATATAAATTTGAATCAGATAGACTTAAATAGAATAGCCGATCAAACACAGAGGTGCATTCTAAAATAACAGAGATGTATTTAGAGTTAACGTTGCAGGGATATATTCAGAATTAGCAACATAGGGATGCACCCAGAATTATAATAACATTTATAGAAACAGGGATACTTTCAGGATTATATTATAATAGTAATATATTAGTAATGTTAAAAAATAAATAAAAATATATTACCATAAGACTGTAGAGATACACTCAGAATTAAAATAGAGGAAATAGAGATTACTTCAGAGGAAATTTACAGAGCTAGGAATCGTTGAGGCATTTCAGAGCAGAGTTGAATGCCAAGATTCCCAGAGGAATCCAGAGAGAGATTCATAGAGAATCTCTTAGAGACGATATATATTGTAGAGATTAAACCATATGCATATGTTAGAGTTAGAGGGGCTTGAGCAGGGGTGGGATCTCTGCCAAGCTTGAGAGCATTAATGATTTCACTCATTAATAGAGATCCCAAATAGAGACCTTAGGAGGATGACATCTTGGATTGCTCCTAACTGAGAAGTGTTTCTCGATAGAGGGTTGGGTCAATCCAGGTAAGGTCCAACTAAGTACTGTATCCTTTTTATAGATAACAATAAATTAGTTTAACATTATTGGTTAAATAGGTAGAATAACGTATCACATTCTTTCTAGTATAATTACACAAATAAATATATATGTTTAATTACCTTCCATATTGTTTGTACACTAACGTTTGTTTGTAGGACTTGGACGCCAAATAACCCAATCCCCAACTGGGAACATTACAGTGGTATCAGAGCATAATCCTGCCATCCTATGGAGTTTATGTTAGTCTACCAGAGGAAGAAGAAACCCAACATGAATGAATTCACCAATGAGATTAGATCTTATTTGGAACAAACAAATCACACCCTGATTAAGGAGATGAAAGAATCTAATCAGGCCATCCTACAAGCTTTGAAATTCATGGGAAACTCAACCAATAAAGGCCATACTACGGATAAAAGAGATACTAGCTCGAATCATTCAGAGAATAATAATGAATGCTCAACGTCCAGGGTGCCTCAACCCCAATTCTTACCTCACAATGAACCATCTCAAGAAGAGGAGGGAATAGAACAACATAGAATTAGCACTGAGGACATTGCCAGAGCATATGCTGATCTAGATCCTCATATCAGGGAAGTGGTATCCTTTAGAGATTTCTGTGAGGACAAGCATAGGGAAGCACCCCAGAAACATAAGAATAAAGAACTCCAACACAAAGTGAATAAAGTATCCCTTCCCAACTTTGACGGATCAGGGAAACTCACAACCCATGCATGGTTACAAAAACTAAATACCTATTTCATGTTAATCCCCATGACAGAAGAGAACGCTCTCCAATTTGCAATTCTCCACCTAGAAGGAGCAGCTCACGAATGGTGGCATAATGGACTTGTTTCCCTAGGTCATCAAAGTATAAATTCCTACGGGGAATTCTCTCAAAAACTTACCAACAGATTTGACGAAAAGGACTCCGAATGGTACTTTCAAGAATTAGTGCTCCTCAAACAAACTGGCACAGTGGATGAATTAATTAGCACATTCCAAGAATTATCTGTTATGATTCCTGACCTATCCCAGAAGCGGCTAACTCATATGTTTATAGAGGGGCTCAAAGACCTAACAAAAAATGTAGTGAAACCATTCGAACCCCAAAATTTAGCCGAGGCTATCAGGAAAGCAAGAAGGGTTGAGTCTAACCAATCCAAAGAAAAGACAAAGGTCAACCCCTCCAAACCATCCTACCAAAGAGATGATTCAAGGAAAAACAATTTAGAGAAACCATGTTATTTATGTATGGAGCCCTGGAGTGTAGGACATAGGTGTCAAAAGAGGGATGAATTAACGAAGAAAAATTTATGTTTCAAATGTAGAGAGCCTTGGGAAAGAGGGCATCAATGTAAGAGAGGCAGAGTAAACCAAATAGAAGAATTTAGCAAGAGGGCTAAGACCGATGAAACAGAGGGATCACTGGCAGTCATCACTCAGAACATGAATAAACCCTTTCAAATTAAGGGAACTCTTAGAGGACAGAAAGTGGTTTCCTTAGTAGACACAGGTGCTTCGCATGACTTCATTAGCCAACACTTGGTGGCAAAAAGAAGACTAAAAACCCAAAACTTTCCAGAATTTAAGGTCGCCCTTGCAGATGGATCCATAAATCAATGTACAAAAATAGTCCCTCAAGTGGAAATCACTTTTGGGAAACATACAATCAGAAGAGATTTTTATGTAGCAAACATAAAAAATGATGTTATCCTTGGAATGCCATGGATAAATTCTTTGGGGCATTTTATTATGGATAACCCTAATTTAGAAATATGTTTTGAGCATGAAGGAAAAGAAGTAATCTTAAAAGGCATGCCAGATGGGTGTCCCAAGCTAGTATCTTGTAATAAAATTGAACAAATCCTTAGACATGATCAAAGTGAATGGGTAGCTCAATGCATGATACTAGATCAAACTCCTTTAGATGAACAAAGAGTCCATATAGATGTCCAACCCATCCTTGAAAGATACAAAAAAGTTTTTGGAGACATTCCACCCGACCTTCCCCCAAAAAGAGGTTTTGAACATTCTATTGAATTAGAAGAAGGAGCAAAACCAGTGATTACCACACCTTATAGACACCCCCACAAGTTTAAAGAGGAAATTGAGAAAACCATTAAGGAGCTATTGGAAATGGGTCACATTCAGCCCAATAGCAGTCCTTTTGCCTCATCAGTGGTGTTAGTCAAGAAGAAAGATGGGACCATGAGAATGTGTATTGATTATAGAGCCTTAAATAAGAAAACCATAAAAAATAGATATCCTATCCCTAGGATTGACGAGCTGATGGATGAACTACATGGAGCTTGTTATTTTTCCAAGATTGATTTAAGGTCTGGATACCATCAAATTAGAATGAGGGAGGAAGATGTACAAAAAACAACCTTTAGATGTCATTATGGGCATTTCAAATTTTTAGTGCTTCCATTTGGACTTACGAACGCTCTAGCCACCTTTCAATCTTGTATGAATCACACCTTCAGGAAACAATTAAGGAAGTTCCTTCTCATATTTTTTGACGACATTCTCATTTACAGCAAAACATGGGAGGAACATCTCAAACATATTGAGGAAGTGCTGAATATACTAGAGACAAAGTCACTATATGCCAAAATCTCAAAATGTGAGTTTGGCCTTGAAGAAATACTCTACCTAGGGCATAAAATTAATGCGGAAGGGGTAAGTGTGGATGAAGAAAAAATCAGAGCCATCAAGGAATGGCCAGACCCAAAATTCTCACACAACTTAGAGGTTTTGTGGGGTTATGCAGTTATTACCGACGATTCGTAAAAGGATTCTCCAAGATAGCAGCCCCACTCACAGGCTTGACCAAAAAGGGAGCATTTTCATGGAGCGACAAAACACAACAAGCCTTTGAAAAACTCAAGGAAGCCATGAGTTCATGCCCAGTATTGGCCATTCCCGACTTCTCCATACCATTTGAACTACAGTGTGATGCATCAGGGGAAGGTATCAGGGCTGTCCTTATGCAAAAGAAACACCTGATAGCCTTCGAGAGCTGCAAGCTCACAAACATAGAGAAACACTATTCCATCTATGATAAAGAAATGCTAGCCACAATGCATGCCTTAGCAAAGTTTCGGCAATACCTGGTATGTGGGAAGTTCCTGGTGAAAACAGACCATAACAGCTTGCGCTTCTTCCTAAGCCAGAGGGACCTAAATGATAGACAACAGAAATGGGTAAGTAGGGTCCAAGCATATGATTTTGATATAGAGTATGTTAAAGGAGTGAATAACGGAGCCACAGATGCCTTGTCCCGATGACCCCGCATCAACACTATCACTGAAATTACAAAGGATTGGAAAAAAGATATAATAGCAGAATACGCCAAAGACCCCCTGACAATCGAAATTATGGAAGGAAAGATGCCTAGTGAGGAATTCAGAGTTTGGGATGGTGTTATCCTCTACAAAGGTAGGGTATATCTAACCTCTAAATCTAAAATGAAAGACACCATTCTGAGGGAGTATCTTTATAGCCCTCTAGCTGGACACCAAGGGTACTATAAAACATACAAACATATAAGAGAAAAATACTCATGGAAGGGACTAAAGAAGTACGTCTACAAATATGTACAGGAATGCATGACATGCAAGCAGAATAAAATAGAATTATCACATCTGGTAGGACTATTACAACCACTCCCTATCCCAAGCCAGAAATGGGAAAGTATATCTATGGCTTTTATCACAGGATTACCCAAAGTTCAGGGGAAAGACAACATTTATGTAGTAGTAGACAGACTCACAAAATATGCTCACTTTTTCCCTACCTCCTCAGAGTTTAAAGCACAACAAATAGCAGAACTATTCTTTAGAGAAGTCTTCCGCCTCCACGGGCTTCCCCAAAACATTGTAAGTGATAGAGATAGTAAATTCCTTAGCAAATTCTGGCAAGAACTTTTCAGGTTAGCAGGAACAACATTAACACGAAGCACCAGTTACCACCCCCAGACTGACGAACAAACAGAGGTAGTAAATAAGTGGATAGAAGGGTACTTAAGGAACTATGTCACGAGCCAACAAACAAGTTGGATTAGATGGTTGCATCTGGGAGAATATTGTTATAATACCACCCACCATTTGTCGATAGGGATGAGTCCATTCAAAGCACTATACAGTTATGAGGCCCCATCTTTTGGAGGATTGAACACCCAAGATAGCAAAGTACCTAGTGCTCAAGAGTTTATCCAAAAGAACATTGACCTCATGAAAGCTCTCAAAGACACTTTACATCATGCCCAAAATCAGCAAAAATTCTATGCAGACAAGAAGCGAGTGGAGAGATCATTTGAAGTAGGGGATTTAGTCTTCTTGTGGCTGCAACCATACAAACAGACATCCATAAAAAAGAATGGGACAGAGAAACTCAAACCCCGATTCTATGGACCGTACCGTGTGACACGGAAGGTAGGAGAAGTGGCCTATGAATTAGAGCTTTCCAAAGATAGCCGAATTCACAATGTATTTCATGTATCCAGATTAAAAAGAGTTTTAGGACAACAAGTGGTACCATGTGAAACATTGCCCCCTCTTGATGATGAGGGACAACTTATTCTAGAGCCTGAAGTCATCATTGATACTAGAGAAAAGAAATTGAGGAACCGAACCGTGAAAGAGATCCTAATCAAATGGAAAGGACTACCCAATGAAGATGCTACTTGGGAGAAGGAAGAGGCTCTTAAAATGCTTGAGGACAAGCAAAGTCGGGAGGGAGGGACTGCAATAAGCCCCGATTAATATATCCTGATACCTTATTCTTGTCAAATACACAACAATTTTAATTATTAATAAATAAATAATTATTAATTATTATTTAATTATTATTCATATATATATATATATATCACCTTTTAATCAAATTCTACAAATAACATAAGGGGCAAATAATAATTAATTATTATTTAATTATTATTCATTTCTTTATATATATATATATATATCACCTTTTAATTAAATGCTACAAATAACATAAGGGGCAAATAATAATTAATAAAGAATAAATCTTAGTAAATATAAATTAATAATGATGAAACAAATAAATAAGTAACCCGTAAAAATAATGTTAAGGAGCATTGGAGCGGGTAATAAATTAAAATAAAGAAACAAAACTATGTTTTATTATACTCAACTTTATTATTAATCAGGCAAAACAAAAATTAAGTCACGAAAAGATTAAATATAGGCAAACAAAAATACAATAATCACGCACAGGAGTCACGCACAGGAGTCACGCCCCTTGACGGGAACCAAGCAGAATACTTAAGGACCACGAGGTTGCGCTGAGGAAAAAAGGAGGATAGGAAGAGAATACCAGGTTGGAAGCAAATCGTGGGAAGAAGGAAGCGTTCCCAACATATCCAGGATACACCTCCAGCAAGTAATCTGTAAGTGGTTCACCCTAAGCCAAAGCAAATATCTCATAAATAATATTGTATAAATTCGAATCAGATAGACTTAAATAGAATAGCCGATCAAACACAGAGGTACATTTAGAATTAACGTTGGAGGGATATATTCAAAATTAGCAACATAGGGATGCACCCAGAATTATAATAACATTTATAGAAACAGGGATACTTTCAGGATTATATTATAATAGCAATATATTAGTAATGTTAAAAAAAATATATATATATATATTACCATAAGACTATAGAAATACACTCAGAATTAAAATAGAGGAAATAAAGATTACTTCAGAGGAAATTTACAGAGCTAGGAATCGTTGAGGCATTTTAGAGCAGAGTTGAATGCCAAGATTCCTAGAGGAATCCAGAGAGAGATTCATAGAGAATCTCTTAGAGATGATATATATCGTAGAGATTAAACCATATGCATATGTTAGAGTTAGAGGGGCTTGAGCAGGGGTGGGATCTCTGCCAAGCTTGAGAGCATTAATGATTTCACTCATTAATAGAGATCCCAAATAGAGACCTTAGGAGGACGACATCTTGGATTGCTCCTAACTGAGAAGTGTTTCTTGATAGAGGGTTGGGTCAATCCAGGTAAGGTGTAACTAAGTACTGTATCCTTTTTATAGATAACAATAAATTAGTTTAACATTATTGGTTAAATAGGTAGAATAACGTATCACATTATTTTTAGTATAATTACACAAATAAATATATATGTTTAATTACCTTCCATATTGTTTGTACACTTACGTTTGTTTGCAGGACTTGGACGCTAAATAACCCAATCCCCAACTGGGAACATTACAGAAACCCAAGTACCTTGACATTCCTGAATATTATGGACAAGCGAGGGGCATGATTACTGATAGAGATGCATATCATAGGCGTGATAGAGTTCCGCCCAGACACATGGAGCTTATTGGTGAGAGATTTTCAATGATAGTCCCAACCCTCGTTCCCGCAATGGATCATGTTGTGATTGCTTCTTAGAGAGAATCAATTGATAGGATTGAAGATATTGCATCAACAACAACCACAATATCATCAGATAGACTGGGTAGATATATGATGAGTAGACCACATTCCATATCATTTACAAATGCATCTTCCAGTCACGGGGTGGCTTCAGATTTAGATCTGTATGTTAGTGCTGGCATCCCCTCACCAGATGATGTAGCGGCTATAGCAGGAGGTGCTAGACATGTACAAATGCCACAATATTTATATGAGGACCTACTACATTCATATTGTTTCATTTCATCTTGACTTGGGATACCAATGGCTGCTGTTAGACATGAGATTCTCAGAGACACATAGGCTACTCCATCGACGCATACGCTAGGACAATCATAACATTATCATCACCTACAGATCACTTTGTTGCTGCAGAGGAGAAGATACGATCTGATCAGGTCCATATCACAGATGAGGGCTTGGATTCATTTGAGGAGAAGCTACGAGGTTTGAGCCAAACTTGTTTTATGGATATGCTACTAGCATCAGACACTTCATCGATGCCTAGTCATCTAGTGAGCCCCTTACACTCCTCAATAATTCATACAGGCAAAGAGAGATATGTAGGCACAAGTGATGTGGTTGATATGATCATAGGAGATGATCAGAGTATACAAGCTCTTGATACACAAGTGTGTATGTGCGCGTAATTTTTAGATTTAATAACTTTAAATAAGTATCATTTATTGTTTAAACAAATCCTAAAATACACATGTGTATGTACATCAGTTACCTCATGTTGAACTCCTAGCTTGATCTCAAAGCATGTGCATAGGCGAGATTCTTTGGATGCTACGTACACTTGCAAGTGGACATGTTAGTTATGAATTTTGTATGTACATGTGCATTACATTATATTTTAATTTACTAGTCTATTTGATTATTAAATAAGATTCATACATGCAGATATATTTTTAATATTTAAATATAAATTCTACTTTTGGAGGGGTCTATTGGACATCCACACTCTCACTAGGACTCTCACTTAGACGATCGCTCTGTTCATGGCCGACATGATGCATGTTGATTTGCCACTTTATAGCTTATCTGTTTATCTTTTTTTATATATGTATTCCAGACTTTCATCTAGACCTGTGCACGTATTGCTACATTCAGACTTACTTTACATTGATATGTATTCAGAGTTACTTTATATTGAGTTTTTTTTTCTTGGACTTACTTTATATTGCTATGTATTTAGATTATATCATGTGCATGTTTGATTATATTTTATACAGCGTGTTTGATCATACTTGCACGTTTGATTATACTTTATATATATACACATATTTTTTATTATATTGTACAAGTATAAATCATATGTGTACAAATGTGTTTGATTATACTTAAATATCTAGAAGCCTCACGACTTAATAAATTTTTAGTAATTTGAAAATTTTATCAAATATTTTTTAAATATAAAATAAAAATAAAATGAAATGTTTTGATTTATTGTTTTTACTATAAACAATTTTTTTGAATATACAATAGATGAACAAAAGAACATTGTTTTATAGTTTGTTTTTCCTCTACATCATCTAAGTATTTTTAAAGTCATGTAGAATTATTAAAAAGAAATTCTAAACAAATCTAAATTGTAAAATGACATAAATCCAGTGAAACTCACAATTGATATCAATTATTTGAAAACAATTTTATTAGTAGTTAAGTCAAACATGTTCATTTAAAAATATTTATTAAACATAAATATTAAAGCTAAATGAATGTTAGAAATGAAAAAATGTGAGTGCCAACATCTCATATTTATTTCCAAGATCATTAAATGGATTGAATAAATTATAAAAAAATAGAACTAAATACACTACTATATTAGTATGAGTTAATTAAAAAGATTTATTTATTATACATTGATAGATGCATCAACTAATGTCAATATAGGAAAAAGGAAATGATGGATTATATAAGTAAAATTATTATATTGTAATTGATTATTTCATCACATTATATTTGATCTAGAACATATAACTTAAATAATAATAAAAATTATTTTTAATAAAAAAGGAGAGTGAAATTAATGTAAATTGGTAGTTAATAAATCCTCATCTTGAAATTCTACCAACAATAAAAGAATGCATAAGCAGATAGATCTCAATGTACCCGATTTCTTTTCTTAAAACTAAACACAACCATAGTGCTACAAATAATTGAAATCTTCGAAGGATTCAAATCATAAATAATAGATTGAACATCCACTTTTGGTGCACAACTTAATAAGATTTATATGTATATTAAATAATAATAAATTAAAAGTTTCTTAGACTAACCACACAAGGAAGACATGCACTAAATAATACAATTTCCTAGTATGAACACAAGATTGACTAAATACTTGTGGCATCCGCATTCACAATAAAAATTCAACTAGACTAGTCGATAAATATTGAAGTAAATTCTATTTAAAATTTCATATAGTTGTATTATGCATTTAAAATACATGTATAGTTGTAAATGCATATAAATTAAAAAAGAATACATGAACTAATTTAAATTTAAATACAAAAATGTACTAGAAATTATTTAAATCAAATTTCATACATGTCCTAATTTAAAGATATACATGATCCTAATTGTGCATACATCTGGACTTAAGACATTTTCAACTCATCCACATCATAATTTTTTACTTTGTAAATGTGTACACATGCCCACAAATTATTATTTAACATCACAAGCTATATAAAAATCAATTCATGGGTTCAAACACATTTACTTAGGTGAACTAAATATTTCATACCACATCAAGTGCTTCAGATTGCTCTTCAATAACACTTAATATTTTCTCATGATATTCACTTTCTAGTCTCCACTTTTGAGACCGCACGTGACGTGGAAATGTATGAAGAATTAGGCCAACAACAATGACCAAGTGGCTATACTGATATACTTTGTTTTCAATTTGGTATTCAGTGAAATGAATCCCATGTTGAACAATTTTAACTTGTTTGAAATATGTCCCTTGCACTACAACTGAGCCTGCATGTACATGTATAAGAAACAAGAAATTAAAAATTTATGTAAGCTGAGTATATAAAAATTAACATGTGCACATGTGCATGTTTAAAATAAATAAATAAATTTAAACGTTCAAATCAGTTCAAACCTGTAGGAAAGGACATTCCATCGCCTTTTTCAGATTTTGTTAACTTCTTTCTCTCTTCTGTGCAACACAACAAATAATAACTAACACCTTCTATATTTCCATCTTCTGCTATGACTACAAAAATATCTCCTACAATTCAAAACAAGTTATAAATTTAAAATGTACCTGATTAAAAACTTATAATTTATTTGTACATACATGCACACAATATTTTTTAAAGGAAATATATATATATATATCTGTGTGTGTATACCTTTTTTAATCAATCCTAAAATATGGTCATAATCAACAAAAATCAAAGGAATGTCTTCAAATATTTCATCCTTATTTTCCTCGTATGTGTTAGAAACATCTAGTGGTACCAATTTCCATTGACTGACATATCCAAGCTCTTGGTTCTTGCAATCAACATAGTTTTCCAAAATGCAATTAGAACAAAAACATGAATAATCCCTAGTGTACAATGTCCATGGGCGATTATCTGTACTCATGACACAATGCAAAGATCTTGTCCTCTCCATGCTCTTGCATCCATGCATTGATCTTCTATCCACATCTGCGAAATATACATGTGTACACGAACATATACATATCAAGTTGTTTTCAAATATTTGAACAGGGAACATTTAAAAAAATTAAAAAAAACATTTTAAAACACTAAAAGAGATCACGTACTAGTTATCTCTGAAAACACTCTATATGGAATGGGCCTATATGTTCTCGATGATGAACCATGATAATTAGGTTGCACAAAATGTTTCTTACACCATTCAACATCATGTGAATCATCTATACAATCTCCTTTATAATTTATTTGATGCTTTGTTTCACCCTTTCCATGACCACTCTAAAAAAAACTCCAAACCTGTGGTATTTTGTCATTTCGATGATATCTACATAGTGCATAAAATGGCCTCAAAGATTTGAATTGTGTCGCATATCCATCAGAACAAACAAAATGTCTAACTATTGTTATGCCTCTCTCTTTCGAATATTTAAAAAACTTCTTATAGCAATGTTGTACAAAAAGTGTGTCATGCTCCTTATCATCATTGATATAGAAGTGGTACTCTTTGTTAATGAAACGATTTTCAAATGTACTATCAACACCATCCAAATCCATTTGTGCATGTCGATAACACACATGCACCATAATAGTGATTTTCTTTGGAAAAAATACTCCAATTGAATCTCTTTTTGATGTGCAAAAGAGTAATTTTTTGCGAAGTCCACTACGGATAGAGTAGTTCCAAGTGGGAAAGTGTCTCTTAATGTTTTAAATTGTTGTGCTTTCCACTTGGAAAAAAAACCATGGTATATATGGTTTTATTAATTTACGAAAATTTTCCATAAATGTTCCAATAGGCATCTCCTCTTCTACATAATATAACCTTGTAGATTCCTTTCCAAGTTTTGTTTCAAATTTTTTGTACTTGTAACTCTTACAATTTACCATTTTCATCATGTCAGTATCTTCATCTCTCAATGGAAATTTAGCCAACTCCCCACATGTTCCACAAATTCCTTTTATGCAATTTATTTGACCGGTTGCATTATCATCCGATTTATCACATAAGATGGATGCTATGAATTGACCTGTTCATTTAGGAGGATCTTTTTTATAACCATCACTATATTCTCTAATTATTTTGAAACACCTAATAGTACAGATCAAATTTGATATGATAACGACAACAATAAGTTTCGAAGACTTTGTTTACCTTCACATAATATGGCCTTAACCTTTCAAACATGGTTCGTCCAATCTTTATATGAGGGTTTGTTTTAGTAAACAACACATACAATTCATGTTTTGTTGTGTCTAACCAATGTTTTACATGGAGATCATAACAATCAGGGCTAATCCTTTGCTTGATAACATCTCTACTGTTTGATGAAGGACGAGTATTATCATTCCAAAAACTTGTCACCAAGTTCCTAACAACATATTCAATTCTATCAGAACAAGGAGCTTTGCACATAATTTCCCAATTCCCTTCCAAGGTAGTATCATCCAAACTCCTCCTTTTCACATATTTTGATAGTGTCCTTCTACTAAAACCAAACTTATATGACAGTGAAGAGATTTGTCTTTTTTGAGGTAATCTTTCATTTACTAAAGATGTCAACATCACTCTTCTTAAAATGGCCTTATCTACTGTTCGATATTTTTTTACCAATGTTCACCAAACCTTTCTTAACATTATCAATCATAGATTTTTGTAGCTAAGAAGTTTTCCTCTTTTGACTTGTTGTATCTATACCCAACAATTTCAGTGGATCTATTAAGTCTTTACGAGTAAGTACAATTGATAACAGTTGAGCTTTCTCTAGCGTAGTATCAAGATTATTGAAATGAGACATTATTTCTTTTGCACTTTTATTGGTTGACCTCCTTTTAGTATGTCTAGATTCTTCACTGAGGCGTTTCAACTCATTCACATCCATTTCAAGTAAATGATCTAAATTTTTACAAGAAAATTTCTCTTCACCTGTTTATCTAGATCCACAATATGCTCATCCATATCGGTGGTAGGAGGTAAGGAGCCCAACTCCTCTCCTTCGACCTCCATTGGTTCAACTTGGTCAAGATCCTCCCTATGTTCTTCAACTATAATGCGTTCTTCAACATGTTCGTTTGCCTCAAATCCCACTTGAGAACTTCCTTCTTCTCGAACATGTTTTGCACATAAATTAAGATGACAGAGAACATTTTTAACCCAATGAAATTCCAAGTATAATTTGAAACCAGATTTCCAAGTCATAATAAGACCTAAAAATATTATGTCATAATACCTATGGACTATTATGTCATATTTAAGACCTATTATTGCATAATAGGTCCTAATATCACATGTAATAGGTCCTAATATCTGCATAATATAGGTCTTAAGGGGACTCTTGAGTATAATGTGAAATGTTTTTGCATATGTGGTCATCTTAAGTCATATAATAGGACCTATTATGACTTAATAGGTTCTATTATGTCATATTTAAGACCTATAATCACATAATAAGTCCCAATATCACATAATAGGTCTTATTATGACTTAATATGACCATGTATGCAAAAATATTCCACATTATACTTGACTCCCCTTAAGACCTATATTTTGTGATATTATGACCTATTATGTGATATTAGGACCTATTATGCGATTATAGGTCTTAAATATGACACAAGTTAGAACCTATTATGACATAATAGGTCTTATTATGATTTAATATGACCACATATGCAAAAAAATTTCACATTATACTTGAGTCCCCTTCAGACCTATATTATGCAGATATTAGGACCTATTACATATGATATTAGGACCTAAATTATGTGATAATAGGTGATTAATATCACATACATAATAGGCCCTACTATCACATTTAATATAGGTCTTAAGGGGACTCAAGTATATATTGTGAAATGTTTTTGCATACATGGTCATATCAAGACATTATATCATAATAGGTTCTATTATGCCATATTTAAGACATGTATTATTGCATATAATAGGTCCTAATATCACATAATAGGTCCTAGTATCACATAATATATGTTTTAAGGGGACTCAAGTATAATGTGAAATATTTTTGCATAGACTTGAAAATGAAGTAGACACAATGTTTATTTGAAAGTGTTTGATTGTTTTGATCACGTAAGAGCAAATCTTAGGGCTGGTCGGGACAATAGTTGTTGAATCTTACTTGGGGTGTTACCCTAAGTTATGTAATTAAGAGCAGATACTTAGGTGCTTGACCCCAATGGCTCCCCTCCATGACACTCACATCTCTAGAGCAGCAAAGCACTAGTCCCCACGAAAACTCCTCGCGACAAACTTTGCATCTCTACTAAGAACTATATGTGTGTGAGCTGTTAGATAGATTTGATACCGAGAGTAAATTGAGAGGGGGGTGAATTAGTTTACTATCATAAATCAGAGCTATTGCATATCAAAACCTTTAAACCAAAGCACAAAGAAACCAACATAATGAAAGATAAAACATGAAAGCACAGTACACACAAAACCAATATTTTTGATGTGCAAAACCCGGTAAAGGGAAAAACCACGGTGGGAAATCCTACCCATAGTCAGTTAATACTTCTGTAGTAGTATATGAAATAATTACAATGGGGATTGCACTTGCAATTAGGCCAACTACCTAGAGCTCACTTCTCATCACAAAAAGAAGTCTCACTGACTTACAAAACATCAGACTACAATCCAGAAAGAATGAACTGTGAAAGTAGCATCTCCTAACGCTTGATACAATTCCAGTTAAGTGTCTGCTCTGCGATACCAAAAACCTTCTGTTGAATAATATATCACTTGTTCACACATAAACCTTCCTCTGATAATGTAGACATAACCATCAATCCCACATCTATGACATATTACATGAATAAATCACCTATAAATACAAATCATTAAACTTATGATAAGGTCAGCTGAACCCTAAACCCCAAAACCCATAATTACAAAAAATACATCACACGGTACCACCAGACCAATATTGTGATTTAAATTACATAGCATGGACCTAATTCAAATATCCAAATAATTATATTCATTGGAAATTCTGTTAAGAACAAAATCCGGCACGTTTCACCAACCGGTAGAAACCCTTAGTGCAATAATACATAAAGTATAACCGGATCCAAATAGGACCACCATAATAGCATAGTAGCCAATGAAAAGTCACCAAACAAACAAGACATGATCAAGAAGCACCTTCAACAAGATAGAAACTAATTCCATAAGCCGGACCAAAATCATCTGATCAAAACATCAAATATTGCTAACTGATAAAGCTAACCGGTACCAAGAAGTATCAACTGAGAACATAAACAATAGTTACTAGAGCACCAAAACATGAACCAACAAAACATGACAATCATAAAACCATCTTGAATAAGCATCCAAAACCACATCCAATGATCCGATCATACTAGATCAGAGTCGAAGCCAAAACCAACATAAACACCAAGTCTAATCGGGATACAATATTGACATCAATGACAACACTTGACCAAATTCAACATATACCAACAATCTCCCCCTTTGGCAATGATGGTGACACTTAATGTGGAAAACATCCAAGTGCCAAGGAATGCCAACAATATCCCCCAAAGAATTGACTGTTCCTCACATGAATACCATCTCTCTCCCTTCGACCTCAACGACAAAGGACAAATACCAAACCAAAAATACTGAACCAAACAACTGACTACTCCCCCTGAGTAGTAGCGTCATCTCATCAATCCAGTTCAAATAAAATATCTGATAAGCTTACCAGATTGATGCATTCTTGCATCACTAAGTCTCTTCTGGAGGGTTGGTAACCTGTAAATGATCTCCGAGATTTTTAAAAGTATCTATAGGCAATGGTTTTTGTAGAATATCTACAATCTTCTCCTTAGTAGGCACATAAACCAATCTGACTTCCTTTGCTTCAACATTTTCTTTCAAGAAATTATACCTTATAGAAATTTGTTTTGATTTGGAATGAAATACCAGATTCTTTGACATATCAATAGCAATAGTATTATAATAGTGAATAATAATAGGTTCATCATAACTTATCCTTATATCTTTCAGCTTCTGTTTCATCCATAAAATCTTAGTACAGTTGGTTGCAACAACTACATATTCCACTTCAACAATAGATAATGAAGAACACGATTATTTCTTACTAAGACATGAAACCATTTTCTTTCCAAGAAAGAATGCATTGTTGGTGGTGCTCTTCTGGTCATCCATATTTCTTGCCCAATCAGAGTCTGTATAGGCACATAGTCTGAAATCATCTTTGGATACCATAACCCAAGGTCTTTTGTACCTACCAAATATCTGAATATCCTCTTGACAACAATATCATGAGTTCCTCTAGGATCTAATTGAAATCTAGAAGCAATACAAACAACATTCATTATATTAGGTCTAATCTGAGTAAGTACAACAATCTACCAATCATTTATTTGTATCTTCTTGGATTCACTTTAGGGGATTCATCATCCTTTGACAATTTGCAATTGGTTATCATAGGAGTACTGACAGGTTTAGAATTCTCAAGTTCAAATTTCTTAAGCAATTCCTTCACATATTTAGTTTGAAAAATGAAAATACCTTTATCAGTTTGTGTAATCTACAAACCTAAGAAAAATTTCATCTCACCAATCATAGACATTTCAAATTCATTTTTCTTATCATCAACAAATTTCATGCACATGCTTTCTTCTCCTCCAAAAAAGATATCATCCACAAAGACTTCAATAATCAGTATGTCATCATGCTCAATTTTTATAATATAGGTTACTGTCAGCATTACCTTTTCTAGAAATGAGCTTAGAAAGATATCTATCCAATCCAGAATACCATGCTCTAGGGGCTTGGTTTAATTCATGTAAATCTTTTTTCAATTTTCAAACCATGCCATTGTCTTCTAATAAATAAAATCCATCAGGTTGCTCAATGTAGACTTCCTCCCCAAGGTCTCCATTCAGAAATGCACATTTGACATCCATTTGATATACTTTGTAGTTCTTGTGTGCAACACAGGAAAGAAATAGTCTTACTGCTTAAATTCTTGCAACCAGAGCATAAGTCTCACTATAATCAATTGCTTCTTCCTGTGAATAACCTTTGCAAACCAATCTAGCCTTGTTTCTTACAACTTGACCTTCATCATTCAATTAGTTCCTAAAAAACCCATTTAGTTCCAATAATATTCTTATCTTTAGGTCTGGGAACTAATTCCCATGTCTTATTCTTTTCTATCTGATCTAACTCTTCTTCCATTGTTTTCATCCAATTTTCATCTTTACTTGCTTCAATAAATGATTCTGGTTCAATTTAATAAATCAAACATACCTCTTCCGTAGCTAGCCTTCTTCTAGTCATCACACATTTGCTTTTATCTCCAATGATCTGATATTCAAAATGATTTTGTTTCACATACCTGGGAGTCTTTGAATTTTCTTGATTTACTGACTCTCTCTGTTGTTCAATAGTCACAGTTGAATTTTTTGATGTTGCTGGAGTCACTGATTCAATGCTTTGAATAGATTCTTGCATTACTAGTTCTAGTTTGATAAATTCATCTTCCGATCCACAGTCATTTGATCTGATCTGATTGCTACCTTGTTCATCCACCTTAACATTTATGCTCTCCATTATCCTATTCAATCTTTTGTTATAACATCTATATGATTTACTCTTAGTAGAATAACTCAAAAATATTCCTTCATCACTTCTAAGATCAAATTTTCCTTATGCATCATCTCTTCTAATGTAGCATTTACTTCTAATTTTTTTGAAATATCTAACAATAGGATTATGACCAAACCATAATTCATAAGGAGTCTTACCGGTATCACCTTATATGTGTACTATGTTGAAAGTGTATACAATAGTATTGACAGGTTCTCTCCAATAGATATCAGACAATTTAGCTTTAGTCATCATTTTCCTTGCCACATCCAATATGGTTCTAGTTTTCATTTCCATCAATCCATTATGTTGTGGAGTTCTAGGTGCAGAAAGTTGTCTTTTGATTCCATTCTTCTCACAAAAGTTGTTGAACTCACCGGATGTAAACTCACCGCCTTGATCTAATCTTAAGCATTTTATCTTCAGTCCCATCTTAGTCCAACCATAGCTTTGAGGATTCTAAATTTATCAAGAGCTTCCGATTTTTCTTTTAAAAATGCAACCCACATCATTCTAGAGTAGTCATCAATAAGTAACATAAAATATCTATCACCTTGAAAACTTTAGTCCTTGCCGGTCCACACAGATTAGTATGAATAAGATCAATAATTTCATTAGATTTATCATGTATGCTTCTAAAAGAAGTTATGACTTTCTTACCCTTTTGACATTCTCTACATAGCAGATTATGAGGTTTGACAATCTTGGGGAAATCTCTGACATCCTATGTTGAACTGATCTTTACTATGCAATCAAAATTTACATGACACATCCCCTTATGGAATAACAAACTTTCATCGATATGAGCAATCAAACAAGATTTCTCACTAGAGTTTAAATGAAAGATGTTTCCTTTGGTCTGGGTTCCAGAAGCAATTTCCAATCTATATCTATTGATGATCTTGTATTTTCCATCCTTGAATTGCAAATGAAATCCTCTATCCACCATCTGACCTACACTTAAAAGATTATGCTTCAAGCCTTCAATATAATAAACATTATCAGTATCAGTCTTACCATCCAATGATATTGTTCCTTTGCCTTTGATCGTAAATGCCTTGTTGTCTCCAAATCTGACTAGTCCGCCATGAAATTCTTGTAGTGATAGAAATTTTCTCTTGTCACCGGTCATGTGATGTGAGCATCCACTGTCTATAACCCATTCATTCTTTTCTTCAATTTTAGTAGCTAAAGCCTTCTACTTAGTATGAGTTGCTTCAATGACAGATTCTAGAAAATCATCCTTGATAGAAATAAAGACCCAATCTTTACTGGATCTTCCATTATGGGTTCCACTTACAAGTTCATCATCATCATCATCATCATCATCATCATCATCATCATCATCATCATCAGTAATACCAAAATCATCATCACCAACATAATAGCATGATTTATCCTTATTCCTTCTAAATCTAGGTCTGTTCTGATATTTCGGATTAGGTTTATAACTCTTCACAAATCTTTCATGATTCCTAGCAGCTCTTTTAGGGCATCTAGAAGCAAAATGACCAATCTTATTACATGAAAAACATTTAAAAGACACTTTTCCTTCATACTTACTTCTAGCTGGTCCTTTAGGAATTCTTCTAGCATTTAGGGCTTCCAACTCTTCAAGTTCTCTGTCTTCCCTTTCAATGTCCTCCAAATATTTAACATACAATTCCTTCCAATCTATCTTTTGCTTATCGGAGGCAAATTATTTAAATGCAGTTTAAGTTTTAGTAGCACTCTAATCTCCAAGTTCTTCAAGTTCAAAAGCAGTCAATTTACCAAGTAGTGTATCTCTGGTAACGAGGGTACTTGACATTGTCCGGAGTTCATTAATTGCAGTAGCCTTCATCTTATAAAATGAAGGTAGAACTCTTAGAACCTTTGACACAATCTCATCCTCACTAACTGATCTTCCGCAACATTTGATTCCCATGAAAATTTCATTTACTCTATCCATGAAAGAACTAATCTTCTCATCTTCTTCCATCTTCAAATTTTAATATCTTACCCAAAAACCTTCAAGTTTTGCAATGAGAGTTTCAATCTTTGTCCAGATCTGCTTTGCAATCTCCAACTCTATGAAATTCAATAGCTTTTCATCAGATAGGGCGCTCAACAATGCTTCTTTTGCTCTAACATCATTTTCAGCTCTCTTCTGTTCATCAGTAGGTGCCGGTGCTCCAGAATTAGGATCATGAGGTATATACCCTTTCTCCACTATCTCGCAAACTTCAACTCCAAGACATTTCAGATGAATCTTCATTCGCTTCTTCCATATTTTGTAGTTTGTACCATCAAATCTAGGACTCTCATTCCGATAGGGATTGAATGTAGAAATAGATGCAGTTGCCATCGGATCTCCTCAAGCGGTTAAGATTCTGCAGAGAGGACCTTGCTCTGATACCAATTGTTAGACAAACCTGATACTAGGAGTAAACTGAGAGGGGGGGGATGAATCAGTTTACTATCAAAAATCAAAACTATTGCATATCAAAACCTTTAAAATGGATCATAAATAAACCAACATAATAAAAGATAAAACATGAAAGCACAATACACACAACACCAATATTTTTGACGTGGATTGAAAACCCAGTAAAGGGAAAAACCACGGTGGGAAACCCTACCCACAATCAGATAATACTTTTGCAAAAGTATGTGAAATAATTACAATGAAGATTGCACTTGCAATCAAGCCAACCACCTAGAGCTCACTCCTAATCACAAAAATAAATCTCACTGACTCACAAAACATTGGACTACAATCTGGAAAGAATGAACTGTGAAAGTAACATCTCCTAATGCTTGATACAGTTCCAGTTAAGCATAGATGTCTGCCCTGCAATACCAAAAACCTTATGCTGAATGATATATCACTTATTCGCACATAAAACTTCCTCTAATAATGCAGACATAACCATTGATCCCACATCTATGACATATTACATGAATAAGTCACCTATAAATACAGATCATCAACCTTATGATAAGGTCGGCTAAACCCTAAACCACAAAACCCATAATTACAAAAATTACATCACACGGTACCACCAGCTCAATATTATGATTTACATTACATAGCATGGGCCTAATTCAAATATCCAAACAATTATATCCATTGGAAATTCTGTTAAGACCAAAATCCAGCACGTTTCACCAACCAATAGAAACCTTCAATGCAATAGCACATAAAGTCTAACCAGATCCAAATAGGACCACCATAACAACACACCATCCAATGCAAAGTCACCAAACACTCAGGACATGATCAAGAAGCACCTTCAACAAGATAGAAATTGAATACATAAGCTAGACCAAAATAATCTAATCAAAACATCAAATATCGCTAACCGGTACTAAGAAATATCAGTCGGGAACATAAGCTATAGTTACCGGAGCACTAGAACATGAACCAACATAATATGAAAAGCATAAAACCATCCTGAATAAGCATCCAAAACCACATCCAAGGATCTGAGCATACCAAATTAGAGTCGAAGCCAAAACCAAGATAAACACCAAGTCTAAATGGGATAGGTCCAACCGGGATAGCAGAATCATACCGAACCAAGATACAGTGTTGATATCAATGACAACACTTAACCAAATCCAACATATGCCAACAAGTTTCCGGTATCTTGCATGATGTTTTCTATTATAGGCTGTAAGGTGGGGATGTCCTTCATTGGATCCACCTACCTTGACTGTGTCAAATGGTATCAGAGCTGGTTTGTGAACCCATTGATCAAAGAAGACCTGCTTATGTACTGGTTGGTTGAAAAGGAAGTTAAGGCATCTTGTAGACTTTTTTAGATCACTGAATGTGAGGCAGTGCAAGGCTTGCAAGCAGACCATCGAACCTAGAGCTTGAGCTTGAGGCAGTTAGTGGCTGGAGACTGCTCCAAAGGTCCGACCTCCTACCCCAACAACTAGAAGGTTTTGAGCTTCTAACACAAAAAAGGCACTAGTAAGGGCATTCGTTCAAGTGGGCATAGATCCGACGAGTTAACGTCGCTATGCCATTCCAACACCCATTGCATGCAACTTTCGTTACAATCACTTTTATTTATAGTGGTTTGGAAGAAATTGTCTTTAACTTGTTACCACTTTGGGTCGTTCCTTCTCATCGAGCCTTAAGGGCTACTCGGGAGGAAGACCCCTTTATAAGGATAAAATAAAAAGGGCCTATTGCTCAAGACACAAAAGACAAGTTTGTTAATTTTAGAGCACCAATTGAAGTGTTTGTTAAACTATAAAGACACTTGGTTTCCAAATCTAAATTAAATTATATATTTATAGACTATCTAAATTAAATTATAAATTATAAATTATAAATGGGAAAGAGAGGGGTCCTAAAGATCTAAATTTTAAATTAAAACCATGATCTATTATAAATGGACTTAGGGGGGAGAGAAAATGTCAATTACACAACAAGCAAGTTAATGGAATTTGAAATGCAAATACACATATTATTTCAAATTAAAATAAAAGTATTTTTAATTAAAATAGGATTATTTTTAATCCTACAAATTCCAATTTATTTAATAAAAATAACAACATTTAGAATTAATTAAGATAGAATTATTATAAAAATATAATTAATATTATTTAAAATAATTTTCATAAAAATATAACTTAAAAAATATTTAACTAATACTATCAAATAGACACAATTTTTAGTACGTAATACATATAAATTAAATAAAAATTGAATAAAAATACATACTTGCATCATAATATCTTTGTCTTCTTTGTTCTTGATATCTCTGTTCCATTTCGGGTGAATAATTCCTTGAAGTCTTATTTTGCCTTCTCTTCTTGTTCCCCATGCTTTTAAAATAACCTTCAAATATCTTCAAATTATTACCCTCAAAATAACTTTCAAATGTCTTCTTTCATTCAAAAATGCGAATTGTTTTGATCATTTGTGTTTAAAAAAATGAAAAAATATGTATATTTATATGCCATAGTAAATTGTTAAAAAAATGGAAATTTGGGTCGGTTGGGGTTCGAACGAACGTCGACCATTACAAAAGGTTGGGTTCATTTGAACCACGCCGTTATATGAATGTTTGTGCCATTATTTTTCCCAGAGGGTTTGAGTGAACCCCCCTTCGTTCGAACCCCTGTTCGTACGATGTACCCTTTTTTGATATTTCTCCCCAAATTCTTCAGAATTCTGAGAAATTTTGGCGTTCAAACCTCTGGTTCAAGGCTCAAATGAAAGAATCTAGATAACCCAAAAATATAAGATGGTAGTGGTCGGAGAAAGCTTTCCAATGAGTATAATTTTATTACATTGTGAATTTATTATGTTCTTGTTGTTTTAATTTTATGAAATATTAGTTTTTCACCGAACATGAACTTCTCTATTCAATGCATTGGAAAAAATAGGAAACTAATTCAAAAAAATTCTGAAAGATATCTATGCCCTAGGTATTTATGTCTTCTTTCTAACAAAAATAAATAAATTTTGATATATATAGAGCAAGTTATGTGTTCAAACGTACACCTATGTCTAAAATATAATTAGTCGGACTTCAAAAATTAATAAAATAAAAAGTATTCAACATATCACTATCAAACCAACTACAAGCCCTGGATATTGATGTTACAAACCAAAATTTGAAAGAATTGAGTTTTTCTCATTTATAGAAAAAAAGGATATGCGTTTCGAGAGGCACATCACTCTTAAAAAATGTAGTTTGATGTAAAAAACTACTTTTCGAAGGATATCGGAAAATTCTAAAAAAAATCTTCATAAAAATTTGAAAAATAAATAAATATATAATCTATAGACAAAATGATACAAATCACTAATTTACATCATCTTCAAATTCTTAATAGTTTAAAAGTTATAGTTGTCGGAAGTTGAAGATTATTTTAAAAATGTTCATCTCAGTGTCAAAAGTGGCAAAAAAGTGGGAACCATTATTGTGAGTTCACCCATAGGTAGATTAGTTATTTCGAGGATATCTTTTGGGCAAACTTTGTTTTCTCATAAGAACAAAAACTTTTATGCATGTGGTTATTTGCTCTTTTAATATAGAACTACTGGTGGCTTTCATATATTCGTAATCTTTGAATTATGGTATGTGAATGCTTTTTGCTCTTTGAAATGGATGTTAGTTGGTGAATTTATATTGAAGTGGTGGATGATTTGAAATTTTGGTTACTGTGGGATATTATTTGTGAATGGTGTTTCATAGTTGCTTTATTTTGAATATTTGAAAAAATCCTAAAAATAGTAGTTAGTATTGTGAATGCCTTTACAAAGCTTTCTGGTTAAAAGCTCTTTCCTTATTTGCTTTCTGGTTAAAATCATATGAGTTGTTTGTTCATTCATTGAAAAATATTAGAAGGTAGATGCCACCTTGTAAAATAAGAAGAGAATCAGTCAGTTAATAGTTTGTTAGACTGGTTCAACTGTGGTTACATTTGTCATCTCCGTGGGCATGAGAATATAGAGTTAGGTGGCAAATCTGTTAACCAAAAACTTGTCAATTTGGTTTCAATAGCATCAATTTTACCTTTGTGCTTCACAGTTGTTGTCGACTAAGAGATACAATATCTATAGATTTTGCTAGCATTGTAGATACAATCTCTTAATTCTTCTATGCAGATTGACAAGTTCTTTTGAGAGATAGTACATTCATTCAGTAGACTTTGCATATCTAGGCCTTTTTCTTCAATTGACTTCTCAGACATTCTTTCTTTCAGGATCTCAGTCAAGGATTCCGGAAGCAGATTACTGATATCTTCTAGACTAATGTTGTTTTTGATTAGATGCTTCATCAAAATACTCTCAATTCCATTTGACTCGACCGAGGTTAGTCATTTCACACCAATCTTCTGAATTTCATCTGCATTGACAACCAACTTTGACATATTAGAATCATCATATGAGTCTCCAACTTCCTGCTCATTCACTTCCGAAACTCCTCTAGCTGTAGGGGATTTCAGATCCTCAATTATCACAACATTTTCTACCTTGCTTCTCTTTGGTTCTGAAACATCAACACAAATAAACTATCTCCTTTTCTTCTTTCCAGAAGATGAATCTCCAGAACCGGAAGAGAAAGAAACAGAAACCAGGCCAACTCTCCACATATCCACAAATGATTTAAAATAATTATTACAAACTTCCTCTTTGTTATCCAAATTGTTCAAATATTTGAGTATTTATTTTCCAATCGACACACCAGATTCCCAAATGACACTATCTTTTCCTTGAATGGATTCTAAACAACACATGACTAAATTCACAAGCAATGACCCATACCAGAAAGCATAATTTTCTCTTTTGTGATCTTGATATTTTCTAACAATAATTCTTTTAGTAGATCACACAAGTCAAATGATTTGTTCTCCCTCACAAGCATTTATGTCATATACACTACAATTGCTGAGGTGGCTCCTTTCCTATTTCTGAAATAGACTTTGTAAGAGATTCCATAGGCAACATACCTCACTATAAGGTAGATGATCATATTGATGATTAGAGCTCGCTAATCACCCTTTAAGTCAGTTAGGGCTTCCACTTCCATGTTCAAAATCAATTTCGTTGCCAGAAATTCTTCATTGTCACACGAGTTGGTGACCATATAAATAATTCCCTTCGTAATTGGATAGAGTTTATCCAACACGATGCAATTATCTCGCACACGGCTAAGAATTACTCCGATCACCTCTGTATTGTCAATTCAAGGGAATTTGGTCCACAAATTCAAAAATTTGCCTTCTAATTCTTTGACCCTTTACAATTCATCATCCTTCAAACCTGCTTCAATAACTCTGATCTATTTCAGGCTAAACTCATCCAGGAGCACTTTGTGCACAATATGAAATTCTTCGCTGCTAGATTCTCTGATGATCATTTTTCCTTCCATGATTGCTCCCACTGCTCACTTTACTGCTGCTCTAATATTCACAATGATCTCAAGAAAATGTAACTGATATGAAATAGATGAACTCAAGAACTGATACTTATCTTACTAAAGATGCTTCATTGGGGTTTTGCCACCAAGAACTATCTTTTCGATGATGCCATCATGATTCCTTTGATTACCAGATACCACTCAAGCACTATCATGTTAGATTAGTGACATGATCCATTTAGATAGGGAGACTAGAGAATTTTTCTTTCAGATCAAAACTCCCCCTCGCTTGAAGCTCTAAACTTAATTTTCAGAGGAAGGGGTGCCACGACTGAATTCCAGTACTTCAGGATCACTTCCTTTGATCTCATTCTTCTTTTTTCTGACCAAGTTTTCCTTCTTCTTCGATTCATCATTCTTCATTGTACTTTTATCAACATTTTTTTCTTCATTTCCTTTCCCGTATTGGTTAGCATAATGTTTGGGCTGATTGCACTTGAAACAACTAGCAATTTTATTCTAAGATCTTATCGGATGAGATTCGTATTTGTACTGACTAGCCTTGTGTCCATAGTTATTGCAATTCTAATAGTGTCCTTGAAAGTTATAATTCTTCTTGTTTGCAACAACCGGGTTATAATTTTGTTTCACAACATGATTCCTACAAAGGCTTTCTTTATGTCCAAACATCTTGCAACCATAAAATTGAATACTTCTACAATTCACTGCCTTGTGTCCAAATTTATTGCATTTAAAATTATAGCCATTAAAAGATGGGTACCTTTGTGCATTGGGTTGTCGGATCGGTGGTCTTCTTGCATTTAATTTCTAATTCAAGGACTTCTTCTCATCTTCTGACTTCTTCTCTATATCAACTTTGACTTCCTTATTTTCTTTTTTAACATTCTGATCTGTGCACACAGTGGTTTGAAAACCAAGTTTGGTTTTGTTTTACTTAACTTGCTGCCATGCTAATCAAATCTTCTAGGAGTTTGCTGCTCTCAAGGATTGTGTTCTTTTCCTTTAGATTCTTCACTTCTTGTTCAATCGTTTCACATTCTTTAGATTTCATCTTTAATGTCTCTTTCAGGAACTACCTTGTCTCATCCTTTTCCTCTATTCTGCATAAGGTCTTTGATGGTCTCATTCAATTGATTCAACTGATTACTAACCTCCTTATGTCTCAACTTGAATTTTTAGATTTTTTCTCTCATCTTCTGTACACATTCATTTGCTATCTTCACATTCTCCTTCAATTCTTCATTCTCTGATTCAACACTTTCCAAATCTTTAAGGGTTGTCTTCAATTGTTCATCCATATGAAATTCCTCATCCAAGTATATAGGTGCCATGGCTCAACCAACACAGATCTCCCTCTAGCGGTTAAGCTTTCTAAGCAAGAAACCAAATATCTAATACCAATTGTTGACCAGGTTGAAAGCACCAGAATACTAAGAGGGGCGGAGGGCTGAATCAGTATTACCACTTATTTAAAATAATAAACTTTTTACCAATTGAAATTATCCTAAAAAATATCAAATAGACTTGATTGAAGTAAAATAATTAATGCAAAATAAACAAGAACACAACCACAAGATAAACACCGAAATTTGTATGTGGAAAACCCAAATGGGAAAAACCACAGAGAGTGTTAACTCTTAGGAAAATATAACTATTTATAATTTTTTTTTACAAACAGGTGGCTCACTGACATATTACAAAAATGACTCACTGCTGGACTACTCACAGAAATGACTAACCACCGAAATGCTCACTACAACTGAAAAGGTTAAACTAAGAAGGTTTACATCTTCAAATGCATGAGATCAATTCTAAATTTAAGCTCAAAATAAAAATCTCATATTTTACAAAAGATCCGGTTAGAGATATGTGCACCACTATTTTGCAACAGGTCCGGTGAAGGACTACTACACTATTGTGAGACTGATTACCTTCACTGTCGGCAATTCTCACATAAACTGCTTCTTTCATTTCCAACCATCTTCTGCACATCATACATACTGTCTCTTGATCGATGTCTCTATTCACCATTCATGTACATGCATATATATACTAGAGGGTAAAATTATAGAATAGTGTGTTGGCCAAGCTCAACACGTTATCAATAAGCTCATGTCGGCCCCCACAATACTTATACACAATTCCTTTACATACTTCTGATTACCAATACATGTACCGAGATTACCAAAAAAAGGACAAGGGTCATCTAAACCCAAGAGAATGGACCTATTGTCACATGATTAAGCCCAATATCTCTAAAATGTAGACTCCACACATATCAAGGAAACTACAATTACAAAACTTGAAGAGATACGTCTGATAGCCATAAAAATGCAAACTCTAGGATACAAAACTGATATCGGGATCAACAAGAATTCCTAACATCGGGGTCAATGAGAACTCAATGAGACCTCAAAAGGTCATCATCCAAATCTGTCCATGTTGCATAATAACTATTGAGGTTAAAGTTGAACTCCAAAGAAATGTCCTTAAACTTGTTAGTCCATCATAAAATATAAAAATGAAATCTAAAGGAAACTTAACTTCAACCAATGAAGTAACATGAAGTAAATGAAATAAACAATATTATACCTTTCATGATTTACACCTTATTGTGTCCTAACTCCACTGTTCCTGGTTGGAGATGATTTGCTCTCAGACAAGCACTGGTAGCTTCCAAGATGGCATATGAAGAATGGATTGATTGTTAACTCATACTATGATATGCATATGCAAATGATTTAAGCTAACATGATATTAAGATATGATAAGAATTCTAAAATTGCTAATTGCTTCAAACTCAACTCACAGATGTAAGATAAAGATTCATAGAATGACTATACGATTAGCTATTAGTCTATTAGTTTTAAAATGGCTTAGGAGACCTTTTTTTATAGATTTTTGAGTGCATGAGCTTAGGTGGCAGAGATCAACGGTCATGATTGAATATTGCAAATTGGATGGCTATGAGCAAGAAGTTGAAAGTTGAGAGAAAGGGGGAAGGAGAAGACAAGTGTCACTCATCTCACCTTGACTGAGTTGAAGACTTGAGAGGATATAGGATAGTTGGAGAAGATGTAGGAATGAGAGGACAAGTGGACTCAAGTCCTCCTAAGATATAGGGATGTTGGAGAGAATATAGAAGAAGGTTAGGAAATATGTGTACGCACACAATATTTTATTTATTTTGGAAGTTGGAGATACATGGCTAATAAATGATTTAATTTAATTTAATTTAATTTTGTTGAATTAATTTAGCCACTTGATGGATGAGTTGGAAAAGAAGAAGTGATGTGGAGATGGAAAGGTGAGTTGGAAAAGTGATTAAATAACTAATGAATTATTTAATTAATGAGACTATAGGATAGTAGATAGAGGAATAATTAAATATTAGATATTTAATTAATTGATTAGAAGAAAAGGATATAACGAATTAATTAATAAAATGTTTCAATTAAATTAATTAATGGAAGGACATGAAATGAATAAATAAATTAATCTTTTCAAATTAACTATTTAATAGAAGAATTAATTATTAAATAAATATAAAATATTTATTTAATTTCTCTTAGCCAATTTTATGTGTATACAATAACTTCTAACCAAAAACCGCAACACCTGATCTGCACATACATACTAACCTCATACAATCCTTGCATAATTATTTTCATATAACATCCATAACATCCATGACGTCCGGACTGATATCCGAGCTTGCATACACTGTACGGTATAGGACCAGATGATTGGTTTGACATCAATGACAACATTATTTACACAAGTATAACACTCCTATGTATTAGGATGTTACCAAGTCTTCTCATTCTTCTCTTCTTGGTCTCCTTCTACGTCAACACAATCTTGTGTGGAAGCGTAAGCATCATCGATGGGTAATGGCTAGGGAACATGAGGTCGCTTTGAAGACTGATGGTGAGTCTTCCATGTCTACTTCTTCTCTCTCTACATCTGTGCCTACTTTCGCTTCCATTGTTCCTATTTCTAGCTCTTCATTTGTTTCCACTACATCCTTTGTTGCTTACAACCACATTAGTGATTGTTGATAAACCTTACCTAAGTAGGTATAAGTATTCATCACTCCCTCCTTGCAGTTGCTGCTCATCACCTCTTTGCTTGATATCCCTTTGTTTTCCCAGCTTATAGACATGTTGCATACATAGGTGGTGTCTAGTGCAACATTATCTAGTCCTTCCATTTTATCTCTGCATCTTCATCGGAGCTTTTCTAGTGTCCTTAAACATGCTACGATTGATAGGAGACCCTCACATCAGCTGCCTAAGCGCAAGTTTGAGTAGGGTCATGTTCTTGAATTTTATTGTTGAAAATCAATTCCTATGACCTCTTTGTCTACATCTATGTTTGTTCCTGAGGATGCTCCACCTTCTATGGAGTTCCTCACCACCCCTCTTTTGAAGGTCGATGATGCGGCTCCTATTTCACAACCTTTGATTGGGTCATCTACTTCCTCTTTAGAGAGGTGTATTGAATCTCTAGAGGAGATCCCAACATTGTCGATAATATTTACACGTTTTTTGACCCTTGCCTCTTAGGAGTTATTGGATGAGAATGTTGAGGCAACCTCATCCTTAGCTCTTCCTGCTAGTGAAACACCTAGTACTGCCTTAGCAGTTATCCCTCTTCAGGTCTGTCCTCCCTCCCCCTATGATCAAGATTGGTAGGACAATGACTTGATGGGAGACGATTTCTAGAATGGTACTTATCTTATTCTTTAGATTAGAGTGTGCCCATTTTGTGTTCCTCATGCTTGTCTTTATGTATTGTTCTCTCTTGAAGGACCCAAGTTACTTTTTAGTACTTGGATAAAGGGAATTATATATATCATACACTTCTTTTGTTTGTCTCATCTTTCTTCTCTTTGCCATATCTTCCTTTTCAACATTTGGGGACAATGTAATGCATTGGGATTATTTAGGCCCTATTCCATGTTGACCCTAATTTTTTATTTTCTTTTTTCTTCATGTTCCTTTATTCAAATTTGAAAACTTTAGGACCATGATGAATAATTCATATGCAACTATATATGTAATTTAATTTCATTGCTATAAGGTCTACTGGGGCCGAATAATCAGATCCCCTTGTCTCTCTATGTGTATTTGTTAATGTCATGGGTTTCATGTGCCATCTATTGCAAGGTGGCATTCCATGGAAACATATTTCTATGTTAACATGACACAACATCTCTACTCCTTAAAATGGTTTGTGTTACTATTTGTGGAACACATATCTTCTAAGGGGGGCTATCATATTTGCATTTTATTATTATCATATTTATCACATATCTTTAATCTTATTTATTGTTTCTATGTGGGCTAAACCACTATCCTAATTAATTTTGTATTTTTTATGTGGTTGTCCCGCAACATAGTTTGCAGCAGTCACATGTTGCCCAATTGTATGGCAATCTAGCATAACAAAACTTGCTACTAATCCAAACACCTTCTAATAATCTTATATTTGAATGATCACTATATTGTGATATATGTCTTTTTAAATAATCATTTTCACATCCAAGTTTTTGCTTTTCATATAACATGTTTGTCTACAACTAACATGTTTATGATGATACAACTCAAAACTATCTCAATGGAGGTTCGATTCAAGTTTCTTCCCTAGGGGCAACTTCGCGTGTAGAGAAGACTTTGCTTCCCCTTCATGTCTACTTATAATTCATTCTTATTCTCTACTTTAGCTCATTTTTTCTTTTGATATGCTCGCTAAAGTGGGGGGGAAATGCAATGTTTTTAATTGGACCTTGTGAAATCCATGCCACATAGTGCCTTTGTTTTAAGCTAAATCAATGATGATGATCAACCTTCCACCTCACTCGATTGCTCATCTTGCTTCATCATCCTATTTCGTTCGACTTCCTAACTATTTGGACTAAATTATTCATCAACACTTGTGCATTGTGGAGACGTCTGTGTACTGTGATTCATCCCACAAATATTTAGACTAAAGGTGGCCATTGAGATGTGACACCTACTAATTCTCACAATACAACACCTCCTACGTTTACCATTATGGAGACGCCTTCTATCCCACTTTATCTCTCCATTTTCACCTCATCTTACTTCTCTAAACAATCTTTCAAATCTCTGGAATTCTCTAAGGTTTTCACAATTGGCTTTCTACATCTTGCTTGGCATCTTTCATTCATTTGTTGCATCATTGTCATTGTTGAAGCTTCATCCGCTTGAGACATTCTTCATTCCAATAAGCTTTGCATTTTTGATGTTGGAGGGGAGTTATTTTTCTCTTGTCTCTTGCATTGCATTGTTTATTTGATCATCTTTCTTATAGCATATCATTCGTGGTATTTCCTTTATTGTATTTCTATTATTATCTATCAATCAATCTATCTATCTTGATTGTCCGTGGAGGTAAAATCACCAAAGCATGGGTTTGACTTCGTAGCCCCAACATTTTTGTCCTTGTTCATTTGTGTGCAAGTGTGTAAAACGAAGGCAAAATATTGGCTGGATGTAATAACCCACTTACTTAATCCAAAAACTCAACTGATTTTTTTTTTTAATATATAAAAATATTGATTTCTTATTCTTACTTATTCTTATTTACTTTTTTTTTATTCAATCAAATACTCAGGTACATCTATCCAAATGAGATAGGCATCCATCCAACCGGGATGGGCATCTAACCATACGGGCTAGGCATCTATCCATACGGGACTAGGCATCTAACCATATGGGTTAGGCATCTAACCATATGGGTTAGGCATCCGTCCATATGGGACAAGAGGTTTCATCTATCCAATCCGGGATAGGCATCTACCCAAACGGGGTAGGCATCTATTCATAAGAATAGGATATACTCTGGCCAGAGACTTTAGACTCATCGGGACCATCCGGGTCCTGAGCCACTCTCTAAAGGCTACACTCCCCTACTAGGAGTGCACCGAGGTCGCCGTCCTTAGGAATATAAAATAATTACATAAATAAGCTTGAGTTCTGCCTCAGAATTCGGCCTAAAGCCTCGGGAAGTCAAGCGAATCCATACGGGATTCCTTCTGAGTATGCATTGAATTAATTTTAACATTTCAATTATTATTTGAACCATTTGATTAAAAGACCAAGGAACTTCAAGAACCAACTAATCACCCAAAACCAAATCCTAATCCCCATCCTCAAACGCCTGAGTACAAGGGACAACTCTGTCCCTAGACTACCTACATACCTGTTTCGGCACGGGATCAAGGCGTAAAGTATGTAGTTATGGTGTCTAACTATGGTTTAATGTAAACTGTTTGGTGGGTACACAACCCTTTCTAGGGTCAATGTCCCAGACAGTTTCTCTGCGGTTGCTACCCACGATGGTAGCTCTATAGCAAAAGGCTTAAGGTGGCCTTCTACTTGTGTCCTAAAACAACTAAGTCCTATTTTCTATTAAATATGTCACCCTTAATCCGTTATCATCCGTTGAAATCATCAACCCTAATGGGGTTATCTAAAGTACACCTGATCAGATGTAAATTCATTTAAAAATTAATCTTTTTAGATTATCGATCTAAGGGGGATTGCCCGCCCCTTGGATTTTAACTTCCAAATGACCCTTATTTCTCCCTGGCGATTTAGAGGGACGATGCCACAGACGCTGTTATTGCAGCTTTATTTGGCGTTAAGTGCAGTAGTTCAACACGATGACATTACCCGTAAGTGTGACCCAGAGGCACCATAGATACCAAACACCGCTAATTTTTGGTTTCAACTCCTCTTGTTTAGTTATCTAACTAGGAATTTAACTTTGAATTCATGAATCTTAAATGACGAAATATACCAATACAATTATGAAAAAAGAAACTATTATATACAAGGAATTATCGCTTGCATTTAAAAAATAAAGTATGAATTTTACGTAATTGAAAGGAACATAAACAAATCGACTACTTGGAATAGTATTTTCTCCGAAGGAAAGTTATGATAATTAAAAATTCAAAAACTTGAACTAAATACATGAAATTACTAATTGCTTGGAAACCATGATACTTTCAAAGATAACTTATGAAAATTATTTGAATCACTTGCAAGATATAATTGTTTTGGACAAACCATTACACAATAAGTATGAATCCTAGTACCGATTTGCTTGAAAGAAAATGATTGAATAGCAAGAATTTGGAAATGAATTTTAACACCTACTTGTTTGAAGTGAAAAGTACTTAATAATAATCCCAACTAATTCTTCCATATGAAGTAATACAAATTTCATCTACAAATGATAACACTACTTTAAATTTGAATCCTAATACTTGAAAGGTACTAAATTGCTTGAAATAGAATTTAAATTATCAAAAAATTATACTTTGGAAATGAATTAATACTCACTTGTTGAAGGGAAAATGAAACAACTATTCAACAATAAGCTTCAAACTAACCACATTATTCTTAGTTAATAATGTTTGAAAAAGAGATTAGACAAGAGTATAAACACTTGCTAGTTAACCAAGTAAATAATACTAAGTCTCCTAATAAACAATTCTAATCAATAAAATTCTAGTTGCTTTTGAACTAATACCTTTGCAAGATTATAAAGTGATAACTAATTACTCCTTCCACTTGAAGTAACGTTAACTTTATTGTTGGATACATTCTACAAATAATAACTTTATCAATTTCAAATACTTCAAATGGAGCTAATGTTTGCTCCTTAAATTACCCTCAATTAGAATTGTTATTTAATTTTCTAAGTGATCACGGAATAGGTTTCTTGAAACTCATTTGCTAAAACAATTTCGGTTTTGAATAAACTCTCTTTGCATTCTAATTAATACTATTACCATATGAATATTTAACTATGCAATTTACCTCTAATTTTAATTAAATTTATCCTTACTAATTACTTGTATTATTAAGTGTAACTTTTCCTTTTTACTAGTCTTATGTTTCTTTTAGCTAGAAGGTAAATGATTTTAACTATTAAAAGAAGTGACTATTCTCAATGCCTTATATACTCATATCTTGGAATCTAATAAAGAACAAATCAAATAATCAACCTTTCAAATTGAGGCAGAACTTTGTCTAACATTAACTCATATACCTGAAATACCTAAAAGGGTTACTATGAATCTAAACACATTTACTTGTTAGGTAAATTCCTTTAACATTTGATACTTGTACAAATTCAAATATACAAAAGTTAGTTTTTAAATCCAATAATTAAAGAACTTAAATATTTGAAATGTATTGAATGTCTTGAGGGAACCCACTTACTATTATGATTTATTTAATTGATGAAAATATCCAAAACTATGGAATAAGTGTATCATTGAATTAAAGAACTTAAATATCTGAAATGTATTGAATGTCTTGAGGGAACCCACTTACTATGATGATTTATTTATTTGATGAAAAGATCCAAAACTATGGAATAAGTGTATCATTGGCGCAATAACATTTTCCTTTGCTTTGTTTTTCCTAAGCCAAACTAATTTGTTTAATGAGGAGATTTAACTATTATATCTACATCCTAAGAAGGATTAATTCAAGATGATAGATCTCTTAATGCTCGATTATCTATTGAAATTCTCAAGTGTTAATTGACCCTTTTGCCTTATGCAATATTTATCTTTTCAAAACCCAGGAGACTCTTTTCCCATCATTGAGGAGATACTAACTCTTTAGGATTTAAAAAGAGTTCAAATTTGCAACTTAATTTTCCATAATTAAAACTCCAATAAGGTATCCATTAATATGGGTTAGACCCTTTTCGCTTAAATTTTCCTTTAATATATTAATAATCTAATTCCTAAATCTAGAGATGATATTTTAAACACATTTCTATTAATTTTAATAAGGTTAGATTATAAATAGGTCTCATTAATCCTTTTTAAATAGATATCAATAAATAAAACCATTTTTCATTAAATGGACCTCAATAAATAAATCCATCACTAAATTTGATTAATTTTCAATTATTAAAATTTATAATTATAAACTAATCCTAAATGATTTTTTAATCACCAAGTGCATAATTAAATTTCAAAGAACTATAAGCTTATTAATTTTAATCATTCAAAATAACTTTCAATATTCTAAAACATTTTTAATTTTAAATTAAACACATAAAATTTAATTACAAACTCTAAAGTATAATTCAATTTAAAAAATTCATACATGCACAGGGAATAATATTTTTTTTTTCCCTAAAAATCCAAAGAGATGAATATGTTTCTAAAAAGTACAGAGATGATTTTTTTTTTTTTTTTGTAATGCACAAGGATGAATGTTTTCCTACAATCCACACATGAATATTTTCCTAAAATCCACAAAGATGGGTATTTATCTATCATACACAGAGATGAATATATTTCTATTTTTGTTTTCTTTATTCTAATTTTATATTACTTTGGCAATAGATTTTTTTTTGTTCAAGTTATTCCATTCTAAAAAAAATCTGATTTTTTGTAAAATAAAGAAAGTTGTTTGAGGAAAAGATTTTAGAATTAAACAATATTCAAATTTGTATATGCATATTTTGACAGAGATCTATTAACCAATTTATTTCCTACATGCAGAATAAAAAAGAAGAAGATTTTTTTCTTCTTTTATTTTTTTGGATATAAAAGCAATTTATTACATGTATTTGATTAAATCAGTTAACAAAAACTGAAAAAGGTTTCCTTGCAAAAAAATATGAAATGGATAAAAGAGATTTCTTTAAAAAAAATAAAATTAAAATATAAACTTTCTTATGTGCAAAATTCTGAAAGAGACGAGAAGAAGATTTTCTTTGAAAAGAAAAAGCAAGCAATGCATGTGCAAGAGGGGAACTTGGATTTGAATGAAGAACCTTGTTGACCTCCTTCAATTCCTCCTTGAAGCTTGGTAATGATCTTCTCCAAAATCCTGCAACACATCTACAAAATTTCTCCTACAACTAACATGGTATTGAAAATAAGAATTTCAAGACTACTTTATCATCCAAAAATAATGTACTCCCTTTTAAAAAAATTTAGAACTCAATATATAGAAAATAGAGTCTATTTCCCACTACAAAAGAAATTAGTTGATTTCCATATTCTTTTCCCAAAATAATTTCATGCAAAATGATTAATTGACATAGTGGGGGTTACATGCAAAAATTGAATTGAGATTCTCTTCTAGAACCTTCTCATTTCCTCCTACAACATGTGCTAAATAGTATATTGAGAAAATAAACAATTTCTAAATTATTTTCATGTAAAAATGATTGTTGTCATAGTGGGGGTTACATTTGACCATGCATTCAAAATTTAAATTTGAATTCTCCTCCAAAAATGCATTTTGTAACTCCTTTGTCATAAAAATGCCATGAATAGAATTATTCTTGTCATAGAATAATTTTGTAACTCCCATGTCATATATTTGCTAAATATAATATTTATTCCTTAATATTTTAAATTTTAACTTTCTTTTCTAGAATCTTCTTATTTCTCCTACACCATGTGCTCAATTAGGATATTGAGAAAATAAGCAATTTTCAAATAAATTATGACCTCATGTGTGTGTCACCACTTAAATTCTTTCTTTTATTTAAAAAATTCAACCTCATTTCAATTTATATTTTCTTTCTAGCATTACTCATAAAATTAATATAATAATAATAATAATAATAATAATAATAATAATAATAATAAGTCATATCAAGGTCCAAAAAGAGGGTTATGACACTGGAGGCTTCATTAGCTGGACCCTTTTTGAGTTTCCTTTAATCTTTCTTGTCCTTTCGTTAGTTTATTTGATTATGTTCATTTACCATCCTATTGTTTCCCTAGCGTTAAATATAGAGAACCTTAAGTTTTGGTCATTCTATACTTTCTATATGAACCTTTATACCTTGTCCGTGTAGGATGTGTGTTATGCTATTGTCCTACACTCGCATTTATGTCCTAGACAGAGCGTATAGAGCTTGTCAGACGGTCTTAGTGACTAGTATTTTCATGTTATATGGTTATAATATATTTATTTGTTAGTATCTGATAGTTTTTCTCTCTCTTTTCATCCTAGTGAGTAAAACTAGAGGCCAAAGCACCCTACAAGTTTACTTGGAGTGGAGAGAAGGTTGTTGAGTTCTCAATGGGTTTGACCATCCTTTGCAACGGTTCAATTTTCCCAGTCTAAAGAAACATAAGATATAGATAAGAGCATAAAGTGGGAGCGATACATGAGGAATGAATTATATGAGACATTGATGTATGAATTATATGAGACGTTTGTTACTAGTTATCAAATTGCCATTAGTTTTATATTCAAAGTCATACTATATATTCTAGTCGGTTAGTATTACCGAATCATGCAGTCGGTACACATAGAGAAGTCGGTATGAACAGTCTAGTCGGTTACAGAAGAAAGCAGTCATAGAACGTAGTATTCACTGAGCTATTTACCGAGTATTGTTTTATGGCTACCGAGCAGTAAAGTTAACTCACCGAGTGAAACGTTTTACCAGATACATTGAACCTGGACATGCACATGAAAACGTGTTACAAGATCGAGGCACATCTAACCGTTATTACATTGGAAATTGCACTAGAAGATTGTGTATGATTGCAAGGTCAATCTAACCAATGAAATATTTTGTTTAGTTATTCATTCGAGGAATCTTTTTTGTAAGATCGAAGCAATGAATTAGATCACCACTGTAAGAGATCTATTTATATAGTATGGGAAGAGAGATATGTGTGTGTATGTATGAAGGAAGATTGTTACAGAGACACAGAGAGGTCATCGAGATGGTTATTAGTGAACAGTCGAAGAACAGAGTAAACAGAAGGGTTTACCGAGTTACAATATGGGTTACTGAGGTATGCTACAAGCTAGGTAATCTTATTCTGAGCACATAGAATCTGCTATAACATTTCAGATGTAAAGTTGCAGATATTTGTAATGATTTTATTTTAATATTGAGAAGTTGAAAGAGATACCTTTAATAGGGTAAAAGACTCTAACCAAGTCTATAAATTGTAAATCCTCTAACCAGGTGCAGCATTTATATAGTGTTGTGAAATCCATTTTGTGCATATCCTGCGATCTTAAAATTCCATGAAATGACATCTCTTTGAGGTATTCCATCATACAGTTCACATGCCATGTGTATGCTACCCCATTTTGCGATTAAAACCCCCTTTGATTATGCTTTGATGCTACCCCATGATTGGAATTGGTTGTTGTGTCTTCGGGTTTAGGTGTCCAACCAACTATTACTTCCCGGAACTATTGCTATCCCTCCCTACCTATAGTTTGATAGTTGTACAACCAAAATCGAGAAACTTGCCATTCCATATATGGATGGAAGCCAGAACCGCTAATCCATGAACAGGAAGGCGGGTAAACCATTACCCGGGGATAGATAGAAACTAGATACCAGATGAGGAAATCAGGGGTGGGTGGATATCGGGATTGTGTGTGGTGTTTGAGTTGGGTCTGCACCTCAGAGTTACGGTGAGGGTCGAGGAGGGAGGAGAGGATGTGTATGTGAGGGGAATGAGGGAGATTAGTAGTATGAGGTTTAGGGTAGAGATTGGTGATTCCATTTTCAGAGGTTATTGAGGAGGGGAATGTGGGGAATAGGATTAAATAGATTGTGATTGTGAGAGTGGGTGAATTGGATTAAATAGATTCACCTAAGAGAAAGTAGATTCACATAATGATAGGTGAATTTTCCTAAAGATGAAGGGATAAGACTTAACAAAAAGAGGACTTAGGATGATGACAAGGAGGATTCATTTAAGGATATGGCATATTCACCTAAGGGATAGTGTATTCTCCCAAGAATATGGAAAAATTATTGATTGGTGGAATGACATACTAGATCAAGGAATGATACAAGGGTAGATTCACCTAAATATAGGGTAAATTCAGCTAAAAGGGTACCCATGAGATTGTGGTACTGAGTACCTATCTATGGATGGTGTATTTGGATACAAGTATGATGAAACCATGCTTGTGTATGATGAAACAAAGTCCAGATCTCTATTATAGGTCCAACATAATCTCTATTATTTGAGACACCATTTTATTAGCATATCCAATTAGGGTAATTTATGGGTTTAATTATGGATCATGTTGTCTATTTCCATGCACTATTGAACTTATTTGGATGTATTGTGATTATTTTAATTTTGAAGTTATAAATAAATTATGTTTGTACCTTAGAAAGGGTAACTCCAATTGATGTTTGGGCAGTTTATTTGAAAACTTATGGTGATTATTGCCCTATGTTATGTAATGGAGTTATTTTTACACTAAGTAATTAACTAGAAAAATGAATTTGTATTGTTGTACAAATATGATGAAACCATGCTTGTGTGTTCACATGTTTGTGCATCCTATTGAGAACCAACCTCGCTGTTGAGGAACTCAATAAATGTGGTATTAAGTAGAAGAATGGAAAACTCAAGAAGCTATGGTGACATATTGTGGCATTAGTAGGGATTATCTCTATTGACCACACCTTTCAAAGATAGTATCCCCTAGTTCTCCTCATAGAATGGACCATTGGATGGCTCATAGTGGTATTCTATCCTACATTTACCTTGATGGCATTGCTGATAGTTGGTATGTGGTTCTTGGTACGGGTTTCCTCTTACCCTATTATCTTATTTATATCTTTGTTCCAACATGTGGAGATTGATTTTTTACATGCTATGATGATTTTCATGTTTGCATGTGTTTTGACATTATGCAAATAGATATGATGTCACACCATACTTATGTTTTGATATAGTGTAGGTGATGGTTACATGCTGTTGATGGTAGCGATTTGGGTTCAAAGACACAATTCCACACACACACACAAATATTTGAAGATGCATTTTATATTATTCCTTCTTAGTGGCGATTAGTGTTGGAAGATTTGCACACATGTAGAGAGGAACTCATGTTAGATACAATAGGTTGTGTTTGATAACATATGAATGTGCCTCATGATGTATACATATAGCTTTGGTGTGTGACATGCATGCACATTTTTCCATAAGACACATTGCTATGTGCCATGTGCCCTATGCATGTCTTCTTTGTGAGGCACATTGCTATGTGCAATGTGGCCCTAGGTGTGTCTTCTTTATGAGGTGTATTGCCATGATATGTTAGGATTTGTAGTGTGCAGGCCACAAATGCATGCATGAGGGACTATTCTTATAGTCATTTTTTTTGGGCATGTAGCCTAGGCATGTCTTCTCCATTAGGTACATGGCCATGCCGTGTGGGAGTTTTTGTGTTCATGCCACAAATGCACACATGAGGGACTATTATTGGAGTCATGATGAATCTTCACTCTATTTAGCCACAATTTCTAGTCGTATAGTTATGTAATGTGCACTTTTAAGGATTGTGAAGTTTCCTTCAATTATTGATGATCTCTCATCTTTGTTGCATGGGCCAACAATTTTATTTTATCTTGTTTGAATTAGTTTAATCACTATTGTGAGTTTTCTCTATTGTGTAGTTATTGTGGCTATGTTTGATTTGCTATTGGATTTGAACACATTTATTTGACTTATTATTGTTACTATTTTTTCTTTCTTTCAATATTTATGATCTTTGGTAGTATAGTGAAACTCTTGCTATTTTTAAATGTTGCCTTCTTTGTTGTGATGTGATTCCTCACCAAGATCGACATAGATAAACTTGGATGAGTATATATAAGGAATCAAACATTGGGAAAATTTGAGGATAGGGGTAAGTGTTTGTTGTATGGGTAGCTACAATCCACTTGTACATTCTTAGTGATTATTGACGACTATGTCTTGGAGCTGGCTAATCCCATTAAACAAACAAGGGGGAAGTCATACATAATCGTATGGATCCTCCCTAGTTGTGTGTGGATTCAAGACCATCATTTCATATGGTTCTTGGTTACTTTGTGAGACCATGGCATCCTCTTAGACCAATATGTGAGCCTTATATTGTTATCCCTGCAATGTGGATGAATAAGTGTATGTTAAAATAAATGCTTTGCTTAGAATACTAAAAAATGTCTCTCAGAAAGTCTACAATAGGCAAACTTTTAGTAAGAATTTGCAGACACAATGCTTAGAAATTCACACAATTAGCTACATTAAATACGTTCTCTATTAAGTTCAATGGTTTTGGTTCGATTTGCAATTTTTGTGAAGCTTTTGCACTGAAGTTTCCATAGCCTGATTTTTTTGCCTGTGAAGAAAGACCATGTCAGATAATATCAGCGAAGAACAAAATAAGGAGACAATTTCTAGATTATGGTCTAACTTGAAAAGAAAAGGTGATGGGAAATGTTATTGTCCCTGCAAAATTTGTAAGGGCTTAAAGACTAGAAGACTTCTAATCAAAACAACTAAACATTGTAGGCAGCATGGTCACATTGAAGGGGGACATGATTATCATCCACTGGTAAGTTGTTCATTATATCGTTTTAACAATTTATATACATAAGAAATCACTTGATAATGAGATCATGATCATGGTTTATTTATGTATATCAATTTTATATAGGTGGAGCACCCTAGAGAACATGGTATGGATCAACAAAAGCCCGAGAATATGGTTTTCGAAGTGGAGGAACATGGAGGTGTGAATATCGAAGCTAAAGATAATGATCCCATGGAAGATGACGATCATGCACTAGAAAACACAATTGAAGATGATGGTACAAATACATTGATCCATGACACATTTAGTACTGGCACAGCTGATCATGATGATCAGGATGACCTTGATGTTCATGATTTACCTCTTCTTGAAGGCATATGAGCCCCTTTACAAAGGCTCCCAAACAACTCTTCTCTCTATTGTATTGTTGTTGGTGAACTTGAAGGTTATGAATGGTTTATCCAACATAAAAATCTCACGTATGTTAAGGTGTGTCATACATGTGATTACAGTTAATAAATGGTGAATCATGTACCATTAATATTCTTTATATTAACACCTCAAACTTTTTTTTTTGCTGTAGATTGATAGGTGAGTTTTTCTTACCACCATCAAATATTCTACCTCGCTCATACCGAGAATTATTTGCCATTATGAAAGATATTGGAATGGAGTATCAAACAATAGATGCTTGTCCCAATGATCATATTATATATCATAAACAACATGAATTTGGAACAGAATGCCCTGAATGTCATATTAGTAGATATCGAACAGATCAAATAACAAAAAAGGTGCCTCGCAAGGTTCTTCGTTATATTCCCATTATTCCATGTGTGCAACGATTATTCAGGCGCACTAGCTTGGCACAATTTATGGATTACCATGCACGCAATAGAAGTCGAGATGACATTATTCGAATGCCTGCGGATGGTTCAACATTTATGGACATAGAGGAAAAGTGGCCACTTAGTCTTTTCATAGCTTCAAAGAAAAAACAAAGAAAGAAATGATTGTAATCTACCTTATTTGATAATGACTGATTTTTATGTGTAATGAATGTAATTATGTGCTAATGAATGTTCATGAATGATATGTGTTGATGATTATTGATGAATGTTGCGTTTTAATGAAAGTTAATGAATTTTATGTGTTAATGAATGTTATGTGATAATGAATGAATGTTATATTTTAATTATGGATGAAAGAATGAATGAATGTTAGATGTTAATGGGGAATTTAGATTGATGTTAGGGGGGGGGAGGGGCCAAATGAGCTTCCACCTTCATGTGATTGGCCCTGTTAAGTAGAGAATATTAAACTATTCTCGAAACAAAGCGAAGCTCAATTATAAGATGTGAAATGTTTGAAAGGTGAGAGTCCACAAACAGATGTGAAATGTTTAAGTAGGCTTCCCAATGAAGTGGATCTCATAGACACGAAGAATCCTATATAGAGAATCATTGAGAGCCCTTGAAGAAGCAAATTTGAACTTCAATGAAGCAATGCATGATGGAGAAATATCTTGCAAGAGGAAATCAAAGTCATTATGGTGTCATCTAGATCTGAAATGTGGTCTACTTTTCAAAAAAGTAAAGATGCTTGATATGAATGTGTCCTAGTGGGGTGAATCTAGAAGACATATAATCCTATTGTAAAGAATCATGGAAAGTTCTAGAAGAAGCAACTTTTAATTCTGAAGTAGCAACGTGTACAAGAGATGTTCTCATTTGTAGATGGAGTATCAAGAGGAGGATCACTAGTCCATGGACCATGTGATTGTTGTTAAATACCTACGCTTTTGTTCATAGTCACTTGGTGTAGGAATGAATTTAATGAGATAGGGTAGGAGATCCTACATAATGTAATTGTGGTTTCCCCATCAACCTCTACCATTGTGATTAAAGGGGTCTCAATCATAGAAGGGTGGATAAGGTAGCATGGATAGGGAGGGTAGGTACAAGTTTACCCACTAAGCACACCACTTCATATGGATGGCGGACTGCCACATGGGGCCAAGAGGGATGGTATATCTTCTCTTGGGCTTAGCATGTGGATAGCTTCGGGTGCCCTATCATGTTTCTCATCCAAGTCCTATTATGGTTTAACTCCAATTATGCATTATAGATATTGTGTAGTTCACATAAAATTGAAATAGTTATGAATACATGCTATCTAAACCTAGTTGAAATGGTTGCTGTATGAATTATACTTTCAATACTTGTCTAACATGATTGCAGGTTTTATCTAACATGATTGCAGGTTTCAAAAATTATTCTAATACCTTGATGGTATTGTTTCTTCATTGGGACTACTCACATGCATTCGAGGACTGCTAAACTATCATATTCACATAATATTGTCTCAATAATAAAAAGAGAACCCTAGGTCATCTTTACCATTATATGCTTTTGATCTTGCAACTCTGTGACTGCAAATAAGATTTTAGTGGGATTCTAGGACTTCTCCTATGTTTTGATTTTTGCTTTCTCCATTGGGGCTATATTGTTCTAGGGTCTTAAACTAAGACAATGATTGTCTCCTGTAGCTTCATTCCTAGTTGTCATTTGTATAATTTGATGCCAATAAGGACTGATATGCTGCTCCTTTCAGTGAAGTGTCATAGTGTATCCCCTTGGGGTGCACCAGTCATCTTCGTGAAGAAGAAAGATGGATCTCTCCGATTATGCATGGACTACCGTCAGTTAAACAAAGTAACCATCAAGAACCGATATCCATTGCCCAGGATCGACGATTTGTTTGACCAACTTCAAGGTGCCAAAGTATTTTCCAAGATTGATCTAAAATCAGGGTACCATCAGTTGAGAATAGTGGAAAGTGATATCCACAAGACTGCATTTCGCACTAGATATGGCCACTATGAGTTCACCGTGGTTCCATTCGGTCTTACGAATGCCCCAGCAGTTTTTATGAGTCTCATGAATGGAGTATTCCGTACATTTCTCGACCGCTTTGTGATTGTGTTTCTCAACGACATTTTGATATATTCACGAAATGAGGAGGAACATGAGGAACACTTGAGACAGGTTTTGCAGTGTTTGAGGGAAAATCAGTTGTATGGCAGTTTGTCGAAGTGTGCTTTCTTTAGAACTGAGATCAAGTACCTTGGTCATGTTATATCCGGTGATGGGATCTCAGTAGACCCATCAAAGATCAGAGCCATTATGGATTGGCCAGCACCTACCAGTGTGACAGAGGTCAGGAGCTTCATGGGCTTAGCAGGTTATTACCGACGTTTTGTTGAGGGATTCTCTAGAGTTGCTCATCCTATCACTTCTCTTCAGTGCAAAGGAAAGAAGTTTGAGTGGACGGAGAAGTGCGAGAAGGCCTTTCAGGAACTTAAAAAGGCACTTACTACCGCACCTATCCTTGTAGTACCAGATCCATCAGCTGATTTCATGGTTTGCACAGATGCTTCCCTAGAGGGTTTAGGAGCAGTACTTATGCAGAATGGCAGAGCTATAGCTTTTGAGTCTAGGAAACTCAAGACTCACGAGCTTAATTACCCTACTCATGACCTTGAGCTTGCAGCCGTAGTGCACGAACTTGTGAGATGGAGACATTTCCTTTTGGGTCATCACTTTGAGTTGCACTCAGACCATCAGAGCCTTCAGTACATATTTACTCAGCCGAATCTTAATGCACGACAGAGGAGATGGATGGAATTCTTGTGTGAATATGATTTTGACGTTCACTACATCAAAGGGAAAGAAAATGTAGTTGCAGATGCTTTAGTAGGAGACGTCACGAGGTATTCACCATGTCTATGAGCACGGATTTGAGAGATTGGATCATGCAGCGATTGCCAGAGGACAGATGGTATTTAGAGGTTTGCCAGGCTATTCGATCTCACGAAACTTTGGAAGGGAAATATGTGGATTATTCCTTAGAGCCCGATGGTTTATTACGCCATAGAGGGCGCATATATGTACCTTCTTCCGGGGGATTGCGGGAGTTCATTATCACAGAGGCTCATAGAGCTCCTTATGCAGCGCATCCCGGGGTCAAGAAGTTGCATGCAGATTTGAGAGAACTATACCATTGGCCAGGAATGCGACAGCTTATTGCCGAGTTAGTAGCTCGATGCCTTGAGTGTCAGAGAGTCAAGGCGGAGCACCGCCATCCAGGTGGGTTGCTCCAATCTCATGCTATACCAGAGTGGAAGTGGGACACTATATCCATGGACTTTATCATTGGTCTCCCTATGTCATCTCGCCGCCATGATGCCATCTTGGTGACGATTGACAAGTTGACCAAAGTGGCTCACTTTTCACCAGTTCGTACCACCTTCACAGCACCAGCAGTAGCACAGGTGTTTTTGCGAGACATTGTTAGACTTCATGGTGTTCCACGTAAGATCATTTCCGACAGGGATTCCCTCTTCACTTCTTCTTTTTGGAAGGCATTACAGGCAGCTATGGGTACCAAGCTCAATTTCAGTACAACCTATCATCCGGAGATGGATGGCCAGACAGAGAGAGTTAATCAGGTGTTAGAGGATATGCTTCGCATGTATGTCATGGATCACCAGACCAGATGGGAAGAGTATCTTCCCTTAGTGGAGTTTGCCTATAACAATGGGCATCACACGTCCTTGGGGATGCCACCCTATCAGGAATTATATGGCAGGCCTTGTAGGACACCATTGAGCTGGGACCGCATAGAGGACAAAATTGCTATTGGTCCAGAGATAGTTCGGGATATGGAGCAGCAGGTGGATTTGATTAGGCAGCGTCTTAGAGAGGCACAAGATAGACAGAAGAAATATGCAGATGCAAAGAGGGTTGATCGTAGCTACTCAGTTGGAGACAAAGTCTTCTTGAGAGTACGACCGCATAAGAGTCCAATCCATTATGGAAAGGGTTCTAAGCTCGCACCTCGATTTGTAGGACCATTTGAGATCCTTGAGAGGATAGGGCCAGTTGCCTACCGTCTAGCATTGCCACCTAGCCTGTCACGCATCCACGATGTGTTTCATGTTTCAATTTTGAGGAAGTATATCTATGATGAGTCTCATATTCTAGATTGGGATGCCTTGCAGGTGGAGTCGGACGGGCAGCTAGCTTTGGAGCCCATTCGCATTTTGGCACGCCGGACGCTGAGCCTTCGAGGGCGAGAGCTGGACCAGGTTAGGGTCCAGTGGGATTGCTATGATGAGGTCACAGCCTCATGGGAGGATGCAACACTTATGAGATCACAGTACCCCCACCTTTTTGATGAACTCCAGGAGGAAGTTCATGCCTAGAGGGGGAGGGTGTGAGGCCCTACCCCGACTCAGTTTGACATTTTCCATTATTTGCATATTGAGACTATTATGGATGCTTTATTTTATGCTTTATGGACTTAGAACTTATATGATTCCATGATTTGGATCACACTGACATATATTGATGCTTTATTTCATGCATGATGATTATGAAACTTTAGATATGTTACTAGAATAGAATTACATTGTGATGGTGAATGTCATAATTGGAAATTTGTAGGACTTTATTTTGATGATTGAAAAATGATGCTTATTATGAATGGTTCAATTTTGGGAAATTATGTTAATTGCTTATGTGAAATTGAATTTGAAACAAATGAGATATTGAATTATTGTTGCCTAATGTATGAGTGTTGATGTGCAATGGAATCCATGTAATTGATTAAGTATAAATGTGATTATTTGGAAGTACTAATGTGTTAATTGAGATGCGCAGGAAAATTATCCATGTGACCATGGAATTTATATGGAGAACCAAGCCTAGACCAATGTGCGTTTGTTAAGCCGGGAGTTGTCTATTTGGAGAGACAACACCCCTTTGTAATGTATTTTATTTGTGAAGTGTCTAATGCTTGAGTGTTAAAAAAATTAAATTGTATGTATATGTGTAAACCTACAAGAGACAAATTCCATGTGTGCTTTTTATATTGTATTTTTATTGTGTCACTTGACACATGTGCTGATTAAGTGTCATTGATTTTGACTTGTCTCTTGGAGGGAGTTTTGTTTCTACCAAAGCCATTCAAAAAAACATGAGTGTGGTCCCAAATTTGCCTTGGGTAGGGAGTCTTGGGAGTGGTCAACTCAAGTTTGACCCGTAGGTAAACTTCAGTTGGGTTTCCAAAGGGTTTAATGGACTCCTAGGGTAAGTTTTTAGGCTTTTCCAAAGGTCCAAAGGGTATACCTATGGGTTAGGGGTATTTTGCAACATGTGGCTTCTCCCATGTGACTATTTAGTCACTTCAAAAAGTGGTGTTTTCAAGATGAACGAAAATTCAACTTAGAAAGTTCTTCCTAGGATAGAGAACCTTCCTTTTAGATGTCAAACTCTCTTCCCCATCTTCTTCCACCTTTTCCCTTTCCAATTTTGGTAATGTGTAAGAGTTTGGGAAGGGCAGCCAATGGGAACTCACACCTCACCCAAGGGGTTGGGAAGTGTGTGAGAGGCCTTCTTAGGCAAGAATTTGGAAACTTAGTGAGTAATCACCCACTCTCCTTTCTTGGAGATTATGCTTGTTTTGAAAAAAGTTAGTAGGAGTTTAGCACTTTTGGTGGAATTTGGAGAAAGTTAGTGTGGAATTGGGCAGCTCATCCCCAACTAATTTTAGCAAACCTATTGGCAGGATAAGGTTGGTTACTACTTACTTCCTCTTGTTATGTTGTATGTGTTAGTTTATGTTGTTTTGTTAGAGAAAAGAGTTGTTTGAAAGAAAGTGTTTTATGAAGTTTTCTTTGTTGAAGTTAAGAATGTGTAGTTTTCTTTTCTATGTGTTTTGGTTTTGTGTTCTTGTTGATTTGGGAGTGTCCAAGATCTCCTACTCTTGGGAGGGTAGGAAGATCTTGGGGTGGAAGGAGTATGACAGCCATGGGTGAGAGGTTCTCCTTATGGAGAGTGTTCTCAAGGGTGTCCTTGGTGACCCTTGATGCATAGCCTTGTGTATGCATTTGGGGGTCATAAGGGGAGTAAATATGGCCTTGAGCCTTTTGGGGGGCATAAGGATTCTGGAAGTATTTTTGGTTGCATTTGTATTGCCATGAGGTGGCTTATGTTGTATTGTTTTGGCATGCATTCTCCCCATTGGTACTTGGTCCACTTCCACCCATGGAAGAGTCACCATGAAAGTGGTGAATGTGTAGCTTGGGGAAGGGAAAATTTGAATGTAAGTGTCTTCCTATGTTTGTTGTGGAGTTGCTTGCTTGTAACCCGTCTAGTGCTTGGTTCTCCAAGCTCGAGGGTGGCTTCTAGTAAGCCTAGGCTGGGAGGTGAGCTTCCGATGGTCAAAAATGTGTTTTATTGCAGGTTGCATGGGAATGGGAAAAGATGGATTAAAGAGCTATGTGGCTGTTTTATGTTGCAGAAAATAGTTAATATGACAATGTATTCTCTTTTGGAGTTGTAAATGAAAGGAAAAAAAAAAGGGAGCTAGATTGTGTTATTTACAAGAAAAGAGGATTGTGTATTCAATGTTAGCATGTAAAGGAAAAAGTTAGTCAATGATACATTTATTTTTCCATTAAGTAAGGCAATGTATTCCTATTCCATGGAAAGGAAAATGCAAATGCTTTGTTGCCAAAATCTTTGTAAATATGTTTATTTTGTACCCTTTATTATGTTGCATCTACTTTGCTAGAGAAAATTAAAATGTCTTTACTTAGTTTGCAAATGAAGAGAGTAATGCATTAGAATGCATGTAGAATTTCATGTTTTTCAAAGGAAAGAGAAGAAAAGCATTTATTTTCTTGTATTCTGCAAGTAAAGGAAACTATTTTGCTGTAAATTTAATAAAACAGTCCATTATTTTGCCATTTATTGCAGCAAAAGAAATTATTTGAAAGTTTATTTCTTGTATTTAGTCTTAGCATTTAGTTTAGTATTTTGTTACAAGGAAAAATAATGTAGGGTAGGAAATCCTTAAATGCATTTTGCTGTTAATTCATATTATACCCACAAAAGGTCTATTTGAGTTATAGTTTAAAAAAAAAAAAAAAAAAAAGAGTAAAAATGAAGAGCAAATAGCAAAATACATATATGTATTTATGTATGTGAATACTCATTTAAACAGTTTATCTCTTTAACTATCATTCTGATATGCTGTTTAAAAACAAAAAAAAAATGTATGCCTATTTGAGTGACAAATAAACATATATAAATATATATATATATATATATATATATATATATTCATTTTTTTTAAAAACACTAAGTATCTTTTAAAGCATCTGATTTACACAAAAAAATATTCTCAGCCCTGATAATATTAGTTTACAAAAAAAGAGATCTGGTAATCAAACCATTTAAAAACATATATCTACACATATATATATAAATGTAAATATATATTTATATATATATACATCCATACATGTATATATATATATATATAAATATATATTTATATATATATATACATCCATACATGTATATATATATATATATATATATATATATATATATATATATATATATATATATATATATATATATATTAATAAAGAATCTGCCAAAACTGAGACAATGTAACTATATTCATTTAACCCTGTATATATATATATGTATATATATATATATATATATATATATATATATATGTATATATATATATATTAATATATAGATTGGCATTTAAATTTTTTTTTTAAAAAAAACATGTAAAACCATAGCATAAGCGTCGAGGGTTTTAAACCCCGTTTTAAACATCATAGCAAAAACGTTACACAAAAAAAAAAGAGCAAGGTTTGACGCAGGGGGCGCCGCAGCACCCGGCGGTGGCGGCCGCAGCCTGCGGCACCCGCAGACTGCGGGCGGCGACGCCGCAGCCTGCGGGAGCCGCAGCCTACGGTGGTGCCGTCCGCAGCCGGCGGTGCCGCGCCGTCGACTCCCTCTCCCCCTCCGCTCCGCCTCCCCTTATTTCCCTGCTACGCTATGTTAGGAGTTAAACAATGACGCCCAGGTTGGTTGGAAATACCGCTCGGCTCCCCCCTCACTGCGCGCTGTTCGCTCGGCCGCCGACACTCCTCCTCACACCCTGCACGCGACACACACACACAACACATAACGAAAAACAAAATATTAGGGGAAACAAAAAAAATAGGGTTAAGAACGGTGGTTTTCACGCACGCCCTAACCCTAACTTCGGGTTAGGGCAAAGGCATTAAGTTCTTAGTGTGGTTTTAAAAAAAAATGAGGGAGTTAGATAAGGGGGGGAAATTTAGAAAAAAGGGGGGAGATAACTTAATATAATAAAATTTAAAACCCCACTCCCATTTAGAGGTACATTCTTAGATAAAACAAATAAGGGAATAAATACATGGGTATATATATATATATATATATATATATATATATATATATATATATATATATATATATATATATATATATATATATATATATATATATATATATATATATATATATATATATATATATATATATATATATATATATATATACTCCTATAATAGTAGATTAATTATAAATAAATGTGTAGATGTATGATTAAGTTGGGAATATTTCCTCTAAATATTTGATCGATGTAGGGGAAACTTTATAAAAGGATTTTAATACCTAGGAGGATTAGATTTTTAAAAAAATAAAGAGGTGTAACCTCTAAGTACCTTGTAGGGCCAAGAGGGCCAAATTAAGTAAAAGATTATAAGGTAATTTAAATTATGGGGGGGGTTTCTTTCGAATAAGGTGTTTTAAATTACGAGGATAAATAAACTTAGGAATCTTAGAGGGTTAAGAAAGATAAGGCAAATTTTAATAAATTTAAATTCGAGATTTATCGTTACTCTTGAGATTTTAAATTATTTATTAATGAAGCTTAGTGAATTTCCTTTTTGGGAGAAATTTTAGCTCATAGATAACTCAGTTATCTTCATTACTAAATTAAATTTAATTACCTGATCGACACAAATGTAGTAAGACCAAACTAAGTTGCTTCATTTTGATTAAGTAAGTCGTTAATTAGTTGAGTATTTTTTAAAAAAAAAAATTTCCGTTCGTGCCCAAAAGTTGGGCATGACACTATCTAAACCTAGTTGAAATGGTTGCTGTATGAATTATACTTTCAATACTTGTCTAACATGATTGCAGGTTTTATCTAACATGATTGCAGGTTTCAAAAATTATTCTAATACCCTGATGGTATTGTTTCTTCATTGGGACTACTCACATGCATTCGAGGACTGCTAAACTATCATATTCACATAATATTGTCTCAATAATAAAAAGAGAACCCTAGGTCATCTTTACCATTATATGCTTTTGATCTTGCAACTCTGTGACTGCAAATAAGATTTTAGTGGGATTCTAGGACTTCTCCTATGTTTTGATTTTTGCTTTCTCCATTGGGGCTATATTGTTCTAGGGTCTTAAACTAAGACAATGATTGTCTCCTGTAGCTTCATCCCTAGTTGTCATTTGTATAATTTGATGCCAATAAGGACTGATATGCTGCTCCTTTCAGTGAAGTGTCATAGTTCTTTGGAATGCTCATACCATATTCTAAAATTTTATGAAAACCCTACAATGAATGACTCCTTGACTATCATCGTTGTTTGTATCTTACCATTGTGGATTTGAGTCTTGATTTGACTATATGGCTTCTCTCAATAGAAAACTGTTTAAGGAATTTGTAACTTCTAATCCATGACTTCTCATCAAGCTTTGGCACATTGAGACTGGAACAGGGATCCTATACACCATCACTAGAGATTATCAACAAGAGAAGATTCACCTATTGATCCTTTGAACTGATAATTCTTCATTGCCTTTTTGACTCATCGTGCTTTGTAATGGTGATTATCTTATTTATGGCTTGATGGATATTGATCTCTCTCTCACAAGTGTTTCAACTAATCTTTGATGAATACAAACCCTTCTCTTTTGTTGAGTGCAAATATCATGAATGCATTTATTTTTCTTAACTATCCATAATGACATTTTCAAATATCTGAGACTACACTTAGGCCTGTTGTCTCTTGATTCTTCATTGGACTGTGGTTTCTTTGATAGTTCTTTGTAGCTTTATCTTTGAATGGTCACTATCTTATTTGTAGCTTTGTATTTCCTTTATGGTGGCAGACCTCATGCAATGTTTTCACCCTTTAAAACCAACACTAAACCTTTCAACAACCATCTTCATAGACAATTTGATATCAAATTGTGATACAACATTAATCATTTCACCACTGTTATCAATTATATTTTTGCATGCTTAGTGTCCATGCCTTCATTATTCTTGAGTTGATGACTGCTGCAACTTTATTACTGTCAAATTTGCTTCATGATGTCTTGTATGCATACGACATAATGCTAACCTATTTATCAGTGCTATAGACTTTTCAATTTGTGTCATGGCATCCTTTTATCTTTCATCAAGATCTGGGGGTGAAGAAAATAATTATGACACTAAATACCTATGACCTTGCACTATGAACTGCCCTTGCACATCTTCTAGAACTTCATGGGCTATGGAAATACTGTGATTTTAACCTTTCACAGCCTTTTGATTCTTTTTTGGGCTGCTAGATGGTTGTCTCTGATTTGACTGTAGACCTTGGTGCTTCATATTTATTGTTCTCTCTTGAAAAGACTCAAATTAGGACCTCTATTCATGCTTTGACAGTGATACTTGACACTGTCATCTCCATATCATGGCCACTGTCATTCATCAAATCTCATATATTGCTGCTCTTAGTGTTATACCTATCAATTATCCATGTTGAAGACTCTCACACACCTTCTAACACTATCTTAGACTTGGCTTTTGCTATTTAATACAACATAAGACTGTAATGAGGCTGCTATGTGTCATTGATTTGACAATTTCTAATGTTTGGTAGATGACTTTGATGCTCTCAAATTGTTCTTGAAGCTTATATGGCTTGGTTCTGATCCTTATAAGCTTTTAGACTGATTTAGGCACTATGATCTCACTGCAAATTTATCATTTATTGGTTGTTCTTTTGTTGATAGTGACATTTATCACTACTTTCATGTGAGGCAATCACTTCTTGACAGTCAAAAGGTTGCCCATCAATTAGTTTTCATTGTCTTTAGCTTCTTGAGACCTCTTATTTATTGATAGAGAAACACAATAAATTCTTCAATAATCAATTAAACCTACTCAAATAAAGAAGGAGCTTCTTCTAAAGTTGACAATGATCCCATACTCTAAGAAGAGGATTTCCATTTCTTATCCATGTTGATTGTTACAAGTCCTATGAGCTGTTCACGTGGCTATAATAGTGAATGTTACTACAAAAATTCTAAAATCCACCTTTCTATTTCAATGTAACCCTATAAATTGTAATTTTCTATTGTGATTGTCTTTGTGTTTTGAACTGTAAAAAAACTCTTATCATTGTCTTTTTAATTCAAAACCCTTCTTCATTACAAGCTCTAAGTAATCTATTCCTTGCTATACTTATGATTATCTATTAATGCTATTCAAGAATTGGGGAAAACCTAGACACTATTATCAATGTCTAAACCTTCTAACATACTACTCTACTAGTCCTTACTGTCATTTTTATTTTGGTGGAGGCTGGACTATACCTCATTTGAAACAAACAAACCATCCATACAAATCATGCTTTCTAAAAAATGTGAAATCCTAGACTAGAGTAAAGAAGATAGCTAGCCCAGACATGAAATGCTTTGAATGTTCCAGACACGTAGCTACTCTTTGTTAGAATTTCCCTTCTAATTTTAAAACATGTCATGGTTCTCCTTCTACGTGGCTATCATACTGCACCTTCGACTAGAGCTTACCAAACTAAATACTAGGGTTTTCTCCCATCAAAAGTGGAGTCCTCTACCAATGAACTCGAGATCCTCATCTTTACCACAGGTTTATCTTGAATTTTGATTGACCTTAGTTAGAATGGGCATTGAATAGTCTAATAAAATTACCTCCAAAATGTTAAACTCAAACTTCAACTCATGAATTATAAGGCCACGCAAGTTTTTATTTCTCTTTTGATGAAAGTTTAGCTCCCCACTTTAAAGATTTTGATAGTATTACCATAAAACAAATGTGACACCTTTGAATAAATTAAGGCTTTAAAAACCTTAATAAAACTCAGAATGAGCCTGAAGCTTAGAATATGAAAAAGAACTCTAACAAAGAAGCCTATAGAAAATGTGTTCCACAACAGAAAGGCAGATTCAAATTCAATTTTGACATTGCTCCAAAGGACAACCCAGGTATTGCAGGAAGTGGAGGACTCATTATGGATAGTGAATGTAAAGCCCTTCACATTATTAAGCTTTAGCCCTCCACTTTGGCATTAGGGGACTAGAGATAGAAGAACGCTCACTCCTTGTGATCAAAGGAATACAAAAGAAGGGAGTGACCAGTAGGAGGTTATATAATATTAGAACAGTATCAATGCTAAGCACAGACATAACTTTTGCACATTGTTATGAATAGGCAAAGTTGGCAAACAAACCAGTGGAACTCCTCATCTCCAGAGGAACCCTTCAAAGCAATCAAATAATTTACTAACATCATTACAGAACTATCCAAAAGCAAACACTGGATTTCACTTATAAGATGAATAATTTCAATAATTTGAGCGAACAACCGTCTATGAGTTCATCGCCTTCATTCTTCATCATTTTGATGTCTTTTGTACATTGGAAGGTAATTCTTGACCACCATACCTCAATCTTGACCTATGCTACCATAAAACCCTACAACCTAGTCATGTTTACAATTGAGATCTTGGTGACTTGATCCCTTAATACAACTTAATCATGCAGGTCTCATCTAACTCCGACTCCAACACTTAAGTAAATCAGCCCTAGCAACCAAGTACTTTGGGAAATATCTTGCAACTTGACAACATGGGTAATGATGGAGGAATGGAAGGTGAGACCTATAGAGGTGAGAGAGAGAGAGAGGGTGAGAGGAAGAGATAATGACCTGGGGAGGGTAGAGTATGAGAAGTAGAGAGGGAGAGAACAAGAGAGGGATGGAGAAAGAGACCTAGAGAGGGGAGAGAGAAGAGAGATAGTAGAGAGGGATAGAGAAGAGAGATAGAAGAGAGATACCAATATCAATCTTTTTCTATAAATTTTTTTTTTCCGAAAAATCAGCCTACCGTCGGAATTCCGACATCAAAGGGTAAAAATTCCGACAGAGGAGTGCCGTCGGATGCATAGAATCCTCGTCGGAATTCTCCTAGAGGCCATCGTAATTCTGAAACAAAAGGGTTAAAATTACAACGGCCTCCAGGAGAGTTCTGACGAGGATGCTGTGCATCCGATGGCACTCCTCTATCGGAATTTTTACCCTTTGATGTCGGAATTCCGAAGGTAGGCCAAGATCGCGACGGTATTCTTTCTGGGTATGAGCATCCATGGCGGTTGTTGGAAAGGTTGGAGCTGATGTTGGAATTGCGATGACCACAAGGATAGTCGGAACTTCCGACAAAAAGTTTTCGACGACTTTTTTTGTCGGTAGTGCGATGAAATTGTGTCGGAATGCCGACGATTTGCCATCGAAATTTTGACCCGAATGTACTAGTGAAAGTTGCAGATATTTGTAATGATTTTATTGTAAAATTGAGAAGTTGAAAGAGATACCTTTAACAGGGTAAAAGACTCTAACCAAGTCTATAAATTGTAAATCCTCTAACCAGGTGCAACATTTATATAGTGTTGTGAAATCCTTTAGTAAGGTAGATCTAATAGATCTTGTTACTCCTAACAGGGTAAGCTATCAGAAATAGCTAAATGTAGCTCTAACCGAGCAATCTTTATTATTGCAGTAGTGAAGTTGTGGGTGCCATCCCCACCACAGTTTTTCTCTCTAACCAAGAGTTTCTGCGTGACCAAAATATATGTGTTATGGAGTGAATCATGTATGATTGTTATCTGTTTGTTTTAACTTTATTTTATGTTACTGCACTATTCTATTTATGCATAGCAGTAAGGTTATTATTCAAGAAAAGTTTTGGAGTACTGATTCACCCCTCCCCTCTCAGTACATTAGCTTTCCATATTGGGCCTAACAATTGGTATCAGAGCTTGAATCTTGGAAAAGGGTTTAAATACCTAAAGAGAAAGATCTTATCAATGGAAGGCTACAAACAATCTCAGAGGATTATGTATCTACAAGAAGAGCTGGATAATGCAAATCAAGTGATTGCAGACATGCAAAGGCAGATGCAAAAATCTCTGAAAGTAAGGAGAAGATTATCTGATGACTTGCAGGATTCTCAAGAGTTAGTGGAACAAATTGAGACATCATCTGAGAATAGTATATCTGAAGAGACTGAAGAAATGACTGGAATGTTGAAAGAAAAGAACAAAGCATTGGCTGATCAACTAAAAGCAATGAAAAGAGAACATGAACATTTTAGTACATAGATGACTGAAAATCTAGATGCATTAAGGAAAACTAAGGATAAAGCAAGAGATCTACAAAGAGAGAAACAACAACTTGAAGCTCTAGTATCTGATAAGGATGATGAAATCATAAGGTTAACTAAGATTCAACAAAATATGATAGATCAACTAAGTTATGCACATCATGAAGCAATTCTAAAGATTGATGAAAATCAATCATTGAAACTTGAAGTATCAAGGTTGACTGGTGAACTTGAAACAGAGAAGAAATCCAAAGAAACATTGGAGAAAAGTTATGAAGCATCAAAGATGTTTGATGAGCAACTGAATACAAGACGACCCAACAAAGATGCAGGAATTGGTTACAAAGGAAAAGAATCAACCGAGAAAGGAATTCATACTATCGAGAGAGGAGAATCATCAAAGCAAGCTAGAAACAAGAATAACATCAAAAGGAAGAAGCCTATTTGCTACTACTATGGAAATCAAGGTCATACTGCCAACATATGCCAGATCAGAAAGGGTAAGCAACTGAATATCACTAAGTCCAATGGTTATTGTTATAATTGCAATAAATATGGTCACACATCTAATCAATGTAGGACAAAGTCTGTTAACAATTATCAGAAGGCAAAATTCAAAGGGTTTTGTAGAAACCGCAATAGATATGGACATAGTATCGAGAAGTGCTGGTCTAAGCAAAACAACTACATGCGATATCCACACCGAGCAAACACTAGAGGTTACCGAACTCACACAGATCCTTACCGACAATATGCAGCAGTACCATGGGAATACAATACAAGGATATGGTGCAAATGTTGTGGAAGATATGGACATATTAGTGCCAACTATTTTATAAGGTTTGGAATGAACAACCAAAGATCATGGAGAAATCCTGGTATGGCATGTTTTCATTGTCACAAAGTTGGACATTTAGTTGGAAATTGCAGAGATCAACCTAGAAGGGACACCGAAGAGATAAAAGAAAAATTCAAGATGATTTGGAAAAAGAAGGAAATTATGTCAGATGAAGAAAGCACCTTACCTACCGAGTTAGGTGCACCTATTTCAAATTAGTCAGGAAAAGGTATGAAGGGATTGCATTCTCTAAAGGATAAATCATACCAGTTCCTATTCTATTATGTACAAAATTCAAAATCTGCATAGTTAAGATGCAATTAGTCAGTTTATAATACTTTACAGGAAACCTGTCAAGTCGGTGTATATAGGAAACCTGTCAAGTCGGTTAATAAAGAAAATTTGGTTACTCGGTTAAAACAAAAAAAAGAGTCAATCGGTAAAAGGTGAACCAAGTGCATTTAATGTCTTGACCTAATGTGCACGAAGCCCGATGAGGTATTTTTGAGTACTTAAAAGTATTTTCACGGTCATTTTCATTCACCAAGTTTTTGAGAAGCAGACCAGAGCGAATCAAGGTGATCAAACCTCATTCAAAGCGAATTTTGAGGTATTTACATCAAATCTATTCACACTGATTAAGCTGGTTTTCGATCTAGTCAAATTGCTATTGTCTACCGAGTGTGAAGCGTCAGTCGTTTGTAAACCCTAAGAATAATTTGCTAAATCTTACCTGAAACCTACAATGGCGCCCAAGATCCAAGATCCCATAGTTGTCAAAAATGTGGAGAAGCCCTCGCTGAAATATTCTTTAACTCCCAAAGTTGCCTCTGAACCGGATGACAAAACTGTATTTTCACTCATCTCGGATCGAGTATTGTTAGTAGAAGATGTTAGATTCTTCACCAAATGTCATGTTGAGGAACTCAATCATGTCGAGATTAGTGACACATATGATGAACTTTGCACTGATGGCAAACTGGATAGCAAATTTGAGCATATCAAAATCAAGGAATTAACTAAAGCCCTAGTCTATCCCCATGTGTTCAAACCCCAGTGGGTTAAGTTTGTCTTGAGCAGAGTACATGATGATTTCATGTGGCTACAAGAGAAACCGTTTAAGATCACTAAGAAAATCATTCACCTGATCACCGGGTATCCTATCTATGATCATGCACGAGCATAGAAAATGATATCACAAAAAGAGCTAACCAGTCTAACTGGAGTAGAATCTGATTACCGAGGACTGAAATTGAATAATGTCACTGATGCAAAACTCAAGTTTGCAATTAGAATAATTGGTTACTGTTTCTTCCAATCTGCAAGGGAAAACAATGTACCATGTGCTGCAGTTGACTTGGCCTACAAAATAGTGAAGAAGGGAATGAAAGTAGATTTATGTGAAGTACTACTGAAGAACTTGTTTGAGAACCTGAACACAATAAGGAAGCCGAAGAAGAACAACTCAGCAAATACACTAAAGTTTGGTTCACTTCTTGTATGCATGTTTTTCTACTTTGAGAAGTTCTTTCCCTCAGTCGGTAAAGTAGTATGGGAGCTACACCGCCTATCACCCATCAGATCAATGACTTCATCAAGAAGTTAGGTGATAACTTTAATGATATCATGGATGATTACTTCAGCAAGTTCCAAGAGAAAATGCATAACAGGGACAGGATTCCACCACAACTGGTAGAAAAATACAAGGATAATATATGTTTTGAGGTAGACACTGATTATTGTTATGTGAATGCTGTTGAACCGAGAACTCAATCATTGCAACCAATGGGTTATGAGATTGATTATGATATAACACAACAACAAATTGATGCCTATTTATCATTGCCAAGGCATGCAACCGAACTAAGATATGGAACATATGAAGAGGTGAAGGAAAAAGTAAAAATGAGCATTGTAGTACCTAAGGCTACAAGAAAAGCTACAAAAATGATAAAGGTTTTATCTGAGAAATTCGGAGAAGAATCCTCCTCTACACCTGTCAAAGGCAATCTTGCCATTACCAAAGAGGAATCAGAAGCTCAAGAGGCAAAAATAACATTAAGTACAGAGTTGCCTAAGGGTAAAGTTCTGAAAAGAAAGAAACATGAAATTTCAAAGGCCCTACCGACTCCACCAACAAAGAGACCCAACACTAGAGCATCAGCTGCATCACCGAGTAAGAAACAAAAGAGTGTTACTGCACCCAAGGTAACCAAGACCTATAAGAAATCTACTCAGAGACTCATTTTGGCAAAAGAGTCGAGTGATACAGAATCTGATGATGCAAATAAATTTCAAATTGTGAAAAGAAAAAAGGTAAATATTCACAGTGTTGAAATTTTTTGTGCCAATCTTAAAGAATACGGTGGATTTGCAGGATTTAGATATGTTAAGTATGAGTCTAGGAATAATGATGAGAAGCGACAAATTGAAGAAGCTGTCATCTGTACACTTCTGAAGTTTCGGCTAGCTCCATTAGAACTAGCAAAGTCACTTCCGAGTGAACTATACTTACATATTGATAACAAATGGAAATATGCAATGGACTCAGAGAGACAAATAAGAGAAAGAAGTCTAGTCCATGTATTCCCTGATATGTCTGTAGCAGAAATCAAGGAGCATTTGACCACATACAATTCTAAATTTCTTGTCAAACAGAGAGCTTAAAATTGATGAATGGGCTATACATAGATGTGGATAATGAGACAAAAGCCAAGTGGTAGGAGATCTTCAAACAAAAGGATGTTGGTGAATAATCTCAAATTGAAATTGTTGATGTCACTGAACAAGATCCAGATGTCACCGAACAAGGTCCAGACCTGGTTGACACTATTCAAATTGATGAAGATGTAATGGATGAAGCAGCACTGGAGCAGGAAGTGATTGAAGGCACTACCCATGCAAAACTTGTATCTAGTGAATTTGTCTTAGAACAAGTTCAACCTTATCCGCCAGTGAAGCCACCTGTCTCAATCGAAGCTCCCAAGGACATAGAGCAAGGCACTAAAGGTAACAAATCTGAAGCAGTAGAAGATACAACCAAAGATCAGACGTCTCAAGCACCATCGAGCACTGCAAATGTTATAGCTGAGACCCCTAGCACCGAGACACCCAAGGACACTACAATGGCTACAGGAACTGACCAAAGTGTTGCATCTACTGAGCAACCTACCGAGGGTCAGCAAGCCTCACAAGCACTTGTCTTAGTGCCACCGACCAAAGGAAAAGAAAAGAAGGTGAGAAAGCATAGTTTCAAATTTGACTTGTCTAAACCGATAGTGTTGCCCAATGTAGACATCTCCAAATTGAAAGGGAAAACACTCACTGAATTCAGTGAACTGTGCAAAGCAAAGGCCGAACAGGAGAAGCAACTGGCCGTACAAAAGAAGAATAAAGTACTTTAGAAGGTTAAGACACTACTAACAGAAATGCTACCTTCAGCAACAATGTCAACTGATGCAGCCATCCACATTCAACTGGATGAACTCCTTACTCAAATAGAAACATCTAGAGTTGATGCATCTGAGTACTTAAGCAAGCTAAAAGACAAGGAGCTAACTGCTAAAATGATAGAGGAAATACAAAAATCCATTGCTATTGGCAAGGTAAAACTTGTCAAATTCATTGCTGAGTTGTCCCCTCAACTCAAGCATATTCTTTATTTATTCCATAAACTGTGTACATTTTCCTTATTCATTATAGATATCAAAAATAAAATTGATGCAATTGAGAAAGAGATCACCGATCTCTCAACTAAGTTGACCACCGAGCCTAATTCAGTTCAGAATTTTTATACAAAGCTTCAACAACTCATGGCTCAACAGTTAGAGCTCAGGAATGAAGAGCATAAAATCAGGATGGACATAATGACCCTTTAGACATTATTCCTTCCTCATCTCTCATCTGTACATGAACAGATCAACAGAGCTACACGCCTATCAACTACACAAGAGGGAAGCACTCTTGATGGCTTAATATCACTCTTAGTTGATATTCAAGCACAAAATTCATTAATGGAAAGTGTAAAGGATTCACTCTCAGTCGCCCTCACCGATGCTCGGACCAAGTAAACGTCTATTTTTGATCAGTTACCGCCTCTGGATGGAAATTAAGTGTTTGATGTTTGTCAAAAAGGGGGAGTAATATTATAATTGTACATAGAGGAAAGTAATACCTGGCAAAGGGGGAGTAATACTATATTTGGAGAAGTGATACAATTTTGGTAACACAGTTTTGAGTATTGTATACAAGGGGAGTATACCGAGCAGAATATACGGAGCATTCAGAGCACACAAGCACAGAATAGAACCAAACATGCAAAATTTAGAGTTATGCACAGAATAATGATAAGGGGATTATATCTACATATACTATTTCATTGACTATTGTATATATTGCCAAGTGTAATCATTTTGCAAGTATATTTTTTTTGAGTTATGACTTTGAAAGTAGTTTTTGTCAAACATCTCAACTAATGTCAAAAGGGGAGATTGTTACTACTTATCAAATTGCCATTAGTTTTATATTCAAAGTCATACTATATATTCTAGTCGGTTAGTATTACCGAATCATGCAGTCGGTACACATAGAGAAGTCGGTATGAACAGTCTAGTCGGTTACAGAAGAAAGCAGTCACAGAACGCAGTATTCACTGAGCTATTTATCGAGTATTGTTTTATGGCTACCGAGCAGTAAAGTTAACTCACCGAGTGAAACATTTTACCAGATACATTGAACCTGGACATGCACATGAAAACGTGTTACAAGATCGAGGCACATCTAACCGTTATTACATTGGAAATTGCACTAGAAGATTGTGTATGATTGCAAGGTCAATCTAACCAATGAATATTTTGTTTAGTTATTCGTTCGAGGAATCTTTTTTGTAAGATCGAAGCAATGAATTAGATCACCGCTGTAAGAGATCTATTTATATAGTATGGGAAGAGAGATATGTGTGTGTATGTATGAAGGAAGACTGTTACAGAGACACAGAGAGGTCACCGAGAAGGTTATCAGTGAACAGTCGAAGAACAGAGTAAACAGAAGGGTTTACCGAGTTGCAATATGGGTTACCAAGGTATGCTACAAGCTAGGTAATCTTATTCTGAGCACATAGAATCTGCTATAACATTTCAGATGTAAAGTTGCAGATATTTGTAATGATTTTATTTTAATATTGAGAAGTTGAAAGAGATACCTTTAATAGGGTAAAAGACTCTAACCAAGTCTATAAATTGTAAATCCTCTAACCAGGTGCAGCATTTATATAGTGTTGTGAAATCCTTTAGTAAGGTAGATCTAACAGATCTTGTTACTCCTAACAAGGTAAGCTATCAGAAATAGCTAAATGTAGCTCTAATCGAGCAATCTTTATTATTGTAGTAGTGAAGTTGTGGGTGCCATCCCCACCGCAATTTTTCTCTCTAACCAAGAGTTTCTACGTGACCAAAATATATGTGTTATGGAGTGAATCATGTATGATTGTTATCTATTTGTTTTAACTTTATTTTATGTTACTGCACTATTCTGTTTATGCATAACAGTAAGGTTATTATTCAAGAAAAGTTTTGGAGTACTGATTCACCCCTCCCCTCTCAGTACATTAGCTTTCCATATTGGGCCTAACAACGTTGGCATATGTTAATATATGATTTCATGTATACAAATTCTTTAAATTTGGTTATAAATAAGAGCATAAAGTGGGAGCAATACATTAGGAATGAATTATGAGACATTGATGTATGAATTATATGAGACGTTGGTATATGTTAATATATGATTTCATGTATATAACTTCTTAAAATTTGGGCTTTACTTATTGCAAATTTGACTTTTCTTTTTTAACTACATCACATTGGGTTTAATACTGAAACATAGTATAAAATCTTAGATTCCAATCTATTTTATTTTAGTCAATAGACATATTATGGTCTATTGAAGGCTATTTAAATGGTACATAACCCAAATGCAAGTCCAAAAATGACCCAAATATTATGTGTGGCAATACAAAACCCCCTCATATCTCTTTGCTATTTTTCTAATTCTCTTTGTGTAGTACCGCAAGGCATCTATTGCAGTGCCTAGTTTCTAACAATCTTCTTGTGTGTTTTTACTAGATATTGAAATTACTTTTGTGATACAAAAAAATCTTTGGAACATATGATAATACCATATGATGTAGTATAATACTATTTGTAAATAAAATCTAGATATAAAATATTGGTATATACTAGCCATATCATAAATCATATTATACTACCTCATACGATATTATCTTATGCCACAAAGGCTTTTGTTGTGTATATGCATGATTCTAAACAAAATCACAAAATATATTAAAACAAATATGTGTTAATATTACCAATACAAAGCCCTCTTTGTCGAATTTTGTTTTGCTTGAGATGCAATAGATGTGGTTTCTCAAGGAGACGTGCAAGATTTCTACTTTATGTACCTATTAACCCCATATTGTTGTTCTTCATTTTTTTATTATGGAGGAATTCCTTATATTTATAGATGTTTATGCATGGATGTGAATGGTGAGGATTTATAGATATTTTAATTTTACAACTGATTTATTTGACTGGATCTAGATTGAGAATATGACAACTTTGGTTGATTGAATGATGGTTGATGATTGAATTGGATGATTAAGATTGGATTTGATGATTTGTTTCTTGAAGAGATTTTGTGTCCAAAATGCCAATCTTTATTTGGGATATTTTGGTGTAGGGATGACCCCTTGAAAAGATAGACATATTTGAAAAATGTAGACGTGCTCTCAAAATGGATGAAACATATATAAAATGGTTAGGGATGGATGAAGGGATTGGTGATAATGGATTGGATGTTAAGGATGAAAAGGTTAGTGGGGGAATGGAGGGGAGAGATATGGAATTAAATATGAATGATAATGATGTATAAATAAAGGTGATCTGGTTATTTTTAGTTTTGATTATTTGTAAGGATTCAAATGATGGAGGGATAAATATGATAAAGGGATAGGTAGAATGGATAAAATGGAGGATTAATGAATTCTATTTTAAGGTACATGTTATAAATCTCACATAGGGTTTCGATTATTTTAAGAAATTTTATGTTTTCAATAGCATTTGATAGGATGTAGCATGATTTGGATGTTTCTTTATTAGTGATAGACATATTATATTTGCACTTGACATTATTATTTTATGGGGATGATGATGGAGTTTTATTTTATGATCTATATGTACTCATTCCATATGCATGGTTAATATTTATTTATGGTGATTTGATGATATTTTATGATGTACTAATCCTATTTCATGATTATATTGGGTATGATGATGTCGATGATAGTGCTTGATTGTTGGGTTTATCTTCTGAGTGTATTCGTGATAGAGACGATGGCATATCACTCACTGCAAGTATGATATGATGTTGTGATTCTCTTCACTTGCCTATTTACTTACTTTATATGTTATTGCATATGTGTTGGTGGTGACAAGTTTGTAGGTACCAGACATCGACTCCACCTGGCTCCACAAATTTGAACGTGTCTTTATCCCAATGACAAGTTGATCGGAGATGACATGAAAACCCACTTTATACTCTAGGTTTAAGTTGATCACCCTTGTCTGTCTAGTGTCTTGGTGTGAGTTGTTGCCTCTAGTGTCAAGTAGTTTCTTGAGTTATCCTATGTTGGATTGTTTTGTTGTGTATGATTATCGATTGGTTTAATTATTAATTAATTAATTGATTGATTAAATTAATTTATATAATTTAATAAGTTTAAATCGAATTAATGTATTCATATAGTTTATAATAATAAATTAAATAATAGTTGATATAAACATTTTATATTAATGGGTGATTATTATTTGGAAATTAATTATTATTTATTTAATTATTTGTTGTGGTTTTAATATTATGTGGGTATTTATTTATATTTCATTATTTATTTAATTAATGGGCTTTTATAATTAATTGTGCCCTTTTTGGATTTATTATTGATATTTAATTAATTTATGTTGTTGTCAAAACTTTAATATTTTTATTGGATGGATAAATATTATTATCCATGGATATTATTTATTTATGGGGCTTTTGATTTATTATTTTATTGATTTAGGCCTTTTTGCCCTCTTGGTTAATTTAATTTTATAAACACTATCTACTCTTTTATCCTATTGGTTGAATGGTGGGAGGTAGGTAAATAAAATAATATAATTATTAAATACTTGCCTTGAAATTATACTAGGTAGGTATAATATATGATCAAAAGGGATATTTTGATTGGTCGACCTTTAATATAGTTTTGAGCTTTGATTTTTGGAATTTATTGGGCTTCCTATGCATTCATGGGGGTTGGAATTTTTGGGAGCTTTTGAGAGCTTTTGGGAGACGAAATTTCCTTTGGCTTTGGATTCGATTTGCTTGAAGCTTCTTGCTAGATTTTTGGATTTCTTCATCTTTGTTTCTTTTCCAAGTTGGCTTTGAGTTTCCCTACTCTTAGCAATTGTTTTGAAAAGATTGTTTGTTGTGTTTGTGAAAGATTGCTTGGGGAAAATAGGGATTTGATTTGATTTGTTATCATCTATTTTATTGAAGGAAAAGGATTGGGAAAGCTTGCACTTAGATTTGTTTTTCAGATTTCTTGCAATGGTGGAATGGGGATTTTAGAATGTGTTTCTATGGCTATTAAATCTATGTGATTGATTATTTCAATGGTATTCATGTTATGGTGGTTGTATTGCTCTTATAAACCCCTTTTTAGGTTCTCTTAGTGTTTGGAGACCCTTTGCTATGGTCTGCACTTGTTTTGATGTCTCTGCAACATATTTTCATGCATATGATCGCCGATTGTAATTAAATTCTTGGTTTTATGACCTCATTATGTTTATGTAAACCCGAGTCTATTTTTATGTTGGTCCTTTAAGTTTCAGGGTTGGTTTCAGACCCTGTATGTGCCTCTGCCCAAATCTGGGCATGATTGATTGCTTCAAGTTTCCGTTTCTTGAGAGTAACATTTCTGTGACAGAAGCACTACAGGAGGTTCAAATAGTTCCTGTTGCAATTTTCAAAGTTTTGAGTTTTGATTTCACGGTTCAATTTTTCACTCCAGAGGCTTGATTTTTTATATTTGATGTTTTTTGGGCACTGCTCCAACGAGTTGAGTTAATCCTTGTCGTTGAATAATTGTAGGTCCAGTGAGAGGTTATGTTGTGCCTTGCTATGGAGGATCATGTGTTTTTATTTACTCGGGCTCATGTTGACTTTATTCTTATATTGGGGGATTAATAACATATTATTTATGAGGCTGCCATGAATGGATTTGTTGATCTTTATCTAATTGAGAATCTTGGATAACCAAGTTATTTATTGTTGAGAGCCCTTGGTTATGTTATATTATGTTGCACATGTGTTGTACCTTGAGGTATAGATGCATGCTAGGGGGAGTGGGCTTCCAAGTGACTGATTGGGGTTGTGGGGAGTAGACAACCAGGTTAATTGGGGTCTAGACTGCCAGAATATCTCATTGGGAGTTTGTCTTGTAATCAAGTGATAATTTAATTAATTGATTTTAGGAGGGTTGGGTAATAATATTTTACCATAATAAGATAAGAAATGGTTTGTGGCCTCAATGCATATCCCTGGGGTGTTTATAGTGATCCGAGAATGGTTGAGAAGACCCTGGTGATCTAGGTAAGCTAATCTCCCTTACTCCTTCAAGGTTGAGATGGCTCTGCATGGGCATTATGGATGATGGGAGAGGCTCCTAGGTTCCCGTTATGGCTACATGTGATGAAAATCCTTCCCTACATGTAGGTCCTATCACCTTGACTCTTGATTTTATGTGTTGCCTCTAGAGATTTTATGTTGGAAGTCTTATGATTCTTAAGCCTTGTTTTGGCCATGTGATGTGCAGAGAGTTATCCTTTGGTTGCTAGGTGTCAGCCTAGATTTAGAGTGTGAGTGGGATCTTGTGTCATCTCCTAGCACGAGGGGTGGTTCCTTATGGTTTCACCTGGTCGAGTGGTTTGACGCCTTCTTCCATTGGGATGTTCTTCTTGGATGCTAGCATGCGTGGATTCATATTCTTGTTCTTCATTATGCAGATATCTTATGGAGCCGATCTCTATGTATATGGAGTGGAAACATTGTATCATGATGATTTGTAATTGTAGAAGGATATTGAACAATTGTATCATGTGTTATCATGTATTGGATATTCCTTATGTAATGTTAGATTATGAGATCTATGTACAAAGAGAGAGTTAGTACTTATGCACTTGTATGGTATTTGGAATTTTGAGATGGATTTGTTATGTATAGTTTTATGGAAAGGAATAGCAATTGTAGTTATAACTCTTTTTTAAGAAAAGGGAAACTTTATAGATGAATGGATTATGTTGTTTAGGTAAATTTATCTAGTTTATCTTAGGAAAATGCAATGGATCTTTAGGGATATTCTAGTCTTACTAAGGAAATTGTATGCTGAAAAGTGTGAAATCTGCAAAACAAAATCAAACAAAATCAAACACACACATGAAACATTATGTTAGAGTTAGAAATCAAAATAGAAACTAAACTAAGTTGGATATGATAGCACATGGTGAACCGATATGTTGATATGATGATAATGTATGTCGTCATTGATGTCAATAAAGTTGGTGGACTGGTATGAAGAAGCATGAAGAGATGTAGTGAACTGGTGTCAGGGTTTCACTTAGTGTGACTACAGGTTGGTAGTCTCAGCTCTATGGTTATCGGTTTGGTGATCCATCTTGTGCAATGCAAGCGATGATACTCTGTGATGAGTTAGCTAAGATATGTGATCAAGGTGCCACGTTAGCTTTGCACATGTGAGGGAGTTTCTTGAGGATCTTGCATGAGAAGATTGATCGTGTTTGTAGTCTACCTCGGGAATGATAATTCTTCTTAATGGTATGAGAAGAAAGCATGATGGGTTATGATTCCCATGAGCGGTGATGAATGAATGATGCAGATTGTCTTGTGATCTATTTGAAATTGTAATGCTCTATGCAATATGTTTGGATGGTCAGGATTGGACCACCTATGTTGTAAACCTAAGATGTTTAGGGTTTAGGGTTTATGTTACCAACCTAACTGTTGTCTATAAGGTCGATGATGTTTGTTATTGTAAAGTTGTTGGCAAATGTTGTGCATATGTATCCAAGTAAAGAGATACTTGGTACTTGCCAGACCAGTAAGAGGGAAACTGCAAAGTGTGATTGCAAAGTAGAGGATATGAAAAGGATCTACCTTGGCATGTAGTGCTATTACCAGATCAGGAGTTTTACCTATTTTCTTGAAATCATTTCAACAATTTGAAAATCCCTTTACTGGGTAGCTTTAACAGGCTTATTGTAAAACCTGTAACTAGGTGACTCAAGATCATTGAGTTCTTTAAATCCTCTAGCGAGGTAACCTTTAACATGGTATATAGCCATCCCTTAACCGAGTGATCTCTAACAGGAACAGTTCCTAGCAGAACCTTATTGTAAAGTCTATAACCGGACTAGGCTCCTAATAGGGTGAGCCTCAAAAAAGTTCAAAACAAGCTTGTGGGTATTTATCCCCACCGTGGTTTTTCCCATTTGGGTTTCCACGTGAAAAATATGTGTGTTATGTGTTATGCATTTTTCATGTGATGCTTATGAAGTATTTGGTTGAAAGACTATGCATGTAGAATTTATAAGTTATGGTATTTCTATAATACCACATGCATATGTTTATAGGTGAAATTGAAGTCGAGTATTGATCGTATTTGAAGTGTTCAAACTTATTAGTTTATGGTGTCTGGTGTCTTACTGTGTTTAACCAGTATTGCCATGGTTAAGTCCAGTAATGATGATAACCAGTTGGTATTTTTTTAGCTAGATAAAGTGGTTGAGGAGAGTTTTTATCTGTATTGATTCACCCCCCCTCTCAGTACCGGTTGGGGTATCTGCTGTTCATCATTATTCATCAATTTGGAATTGTGAGATGGATTTGTTATGTATAGTTTTATGGAAAGGAATAGAAATTGTAGTTATAACTCTTTTTTAAGAAAAGGGAAACTTTATAAATGAATGGATTATGTTGTTTGGGTAAATTTATCTAGTTTATCTTAGGAAAATGCAATGGATCTTTAGGGATATTCTAGTCTTACTAAGGAAATTGTACATTGAAAAGTGTGAAATCTGTAAAACAGATTCAAACAACATCAAACACACACACATGAAACATTATGTTAGAGTTAGAAATCAAAATAGAAACTAAAGTAAGTTAGCTTCAAAATAAAAAACCCCAAGCACGTCTCATGTTCCTCTATCTTCAAGGATCTTCAAGATTCAAGGTGGCTCTCACTTGGAAGAGAACTTGATCTTTTAGATGTCAACCTAAAGAACAAGATTGAAGGATATGCCAAGATCAAAATGAATGCAACTAAGATCTTAGCTAGATGATCAAATGATATGAAAAGATGAAATGCAAGATGGAATGCAAGATATGAGAGTAAGATTGATTCCAAATTGAAAGCTTAGGTGTGCTAATTAAACTAACATGGAGATTTCTATGGAATTGATATACAATGGCTATGAGTTAAGCTATCATGAAAATGGGATTAACATGATGAAAGCTAAACTAGCATGTAACTAACATGATCTAAGTGCTTGAAGATGATAAATTGAGCTCCTTGATAACCTGCAAAATGACTATAAGTTTGATGCACAAGATGATGGATCCTAAAGAGTGAAGGAAGGGGCTCTATTTATAGGAAAACTAGAGAAGTGGATGGTTGAGATTGAGCAATCTCAACAAGGGCTAGGATGGAAAGTTATCAATCCATGAGGGGAATTCAATCCAATCCTAAGTTGAAAAATGTCACCTTGAGATGGATTGAGAGGATAATAATCAAGCATTAGATGCTAAGTAAGCATTAGAGATAACCTCAAGGGATGACATCATTAAATTATGCTATTATCCAATGGAGCATGCTATTGTCCAAGAGGTAAACTCTTGTGCAAAATTGAAGGATGGTCAAATGGAAAACCATCATGAGCTAGGATGATGTCTTGTAAGAGGCATTGAATGCCTTTTGAATACTTTGGAGGTTAACTTGTTGAAAGTTAGATAACCTTTAAGTATCATGTAAGAGCCTTGCAAAATTTGGAAGACTCAACAAGTTAACTTGTTGAAGAAAATAAAGTCTTAAATTTATTTAGAAGAATTTCTTCCAAAATTGGAGAAGTGACTCCCCCAAATTTAGGGATGTGACATTAATAGAAGAATTAGGCTAATTAATGAGGGATTAGAGAGGTTCTATAAGAATATTAGCACGCTAATGGAAAATGTAGGAGAATTCAAGTGGAGGGAAATAGGCATTTTTAGATAAAATAAAAGATTTATTTTAGCCAAAAGGGGTGCAACTTGCATTTGTGGGATTTTGCAAGTGGGGGGACTATTCACAAATAAATAATGATTTATTTAAATGCAAAGGGATTTTTTTAATCAAATGTCAATTCAATTAAAAGGGAAAAAGAGAGTTTTAATTAAATAAATAAGATTTATTCAATTAAATGGCTAAAGGGTACTTAATCAAACTTTAGTTTAATTAATAGGTTAGGCTATAAGAAAAGGATTTTAATCAAATCTTTAATTTGATTAATAGGTTGATTGGAAGAATTGGGATATTAATTAAACCTTAGTCTAATTAATAGGTGAATAAATGATGAAAATTCATTTAATTAGTTGTGCAAGTTTTAGGTGTCTACATTTTGCCCCTCTTTGAAGTGACGTGTGACCACATGTTGATTCAAAGAAAACACTCGATATGTCACCAAAATTCTTGATATGGTGTTGTCGTCAAAATTTTCCATATGAAGCCCTGGATATGAAGAATTGATTCGATATGAGATTCAATGATAAAACTGATGTAGATATGAAATTGATGTCAATATGCCCCCTCGGGAGATAAATTGAGAAAAATTACGATTTTCGATGTAGTGTCGCGATGCACGATGATTTTTGAAATTTTTGGACGATTTAATTTTTTTTAATTTCTTGATTTTTTTGGGGAATTTTTTGATATTTATCTGCCGATAAATGTTATTGAAAAGAATAGATTAAAATGATGAAGATAATAGGTGGGCATAGTGCGTACATTCCCCACATGTCCATCGAGGCACCACAGTCGCCTACGTCAGCATATAGGCTATATAAACCCTCAAGGGCCCATTTCCACCTCATATGTGCACTTGGCGTTTGAAGAGTGGATCTTGGAGAGGAGAGAAGAAATGCCCCCCCTATCACAAGAATTGATTCAAGAAGGTCAGGTTCTACAATCGACCAACGGAGTATGACCTACTAGTAAGTTCGAATTTCTAACCCTCTCGTATGATTTTTCCCAATTTGTTTCATGTTTTTCGATGAATTTTCAAGTTTTTCACGTAGTCATACTACTAGGTTTTTATTTTTTTTCGTTGAGTTTCTTTTCGCACATATGAATTTTCCTGTAGCACATATGTTAAGTTTTGTAGCACATTTGTTAACTGTATTAGTGCATATGTTAAGTTGTACAATGCATATGTTTGATATTTGAGCGTATTTGTTTACTGTTATAGCGCATTTGTTGATTGTTTTAGCGCATATGAAACAATTTTGAATTTTTTGAAAATTTTGACATTTTTTACATGTGTAAATTAGATTTTTGGCTAGTTATGATGTTTTGCACCTTGTCGATGTGTTGATATGAGTTGATTATGTTTGTTGAGATGCGAGATGTCAAAAAGGTCTAGGGTCGATATGAGTCATTTGTTCGATATGAGTCAAATGTCAATATGGTTCAAATTTTGTTGATAGGGGTCAAACTTGGTCAATAGGGGTCAAACTTGTCGATATGGGTCAAACTTTATCAATATGAGTCAAACTGATTCGATATGGGTCAAACTAATTTGATAGGGGTCAAACTTGGCGATATGGGTCAAACTTGGTGATATGCATCAAAATTGTCGATAGGGGTCAAACTTTGTTGATATGAGTCAAATTGATTTAATATGGGTCAAACTTGGCGATATGGGTCAAACTTGTTGATAGGGGTCAAACTTTGTTGATATGAGTCAAATTGATTCGATATGGGTCAAACTTGTCGATATGGGTCAAACTTTGTTGATAGGATGCTTGATATACGTCCTGGATTGATTGATTCAATTGATTGCGATATGATACTTGATTTTATATGATGCTTGATTTCGATATGTTTCTTGATTTCAATATGAGACTTGATGCGATATGATACTGTGAGTTCGATATGATACTTTGATTTCGATATGAGACTTTGATTTTGATATGATGTGTAATTGTGATACGATAGGTTAAAGTAAACCCACCTAGTTTTTGAGAGTATGTTTGGAAACCCTTTGTGTGATATTGTGACTGTCATCACTTGATAGATGCCCATTTGATTGAGTCTAGATGTTTAATTCCCCAGGATGGATAAAATGATATGGTTGTGATGTGTTGAAATAGGAACCCTTACACATTATTTAGCTTCGGGAGAGATACCCGAAGACACTCTCCATGCGAGGATGATTGACTGATGACGATCGAGTGGTGCTCGAGGCTTGCAGATTGATACACCTGCTACACATGACTTCCTACTAGAAGAACAAAGCACTTCTGGCGACTTTGGTTGAGCGATGGCACAATGATCATAACACCTTTCACTTGTCAACAAGAGAGATCATAGTCACTCCTGAGGATGTTTATCGGATTCTCCAGATTCTAATCACCGAAGAGCTAGTAGTATATGATGTTGAGGAGGTTGGCGGGATCGATGCACTGCGAGAGATTTTTGGTGATCCCCACATTGCTGGATATTCAGTGCCTTGGCAAGATATGGTGGACATATATGGCCCACTCCCCTCAGTTGTAGCTGGATTGGTAGATGGTTCCCTTTTGCCGGATAGGAGATCACATGGGTTATCAGTTGGATGGGGTCGTGTGTTACGATGGATGGTTCGGTAGAGGACCCGATATGCATGGGGCATCCAATTATTAACAATTTAATATTCAATGTACTTTAAATCCACTCTCAAAATAGGGTCTAACAAGCTATCAAGAGTTTACATTTTATCAATATATTGAAACAAAATAAGTGACTAATAGTTTAGAAATCAACTCGTTATATTAAGAGTTCCATATACACAATGATTCAAAAATCAGCATATTATATAATTCACTGTTGAGGTAGGATTTCACAGGATACAACATGAATTTAGATTTCATCAAATGCAATACTTTGGAAGACTTTCAGTGATTAATGAATAACATTTTAAAAATGATTTCCTTTGATGATATTCAAATATTAAAAAAAATTAAATTAGATTGATAGAGATTTTTTTGGAGGTTCCTTTTAATCTAACCAACTCTAAAGATGCCATAAATTATTGTTAACAAATATAGATAGATTGTTATATTCTTTCTAATCATGTAATAGACATGCAAAATATTAAAGAAAAACAAATTCACATAATTTATCTAACTCCTTTTTGTGTAATCAATCATATAGCTCTCATGATAGCAAGGATGTTGTTGCTATGTTCCCTTCTAAGAATTAGGGTTTCTAACAATGTCATTGTAGGTCTCCACATGTAGAGTGATTTTTCTCATTGGTGGCGATCTTCTCTTTTGTTGGATCCTTCATGTTTTTCCTCAAAGTGTTTCAAACTTAATGCATATGGCTTGTTCATAGTTAAGTGATGGTGCTTTAGTTTAGGGAGGCGACAAAAAAGGTGCTGGCCCTATTGCACATTATGATAGTGTCATTGGTGGAAGAAACTTGGAAAGGTAGGGTTTTCCAAAGGGTGAACCTATGGTAGATAGGCTATCAATGTTTTTTATGCTGAAACTATCAATGAAGTGAAGGAGATCAAGTTATATACCTGGTTGTAGCCCCACCTAGTTCAAGCCAAGAAATAAACCAAATTTTGATAAAATAGAAAAATCTAATTAGTAAAAAAAAATCATATACCTCTTGTGTAAATTAAGTTATTGTCTTCATATACAAATGTAATTACTTAGAGATTCATTTTCAAAGCCCATCAAAATAGTTTAACAAATTTTGTCAAACACACAACGAACAAGCACAATCCCAAACATGTCAACACAAATTTCCAAATGGTATATGTTTATAATAATATTTACACTTGCAGAATACCTTGAGTAGGCTTCAAATGGCCCAACTACTCACTCGCATACCTATCTTTCTTATAAAAGCATTGCTCTATTTTTTTGGGTCAAACAACTCATCTTGGAAGTGGGTATAACCCTTATGTTTCTTGTTCCTTCACCATACCATTTTTTGCTCCATTGATAGCCCAAAGGATTTTGTGCTTTTCCGAAACACTTCCCCCATATTTTCTTCACTAATGCCATGATTTATTAGATTGATGCAAGGGCATTATTTCTCCTAAAATTTTATTTATTTATTTATGTCTTTGGGTTACTTTCTAGGTGATTTTTCTTTCTATCACCAAATAGGCAACCAATAAGACATAGTAGCAGTTTTTAGTTTCACATGGTGGTAGTTTCAAGTTTTGGAGTTTGTTGTTTCCTTTTGTTTATGATAACATCGAGGAGGGAGAGCCTAGGGGAAAGGACAAATGTCAAGAGGTATCGATAGGATGGGGGTAATGGAAAACAAATGGAAGTAGAGTGGGTATGATTTGGGAGGACTTGAAGAAATCTGAGTTGTTTGTAGTTTGTTCAATTGACCAATGTATTGGTCTAGAAATGTATCCAAGGATGGAAGAGGGTTGGTCCCAAAACTTGTAAAATTTTCTAACAAGAATAAATGAATATTTGTCTTTCTTTGTCTTGTTCTATAATTATTTTGTCCATCATAGAATTGTAGTAAAGACAATTGGATTGGTTGAATGCTCAGTTGAGTCTCCAATAATTTGTAAATCTCTATCTTGTAATTTTTGTCACCTAGGTTGGAGTAGTCATCCAAGTCCATTAAAGATTTTTATGGCAATTGACTATTCATATATTTTTTTTTTCAAGATTTTATCACTATTTTAGACAGTTGCCATTTCCGTTTGTAATAGTTTAGTGTTGGGACAACATCGTTTGATATCAGAGCCTTAAGAGATTGGGAGATTATGGAGTGAGCAATATGCCACCAACAAGAATGAACAAAGGAGGTCGTCAAAGAGGCCAAGAAGATAGAATATTTAAAATGTTGCAAAATATCACAACAAGGTTGGATTCTATGGGGCATGCACAAAGAAGAGGAGTGGTGATTGATGAGGGTAGTAACATGGAAGAAGAAGAGGAACCCCAAGTCAATGATAATGCTTTTGTAGAACCAGTTGGAGATGATGAAAGATTAATAAGAGCAATCATGAGTGCAGGAGCCAAGCCAAAAGTAGAGGTTTCCACTTATTTTGGAAGTCTCAAGGGAGAGAAAATCATCAATTGGATTAATGAAATTGACAAATATTTTAACTATGTAGGAGTTGCAAAAGAAAAGAGAGTTAAGTTGGCTTGTACAAGACTCAAAGGTCACATTGAAATGTGTGAGATTATGTTCAATCAAAGAGATGGAAGAAGAATAAGGAAAATATAAAATCTTGGTATAGAATGTTTGCTAAGTCGAAGGCCAAGTTCCTTCTGGATGATTATGAAACCAATATTTTCAAAAGATTGCAAAACCTTAAACAAAAGGATATGTCTATAAAATACTATACCAAAGAGTATTACAAATTGGTGATATGATCTGGCCATAGTGAAGAGGATTTTGAGAAAGTAGCTAGATATGTGAATGGGTTGAAGTCTAGTTCCCAGGATGAGTTGAGTCTTGTATCCCTAGATCACTAGAGGAAGCCTACCAATTTTCCATTAAGGTAGAGAAGAATATCATGAGGAAGCAAATAAAACTAGAAAAAGGTAGAGGAAGAGGCTAAGGAGGAAGATGATAGTATGGTAATATAGAATAGTAGCAACATCAAGATGAGGAAACTAGTAATTCTATTGGACCAACCAATCAAGAAAAAAGAGGTAGATCATTTGGAAGAGATGGTTATCAAGGAAGAAGAAAAGGTTTCTTGGGTAAATTTATGTAAGTGCAATCAATATGCTGGTCAGAAAAGTTGAGAGTTTCTTGAGTTTCTACAAGAAGGATGAAAAAGGCTTGAAAGGAACAATTAGATTGTGCAAGAAGATCGAGAAATTGCGGGATAATCTTCTCATCAAAATGAGGAACTTGAGTTTGGGGAGTCTATGTTGTTAAAAAGAGTAATTTTGAAGCTACCAAAGGAAAGTCAAGAACTAATACAAAGAAGAGCTTTATTCAAAACAAAGTGTAAGTCAAAAGTTAAGTTTTTCAAACTTATTGTAGATAGTGGTAGTACTGATAATCTATTGGTTGTTGAAATGGTAGATAAACTAGGTCTTAAAAAGATTAAACATCCTACACCTTACAAAGTTTCTTGGTTACAAAAGGGGCATTAATTATTGGTAAATGAGCAAGATTTGGTTGGATTTCATATAAGAATCTATAAGGATAGTGTCGCGTGTGATATCATGCCTATGGATGTGTGCCACGTGTTACTTGGTAGACCTTAGCAATTTGACTAAAATGTGGTGCATGATGGTAGATAGAATACTTATACTATTGAGAATGATGGAACTAAACATACCTTGTTGCCTTTAAAAGAGCTAAAATAAGACAACCATGGTGGAAATAATAAGATAATGTTAGTAAGTGGGAAAGAGTTTGTATATGGTGAGGAGAAAGATGATGTTGCAATAGCAACCAAGGAGGTGTTTCTTCATTTTTTTGAATGTTGCAAGGTGTGAATGATATCAATTTGCACATAGGACAACCAACATGAGAAGAGGATAACCAATTTATAATAGATAAGCAAGAAGCACATGTTGAGGTGGCCTTAAAGATTGGTCATAGCCTTCATGGACAAAGTATGGAGATAAAAAAACAACATACAAAAGATGATATGTTATGAACAAATTGCAATCGTTGAGGAAGAGTGACTTGCACAACTTCACAACAAAGGGTGAAAATGTAATATCTCAGTGTTCATAATTCTTTGATACAAACCGAAGTTGATTTACTTGAATCTACAATGATTTAAATGGAGTTGTATGAGGGAACCAAACATCTTAGTGCAATAGTGGGGAAAGCAAACATTTCTAGCACAATGGGTGTTGTCTCAAATTTTGTTTATATTGATGATAGAATTCTCTTGTAACGTGTGCAAAGAATTTGAAAGGTGCAAGAACGAGAGGCTATAGATAATGCAGACAATACTTAGGAGTAGAAGATTAATTCATGGTGGACCTAGCTCCACAAGTGAACATGACCCGAACTTAAATTCATCTCACTATGTAAAGATGACTCTATTCTGCTCACATGCTGGAAGAAACAAAATAAGTAAATTGATCAAGGTGATGATTCCAAGCATAAGGGGGTATGTTGCAAGTTGGTGACAAATTTGAAGGGTAGTCCTACTACCCAACTCCCTTTGCGAGCTATGTTAACAAACTCCTCACCCAGAGAGCCTGATGCAGGGGAATCTTTTCTACTTAAACTTTGTGCTTTATTTATTTATGTCTTTGTGTTGATTTCTACGTCGTTTTTATTTCTATCACCACATGGGAAGGCAATAAGACATGTTGGCCTAGTTTTAAGTTTGACATGGTGGTAGTTTAATTTTTTGGAGTTTTATGTTTTCCTTTTGGTTGTGGTAACACCTAGGAGGAGGGAGAGCCCATGGGAAAAGAAAAAAGTGGACGGGGATCGATAGGACAGGGGTGAATGGGAAACAAATGGAAGTAGAGTGGGTGTGAGTTGGGAGGACTTGAATAAGTTTGATTTGTTTATAGTTTGTTCAATTGACCAACATCTTGGTTTGAAATTGTATCCAAGGATGTAAGAGGGTAGGTCCCAAATCTTGTAAACTTTTCTGGTAGGAATAAACGAATATTTCTATTTCTCTTTTCTGTTCTATAATTCCTTTGTCTAGCATAGAATTGTAATTAAGACAATTGAATTGGTTGAATGCTCCATTGAGTCTCCAGTAATTTGTAAATCTTTGTCTTTTATTTTCCTGTCACCTAAGTTGGAGTAATTGGTCTTCCATTAAAGATTTTGTGGCAATCAATAGTTAATATTTTTTCTTTTTCAAGCTCCTATCATTGTTTTAGACAATGATCATTTGCATTTGCAATAGTTTGATGCAAAGACCCCATCACAAATAAAAAAACGCACTGTTCAAACATGTCTATTACCTAGAAAACAAAAAGAAACCTTAGCCAAAGGAAATTAAACATGCTATAACTAAATACCTAGCAAGAGGGAGAGCTTGTGGGAAAAGTTAAAAGTGGAGAGGGATCGATAGGATAGGAGGGAATGGAAAACAAATGGAAGTAGAGTGGGTGTCAGTCAGGAGAACTTGAAGAAGTCTGAGTTGTCTGTAGTTTATTCAATTGACCAACGTCTTGGTCTGGAAATGTATCTGAGGATGTAAGAGGGTTGGTCCCAGTTCTTGGAAACTTTTTTTGGTAGGAATAAATGAATATTTCTCTTTCTATGTTCAGTTCTATAATTTTTTTTTGTCCATCTTAGAGTTGTAGTAAAGACGGTTGGATTGGTTGAATGCTATGTTGAGTGTCCAGTGATTTGTATATCTCTGTCTTTTCATTTCCTATCACCGAGGTTGGAGTAGTCATAATTCCATTGAAGATTTCTGTGACAATTGACTGTTAATATTTTTGCTTTTTCAAGCACCTATCACTGTTTTAGACAGTGATCATTTGCATTTGCAATAGTTTTTGTGCTGGGACCCCATCACAGATTAATAGAACCACTGTTCACACATGTCTGTCAGCTAGAAAAAAAACAAGAAACCCATAGCCAAAGGAAATTAAAAAGGCTATTACTAAATGCCAAATGGGACATTTAAACAACTATTTTGTTATTTGGATATCCGAATCTCCAAATAATAGTGTGGGCTCTTATTAAAACATCTGAGAGACATGCGGTAAACTTAGAATGTACAAATATGAAATATTTTAAATTTTAAATTACGTAAAAACACCTACCCAATTATGGATGTAGGCTACCCATTGGACAAACCGAGGCACAATTTGACCGTACAGATACCCAGATTTAATGAAAAGGGTCATGATTAAATTGAAGAATACAAGCAAGAGATGAGGCATCCATTGAAATAGGAATTGGCATGGCGATCTACCCACCGAAACAGAAATGCAGTCAAATTGAATATAACAACGAAGAAGGTGACCTAGATAAATCCTTATATTCTCGGTAATCATATCGAGTTGATGGTTCCCTGGATCAGATCGACGTTGATGGGATGGCACAGCTGTATGGACCTTGATGAGATTATTTGTCCCACTCCATACAGAGGTACGATAGATGAGATGGATAGCCGGCCCAACTCGGGAGATATAGATAGCCCGATTCAACTATATCCAATCTATAGCTGCCCCGCCCCCAGATATAGATATCAAGAGTGCCTCGATCTCTCGAACTAAACTCTATCTATAGCCGCCCCGCCCCCAGATATAGATATCGGAGAGTTCCCCCCCCGGGTGGGGGGAATAGCAGTAGATTGATATATTCTATCGCCTCGATCTTTCGCCATATATGGAGATTGAATACGTGATATCCTCGACCGACTATCTATAGTTCATAGTTGGGGGCCTCCCCTCGACACGATCTGGGCTGGCGGTCCCCTACGCCCTTGAATCTTATCTAATTATCTCCCATGAGAAAGGGGTCATTTCTAGATCGAATTGATGGTTCATACAATATCATTCCGAAATAGCCAACTTTAAATCACACACTAAGCAGCTTAATCACCAACTACTCTCACCTACTATGCCTCCGTAGACTGCTTTTCCCCTCCACTACTGTGTCTTCAACTCCTCATGTCTTCTGAAATACGCGTATAGGACAGATTTAAACATTCTATAAATTTTGAGGACAATATTTTTTCTCAGATATTTCCTTGCTAAGTTTGTAACTGTATTAATACGTGTGTTTCTTTTCTTTACAAAAACATATACTGTAACATAGTCTTTTCTTGTAGCTGGGATATGTATAGAAGATTGTAGAAGTTTGTAGAAGACATACTTGACAACAAATAATAACTAGAATTGGGGTAGTTTTTGTGTGTGCTGAGAAAGATAAAATGATATGAAAAGTTTGATAGTTGTTTGTAACAGTAGGGGACTCTATTTTTGAATATATGTCAAAGGGCAAAAGGAGAATAACTCAATATAATGAAGCAGGTTATTGTATGATTTTGAAAAATGTTAAATTAGAAATATTTCTCCAGTTGTTTATAGTCATATCTCTGTTATTAAAGATCTATGTTTTTATTTTGCTTTTCTATATCTTTTCCTTTGCTTCTTAGTCCATCAATGGTATCGGAGCTTAAGGTTAGTGGGTCGAATATTTCAAAGGTTTTGCAAGGAGATTAAAGGTTTTTTTCAAGAAATATATTTGTAGTCAACAATGACAACTCCCAACACAAGCTTGACAAATCCACAGATTCTTCAGTTCAATGGAAAAAAATATGATTACTGGGCAATCACAATGAAGGAATTGTTTTGTGCACAATATTTATGGGAGTTTGTTGAGAATGGCTACCAAGAACTAGTAAATGCAGTAGCATATAATGCATTAACTCAAGCAAAGAAAGACATATTGAAGGAAAATAAAAAGAAAGATTCAAAAACCCTCTTCTTCATCCTTCAAGGAGTGAATGAAAGCATTTTTCCAAGGATTCAAGCAACAAAAAAGTCAAAACAAGCATGGTATATTCTTCAAACAACCTATGAAGGAATGAAAAATGTGAAAATAGCTAAGTTGCAAATGTTAAGAAGGGATTTTGAGACCATCTACATGAAAGAATGAGATACAATAGACTCATTTTTTACTCAAATCATTGGATTGGTAAACCAAATTAGATCTCATGGTGAAACCCTTGAAAAGAGGAGAGTGGTTGAAAATATTTTGAGAAGTTTACCTAAGGTTTGAATCTATTGTGGTGGACATAGAAGAGACTAATAATATTTCACAATTTTCAGTTGATGAACTACATGCATCACTTTTTTCTCATGAGCATAGGTTGAGTAGGTCAACAAATTAAAATTTGGAGCATGCATTCAAGATACAAGTTTCAATCAGCCATGGTAGAGGCAGTGGAAGAACAAATTTCAGAGGCAGAGGAAGAAATTCATATAGAGGTGGAAGAAACAACCCATCAAACTCAACTGGAAGAGGTAGCAACCCTTCAAGCTCAAGTGGAAGAGGCAACTATCAAACATCAACTCAAAATCAACCTCGAAGCCAAAGGTATGACAAATCCTCAATCCAATGTCATTATTGCAAGAAATTTGGGCATTATTTAAGTGAATGAAGAAAGAAGCAATATGATTCTAGGCAACAAAGTGCAAATTTTTCCAAGGAAAATAAAAATCAGGATAATATGTTCATAGCTTGCAATGTTGCACAAGAAAGTGAGAAAGACATATGCTTTTAGACTCGGGTTGTAGCAATCATGTGACTAGAAATTTGGAATAATTTTCTAATTTGGATGAGAGTGTAAAATCAAATGTAACATTGGGGAATGCCAACAAAGTTTCAATTATGGGTAAAGGAAGTGTAAACACTCTAACCAAAAAGGGGGAATTTTTTATTTATTTTAGATATGCATTTTGCTCCTGGGCTGAAACATAACTTAATGAGTATAGGGCAACTTATTCAAAAGGGGTATAGCGTCTATTTCAAAAACAAAGAATACACAATTTTAGATAAATTTCCAAACAATCAGCTCATAGAAAAAGTTCAAATGAGCAACAATCGATTGTTTCCCCTAAGACTAAAACTAGATTTGAAGGTGGGATTTGCCCAAGGACAACCTTCAAAGAACTCACAAGGTGAAGAAAAAAAGCTACAACAGTCACACAAGCAATATTTCAAGCGGAAATTAAGGATGAAAATTGGTTATGGTATCTAAGATTTGGGCATCTCAGCTTTGGAAGTTTAAATTTATTGCATAAGAAGAGAATGGTGAAGGGGATTCCACTAATAGCAAAACCAAATAGAATATGTGAAGGATGCATTTTGGGTAAACAAAATAGAGAATCATTTTCAACAGGAAAGTCAATAAGGGCAAACAAATTGTAATGCCCACTTTCTATCCAAGCGAACATTACCAAAAAGAAACAACAATTTTTTTTTTAAATTTTAAACATAATTAACATAACATTTCAATGGAAATGCAACTCCCATAATGTACACACTAAAAAGACACAACGATACATAAAATAATTACACTATACTTTTTTATTTTTATCATCTCCTTTTCATCACAACATAATACAATGCAAATCTTCAAGGAATAGTAGTAACTAACGAGTAACTAACGAGTAACCATTTCAAATAGAATTAAATGATAAACATTAACTTTCTAAATTCACTAGTTTACAACACAACCTACCTCCTCCTTACCCGAGATTTCTCTTGCATTCCTTCACGATGTAAATACCTTGCTTCTAGCACCTACACCTACAAGGTGTCTATATGTCTAGAAGTTTAAACCTAAGATCAATGGATAGTTAGACATATGATATTATGATTCATTACCTTAACCAGATCAATTTTCAACAATCACCCACTATATTACAAAGATGTATAGAGAATGCATAAGATTGGGAAGGAGTGTCAAGATCATACAAAACTCGAACAAGCAAAAACTAAGGGCCAGACCTAATGTCTCGGGGGCTAATCATAGATGGCCTTGCCTATGTGGAGAAACATAGACTTTGTAGTTCGGAAAAACAATTTATAACCCATCTAATATGATGGTATAAGAGTGGGTATGCAAAGGTATTTCTAATAACAAAAGAGTTCACTAGCCTTCAACCTTCTACACACATGAGGGAATTAACATTTCTAACTAAGCAAGTAGAAGATCTATTAAAATATAGACTAGAGAGCAAGTCTAGCAAAACCACTATAGTAGCATTCACAAGTCCCTAAGTTGCAAGGCATCGATTTAACTTAGGAATGAGTAGCATGAATTAGAACTAACCTTACCCAAGTAACCATTAACCCAAAAACTCTTTTATTTAACACCAACTACCATGGGATAGGAAAGTATTACATCCAAATCACTAGATTCTTCCACCCAGTTTACCTCTTCCAAAATATAGACAAGTATAATGTATGATTTCAAAGTCCATACTTTTATGGATGAAACTAATTTAATTTCTTTGAATACAATTAACATTATTACTCAAAATATAATAACAATATCCATAATCATTGTGCATTCCAAGAAAATAAATGAATTAACCCTTTAGAGGTTTCATTCTTTTATATCATTCGAAAGTTGAACAAGGTTTTCTAAGGAAGAAATTACAATCCTTCTAGTATGACTAAATCAACTTAGGGCTATGTTAAGAAGCTCAGTCCCTTAACCGTTCCTTAACCAACTTGAATTCAAGGACATTTTTTTAGGAGACAAGACCATATATGCTTAAAATAATTAGCAACGAAATTATGTAGAAGTGTATACTATAATGTTTATAACTGAATACAATAAAATAATAAACTATTTTATCAAAATTTAAGTCAAATTATCATCATCTATTCTACAATATCTCTACGTAATGTCAACATTCACCTATTGCATGACACTCTCATATCAACTTTGTTTGAAAATGGATACAAATATCAATAATAAAAGAAATGTTGACACAACAAATGTAGATTGTCTAGACAAACTGAAAGTCCCAAACTCCTTAAAACTAATAACAAATTACTACATAGTTTCTGTAAAGTATATTCAATTTCTATTGAAGAACAAGTTTAAAACTAGTAATGCTATGTGATTGCAATTTATTATTTTGTGTCTAACAATTCTGATTTATTTATGTGCAGATTGTGGGAGAGAGATCATTTAATATTTTCTATGACTTATCCAAATGAATTCAGTTGGTATATATATCATTTAGGCAACCGGTCAATAGGTGTATTGACCGGTCATGCCTTTTAGGCATGACCGATCAATGCACCCATTGATCAGTGCCTTTTCAATATATGTTTGTTTTATCTCTTAACAAATACTATAATGAATCGGTTCATATAAACCCCGATAATCATATTGCAAATCATGACTAGGATTGGTGCCTTAATGCACCCGATAACCAAAGGTGCATTGTATATTTGAATCGGCGCTCTATTAACAACATCATTTAGTTAAGTCCGATACACGTTGCAATATTATTAAGTTCGATATATGGATTATTATCAACAACAAGATAAGTATTGTCAGCATGATTAAACAGTATAAATAACAACATATATAAGTATGGTTTTACTTATCTTGCAGGAGCTATAATGCATTAACACTCCCTCTTAGCTCTGGAAGATAGGTAACCTACATCACATTTCTCTTTCATAACAAAGACAATGTCAGTCATCAAAATCTATATCATGTGAAATATAATCAAAACATATGATATGAAAAATTAAAGAACATCACTTGAGCATGTTAATAAAGTATCACCTAAGCATGTGATACAAATATTTATCAAGATATCACCTAAACATGTGATATCTGTATTGCCTAAACATGCAATACTTTTAAGGATAATCCATATGAGAAGTGTTAAGTTCTCATCATATCCAAGTTGTGATAAGTGCAATAACATTTTATAAATGTTTCTCACAACACAGTCATGACACATCCATGACTTACCAGAGATCCAACATGATCACTGGTTGAGATATCACCTAAGCACGTGATATCAGTATTGCCTAAACATGCAATACAAGGATAACCATATGAGAAGTGTTAAGATTCTCATCATATCCAGGTTGTGATAAGTGCAATAACATTTTATAAATGTTTTATCACAACGCAGTCATAGAACATCCATGACTTACCAGAGATCCAAAATGATCGCTGGTTTGACTACCATAAGATCGTCACCTTATGATGTCTACATACAAGTGTTCAGTATCTGAGAGATCGTCACCTCTTAGATATGAACACAGGTGGCAATGAAAACCAAAGATTGTCCAAACATGACAAAGAAGTTTGCACATTAAACATCTTAAATATATGTAAGTATAGATTTACAAAGCAGATTACCTTTCTATCATACCTAAGCCCTTTCTGAAGTGATCAACCTTCACTCTGGAAAGAGGTTTGGTCAGAATATCTGCAGTTTGATCTCCTGTACACACATATTCTAATTTAATCACATTCCTGTCAACCATATCTCACACATAATGGTATGGAATCTCAATATGTTTGGACCTGTCATGAAATATCGGATTTTCAGAGAGTTTTATGTAGCTTTGATTATCACACTGAATAACTATAGGTTTCATAGGTTCTCCAAACAATCCCACAAGAAACTTCCTAAGCCATACTGCCTCTCGGGCAGCCATGGAAGCTGCAATATATTCAGCCTCAGTGGAACTCTGAGCTACTAAAGATTGTTTTCTGCTGATCCAGGATATCATGGCTGAACCTAAACTGAAGCAACACCCTGAAGTTCTCTTTCTGTCAATCACACTACTAGCCCAATCTGAATCTGTAAATCCATGTAGGTCTATGTCAATTTTCTCATATTTAAGACCAAGCTTTAGAGTACCTTGTAAGTATCTCATTATATGTTTTACTGCAACCAGGTGTATCTCCTTAGGTTCACACATGAATTGACTTAGAGCATTAACAACATAACAGATATCTGGCCTTGTATTTACCAGATACATCAGGGACCCAATCATCTGCCTATATTGAGTAGGGTCAGTGGGTTTTGACTTTGCTGCTGCTTCTTTAAGTTTATGGAAGTTGGTTTCCATAGGAGAGGTCATGGGCCTGCAGTTTAGCATTCCGAATCTCGTCAATATGTCCAAGGTGTACTTCCCTTGATTCAGTATAATATTATCAGGATTCTGCCATACTTCCAATCCTAGGAAGTAATGAAGAAGCCCCAAGTTCTTCATATCAAATTCTATGGATAGATCTTTCTTGAATTGATCTATTAGGTGATCATTTTCTATGATTAATAAGTCATCAACATATAAAATCAATATTAGCATATCACTTTTATTTCTTTTGAGGTAGAGATTAGGATTTGCATCATTCTTAGAGAAACCTAGCTTTGAGAGATAGGTGTCAATTCTTTCATACCAAGCCCTGGGAGCCTGTTTGAGCCCATAGAGAGCTTTCTTGAGTCTACACACATGAGACTCTGTATCATGAATTTCAAACCCTTCAGGTTGCTCTAAGTAGACTTCTTCTGAGATCTCGCCATTTAGAAATGCTGTCTTTACATCCATCTGATGTACCTTCCACCCCTTTGCTGCTGCAATGGCTAGTACAATTCTTACTGATGTATACCTGGCAACAGGTGCAAATGTCTCTTCATAATCTATTCCTTCCTTTTGTGAAAACCCTCTAGCTACAAATTTGGCCTTGTGCTTTTCAATACTGCCATCTGCAACATGCTTAATTTTAAACAACCATTTAGAAGACACAACAGATTTCTTGGTTGGTCTAGGAACAATCTCCCAAACATCATTCTTCATAATGGACTGATATTCTTCAGACATGGCATCTTTCCATACTTGATGTTTGCGTGCATCTGATACATTGTTTGGTTCAGCTTTAGAGAGATCATTCATAAGGGCAACATAGTTGGTGAACCTTTTAGGCGTCTTGCTTTCCCTGAAGGTTCCTGATGGAGCAGTGAACTTCTAAGCTTCTGCTATAGTTTTGGTGGCCCATAGTGGTCTTTTCTTGAGTTTTTCTATAAGAGGGTTTTGTCTTTCCCCTACAATTTCCTCAAGATACTCCCTCTGAAGCTCAGAAGTAGGATCTTCTACTAGGTTAGAAGTAGGATTATAGATTTCAAGTTCTATTGTATTTTGGGCCCTTTTGAAGGCTAAATCTTCTTTGAAGATTACATCCCTACTGAGTTCAATATTTTTCTGCCCTTGTACATAGATTTTGTAAGCTTTAGAAGTTTCACTATATCCTACAAGTATTCCCCTTTTTCCAAAGGGCTCTAGTTTTAATCTTTTCTCTTTAGGTACATGTATATAGATAGGACACCCAAATATCCTAAGGTGGCTGATATCTGGCTTTGTTTTGGTAAAGACTTCCTTAGGGGTTTTATCTTCAAGGTGTGAATGAGGACATCTGTTTTTTATGTACACAACAATGCTAGTTGCTTCTGCCCAAAGATTCAAGTTTAGATTTTGATCTAGTATCATAGCTTTGGCAGCTTCTACTATGGTCCTATTTTTTCTTTCAGCTACTCCATTTTGTTGAGGGTTATAAGGTATTGTTAACTCCCTCTTAATCCCAGAATTTTAACAAAAATCTTTAAATAGTTTTGATGTGTATTCCCCCCCATTGTCAGTTCTTAGGGTTTTAATTTTGTTTTCTGAGAGGTTTTCTGTTAAAGTTTTAAACTCTTTAAATCTACTTAGGATCTCTTCTGAATCTTTACATTTCAAAAAGTAGATCCAAGTCTTCCTAGAGTAGTCATCAACAAAAAATACATAGTACAAGAATCCCCCTAGAGAGGGTACGGACATAGGTCCACATACATCAGAATGAACTAATTCCAAAACTTTGCTAGTTTTCCTAGTACTATTCTGAAATGTACTTTTGGTATTCTTACCTAGGGTACATCCTTTGCATGCCTCTGAATGATATTGCTTCAATTTAGGTAGACCTGTGACAAGGTTTCCCATAGTTGACAAAGCTCTATAATTCAGATGGCCTAATCTCCCGTGCCACACTTCATTTGTATTAGTGGCTTCATGGATCAAGGCTAGATTGGGCTCTGTGCATAACTCATACAAATAGCCTTGCCTTTGACCAATGACCTTAGCGTTCTTGATGGAATATTTCTTTGGCCAAGCCAACACTTTGTTTTTGATGAAGGTCACTCTGTATCCTTGATCTTCTAGTGCTGATATGGAGATTAGATTTCTTCTGATGCCACGAACATATAGTACCCCTTCAAGTCATAATGACATGCTTGTCTTTAGTTTGATGGTGCAGGTTCCAATTCCTCTAACTAGATGTGATGAATCATCTCCGATGGTTACTTCCTCATCATCCTCCTCCATCATGGAGTCTAGTACTTCTCTAAAACTAGTGATGTGTCTGGATGAGCCACTGTCGATCACCCATGAGTTAGATTTGTTTGAAGCATGGCTTGTAAGTGCTAAGTAGAGGACATAGTTCTCGGAGTCATTTTCTCTTTTGGATTTCCTCACTATGGCAAATGTGGCTTGCTTTCCTTTCTTTGGGCATTTTGCAACATAGTGTCCGAATTTGTCACACCTATAACATTGAACATGTGATAGGTCTTTCTTTGTAGTGTTCTTGCCTTGATGAGCTTTTCTCTTCCTAAATTGCTTCTTCTTGAACTTTTTATTAGTGTTTGTATTTAGGACTTGCAAGTCTTCGTCTATATTCTTCTGTTTTATTCCTACCTTGTTCAATCTTGATTCTTCTTATAGACAGTCATCTCTTAATCTTTCAAACTTGGGATATTTAGACCTAGCATTGATGCCTTGGACAAATGTGTTCCATCCACTAGGCAACCCATCTAGAGCAATGAGTGTTAACTCTTTGCTTTGGATCTCGTATCCAAGGGAAGCTAAGTCATCTCTTAGGCTTGATATCCGCATAAAGTAGGAGTTAATTGTTTCCCCTTTGTTCATACTGATATGATTGATCTCTCGTTTCAAAGGCAGAGTACGACTTGCATTTGATATCTCAAATGTTCTTTCGAGTTCTTTGAACATTTTATAAGCCGTCTCATACTTTTTAATGATGGGCATTATGTTATTTCTTATCCCATCCACTATTATTTTAATAGCTTTTTCATTTCCCTCAATCCATGTTGATTTGTCAGGTTCATCTTCTAGTTGTGCATTTTCAGTTTGAACATATGAATCAACTTTGTTTTCTCTCAAAATCATTTTGATTCTAAACTTCCAAGCTGAAAAATCTTTGCTACCTCCAAGTCTACCTTTGAATCTGATAGCGTTGGCCATTTTAGAAATGTGATGTAGTTTATAACTTTGTTCTTGAATTTATCAAAATTGAATAGCCTTAGGTTCGATTACCCTGGCTCTGATACCATGTAAAGTATATTCAATTTCTATTGAAGAACAAGTTTGAAACTAGTAATGCTATGTGATTGCAATTTATTATTTTATGTCTAACAATTCTGATTTATTTATGTGCAGACTGTGGGAGAGAGATCATTTAATATTTTCTATGACTTCTCCAAATGAATTCAGTTGGTATATATATCATTTAGGCAACCGATTAATAGGTGTATTGACCGGTCATGCCTTTTAGGCATGACCGATCAATGCACCCATTGATCGGTGCCTTTTCAATATATGTTTGTTTTATCTCTTAACAAATACTATAATGAATCGGTTCATATAAACCCCGATAATCATATTGCAAATCATGACTAGGATCGGTGCCTTAATGCACCCGATAACCAAAGGCGCATTGTATATTTGAATCGGCGCTCTATTAACAACAACATTTAGTTAAGTCCGATACACGTTGCAATATTATTAAGTTCGATATATGGATTATTATCAACAACAAGATAAGTATTGTTAGCATGATTAAATAGTATAAATAACGACATATATAAGTATGGTTTTACTTTTCTTGCAGGAGCTATAATGCATTAACAGTTTTGACCCTTTTCATGTATTAATCTACCTATTTGTGTTCCAAAAATTGTGCATAACTATATTAGAAAGTATGCGTTTCACCCTGTCAATCATCCTACACATAAACTTACTTTGTCTTTTTCTAGAAAGAGAGATGTGACTAGAATCCTAGACAACGTGCTATGATGTTCATACTGAACAATTGTCAAAAATATGTTAGATTATTGTTCAATGAACTTCCATAGTTCATATCACCGTTCAATTAAATCCCACAGTGCAAAAAAATTCTTCGCTACAACAAAATGATAATATTACAAAAACTTTTGACAGATGTAGCTAATCCTATTTTGAAAATATAATATCCACACAAACTGTGAGCCCATTTAGAGCTTTCAACCCACCTAGGTTTTACACCCCAATCTCTCCACTATCTATTATTATCCCCATATCGTCTATCCAGTCAGATGAAATTTTATTGCACTAATTACTTCAACGAACAAAAGAATTGGTAAGTGATATTGTATGTTCCGAACTTAAAAGAGTTTGGAATACCATACTTTCTTGTATTCCAATAGTAATGTGCAATGTGTTAGACACAATGCACCACTGAGAGGGGGGTGAATCCGTGGTTCTTTAACTTTTTCCCTTTAATTGACTTATGTGTGTATACCAGTTATGGGATCTAACACAATGTAGACTTACTGGTTAGTGAGGAGACCAACACAAATGCAATCACACACAAAGGGTCATCACATAACACTATCATGTACGAGGAAAACCCAAGATGGGAAAAACCTTGGTGAGCAATGCTGCTGGAGTCTACTGCTCTAGTCTAGCCTCACAATCAAAACTCTGTTACAATGTTTATGGCTCCAACCCAAGGAGCTACAACCCCTGACTTATTTTATGGCTACAACCCAAAGGAACTACAACCCCTGATTTAGGGCACCAACCCAAGGAGCACCAACCCCTAACTTGTTTATGGGCTACAACCCAAAGGAGCTACAACCCCTACACTGAGCTACAACTGAGTGGTCTTAAATATAACATTACATACAAAATTATTGATTCTGTTACAAATGAATCTTGCAACCATTTCATATACCTTACTCTTCTGGTGAGACACTATCTCTACTACATCGGTTCACTCTTTTGTTGCTCTCATCTGCTGCTTTGTTTGCAGGTAAAATCTACCATTTCACTTCTCCTCTGTTATGCTCTATTGGATCGCCTCCTCATTGCTCTTCTCTTTATTGGTACTATACTCTATCGGTAATGTGTCTTCCTTCTCTGCAGCTTCCTTTACTTCTGCCCTATCGGTATGGACACTACCGGTTTGTCATTGATATCGGTTGAAAACTTTAATCTGGTTCTTCTTCACACTGCTCTGCTCTCACATGTAGAAGTAACACACGATCACTTTGCAACAACACTCTCTGATCTAACAGCAACAATCACTCATCCAGTGGCAACCATTTCTGATTTTGGCTTGCATATTTATAGCTTGGTTTTCCCGCCAAAAACCAATTCAAACATTGGGCGGTTAGGATTTCCTCATCAACCTTGAGGCAAACCAAATCCAATCAGAACTTGTTCGATTTGATCTACCAGACAGCCAACTGTACATCTCCACCATGGTTGCGCCTTCCAATACACGTTTTCCAAATATGGAAAACTCGGCCTTGTATCTCGACCTGCATTTGTCAAACATCCATTAATACCTTTATTGTTTCTTCCCCGAGGTCTTCTCATAGACTGAATTTCTTTCTTTGATCCAAGTGCCAACTACTCCCTGATTTGTCACAGTCGCTCATTCTTCCTCGAGCCGCACACTTCTGATCCGATCCACAAATCACGAGATCCATATTGAATGCACAACAATAGAGACACCTATCTCTACACGACACTCCATCGACCACTACATGCTTTCCATATCTCAACCGGTTTGTGAAGGTGACAAACTCATCACTCTTCATTTGTACTAGCATCTCAACATGCCTTCTCAGATAGTCTAGTGCATATCCCCGATTTCATGTACTTGAGGCATTCCTTTGATTCACCGGTAGATCTAGTGTAAGCCTTCAAACACCTACCTTTGCCTCATCTACCTTATCTCATGGAACTATGATGCACATTATGCATAATAGGAGATAAGTTCCACTTACTGGTGAGAGTGAATCTTTGTAATCTACATCCTCAAGTGCACTCATGTGGCTTCCCTGTTTGTGCAACATTTATTCAAACAGGCACATGTGATCCGATGTAAACACTCAATGTCAGTCATCTCTTCACATGGTGACTGTATCTTCATTTGGTGGGAGTCCTGCAGTTTTGCAACCTTACAATATACTGATGACCTATTCATCCTTCTCCTCCTGTGTTGGTGTGATATTGATAACATTCCACCTCTTCATCACAAACAACCACTCAAGCACCTTACCCATCCTTCTTGTGCACTGGTCATTATCTTACCGGTTGACAACCACTCACTTGGTTGATCTGACTACTCTATGTTAGCACATCACTTACGAGTTGACATGGGTGAACTCACAAAGCTGGTTCCCACTTTTTGGTACATCCTGATTTTTGCTGAAATCATACATTTTTTGGAAAATATAATTATTTAAGCTTTAAGAGGTCCCATTTGAAGTAATTAATTGAAGAGAGTTAGATCAAAGGCTCTTAGATCAAAATTTCTTGGATAGAACCTCTCTACTTCTAAATCATACTTGCAATGGAGTCTCCTTTGCATCTATCAAATGCTGATAAAAAACCAATTTTACATTAGCTTTTGAGGGGTCAAACGAATTCATTTAGAAGTTTTGTTTTCTTAAGGATTTAGTCCTTATTATAAGCTTTCCAAATAGTGTAGTTTTTAATATATTTAAGTTTATTAATATATTTTTATTTTATTTTTTATGAATGTAGGTTTTTCACCGAACATGAACTTCTTTGTTCAATGCATTAGGAAAAATACCAAACTAATTCAAAAAAATTCTGAAAAATATCTATGCCCTAGGTATTGATGTCTTCTTTCTAACAAAAAAAATAAAACTTAATTTCGATATATATAGAGCAAGTTATGTGTTCAAACGTACACCTATATCTAAATTATAATTAGTCGGACTTCAAAACTTAATAAAATAAAAAATATTCAACATATCACTATCAAACCAACTGCATGCCCTGGGTATTGATGTTACAAACCAAAATTTAAAAGAGATAAGTTTTTATCATTTATAGAAAAAAATTTATATGTTTCGGGATGCACATCACTCTTAAAAAATGTTGTTTCCTGTAAAAAACTACTTTTGAGGGAGATGGAAAAATCAATAAAATTTTATTCAAAAAAATTTGAAAAAAATATATTTAGAATCTACAAAAAGGATGTTACAAATCACTAGTTTACATCATCTTCAAATTCTTAACGATTTAAAAGTTATAGGTGTCAGAAAGTGAAGGTTTTTTGCAAAATGTTCATCTAAGTGTCAAAGTTGGTCAAAAAGTGGGAACCAGTATTGTGAGTTCACCCACATCCTTTCCTTATTGGTGATACACGGTATCAGTAACCCGCTCATCTCATCCACACAAGTTAGGCACTAACTTGTGTATGGGTAACTTCAGTGATCATTCCTTTGAGTGGGATTGTTTGTCTTACCTTACCGGTGTCCTGCATTCTTACCTTACCGGTGTCCTGCAACACAAAGTGATATCAAAGATATCTCAACCTATATTCCTCCTTGACAGTATTGCACATAGCCTATTCCTCTCATACTGGTAGTCATCCCATACCGATTGACATCAATGACAACCCAATGCCAACAATCTCCCCCTTTGGCATTGATGTCAACTCATATAGTATCTGACATACTACATACTCCTTCTCCCCCTTTCTCTAATCCATGGATTCTTAACACATGTAGTATGTTACTCCTTCTCCCCCTTTCTCTAATCCATGTATTCTTAACACTTGTAGTATGCGGTATACTACAAAATCCTTCTCCCCCTTTGACAACAATGGCAAAGGGCACTGTCAGGGTATCATTCCTCCTTACATTTACCAGGAACTGACAGAGTTCTTTCAGATGAATCTCTTCCTTAGATACCAATTGTTATCAATTATTACATCTTCTCAAGTCACAACACTTGAGATGGAGAACTCAATCATCAACTGACACCAATTGAGCATGCAAATTTATATCATTTGTTAAAATACTCAATTTCAGCGGGATGTGTCAGTGAACACTACTCACCTGCCGATCAAAATGCATCACCTCATGTTTGATCCCAAATTTATTTAAAATCAAATGTGATGGTACTATCAATACAACCAGCTAAATGACAAGTAGATACCCCTTACAATGAAACTCTCCTCAATATTCCTACTGTAACTTCCATCATCTATAATTTGGGCAATCAATGCACTTACCCTTTCAAGTTCAAGCATGTTGACCTGGCATCATAACCACTTGAACTCCCCCCGAGTCATACATCTCAGGTTCTCAACTCTGGTGAGATCTAATACCGAGGCCTCCAATCACCTCCATGTACCGGTTGAGATGTGATTATGTGGTCATCTAATGATCTTTGGCTCCATCATATCCACCACAACCTATGAAATGATCCCGAGACATAGACTCCATGTTCCATGCTACCGGGGCTATTGCAATGATATCCAACCTCATTGTCTTACATAACCTGCAAGTACCTGTTAGCCTTCATGCCGATAACATCCTGCACATACCAGTTTCCAGTACCGGTTCACTATCACTACTAGAGCACCTTCTTGTGACTCCTGACCTTTGTGTCACTGTGTATCTGATTCCAATTTTTATCTCATCATTCTTTGACACAACAATAGTGATCCATCACTCACCTGTAGGTGTGTAGTCAGGATAGCCTCTGCACACACTGATCTCCTTATTTTCTTCCTTCATACCGGCAGAAACATGTCCTTCCATGTGTCCTTCTTCACTGAGGGGGTGAATGATAAATTCAATGTGCTGCTCCCCCTGATATCCTGCATCTCCTTTAAGCCTTAGGATATACCACCTGTGCAATGAATGCACAGTGCTGGTCCATGATCTTCTTCCTCCAAACTTGCTTGGTCTCATTTTTCTTCCCATTTTTCTGGCATGGGAACAGGTCTTTTTTTCTTCTGCTGATGGGTCCTTCCTTTCCCGGACTCTACATTACACATAGAAGCAGTGCTATAGTAGCACACAATATTCATATTACAAGAAATAACAAATGGATTCTTTCTAGCATAACCGGGAGAGGGAACATGCATGTATCTACCCCTGGATACATTTTGCTCATGTGCATGATATCTATGAGATCTTAGATTATTTCTTCTAGATCTCTTTCTACATTCTTCTGCCATATGGCCATAAGAATTACATGCAAAGCAATAACCGATAAAGGATGGCATATGACTTACAAATTTGTTCTACCATGCATGGGGAGATCTTACCGGTCTAGCATCTCCATTTCTCCTTCTCTGAGGATGGATCCTGGGTCGTTCATTCTTTGCATTTTCTCCATTTGATCCTTTCTTCTTCCACACTTGCCTTGCCCTATGGGTGGTAGCATTTATTTGTCCTCTGCCGGTAGGAGGTCTTCTCTATTGTCTTCTCATGTTCTTTCTTTTGGTGAAGCTGTCTTCTCCCATCATCCCCTTTCCTTTGGGATCTGCATTGTTCCTCCTTCTTGTAGCTGCTGTCTTCATTCTTGTTTGTAAGTCTTCACCGGTTGTATTGAGATCAACTTTCTTTCGGGGAGCATTTCTCACTCTGAAGGTTTGGCCTTTATTTTCTTCATTTGAGGAGACAAACATAATGTCGTTGTGGGGGACATTCTTGCTGATGGAACATTCACTGACACCGCTACCTAAACCTTTAGTGTCCTTGGAATGCTTTTGCTTCTTCAACATTTTGTCCAAGGCATCACTGCTTCCATCAAACCGGATTCTTACGTTGAGTTCATCCTGATATTTCTCAAGGACACTTTGGAGAGTCTCCATTTCTCCAACCAGCTGCTGATATTCTTCATTTTTAACTTCTAGTCTAGATGCTAGATCTTCACACCGACACTCCTTGGTGCCTTCCTTGTGGGACTTCAACTCTGAGATGCATTTCTCAGATTCTTCAAGGCATTTATTTAATTGGTTCTGCTCCACTATAGCAACATTCTTTAATATCTTGTATTCATTTCTTACTCTATTGAGTTCTTCAAGTGCATTTACAAGCTCTCCTTCAAGATCAACTTTTGCTCCATCTTCTTCTTCACCTTCACTATCAAATAGATCTCGATGGCTAGATCTATCTGCCTTGTCTTCTTGTTCTTCATCATCACTGCCAAACACATCCTGCCAGTAGGAGTGATCTGCATGATCAGTCTTAGATGTGTGCCTTTTATCTTCTGATTCTTGAGCCATGAAGAGGTGGGTTCCTTCATCATCATTGTTGCGGCTGCTAGCAGATCCAGCTTCATCGTCTGTAGATCCAAGAGATGCATTTCTCATCCTTTCATCACAAGCCGGTTCTGTAGTAGTAGGCTCATTTCCATAGAGCTTCTTCAATCTCTCCCATATACTCTTTGCTGATGTACACTTATCCACCTGTGAGGAGACATCACCGGTGAGTCCACTGAATATAGTCTTCATGGCTTCTTCATTGCACATGCATCTTCTTTCTTCTTCAGATCCAGTGGGAGGACTAACATTCCTAGGGAGACTATTAACAATTGACATCCATATGTCAAACCCTAGAGAAGATAGGTGGACTTCCATTCTACAACTCCAAATAGAATAGTTTGAACCATCAAACACAGGATCAAGGATTGACACTAAACAGACCATTGTGTCCTTAAGCCAAAATCTACCCAAGCAAGAGAAAGCTAGATAAACAGAGTACCTAGGCTCTGATACCAATTGTTAGACACAATGCACCACTAAGAGGGGGGTGAATAAGTGGTTCTTTAACTTTTTCCCTTTAACTGACTTATGTGTGTATACTGGTTATGGGATCTAACATAATATAGACTTGCCGGTTAGTGAGGAGACCAACACAAATGTAATCACACACAAAGGGTCATCATATAACACTAGCATGTACGAGGCAAACCCAAGATGGGAAAAACCTCGGTGAGCAATGCTGCTAGAGTCTACTGCTCCAATCCAGCCTCACAATATAAATTGTTACAATGTTTAGGGCTCCAACCCAAGGAGATACAACCCCTAACTTGTTTATAGGCTACAACCCAAAGGAGCTACAACCCCTGATTTAGGGCACCAACCCAAGGAGCACCAACCCCTAACTTTTTTATGGGCTACAACCCAAAGGAGCTACAACCTCTGCACCGAGCTACAACTCAGTGGTCTCAAATATAACATTACATACAAAATTAATCATTCTGTTACAAGTGAATCTTGCAACCATTTCATATACCTTACTCTGCCGGTGAGACACTATCTCTACTACACCAGTTCACTCTTCTGCTTCTCTCATCTGCTGCTTTGTTTGCCGATAAGCTCTACCGGTTCACCTCTCCTCTGTTCTACTCTACTGGATCTCCTCCTCACTACTATGCTCTTTACCGATACTATACTTTGTCGGTAATGTGTCTGCCTTCTCTGCAGTTTCCTTTGCTTCTGCTCTGCCGGTATGGACACTACCAGTTCTGCACTAATACTGGTTGAACACTTCAACCTAGTTCTTCTTCACACTGCTCTGCTCTCACATGCAGAAGTAACACATGATGACTTCGCAACAATACTCTCTGATCTAGCAGCAACACTCACTCATCCAGTGACAACCATTTCTGATTTTGGCCTGCATATTTATAGCTTGGTTTTCCCACCAAAAACCAATTCAAACATTGGGCGGTTAGGGTTTCCTCATCAACCTCGAGGAAAACCAAATCCAATCAGATCTTGTCTGATCTGATCTACCAGACAACGAACTGTACATCTCTACCATGGTCGTGCCTTCCAATACACATTTTCCAAATATAGAAAACTCGGCCCCGTATCTCAACCTGCATCTGTCAAACAACCATTAATAACTTTGTTGTTTCCTCCTCAAGGTCTTCTCATAGACTGAATTTCTTGCTTTGATCCAGGTGCCAGTCACTCTCTGTTTTGTCTCAGTCGCTCATTCTTCCTCGAGCCGCACTCTTCTGATTCGACCCACAAATCATGGGATCCATATTGAATGCACAACAATAGAGACACCTATCTCTACACGACACTCCACCGACCACTACATGCTTGCCACTTCATCTCTTTGTGGCATCCAAGTCGACCAACTGCCAACTTAGATCGATGTGTCAGTTTAGGAATCACCGACCAAACACTCAACCTGTTCTTCTCTTTTACCGGTTTACTAACCATACCGATTAAACCCTCAAACAGGTTTGTCGTCAGCCTTGCACTTTGCTTCTCTTCCGGTGGACTACACAATCAGACAACACTCTTGCTAACCTTCTTTATGCACATCTTCATCAGATGGGGAGTCTTGTGCATCTGCACCTTTTCCATATTACCGGTGGACTTGCATACCGGTAAACACCCTTGATGACACCATGTCATCAACCTTCAACAGAATACATCTTCAATCAGGCCATTCTCCTCTGACTACATCTACTCTGCATTTCCTTCTCCCTAATTAGCTTAGACCATATCTCAATTGGTTTGTGAAGGTGATAAACTCATCACTCTTCATCTGCACTGGCATCTCAACATGCCTTCTTAGACAGTCCAGTGCATATCCCTGATTTCATGCACTTGGGGCATTCCTTTGATTCATCGGTAGATCCAGTGTAAGCCTTCAAAAAACTACCTTTGTCTCATCTACCTTATGTCATGGAACTATGATGCACACTATGCATAATAGGAGATACATTCCACTTACCGGTGAGAGTGAATCTTTGTAATCTACATCCTCAAGTGCACTCATGTGGCTTCCTTGTTTGTGCAACATTTCTTCAAATAGGCACATACGATCTGATGTAGACACTCACTGCCAGTCATCTCTTCACATGGTGACTACATCTTCATCTAGTGGGACTCCTGTAGTTCTGCAACCTTACAATATGCTGATGACCTGTTCATCCTTCTCCTCCTATGTTGGTGTGATATTGATAGCATTCTGCCTCTTCATCACAAACAACCGCTCAAGCACCTTACCCATCCTGCTTGTGCACTGGTCATCATCTTACCGTTTGACAACCACTCACTTGGTTGATCTGACTACTCTATGTCAACACATCACTTACCAGTTGGCATCCTTTCCTTATTGGTGATACACTGTATCGGTAACCTGCTCATCTCATCCACACAAAGTAGGCACTAACTTGTGTACTGGTAACCTCAGTGATCATTCCTCTGAGTGGGATGCTCTGTCTTACATTACCGGTGTCCTACAACACAAAGTGATATCAAAGATATCTCAACCTGTATTCCTCCTTGACAGTGTTGCACATAACCTATTCCTCTCATACCGGTAGTCATCCCATACCCGTTGACATCAATGACAATCCAGTGTCAACAAAATGATATAGATTGATAGCTTTTGTTTCATGAAACATGGAGGAAATAGCATACCTCTAGAGAACTTATGTTTCTTTATTGAGTGCAGACAATAACTTCCGAAGGCTGCCCACCCTCATTCGCAGTGACACTACCTGGAAGGCTCTTATGCACCAAAAGAAACTTCATCTCGATACAAAGTACCTTTATATCCCCACGATCTCGATGCACTTCGTATTCCTTAACATCACCATACGTTGCACGAGATCTAGTATCCAACGATTTTGTGCCAAAACTGGAAGCTTAGGAATGTTATGATGTAAATATCCACCCAATCATAATGGTAGAAACATTTTGCCAGATTTTATTGCTGCAACTGTCCTTGAATCAAATGCGTCTGGTAGGTATGGCGCCATTCCCACAACCTATGCCTGATTTCTCCTTGCTTGTGCCAAAAGGAAGCTTTGGAATCAGGTCTGAATACTGATTAGAGCATAGCCAAGATATTTTTTTTCAATGATGATTGCAGGAAAAGAGGAGTTTGTCGAAAAGACTTCAGTCTTGCCAGAGGATAGAACTGGCAGTTGCGTTACATGGTACACATGCCAGATGGGTTTGTTGAAAATACTAGAGAAATTTTTAAGCAAATGCAATTGACAGGCGTAAATCCTAGTTCGTTGCCAGAGTCGTCCTTGCTGTGATAAATTGGGAGCTCTGGAACAACGCGTGGACATCATGCATGATGAACATCGTGTTTCTTCCCCCTCCTCTGGTAAAAAAAATGTCTCCTGGTAAACCAGGTGCGAGAGCTCTATAACAGGAAACCCCTCGCCTCCCTTCTCTCCTAGTCAGCCAATGCATTAAAATCTCAGCGCTTACCTGCATGCCCAAGCGTCGTGGTAGTTGGTGGTACTAGGAAAGTCAGGTTGCGTGTTGCACTTGATAGCCAAGTTGAATACACTCATTAATGAACTGACTTCATCAGTATAGTCATCATCAATATTCTATGCAGTCTACTAATTGTTTGATCTAGACTCTTGCATTAAGCATGATGGGTTGAGGTTGCGATAGGTACAATCATGTTGGTGAGAGGGTTCATCCCATTATGAATTGAATCTGACATTGCAATATATAAATTAAGTGCATGATGGGTTGAGGTTGCGATAGGTACAATCATGTTGGTGAGAGGGTTCATCCCATTATGAATTGAATCTGACATTGCAGTATATAAATTAAGTACTTTCCCAATGTGACAAATTTGCTCCAATTTCTTTGCATTCCAGGATGCTTCCAAATTTTATTTGTTACACATTTCCAATTCTCATTTTTTATATAAATATTAAATTATTTATTAATGATCATTTTCACTTATTTACTCAATGTATTTTATATCATGTGATTTAATTTGCTCTATAAATAGTCAATGTGGCATTCAAACACCTCTAGTTTTTAACCTTGAGGTTTTGGTGTTCCATACATCTTTTATTAGTGGATCATATGTTTCTAACTACTATACCCCTCAATACTTTATTGGAGTTTTGTTTCACCTTCATTTGAGATTCATTCACTTCTCCTGATAGTATTTGAATTTTCTTCTTGTAAGAATTATTTCAACACCTATCCATAATCTAAATGCACTAAGTTATTAAATCGCATAGCACTAATCATCATACAACATTGCCCTTCTATCTATCCATAATATTAAAATAGTTCACATAATAAATATTACCACATGATTTGAATTTCCAACCAACCGTTCTCATCATTACTCACATTATGAGAATTATTGTATTATTTGGAATTTACAAGAACATATTCAAGTAACTAAAGGTATCATAGAAAGAATGAAATTAATGCTAACTAGGTCCTTTACTATCATTCAATCGAGGTACTTACCTCCTCATTAATCCAAATTCCAACTACAATTATTAGCATTTAAAATCGAATATATATACTAATAACATTATAGAAAAGGTATAATATTACAATACCTCCTAATTTGTAGTTAGCCTAGAGGGGTATTACACAAATCATTGGAGATTGTTTACTCAGATTTGTGTGGGCCAATGCAAACACCCTCAACTGGTGGAAGCTACTACTTCTTGAAATTCATTGATGATTGTAAAAGAAAGATGTGGGTCTACTTTCTAAAACATAAACATTAGGCGTTTCATTATTTTTGTCAATTCAAGGCTCTCGTTGAAAAACAAAGTGGGCACTACATGAAAGCATTGAGAATAGATAGAGGTGATGAATACATTTCAAATGACTTCATAAGATTTTGCAAAGACATGAAATCCACAAAAATTCACTACAAGGTATACCCCACAACAAAATGGTGTAGCTAAAAGGAAAAATAGAACAATTATGGAAATGGAAAGAAGCATGTTGAAGTCAAAACATTTGTTAAATGAGTATTGGGCTGAAGTTGTAGCATGTGCAACATATATATTGAATAGATGTCCCACTAAAAGTGTCATCACTACGATTTTAGAAGAAGCATGGAGTGAAAGAAAACATAATGTTTCTCATATGAGAGTGTTTTGATGTGTGGCTTATGCACGTGTACCAGATGAGTTGAGAGGAAAGTTGGACAACAAAGGAGAAAAAATGTATGTTTGTGGGAGATAGTGATGAGTCAAAGGCATACAAGTTATACAATCCAAATAGCAAAAGGGTTACTGTATGCGGGAAAAGCGGGCCGATAGAACTCAATATGTGAAAAACGGAGCTCTATGGAGCCTTGCTCACACACCCACAGGACTTCTTGGTGCAAGCTATGGAGTCATGAAGTATGACTCAACTTCCCAATGATGGTTCCATGGTTCTCTATCTTGCACGGTCCCTCAAACCAATGTTTTTGCTCTCAGATCACTGAACAAAATGGTTTAGGGATGGCAAATGCAAGAATGAGGGATGCTTTTGTTGATTTTAAGATGAGATGCATCCTAAGCTATGCATGATGCTACAAATGCAATAAACTAGTTATAAGATGACAAGGTTAGTAAACAAGACTATCCTAGCATACTATATTAGTTCATGATTTAAGTTAAATGATAAGGAACATACTCTAAATTAGCATATTTAGATAAATTCCTGTTTTAAAAGAGAAGCTAAAATGATGAGCATAAAATGAGATATGAAAGCTTGAATGAATTTAAGTATAAGTGTGATGCCAAAGACTTGGATGATGAAAATGGAGGAATGAGAGCTCTATTTATAGCAAAAACAGGGCAATGGATGGTCAGGATTGAAAGAAGCAATCAAGGGCCAAGTTCGAAAGTTGGGAATCCATGTTTGCAATTGGCACCAATGAAATGGTGACAATTGTCAACATAAGGTTGGTTGAGAGGAGATGTAAGAAGCATTAAATGCTTGAGAAGACCTCATGGTTACCCTAGGGGTTAAGGGTTAAGGTTAAGTTAAGGTTATCCATTAGATAAAACTTTTACCCAAAGGGTAAACTCTTGTGCAAAGGTTTAAGGATAACCATGGTCAAAGCAATAAATGCTTGATGAGACCCTTGGGTTAGATGGAGGTTGAGTTTATGGAAATTCTTTAACCATGTAAGAGGGTTGAGTTAACCATTAATAGTTATGAAGACTTTGGGGACAAATTTGTAAGAGTCCTTCCAAATTTAGGGGCATTCAACAAGTTGAATGGATAAAGGCTTTAATGCATTTTGAAGACTTTACTCCAAATTTGAGAAGTGACCTCCTCAAATTTAGGGAAAAGGGATAATGGATGGGTTTGGGTTAATTAATTAGGTTTAGAAGAATCTAGAAGAGGTTAGAAAGAGTGTTAGGGTGAAAGTGGGAGGGAAAATAGGTTTTAATTGAATTTAATTCAATTTGGTTGCAATTCTCTAATTTATTTAATTTAGGATAACTATTTTAATTAAATTTGAGTTTAATTAAAAAGTGGATAGGGGCTTTAATTGAATAAAATGAATTTATCCTATTAAATGGTATAGTGAATTTAATTGAGTAATTTACTTAATTAAATAGAGGAATACGAGTTATTTAATTAAATTAGATTTAATTAAATAGAGAAATGATCATAAAATATTTATTTAGGAATATGGTCATTTTTATACATCTATAGTTATAATCAGCAGAGATGTGCAATTCTTAGAAGATAAAGAATGGGATGGAACTTTGGATAAGACAATCAATATTACAACCAACTTACCACAAGAAGAAAGTGAATATTTTATATCAGCAAGTACTCCTTCAAATGTGACTCCTCCTATAGCTATTCAAGGTTAACAAAGTGCACAACAAATGACACCATCAAGTGTAAGGACATACTCACAAACATAAGCAAATAGACCATCAAATGTGCAGAAAACACCATCATTAATTGACACTCTTGGTGTTGGACCATCAAGGCCACATTAAAAAAATTCAAGTGACATGTCCAATCCTACATTAGCAAGCTTGAGGAGACGAAAAATCAGAAGTTTAAGGAAGATTTATGAGCAAAATGAAGGTGGTCAAAATTATCTTTTTTCTTTATACTCACATGTCAGTGATCCAATTCATTTTGAAGATGCTATTAAAGAAGAAAAATGGGTGCATGCAGTGAATGCAAAAATAGATGCTATGGAAAATAATGAAACATGGGAGTTAGTTAGTCTTCTACAAGGAAAATAAGTGATATGAGTGAAGTGGGTTTACAAAACAAAATTGAATGCAAATGGTGATGTGCAAAAGCATAAAGCAAGACTTGTAGCAAAAAGGTTGTTCACAACAACTTGGCATAGACTACAATGAGACATTTGCACCCATGACCCGTTTAGACACCATAAGAACAATATTAACCATTGCAGCTCAAAACAAGTGGTGAGTATATCAAATGGATGTTAAATTAGCTTTCCTAAATGACATATTAGAAGAAGAGGTACATGTGGAGCAACCACCTTATAGGTATGAGCTTTTGGGCCATGAAAACAAGGTTTACAAGCTCAAGAAGGCACTATATGGATTCAAACAAGCCCCAAGAGAATGGTATAGATTCTTATATTTTACAAAATGGATTCAATAGGTGTAACAGTGAGCCTAAATTTTATACCAACATGAATGAGCAAGGTGAGATCATAATTGTTTGTTTATACGTTGATGACTTGATATTCACAGGTGATTTATCAATTGACATATTCAAATCAACTATGAAGAAGGAATTTGAGATGAGTGTTTTGGGTTTAATGAAGCACTTTCTTGGTATTGAAGTAAGTCAAAATGGTAAAGGTATTTTCATTTCACAATCTAAGTATGCAAATGATATTTTAAAGAGGTTCAATACGATGAATTGTAAACCAACCCCAATACCAATAGTGACAGGTTTGAAGTTGAGTAAAGATGACAAAGGAGCTGATGTAAATCCAACTTTGTATAAAAAACTTGTTGGTAGTCTCACGTATTTAAAAACCACAAGACGGGATATAATGTTTCAAGTTAGTCTCATTTCAAGGTTCATGGAGTTTCCAAAATTTTTACATTAGAAAGCTGGAAAAATAATTTTGAAATATATTAGTGGAACAAGCAACTACGAAATTCTCATTCAAGGTCAAATGATTTCAAGCTGATTAGATACACTAATAGTGATTGTGTGAGTAGTATAAATGATAGGAAGAGTACTCCAGGCTATGTTTTTCATTTTGGATCAGGTTTAGTATCTTGGACATCAAAGAAACAACCAATAGTCACTCTTTCATCAGTTGGAGTGGAGTATGTAGCAACTACAAGGGCAACGTGCCAAGCAGTATGGATGAGAAGAATGCTAAAAGAATTGAGGTATGGACAAGAAGAGGCAAAAAATATATATTGTGACAATAACTTAGCCATAGAACTATCTAAGAACCCAATCTTTCATAAAAAGAGAAAGCATATAGACACAAGGTATCATTTCATTAGGGAGTTGATCAACAATGGAAAAATCATTTTGGAACATTACAGGTGATAGGATCAATTTTCTTGTTTGAAATTTATACTCATATGATGGGTTCTAGTGCATGGATAGTGGATTAGGGTTGTCATTTATGGAAACTCTTCATGAAAATTCTATCTGGTAGTTATGGATTTTGGTAACCGGTAGAGGAAGTGGTATGGTAATCTGTCACCGATATTTCAGGATAAGAGGAGCACCTTTGGTCTAGAATCTTTGTGGTGATTTCGGTGGTTAGATTCATGCATGGGATGATAGGGACAACATGTAGAAATAATTTTGACATTATTTGGTTGATCCACCTATGTTTTAGTGATCAGGTCTAAGTCGACACCTGGTTACACATTACATTGCATATTATAGCTGGCCGACTTGATAAATGTTTTATTTTGTGATTACAGATATATATGATCGATGTAGGAGATCTTTTTCGAGTATGACATGAGAGAGTGGTAATCGAGAAACCTATTTGGCATAGTTTCACGTGCCCATTCTTGATCCGGTAGCTGACTAAGAAGCAAAATAGGGCAGAGTTGCAGAGGTGTTACAGTCAGACTTCTTGCATTTAACTGGAACTCATCTAGGCATTGTTTGATGCTATTTTGGAGTCCAATCATTGTAGTTATCATCGTAAATGATCTATAAGTCAGTGAGACTTCCATATTGTAATTGAACCTTTGGTTCTAGGCAGTGCGCCTGAATGCATGTGCATTCCCCTTATGTAATATTTATGTACACTTGATTACAATATATCAATATTGTGGGTTCCAATCCCATAGTGTTTTTTTCCCTTTTCGGGTTTTCACGTAAAAATGTTGGTGTTATGATTTTGTGGTTGATTATCTTGTATTTCTACATTTTACTTTCTTGCATTTGCTTGGAGTGGTTTGAGAATAAGTTTGAAAATTTATTTACCGATAGAACACTGATTCACCCTCCCCTCTTATTTTTCCTTGATTTCAACAATTGGTATCAAATCTTAATGAAGATCTTGAATCCGACAAGGTGGGAGGTAAATACACCATCATTCCACCATTGACTGCAAAATAACTAACTGATGAAATGGTTAATGATGGTAATTTCAAGAATATTAGTGTACACTATGAAATTTTTGATGAGAATAATCAGAGGGAAATTGAGGAAGCTATTGTGTTGGATTTGCATAACTTCAACAAATCATTAATTGGGTTAGAACGTAGCATTCCAAAAGCTTTATATAACATTATTGATGCTAGAACATTAACTGCAAGCTGATTAGATAAGGAAATGAAAGAAAGTGAATTGATCAATAGCAGTAGAAGAAGTTGATAGACTCATGGAGTTATCCAACAAGAAAGAATTCCAAAGCAAAAAAAAAGTGAGCAGGCTTATGGTTGGCAGGGTTGAGGAAGTTATAAAAGAAACTGAAGAAATATAGAAAAAGTTCCTAAAGAACAATCGGTTTCCAATCAACCCTAAGTATGATGATGATCTCAGAAGGAAGACACTTCTCATCCAGAAGATCAGGCCAATACAACCCTTGATGCAAAGGACAGTCAAAATCCTCTGGTTGACCACCTAGAGATGGTGGAAGGGAAAGTTGAAGAGGACAAAGAGACACTAAAAGATGATACCGCACCAAGTGGTGACACCAGTACACAAGTTGAAGAAAAAGAAAAGGATAAAGAAGAAGTTCATACTGAGCGTGATCTAGAAAATGATGAAGGTAAAGATAAATCAGAGAAGGACAAGGTACATGATAAGGGTGAAGAGGGAAAGTAGAAAACTGATGATGTCCCCATAATCATGGCAATTGACACACCGAAGGACAAAGGGAAAATAATTTTCCCACAAATATCCAATAATTTTGATAGACCTCTTGACATTGGACATATGTCTTCTGTTGAAAGGATGATGGTTGTTGCAATAGTCCAGACTCAAGCTAGTCAGAACTTGGTTAAATCAAAGACTGGGGACAAGAAGTTGATTGAGATATCTGTAAGTGTTTTGCAAAAGGTGGTACTGTAACTGCAATTAGATCCAAATTATAACCCCTCTGGCAAGCTCTTATAGTTGATCAACAATATTAGTACCAATTTTGAGTCATTGGAAAAGGCTTCCACCAAGAAAATATTGGAAAGATTCAAGGAGGTGCGTATGCAGACTTTTCAGAAGATGATTGAAGATGACAGGGTTAGATTGAACAAAGGACTGCAGACTATTTCTGAGGCATTGAGTGAAGGGGGAAAGATATACAACTCATGCCTTATACTGCCCAAATTCACATTAGATATAGACACACAGATCAATGTTTTCTAGGACAAGCTTGATAGTATATCTCAATTGTTTGACTCCAATGCAACCCTTACCAATAGTATACAGGGTCAAATGATGGCTCTAACTGATCAACTCGAGCATAAATTCAGAAAAGGAGAGAATTTTGAGGTAGGTTGGTGAACTCCAGAACCTTATCGCTCCCCGGATAGACACCGTGCTGAGCAACAAAGTTGATTGCATGAAGACAATGGCACAACCAATTTCGACTGAATTGAAAGATGTGGAGATATATGCTTTTTTTTTTCAATTCTTTCATCACAATTTTGGACAACTTGAAGAATGGGTGGGATACCCACTTAGGATTTTTGAAGACCAGATTTGCAGATATCTTCAAGTATGTATTAAATATCCGTTATATACCCTTGTATATAAGTTTTTGGGCTGCACCCCAACTTTGGCATTGCTGTCAAAGGGGGAGAGTAGAGTGAAAAATATACAAATAATGATACAAGTTTTTGAGTTTTTGGTCTAAGGGGGAGTCTTAGAAATTTTGATCTGGTATACAGGTTGACACTTAGTCATTTTTCACGAGTGTTGCCATCAATGCCAAAGGGGGAGATTATTGGCAATTGACACTCATCTGATGGATTCTAGTGCATGGATAATGGATTAGGGTTGTCATTGATGACAACTCTTCATGGAAATTATATCTGGTAGTAATGGATTTTGGTAACCGATAGAGGAAGTGGTCCGGTAATCTGTCATCGATATTTCAAGATAAACAAAGCACCTTTGGTCCAAAATCTTTGCAGTGATTTCGGTGGTTAGATTTGTGCATGGAATGATAGGGCTATCATGTAGAAATTACTTGGTTGATCCGTATATGTTTTAGTGATCTGGTATAAGCCAACACCCCATTACATGTTACATTGCATATTATGGTTGATCGACTCGATGCATGTTTTCTTTTGTGATTGTGGATATATATGATTGATGTAGGAGATCTTTTTGGGGTATGACATGAGCGAGTGGTGATCAAGAAACCTATTTGGTGCAGTTTCATGTGCGCATTCTTGATCCGGTAGCTGACTAAGAAGCAAAATAGGGTAGAGTTGCAGAGGTGTTACAGTCACACTTTTTGCATTTAACTAGAAATCATCCAAGCATTGTTTGATGCTATTTTGGAGTTCAATCATTGTAATTATCATTGTAAATCATCTTTAAGTTAGTGAGAATTCCATATTGTAATCGAACCTTTGGTTCTAGGCAATGTGCCTGAATGCATGTGCATTCCCCTTACATAATATTTATGTACTCTTGATCACAGTATATGAATATTGTGGGTTCCAATCCCACTGTGGTTTTTCCCCTTTCCGGGTTTTCAAGTAAAAATACTGGTGTTATGATTTTGTGGTTGATTATCTTGTGTTTTTGTATTTTATTTTCTTGAATTTTCTTCAAGTGGTCTGAGAATAAGTTTGAAAAATTATTTACCAATAGAACACTGATTCACCCCGCTCTCAGTGTTCCTTGATTTCAACATTGCTGATATCTTCACCATGGCATTGGGAAAAGAAAGTTTTCTTCATCAAAGAATCAACTTGGGTATCATGGATGTTCGTAGTTGTGATTAAGGGGGAGTCTTAGAGTTAATCACCAACTACTCTCACATACTATGCCTCCGTTGACTACTTTTTCCCTCCACTATTGTCTCTTTAACTCCTCATGACTTCTGAAATACATGTATACGACAGATTTAAATATTATATAAATTTTGAGGACAATCTTTTTGCTCAGATATTTCCTTGATAAGTCAGTAAGTGCATTAATACTTGTGTTTATTTTCTTTAAAAAAAATCATATACCATAACATAGTCTTTTCTTGTAGTTGGGGTATGTACACAAGATTGTAGAAGTTTGTATAAGATACACAACAACAAATAATAACTAGAATTGGGGTAGTTTTGTGTGTGCTGAGAAAGATAAAATGATATAAAAAGTTTGGTAACTGTTTGTAATAACAAGGAACTCTGTTTTTGGATATTTGTCAAAGGGAAAAAGGAGCAACAATCCAAAATAATGAAACAGCTTATTGTATGAAAATTGTAGTCAAATTCAATAAATATTTAACACTTTTAAATCTAAAAGTATAAATTTAATATATGTGATTTAAGCCGTTCCCTCTGGACCACCTCTTTTGAAGTCCAAATACTTGAAGTTGCACCGGTCAAAGCTCCTGTCCATCTCCGTATTGGATACACTCTTCCGTATCGAAGCTAGCAGAATAGATCATAAACATATAAATCAAGGAGACGAACCCCATCTCATAGAACAGTCATTGAAAATGTTCCTCATCAAGTCTAAACAATATGACTGGAAGTATGAGCAAGTACTTGTGAAAGGTGTGGATTAAGGAAAACGATAGTGATGAGGAGGCAATCAAGGGTCTATTGTTCTAGAGATGCTACCACTGCTCTGCTACCATGCAAAATGTAACGCAACTGACAGATATTCACCTGGCTTGTTTGCTCTGTAAACATTCTTTCCTATCATCGTAAACTCCTTGCACAAATTGTGCACACACATCCGGGCATTACCTTCATAAACGGTGGAGGAGAGGTATTCTTCTACGAGACTAGCTTAAAAAGCTAAAAATCTTATTCTGAGATTTCTCTGTCCAGATATATTTATGCCACATCAAGAGCCGAAATAATAACTCGAAGCAAATGCTAGTATAAATAATGAGGGAGGACACAATTCAAAGCATACCTTTCTCGCCCTTTTGGCTAAGATCAAGTGTAGTATCTATTCTTATAGGTTTAATATATGATACGTGGTTCAATGAACCACACGATATTAAATTAATTTCTTTAGGGGGAAGCCTCATACGGTAGCTTGCTACCAGAGCCTTCACGTGTCGCTTCTGTCTTGCACTACTGTAGAAGCCTGGCGCACCCCACACCCAACTCAATATAAAAATCAAATTATGCTTTCATTTGTTTGTGTCAGCATTTGATAAATTGATAGTATGTGTTTGATATCTGAAAAATGTCACTTAAATCAATCTTATGTCGACACACTTTCTAGTGACAAAATATTAGACAAAAGTTGCTTGCATAGTTACGTACCCAAACTTAACATATAGCTCCAAATTACATAGCAACAAATTTTTGTTTTGGAGTTAGCAAGCTCACAAATTCTGAACTTTATCCTAGCAATGATGTTATAGTTGGATCTTAAAACAACACTCTTCAAGGTCAATGTTTTGTTAATTAGAAAAGGAAATAGAGTTAATCACACGCTCTATATATGTTTGTTAAGATTAGGATTTGTAGTTTTCTAAGATTGTTTAATTCAATATTCATTATACAATTATCGGGTGCAAGTATGCATATTTAGGTTTTTTTTTTAATGAAAATCATATAAAGAACTACAAGCAAAATCAAAGTCAAAATGAGCTCAACAACCAACTCTTTTATCGTTAAACTCTATTGTATATATAGATCCATTGCTTAGGCATCCAATTTACATAAGAGAGCCTTGTCATGATGATACATAGTGAAGGCATATGAGAACGAATCATGCTTTGCACACAATCATCCACACATCATGGTTGATGAGTGAAATTGCATGAAAACCAATAAACATCCTAAAATTGCTACAAAAATAAGGAGAAACACACAATAGATCTAAAAAAAGATATTATATCGATGACATCTCTAGGTTTTGAGTGATATGGTTAATACAAATCCACGAAATCTACTAAGGACACTACCCAATGATGGCATGTAGACATTAAATTGTGAAAGACTGGTCACAACAATAAATTAGGGCATATCTTATGTCATTTATTTTTCCATTGAAAACACGCCATTTTTTGATCAATATTTTTTTAAGTAACATTAAATATTAGACCAATAAATTATTCTAGTATTCACATTCAAAATTATTGTAATGGGAGATTTAAGTGGAATAAGTGCATCATAAAATGTAAAAGATTTAATTATTATTTGTTAACTGTAAAGTAAATCTTCATCCTATTTTTAATGACACAACATCACATTATAAAACGAAAGTATTTCTATTGACACTTCATAATTAATTTATAGGATTAAATAAAACACTCAATCACATTATAAAATAGATTTTTTCTATTGTCTTTTTTTCTTTTCTTTTTCACTAATTTATAAGATAAAAGCAACAAAATCATATTATAGAATATAAATGATTCTATTTTAATTTTCTAACTTTATTATATTATTGAATAGAATAAAGTAAATCTTTTTTCTATTTCAATAAAATAGAATCATATGATAAAATAGAAATATTTCTAATATATCAATTTAGAAAATGAAATAATATACAAATAAGTCTTTCATTCTATTATTATGGAACCAAATCACTTCACAGTATGGAAAATAAATCTAAAATATAATTTTGAAGCGGCCTACTTTAACATTGACTATCCTTTTTCTTTAATATATATGTTTATTATTTTTATTTTTTTCATAGCTATTGCGGGAAGCTAACGTGTAAATCAGAATGTACCAGCCACAATGTTACCATTCACCATTACTTTTAGAGGGAGACATAACAAGACTACTCCCAACCAGAATAATAAATGGTGTTGGTAACTTTTTTCATGTCAACACTTAGAGTTTCTTTAGTATTCCAATCCTAGGCCTACTCTCTATTGTATTGATTTCCCTACTACTTAACTTTATCTTCTTCCATTATTTTACAATAAATTTATCTTCCAATCTTTCTTTTTTTAGATCTACTAATTAATCGCTTCCGTACAGTTTGGTCTCTATAGAGAGGGCAACATTGTCAATGTTAAGCATTGTTATTTCTCAACCCATATAGGTCATGTTTCAAGGTGACTACCTTTAGAATTCTAGGGGAAGGGAACCAGTAGTTGAGCATGTATGAATAGTTGTGAGGGTTGTTGATACTTTTTGTTCCAATGATAGTACAAATAAAAACTATTGTTTGAAACATAAAATATCAAATTTTGTGTATTTATATACTAATAATTACAATACATTGTACCAATAGTTGTGATTTTAAAGGTGTTATTACTATAAAATGTACTATTGAATATAAAAAGCAACCAATCATGTGATGCCACACCACTTGCACAAGTATAGGGGCCTCTTTTGCACAACTATTGGTCTCACTTTTTTTTGGGTTGTTTTGGACACCTTGGGAAAAAGCATGCTGATGTGGTATCATACTTGATGGTGTGGCCTTGAAACCTTACTTATAAGTAGGGGACTTGCCAAGTAAGATGCTGTAAAAAAATGGAAGTGATTTGAAATTTCCACGTAAGATTTTGAGAAGCGTAAAGTTAGGGTGCACAACTACTAGATCCTCTCCCTTAATAACTATCACAATCTCACTACAGTGATCAGTCTTATTAATTTGACACTGTTTTGGAAAGATATTGAATGATGGCATGGAATAGAATGAGTGAAATAACTATTCAAGCTAGGAAACTAAGCAATACGATAGGATCTAGGTATAACTACCAAATCCATAGACTTGGTTCTTCTCAGTTGGGAGATCAAAAAAATAAAATGATGACAGGTTGTATGTGTAAAAACAAATGGAAGAATTAAATACATGGCACCAATTACCTTTCCAAGATGTTGAATAGGTATGGTGTGGTGCAGGGAGTAGGCCGAGTGTCATCATCATACTGGCTGCAAGCAAGGAAATTAATTGGTTTGATTGACTGAGAGATGATTCACATGCTATCTTGTTTGACCTGAGTTTTATTTTCTTTTATAGATCACAAAAAAATATATGATAAAAGTGACTAAGCCACTGAAATTTATTAATTTTTAAAAGTATGTACAAGAAACTTGGTTCAATAGAGCATACCGACAAAAAAGAACTAGGAAGAAAACCTCTAGTTGTAGCTCAAATTCAAAAAAGAAATAAAACCACCCAATTACATCAGTTGGATAAAACCTATCTAAAGTGACGGGTCAACACCCAACCCAGACCAGACCAAAAAAAAGAGGTCGAAATACAATGATTGACAATGGTATAAAACACCATTTTACAATAAGCCCATAGCCACTAAAAATATCATGACCCAAAAAACCATGCGCATGTACATTCATCAGCTGCTTGAGAAAGGAGGAAACATCTACAAAGGTTCAGCCACCTCAGGAGACCAAGATACAATCACCCAAATCACTAAAAGAGAGAGAATACCAGTGAAGACGTCAAGAGAAGCCACAAAATAAGGAGGAGAAACATGGTTGATAAATCTCTCAAATTGTAGAATTGGATCATCATAACAATCACCAATTAGTCTATACCTGGCTACAAAAAAACAATTCTCCTTTCCATCCATTAGCAAGAAGCTCAATAAGAGGCATAAAACCACCAAAAGGGAGCATACCAAATTTGTAATAAGACAAAGCATAATCCTCATCACTTGCAAAATAAAATGATGAGACCAAGAAGATATCAGCCAAAGTCCGCAGAAATAATTAATCCACACAATCCACAGGGATACGACCAACCCAAGAGAAGCTAAATATGTCCAACACTTTCTTACATGTAAACATTTTAGAATAACCATCCCAAGATAGCTGAACACAGGAAACAACAAATGAAAGACTGGAGAATAAATGATGACTTTTGCATCCAAAAAGAGAAATAAATACCATGCACAGAGTAATTATTACATTGTCCATCCAAAATGAAGAAAGCCCACACATCAAAAAACATGGGAGGCACCACCATGAAGATTTCACATTCGAATGCCTTACATTTGAAAAATGCAAACACATACTCATGCTTAGCATGATGTATGTGAAGAGCACCATCCCAAATGCAGGACAAACCAATATACCACATCAGAGGAGTGCCAACTGAATTGTTAATTGTAAATTACCCTCAAACAAGATGTCAGAATAATAGAGGGGGCTATCTCCAAATAATCCGACTGAACATCAATTGTAGTGTTGGCAATGAAATCAGAAATAGAATTAATCTCTCTATAACAATGAGAAATAGTGTACGAGTTAAAATTTTGTAATTGTTCAAGAATATGATCCAAGAGGTATTGTAGTTGCCATGAGGAGAACTTCTTGTTAGCAACAACATGGAAAGTTATCAGAGTCCCCTTCAATGATGATATCCCTTATATCTAGGGATAAAGCACGAAATTTAGCTACATTATTAGATCCAATGCCAATAAACTTACAAGCAGCCTTAATGATGTTTGATTTGTGGTCAACAATAACTGCACCAATCCCGGATTTTCAGGATTACCTTTAGAAGCACCATCGTAGTGAAGTTTAAATTTACAAAGGGGGGGGGAGGAACCCATTTAGCATTCTTTCTTTTAATAACAAAGGACAACCCCATAGATACTGACCCATGAGAGGGGATAACATGGAGGGCCTTCCAATTCCTAGTCACCCTATTATCCCAATGGGAAAAGGAACGAAGATTATCCAAATTATTATAAATGAAAGAGAGTGCAACTTCAGATATAGAAGATTCAATTTTACCCAATACACACACAAAAAAACAACAACATGTATAAATTAATAGTAATGCAATTTTGACTTAATCAAATTCAATACAATAGAAATATTTGTATGGAGACTATTGGTTAGGATTTATATATATGAGGATGATTATATATATGTAGACGTTGCAGGATACCTTGTGCAATTTAAATCATATTCCATATTGTTATATGCTTGCCTCTATATTATATATCTAAAAAATTGATTCCTTTGAATCACACACTTGTTGCTAAAACAAGTGTCTTAAAATAAATTTATGCTATGGAAGGGCTTCAGAGTTATAGTAGGTTTTATACAAGATCAATACTAGAGACTACTTAGCAAATCTGTATATAAATTATTTATTTAATTTTATTCTATTATATGTATCAATTTATCCAACCATGGTCTACAATGGTGCCTTCCAACTTAAATCACTCTGTGAGGGGTAAACTGTTTATTCATTTGTTTTTATTTTATATAACGAATTAATGTAAATAAATATATATTGGTCTATTTATTTCATATATTTTAAAGTGCAATATCCAGTTTGTGATGAGTGGGAAGTAGTAGGCAGGTTTGAGGAATAAAGAAGGAATGGTTGCAAATCAAACTAACTCAACATTTTATTTCTATAACTTACCCCTCTATGAGACATTGCTAGATTTCACTCATTTTTTTATTCATTCTACTTGTGTTTATAATAATAGCAAATGAAATCATGATATATAAATTAATTTTATTAAATAACTCATCCAAGGGTGTGTAGGTATAGAAAAATATTTCCTTGACATTTCCGTGTAAAATAAAGAACATACATTTATTCATTAAGATATATTTTTTTTTCTAAGAGCAAAATATAATCAGGGTTATTCTTACCTTTTCATAGTAATTCAAATATATAATTTTATGTACTTGAATTTTCCTTGTGTTATCTATACATGTGCATAAAAAAATATTCTCAACTTTCAATGAGATGAAATATCCGATAAAATAAAGATATGAACTTAACAGATGAAGAGTAAAATCTTTCACACTTTTAACATCTATTTCAATTACTAAGATACATAAATGGGTATATATTTCTATTTTCATTTTACCTTTTATTGAAAATAAATAAATAAAAACTTAAAGACAATGGACTCTTATTTACTCACATATTTACTTGTAGCATTAATGTGTTTTTTTCCTTGTCATGATAATGAACTGAATAAAAAAAAATAATTAAAATTATTTTAACACCACCATAAATGTCACACTTAAGCTTAAATTGGCACTTTCCCTCTTTGTTAAATAAACATCGATGTACAAGTTTAATGCCCTTTTATCTTTCAATAGAGAGTGAAATTACAAATGTGGTCAAACTTTTTCTTTCTAATATATGTAATTTGTTGTTAAAAATTACTCATATAGCCAATAGCTCTCATATCAACCCCAAGAACTAGTGCAGGAGCACCTAAGGGTGAACAAATACCCTTTCAAGTTTTGCAAATTTTCATTTTTTGCTAAGGACTGCATTTCAAGCTTAGAGTGGCTTGGAACACTTTTTGTCTTCTTTTTGTAAATATTCCCTTGACCTCTAGCAGTGGATCCCACCATCGGTGATTGGCATGATTAGTTCGAGCTACCTCGCGGACCCGAGAGAAAAGTGACTATCGGAGATTGTTGATGAAACCGCCTTAAGATTGCTCGATGTCAATGAAACTGACCCATCAATGAAACTTGTTCGGGACTCGCTGTGGCCTTAGTTTGCTCGATGTCGATGAAAGCGGCCTATGTTTTCTCGATGTCAATGAAACCAAGCCGTCGATGGAACGTTTCCGGGGCTCATCGTGGCCTAAGTTTGTTCGATGCCACTTTTCAGAAGCCAAGTGTTTCTGTGGTGCTGACTTGATGACCTGATGGAGGTTGAAGGATGGTTATTGTAGGCAACTGATTGTGTCAAGGGTGCATCTCGTCCGTTCAGGGATGATGCACAATATGTGCAAAAGCTAGAAGACCTAATGGGCATTCTGTAAAGGGTTCGGTTGGATTTTGGAGTTTTCCATAAGATAGTTTTTCTATGAATAATAAATAAAAAGATCATTTCCTAGTTTTCTTTCTGTTTTTAATTTTGACTTTTAGATGGTGATGTAGATAGTGTAGAAGTTTCTTTCCTGCATTGTGTGAGTTTCAATTATGTAATTGTGCCAAGTTCGGCTCTGTAGATAGCGTTGTTGTTTTGTTTTCTTATTTTTCCTATTGGTGACAAGTAATTGCAGTCATGGCTCTGTCTTGAAGCTCCATCGTGGGATCCTCACGACCATTGGAAGTTGTTGATGGGGTTTACCCAACCTGCTCAACACTCCACCTAGTTGGTGTTGCTCAATTCCACCAACTCACCAGGCCTAGTTGAACTCTAGACCTCCAAGTCCTTCTCAATATCTTCTAGGGCTTGATTCTTGACCTTACTAAGGTGTTTTATTTAGGTGTTTTGGTTAGGAACCCTATCAATTCTCTATGCTTCTCAGGTGCTCAATTATGGCCTCTTGGCTTCAACTTGTCAAAATGACCTCCAACTGTTGTGAGAGGATGCAGAGGTGTAGAGAGGTCATCTGACATGTTTTTAGTGCATTTGGGGTCCATTAGTGGTTTGCAACCTTGAGGTTTCTTAACGATTTCAAAATCTTGCCTAGAAAAGGGCTACAAGGATTGAGCCCCAATTAGGCCTCCAAAACCGGTTTTCTGGGCTTGAGGGAAAATGGTTCAAAGGACCCCCAAACAAGTTTGGTTTTTCTTCAATAATTCACCGAGCCCTAAAGGATTTTTGTGGTTTTAGGCCCTGGTCTGACCGTACAATGTGTGAACCCCAAAATGAGGGTTTTGAGGGTTTATAAGGCCTTTAATCGGTAGTGAATGAACAACTTGGAGTTTTGATGTCAAATGGGTTTTTCAAGGCTCCTCCCTACATGGAAAATTTTGTTCCAACCCCATGGACCCCTTCAAACTCTGAAATAGTGATCTTACACTCACCCCTGCACTTTACACCATTTTTTCACTTTATTTTCTCTAGCCGGGTTGCTCTTGGACTCACCTAGAATAAGGGGGCAGTCATGTTTAAACACTTCTCCAACACTTGAACTACATATGTATAATGTACAGGAGGTTTCCAACCATGTCCCAACTATTCGTGATGGCAGCACATGTGAGACTCACGAGGCAACCATATTTACAAGAAAATTACTATTTACAAGCCAAAACTGGTTGTTTACAAACTTGAACAAGAAAATGCCAATGTATAGTAATTACAAAGATCTAAAATGAACCAAAAGTATAAAAACACACAAGAGTAACTCAATCCATTGTTGGATCAATGGATTGAATCCATATTCTATTGCAAAATTGAGTAAAACAAGCCAAAATTGTTGTCAACAAGACTGAAAATGAGTAGTTTCAGTTGTTGGACTTAAAAAACACACTTCAAAAACCTTGGTAAATGTGAAAGAGATGGTTTATATAGCTTTCCCATGTTTTGAGTCCTTCCATGGCGTTGGGAAATCCCTAACTCCACTGCTAACCAATTTCAAGACAAAAGTTGTCATGACAACTTTTTGCAACTTTGTGATTTTTGCACTTTTGGTCTCTCCAACCTATGAGACCTATTTCAAGTCATCACATATGACATTTTGAACATGTCTAATACCTATTTAACCCTCTCTAATGCTTTTACCAAATTTTGACACTTTTGACCAACAAATAGGCCAAATACCTACTCAAACTTACTATTTACAAAAAAATGCAAACATAAGTAAAATGAACTCAACCTAGGCCTACATTGACACAAAATACTCACTCTTGGACCCTCCTGGAGTCCTTATTCATCACTGACTTGGCTAGGGTCAGTACAAGCCAAAATTGTGAAAGTTAAATTGCCTAAGTCCTAGGTGCTCCTGCACCATTCTCCCAAACAAAAGAATATTATGTCACCTCTTTGGGAATTAGATTTTGATCAATTCCAAGCTTCTAAAACTCTGTCTCCATCACCCATGTAGCTTCAGCATCATCCATACCTTTCCATTTGATTAGGTGCTCCCAATAGACTTGATGCCTTGTCTTCTTGGAGATCCTTGAACTCAACACCTTCTCGACCTTTTGATTTGATTTGGCTGGTAACTAAAGGTTGTTTACATCAACTGAAACCTTTGAGTGACTGCAATCTGAACCTTGAATTGGTCCCTTGTATGCAACTAAGTCAGCTATATTGAAAATCAGTGACAAGCCTATGTCATTAGGTAGATCCACCTTGTAGGTATTTTCTCTATACTTGGCTAGAATGGCACATGGACCTATCCTCCTCATTTGTAACTTGTTTGGAACTCCTTGTTGTATCCTTGCTTTGGTTAAGTGTACCATGACAAGATCTCCTACTTGAAATTGGAGGTTCTTCCTCTTTTCATCAACTTTTTGCTTGAGCTTGCTTGTGTTCTCCATCAATGCTTGTCTAACTGAATCATGGACTTCATTCATTTATTGAGCAAAGTCCTCTGCATATATACTTCTTGCTGCTACACTTCCTAAGTCTCTCAAATCCAAAATGCCTCTGGGGTGCACACCATAGACCACTTCAAAGGGGCTCTTTCCGGTAGTCCTATTGATGGTGTCATTGTATGCATATTCACCTTGTGAGAGTACTTGATCCCATGTTTGTCCATATTCCTTAGTAAGGTACCTTAACAAGTTTCCCAAGCTCCTATTCACCACTTCGATCTGCCCATTTGTTTGAGGATGGTAGGTTGATCCAAAAGAGAGGTTGGTGCCAAGTTTCTTCCATAGTGTCTTCCAAAAATGACTACCTCTTTGAAGAACAATTGAGAAATTTGGCATGCATCATGAGTAGTTTTGCAAGGCACAAAGTGAGCCATTTTGCTAAATATGTCCACAATGACATAAATGTTGTCACATCCCTATTTTGTCCTTGGTAAACCTACTACAAAGTCCATTCTAATGCACTCCCAAGGTCTATTTGGTATGGGAAGAGGTTGGTATAAACCGGAATTTGTTGAAGTACCCTTGGCCTTTTGGAAAACTATGCAAGTCTCCACATATTTCTTCACATCTTGATTCATACTTGGCTAATAGTAGTACCTTTGAACCAACTCTTGAGTCCTATTGACACCAAAATGTCCACGAAGGCTTCCATTATGCTTCTCTTGAATAAGGTTTTCTCTCATTGAGCCCCTAGACACACAAAGTTGCCCACCTTTGAACAATAGTCCATTTTGCAAAGTAAAATCAGAATACTCACTATGGAAGTGATTTTGATATTCCTTACACAAATTGTAGGCATTTGAGAAGTCTTCATCCTCCGGGTACAAGTCTCTAAAACTGTCCACACCTATGCTTCTCAATTGGATTTCTTGGACTGTCAAAAGTCTTCTACTTAATGCATCAACTACTCGGTTTAACTACCCTTTGTTAGGCCCAATATGGAAAGCTAATGTACTAAGAGGGGAGGGGTGAATCAGTACTTCAAAACTTTTCTTCAATAATAACTTTACTGTTATGCATAAACTGAATAGTGCAGTAACATAATATAAAGGTAAAACAAATAGATAACAATCATACATGATTCACTCCATAACACATATATTTTGGTTACGCAAAAACTCTTGGTTAGAGAAAAAAACTGCGGTGGCGATGGCACCCACAACTTCACTACTGCAATAATAAAGGTTGCTTGGTTAGAGCCACATGTTTAGCTATTCCTGATAGCTTACCCTATTAGGAGTATCAAGATCTGTTAGATCTACCTTGCTAAAGGATTTTACAATACTTAAACTAAATGTTGCACTTGGTTAAAGGCTTTACAATTTATAGACTTGATTAGAGTCTTTTACCCTGTTAAAGGTTTCTCTTACAACTTCAAAATATTACAATAAAATCATTACAAATATTAGAAACTTTACATCTGGAATGTTATAGCAGATTCTATGTGCTCAGAATAAATTACCTTGCTTATAACATACCTTGGTAACCCATATAGTAACTCAGTAAACCCTTCTGTTTACTCTGTTCTTTGACTATCCTCTGAAATCCTTCTCGGTGACCTCTGTGTCTCTGTAACAGTCATAACACTTAGTGCTTTTACATGTCTTGCTTCATATATCTCTATATCTTCCTTTCTGTCATGCTACATGTATATTTTTGATCTTAATCCATGTTGTATAAATAGATCTCTTATGACAGTGATCCATTCATTGCTTCGATCTTACAAACATGTTTTATCGAATGAATAACCATGCAAAATATTTCATTGGTTAGATGACCTCAAAATCATACACAATCTTTAAGTGCAATTTCCAATGTGATCACGGTTAGATGTTCCTCAATCTTGTAACACGTTTTCATATGTATGTCCAGGTTCAATGAATCGGGTAACACGTTTCACTCAATGTATAACAAATCGATGTGTCATCTTTGCTGCTCAGTAGACATGGAATGATACTCGGTAGACAGCTCGGTGTATACTACGCTCTGAGACTACTTTCTTCAATAACCAACTAGACTGTGCATACCAACTGAATATTTCGGTAGAGATAACCGACTAGAGTATATAGAATAACTTTGAACATAAAACTAATGGCAACTTGATAAGTAGTAACAATATCCCCTTTTGACATTAGTTGAGATGTTTGACAAAAACTACTTTCAAAGTTATAACTCAATAATCTATATACTTGCAAAATTTGACTATACTGACAGTATATACAATAGTCAATGAAATAATATATCCAGATATACTCCCCTTATCGATATACTGTACAAAACTCTGATTTTGCATGCTTGGTGATCAATATTTTGTGTGTTGCACTTGTTCTCTGCTTATTGTTCTGTTCACTGCTCGACTCATTGCTCTTGGATACTCTACTTGCTCTGCTCGGTATACTCCCCCTATATACTATACTCCTATTGTTTGATATTATACTTTGATGCTTTGAATACTATATCACTCCCCCTTTTTGACAAACATCAAAACTTAGTTACCATTTGGTGGTGGCAACTGGTCAAAAATGGATTTATACTTTGTCTATGCTTCAGTGAGAGCGACAAAGAGGGCATCCTTTACACTGTCCATTAAAGAATTATGTGCTTGAATATCAGCCAATAATGATATTAAGCCATCTAGAGTGCTTCCCTCTTGTGTAGTAGATAAGGAGGTGGCTCGGTTGATCTGTTCTTGGATGGATGAAAGATGAGGAAGGAATAATGTCTGAAGTGTCATTATGTCCATCCTGATCTTGTGTTCTTCATTTCTTAGGTCCAACTATTGGGCCATGAGCTGTTGTAGCTTTGTATAAAAATTTTGAACTAAATTTGGCTCTGTGGTCAACTTATTTGAGAGATCGGTGATCTCTTTCTCAATTGCTTCTATTTTATTTTTGACGTCTTTAATGAATAAAGAAAATGTGCAGAGTTTCTGAAATAAATAAAGAATGTGCTTGAGTTGGGGAGTCAACTCAACAATAAATTTTACAAGTTTAACTTTGCCAATAGCTATAGCTTTCTGTACCTCTTCTATCATTTTTGCAGTGAGCTCCATGTCTTTTAGCTTGCTCAAATATTCCAATGCATCTAGTCCAGATGTCTTTATCTTTGTTAGGAGTTCATCTAGTTGAATGTGGATGGCTGCATTTGTTGACACTGTAGCTTCAGGTAGCATATCTATTAAGAGTGCTTTCACCTTCTGAAGTACTTTATTTTTCTTTTGGATAGCCATTTGCTTCTCTTGTCCGGCCTTTGCTTTGCATAGTTCACCAAAATCAATGAGTGCTTGCCCCTTTAGTTTTGATAGGTCTACATTGGGCAACACTATTGGTTTTGAAAAATCAACTTTAAAACTATGCTTTTTCATCTTCTTTTCTTTACCTTTCACTGATGGAACTAAGACAATGGCTTGTGAGGCTTGTTGACCCTTAGTAGGTTGCTCGGTAGAGGCAACACTTTGGTCAGTTTGTTTAGCCTCTGTAGAGTCCTTTGGTGTCTCGGTACTTGGTGTCTCAATTGCAACATTCTTAGTGCTAGAAGGTTCTTGAGATGTTTGTTCTTGAGTAGTACCTTCTCCTACTATAGACTTGTGGCCTTCGGTGCCTTGATCCGTGTCATGAGGGGTTTCAGTTGAGACAGGTTGTTTGACCAGTGGATAAGGCTGAACTTGTTCCAAGACTGATTCACTGGATACAAGTTTTGCATATGCATTGCCTTCTATCATTTCCTATTCTGGTGCCTCTGTATCCATGACATCTTCATCTATTTGAATGGTGTCAGCAGGGTCTTGCTCGATAACATCAAGATCTTGCTCAGTGACATCAACAATTTCAACTGTAGCTTGCTCACCAACATCCTTGATTTTAAAGATTTCCTGCCACTTTGCTTTTGTCTCATTTTCTACTTCAATATACAGCCCATTCATCATTTTTAAAGCACTTTGTTTGATGAGAAACTTTGAGTTGTAGGTTGTCAGATGTTCTTTTATTTCAGCTACTGACATGTTAGGAAAGAGATGAACCAGACTTCTTTCTCTGATCTGTTTCTCTGAGTCCATTGCATACTTCCACCTATTATCAATATGCAAATAAAATTCATTTGGAAGTGACTTAGATAGTTCCAATGGAGCTAACCGGAATTTTAGAAGTGTGCAGATGACAGCTTCTTCAATTTGTCTCTTTTCATCATTATTTCTAGTTTCATACTTAACATATCTAAATGATCCAAATCCACCAAATTATTTTAGATTAGCACAAAAGTTTTCAACACTATGTACATTTACCTTCTTGCTCTTGACAATCTGAAATTTGCTTGCATCCTCAGATTCGGTGTCACTAGACTCTTTTGCCAAAATGAGTCTTCGAGTAGATTTCTTGTAGGTCTTTATTACCTTGGGAACAGTAACACTCTTTGTTTTCTTACTCGGTGAAGCTGCAGATTCTCTAGTGTTAGGTCGCTTTACTGGAGGAGTCGGTGAGGCCTTTGATGAATCCAGTTTCTTTCTTTTCAACACTTTACCCTTAGGTAATTCAGTGCTCAGTGTTATAGCTGCCTCTTGGGCTTCAGATTCTTCTTCGTTAATAGCTAAAGTGCCTTTGATATGTGTGGAAGAAGAATCTTCTCTGAATTTCTCCGATAATGCCTTTATCATCTTTGTTGCCTTTCTTGTAGCTTTGGGTAGTACAATGTTCATCTTTACCTTTTCCTTCACTTCCTCATAGGTTCTATACCTCAGCTCGGTAGCATGCCTCGGTAATGTGAGAAATGCATCAATTTGTTGTTGTGTGATGTCAAAATCAATCTCGTATCCCATAGGTGACAAAGATTGAGTTCTTGATTCCACAACATTCACATAACAATAATCAGTGTCTACTTCAAAACATATGTCATTTTTGTATTTCTCCACTAGCTGGGGTGGAATTCTATACCTATTATGCATTTTCTCTTGGAACTTACTGAAGTAATCATCCATAATATCATTGAAATTATCACCTAACTTCTTAATGAAGTCATTGATCTGATGGGTGATTGGTTGGTGTAGTTCCCAAACAACTTTACCGACTGATGGAAAGAATTTTTCAAAATAGAAAAACATGCATACAAGTAATGATCCAAAATTTAGTGTATTAGCCGAGTTGTTCTTCTTTGGCTTTTTTATGGTGTTCAGATTCTCAAACAGGTTCTTCAGCAACACCTCACATAGATCAATTTTCAATCCCTTTTTCACAATTTTGTATGCTAGGTCTACTACTGCACAGGGTACACTGTTTTCCCTTGCTGATTGGAAAAAATAGTAACCTATTACTCTAATGGAAAATTTTAGTTCTTCATCTGTGACATTGTTCAATTTCAGTCCTCTACAATTAGATTCCACTTCGGTTAAACTGATCAATTCCTTCTGTGATATCATCTTTTGAGCTCGGGCATGATCATAAATGGGGTAACCGGTAATCAGATGAATGATTTCCTTGGTAATCTTAAATGGTTTCTCTTCTAGCCACATGAAATCATCGTGAACTCTGCTTAGAACAAACTTGACCCACTGGGGTTTGAACACACGGGGATAGGTTAGGGCTTCAGTTAATCCTTTGATCTTAATGTGCTCATACTTGCTATTCAATTTACCATCTGTGCACAATCATCATAGGTGTCTTTAATTTCAACATGACTGAGTTCTTCAACACGACATTTGGTGAAGAATCTCACATCCTCGACTAATAACACTCTATCCGGGATGAGTGAAAATGTGGTTTTGTCATCCAGTACAGATGCAACTTTGGGAGTCAAAGAGTATTTTAGTGAGGGCTTCTCTACATTCTTAACAATGATGGGATCTTGGATCTTAGATGCCATTGTAGATTTCAAATAAAAGCTAACAAATAATCCTTAGTGTTTCAGGATTTTCAAACGGCTGACACTTTATACTTAGGAGATAATAGCAACTTGATAAGATCGGTAAACTAGCTTAACAATGCGTTGAGATTGATGTAAATACCTTGAATTTTCTTTGTAGGAGGTTTGATCGCCTTAGATTCGCTTTGCTCTGCTCTCTCGAAAACTTGGTAAGTAAAAATGACCGCGAAAATGCTTTGAAGTACACAATATGCCTTATCGGGCTCTGTGCAGGTTAGGTCAAAAACATTAAATGCACTCGGTTCCACTAGACCTTCTTTCCTTTTTCCGTTTTAACCGAGTAACCAAACTTCCTTCATTTACCGACTAGACAGGTTTCCTGTGTACACCGACTTGACAGGTTTCCTGTATAGTCCTCCAAAAGACTTTGATAGAATTTCAAACTTACTAATACATCTTAATTATGCAGATTTGAATTAAGTACATGATAAAATAGGAACTGTTAAGATTTAACCTTGAGAGAATGCAGTCCCTTCATACCTTTATGGATTAATTTGGAATAGGTGCACCTAACTCGGTAGGTAAGGTGCTTTTTTCATTTGACATAATTTCCTTCTTTTTCCAAATCATCTTTAATTTGTCTTTTACTTCTTCAGTGTCTTTTCTAGGTTGATCTCTGCAATCTCTAGCCAGGTGTCCAGCTTTGTGACAATGAAAACATGCCATACCAGGATTTCTCCATGATCTTCAATTGTTCATCCCAAACCTTATAAAACAGTTGGCACTTATATGTCCATATCTTCCACAACATTCACACCATATCTTGTATTGTAATCCCATGGTACTGCAGAATATTGTCGGTAAGGATTTGTGTGAGTTCGGTAACCTCTAGCATTTGCTCGGTGTGTAGACCACACATAATTCTTTTGCTTAAGCCAACACTTCTCGGTACTATGTCCATATCTATTGCAGTTTTTACAAAACCCTTTGAATTTTGCCTTCTGATAATTTTTGACAGACTTTGTCCTACATTGATTAGATGTGTGACCATATTTATTGCAATTGTAACAATAACCTTTGGACTTAGTGACATTCGGTTGCTTACCTTTTCTGATTTGGCACATGTTGGCAGTGTGACCTTGATTTCCACAGTAGTTGCAAATAGGCTTCTTTCTTTTGATGTTATTCTTGTTTCCAGCTTGCTTTGATGATTCTCCTCTCTCGGTAGTATGAATTCCCTTTTCGATAGAGTCTTTTCCTTTGTAACCGAGTCCTGCATCTTTGTTGGGTCTTCTTTTATTCAGTTGCTCATCCAACATCTTTGATGCTTCATAACTCTTCTTCAGTGTTTCTTTGGATTTCTTCTCTGTTTCAAGTTCATCGGTCAACCTTGATACTTCAAGTTTCAATGCTTGATTCTCATCATTTTTTAGATTTGCTTCATGATGTGCATAACCTAGTTGATCTGACAGGTTTTGTTCAATTTCAGTTATCCTTGTGATTTCATCATTCTTATTAGATACTAAGACTTCAAGTTGTTGTTTCTCTCTTTCTAGATCTCTTACTTTATCCTCGGTTGTCCTCAATGCATCAAGATTTTCAGTCATCTGTGTGCTAAAATGTTCATGTTCTCTTTTCATTGCTTTTAGTTGTTCAACCAGTGCTTTGTTCTTTTCTTTCAATACTCCAATCATTTCTTCAGTCTCTTTAGATATACTATTCTCAGATGATGTCTCGATTTGTTCCACTGACTCTTGAGAGTCCTGCAAATCATCAGATAATCTTCTTCTCACTTTTAGAGATTTTTACATTTGCCTTTGCATGTCTGCAATCACTTGATTAGCATGATCTAGCTCTTCTTGCAGATACACAATCCTCTGAGATTGTTTATAGCCTTCCATTGATAAGATCATTCTCTTTAGGTAGTTAAACCCTTTTCCAAGATTGAAGCTCTGATACCAATTGTTAGGCCCAATATGGAAAGCTAATGTACTGAGAGGGGAGGGGTGAATCAATACTTCAATACTTCAAAACTTTTCTTCAATAATAACTTTACTGTTATGAATAAACCAAATAGTGCAGTAACATAATATAAAGCTAAAACAAATAGATAACAATCATACATGATTCACTCCATAACACATATATTTTGGTTACGCAGAAACTCTTGGTTAGAGAGAAAAACTGCGGTGGGGATGGCACCCACAACTTCACTACTGCAATAATAAAGGTTGCTTGGTTAAAGCTACATGTTTAGCTATTTCTGATAGCTTACCCTATTAGGAGTATCAAGATCTATTAGATCTACCTTGCTAAAGGATTTTACAACACTTAAACTAAATGTTGCACCTAGTTAAAGGCTTTACAATTTATAGACTTGATTAGAGCCTTTTACCCTGTTAAAGGTTTCTCTTACAACTTCAAAATATTACAATCAAATCATTACAAATATCTGCAACTTTACATCTGGAATGTTATAGTAGATTCTATGTGCTCAGAATAAATTACCTTGCTTATAGCATACCTCGGTAACCCATATAGTAACTCGGTAAACCCTTCTGTTTACTCCGTTCTTTGACTATCCTCTGAAATCCTTCTTGGTGACCTCTGTGCCTCTGTAACAGTCATAACACTTAGTGCTTTTACATGTCTTGCTTCATATATCTCTATATCTTCCTTTCTGTCATGCTACATGTATATTTCTGATCATAATCCATGTTGTATAAATAGATCTCTTATGACGGTGATCCATTCATTGCTTTGATCTTACAAACATGTTTTATCGAATGAATGACCATGCAAAATATTTCATTGGTTAGATGACCTCAAAATCATACACAATCTTTAAGTACAATTTCCAATATGATAACGGTTAGATGTTCCTCAATATTGTAACACATTTTCATATGTATGTCCAGGTTCAATGAATTTGGTAACATGTTTCACTCGGTGTATAACAAATCGGTGTGTCATCTTTTCTGCTCGGTAGACATGGAATGATACTCGGTAGAAAACTCGGTGTATACTATGCTTTGAGACTACTTTCTTCAATAACCGACTAGACTGTGCATACCGATTGAATATTTCAGTAGAGATAACCGACTAGAGTATATAGAATAACTTTGAACATAAAACTAATGGCAAATTGATAAGTAGTAATACCCTTTCTTGTGCTTAGTGGTGAATGTATAGGCCTGCATATACTCCACCCATTTCATATGTTTATGACTGAGTTTATCTTATGAGTTTAGGAAAATCAAGGCTTGGTTGTCCGTATAGACCACAAATTCTTTAGGGAGGAGATAGTGTCTCCATCTCCTCAATGACTGCACTAAAGCATACAACTCAAGATCATATGAAGAGTATTTCTTCTTGGCATCACTTAGCTTCTCACTATGGAAAGCTATTGGTCTTTCTTCTTGGCTTAGGACAACACCTACTGCAACATTGCTTGCATCACATTCTACAATGAAAAGTTTCTCAAAACTAGGCAACACTACTACCGATTGGGTAGCTATCTTCTCCTTGAAGGTTTCAAAACCTTTGTTTGCTGCTTCACCCCACTGAAACATTGCCTTTACTCCACCCCTAATTGTGTCTAGCATTGGTGCACATATTGCACTGAACTGCCTAATGAACTTCCTGTAGTACTGAGTTCGTCCATGGAAGCTTCTCACCTCTATTGTTGTCTTAGGAGTAGGCCAATTTACAATAGCTTTAACCTTGCTTGGATCCATATTGAGGTTTCCTTGAGACAACACAAACCCAAGATAAAACAACTCCTGCTTGAGAAACTCACACTTATCCAAATTCATGGCTAGCTTTTCATCATACAATCTTTGTAATACATCTTGCAAATGGTTAATGTGTTCTGCCCTATCTTTACTGAAAATGAGAATATTATCAAGATATACTGCCACAAATTTACCTATGAAGTCCTTCATCACCTCATTCATGAGTCTCATGAAGGTGCTTGGAGCATTGGCTAAGCCAAATGACATTACAAGCCACTCATAAAGATCCTCAGTAGTCTTGAATGTAGTTTTCCATTCATCACCCTCCTTAATCCTAATTTGATGATAGCCACTCTTAAGGTCAATCTTGGTAAAGTACTTGGCTTCCCCTAAACAATCCATTAGGTCTTCTATTCGAGGAATAGGGAAGCCATATCTGATGGTGATCCTATTAATGGATCTATAATCAGTACACAATCTCCAAGTACCACCTTTTTTTGGTGCCAACACGGTAGTGACAACACAAGGGCTAATACTTTTCCTAGTTAGGCCTTTGTTTAAGAGCTCTTGGATTTGCTTGGAAATTTCAACGTTTTATTGAGGAGTCATCTTGTAGGCTGCCTTATTAGGAAAGGATGCTCCTAGAATGAATTCTATTTGATGGCTTATGGTTCTTTTAGGAGGTAAGGTGGCTGGCTATCCTTCATTTACTATGCCTTTGAATTTATTCAACAAATCTTGAACCTCTAATGGCAAATCTTGCTTCTATTTCGTGTTTTCTTCTTTGGGCTTCATCACAAGTGAAAACCCTATACCTTCACCTTCCTCAAGTGTCTTTAAGAACTGTTTTTCACTCACCAAAAGAACATTAGGACCTGCTGCCTTTTTTTCACCTTCCTCAAGGATAGCCTAAATCTTGAATGTGACTCCATCTTTCTTGAATGAGTATGCATTCTTGGCTCCATCATGTATAGCTTGTCTATCAAATTGCCATGGTCTTCCTATAAGAAGATGGCATGCATCCATGGGTAGGACATCACACAACACCTTGTCCTTATACCTTCCAATGGTAAAATCCACCCATGCTTGCTCATTAACTAGGACATGTTGGCCTTTGTTCAACCAAGTGACTCTATAGGGATTGTTGTGAGGTATCCTTTGCAATTTAAGCTTGCTCACTACCTCTTCTGACACAATGTTGTATGTAGACCCTGAATCAATTATTACTTTTCACACTTTGTCCATAATCTTGCATTTGATCCTAAATAAGGACCTTCTTTGGCTTGGCTCTTCTCTAATCGGTTCTTTGATCAATGTTCTCCTTATCATCAAGTTGTCACCTACCTTTGACTCTAAGGCAACTTTTGAAGTCTTGTTGCTTGAAGACTCTTCTTGGAGATAATTCACTCTTCTTTCACCACCATGTGATGATGATCCCTTCTCTGGACACCTATATGCTGGATGACCAAGTTGGTTACAATGGTAACACTTCATTGTTGCAAAATATGAGGAAAGAGACCTTGTCCACTAGATCTTCCTCTAGAATCATTGTTTAAACCCCTTCCTCTATTGAATCCTCCTCTACTGCTGCCACTCTCTTGCTACTTAGTGAGTTTAGACTCTCCTTGTGTTCTTTGTTTAGAACTTCTTCCTCCAAAGCCTCCTCTATGGCCTCTATTGTCTTTTCCTCTACCTCGACCCCTATTGTTGCTTGAGTCATGTCTTCTTTTTAGTTTTTCATCCACCTTAAGGGCAAGTTGAAAGGTTTGATATACTATTTTTGGGCTCATTAAACCGATTTCTTCTTGGATGTTCCACTGTAGATCATTTAGGTACCTAGCAACCTTGAGACTCTCTTCTTCCACCACATGAGATCTAAGGCTAAGTTTGTGAAACTCCTCTGTATAGCTACTAACATCAAGATCCTTTTGTCTTAAGTTTTGCCTCTTCCTATGAATTTGTACTTCATAGTCATCGGGGAGATAGACTTCTTTGATTTTGACTAAAATCCCTTTCTAAGAAGAGATGGGTGCTTTGCCCATTTTCTTCCTCTCATCTTGTACAAATTGCCACCATGTGAGGGCAGCTCCTCTCATCTTGGACTTGGCTACCTTGACTCTCTGGGCTTCAGTTATGCCTTCACATTCAAAGTGGTTCTCCATACCTTCTATCCATTCTAGGACCACTTCTTCCTCCATCTTACCAGTGAACAATGGCAATCCTTCTAGTGATTTGCCACTCAAGGCCTTCAATGCCTTCAAGAAAGGTTCTTGCTCTAGGATAGGATCAGGTTCAGGTATCTTGTCTATCTCTGACACTTTTTATCCTTCCCTTCTGCTCCTTCCACCTTTACCAACACTTCATCAACCTTGGTTTCAATTGCACCAAACTTACTCTCCAATTCAATCAATTTCTCTTTCAAGAGTCTATTCTCCTCCTCCTGATCATCCACTTTCCTGGCCAACTCTGCATTGGTCACCATATTGTTGTCTCCTATAGATTCCACTGAGGACATCAACTCTTCTAGCCCAAATCTTATAGGCTCTGATACCAATTTGATGGGGTTTACCCGGCCTGCTCAACACTCCACCTAGTTGGTGTTGCTCAATTCCACCAACTCGCCAGGCCTAGTTGCACTCTAGAACTCCAATTCCTTCTCAATCTCTTCTAGGGCTTTATTCTTGACCTTACTAAGGAATTTTCTTCAGGTGTTTTGGTTAGGAACCCTATCAATTCTCTGTGCTTCTCAAGTGCTCAATTCTGACCTCTTGGCTTCAACTTGTCAAAATGGCCTCCAAATATTGTGAGAGGATGCAAAGGTGTAGAGAGTGTTTCTAACATGTTTTTATTGCATTTGGGGTCCATTAGTGGTTTGCAACCTTGAGGTTTCTTACCAATTTCAAAATCTTGCCTAGAAAAGGGCTACAAGGATTGAGCCCCAATTAGGCCTCCAAAACCGGTTTTCTAGGGCTTGAGGGAAAACAATTCAAAGGACCCCCAAAAAAGTTTAGTTTTTCTTCAATAATTCACCCATCCCTAAAGTATTTTTATGGTTTTAGGCCCTGGTCTGACCGTACAATGTGTGAACCCCAAAATGAGGGTTTTGAGGGTTTATAAGGCCTATAACTTGTAGTGAATGAACAAATTGGGGTTTTGATGTCAAATGGATTTTTAAAGGCTCCTCCCTACATATAAAATTCTTCCCCAAACCCATGGACCCCTCCAAACTTTGAAATAGCGATCTTACACTCACCCCTGCACTTTACACCACTTTTTCACCTTATTTTCTCTAGTCGGGTTGCTCCTAGACTCGCCTAGAATAAGGGGGCAGTCATGTTTAAACACTTCTCTATCACTTGAAACTACATATGGACACTATACAGGAGGTTTTCAAACATGTCCCAACTAGTCGTGATGGCAGCACATGTGAGACTCATGGGGCAACCATATTTACAAGAAAATTGCTATTTACAAGCCAAAACTGGTTGTTTACAAACTTGAACAAGAAAACACCTATGTACAGTAATAAAAAATATTTAAAATGAAAAAAAAGTACAAAAACACACAAGAGTAACTCAATCCATTTCTGGATCAATGGATTCAATCCATATTCTATTGCAAAATTGAGTAAAACAAGCCAAAATTGCTATCAACAAGATTGAAAATGAGTAGTTTCAGTTGTTGGAATTACAAAACACACTTCACCAACCTTGGTAAATGTGAAAGAGAGGGTTTATATAGCTTTACCATGTGTGGAGTCCTTCCATGGAATTTTGGAAATCCCTAACTCCACCACTAACCAATTTCAGGACAAAAGTTGTCATGAAAACTTTTTGCAACTTTGTGATTTTGCACTTTTGGTCTCTCCAACCTATGAGACCTATTTCAAGTCATCACATATGAAATTTAAAACATGTATAAGACCTATTTAACCCTCTCTAATTATTTTACCAACTTTTGACACTTTTGACCAACAAATAGGCCAAATACCTACTCAAACTCACTATTTACACAAAAATGCAAACCTAAGTAAAATGAACTCAACCTAGGCCTACATTGACACAAAATACTCACTCTTGGACCCTGCTGGAGTCCTTATTCATCACTGAATTGGCTAGGGTTAGTACAAGCCAAAATTGTGAAAGTTAAATTGCCTAAGTCCTAGGTGCTCCTGCACCTGTTGTCAAGAAGAGACAGACATGTACTATAGGGTTCCATTGATAGGAGTCCAGGGAATGGCAACGACCATTTCAACAGACTGGCCCTAGGCGAGCTTGATGATAGCCCATCTAGGTACGAGTGACTAAGGAAAATCATAAGCAGGGTTGTTTTGGAGTCTAGGCTATTAGCCTCAGAATAGGGGAGATGGGATCAAATGGAGATAAGATCCTAGGATGATTGAGAACCAACTCGAGAGGAGTTGTAAGATTAAACTATGGCAAAGAAATCCTACAAGGTGTCTAATGAGATGATGAATTTATGAAAGTGAATTCATGAGGAGTGAGGAACAAACCTTGATAGTGAGGTCCTAGAGTAGATTAGGGGAATAGAGAAGAGTATTCCCGGACTAGGCTGGGAGAAAAGGCCTTGGAGTGAGTCAAGATGACTCAAGCAATTAGGAGCCTCCCTATCATATTGGTATCTGAGCCTAGAAGATTTGGGCTAGGTGAGTAGATGTCCTCAGTGGAATCTATAGGAGACAACAATATGGTAACCAATGCAGAGTTGGCAAAGAAAGTGGATGATCAAGATGAAGAGAATAGACTCCTGAAGGAGAAATTGATTGAATTGGAAAGTAAGCTTAGTGAGATTGAAACCAAGGTAGATGAAGTGTTGGTAAAGGTTGAAGGAGCAAAAGGGAAGGGTAAAGAAGTGTCAGAGATTGACAAAGTACCTGAACCTGACCCTTTCCTAGAACAAGAACCTTTCCTAAAAGCATTGAAGGCCTTAAGTGGTAAATCACTAGAAGGATTGTCATTGTTCACTGGTAAGATGGAGGCAGAAGTGGTCTTAGAATGGATAGAAGGCATGGAGAACCATTTTGAATGTGAAGGCATAATTGAAGCCCAAAGAGTTAAAGTAGCCAAGTCAAGGATGAGAGGAGCTGCTCTCACATGGTGGAAATTTGTGCAAGATGAGAGAAAGAAAATGGGAAAAGCACCCATCTCTTCTTGGAAAGGGACGTTAGTCAAAATCAAAGAAGTCTATCTCCTTGATGACTATGAAGTCCAAATTCATAGGAAGAGACAAAAATTAAGACAAAAAGACCTTGATGTCAGTAGTTATACGAAGGAATTCCATAAACTTAGCCTTAGATCTTATGCAGTGAAAGAAGAGAGTCTCAAAGTAGCTAGGTACCTAAATGGTCTACGGTGGAACATCCAAGAAGAAATAAGTCTAATGAGCCCAAAGACAGTTCATCAAACCTATCAACTTTCCCTTAAAGTGGAATAAAAACTAAAAAGAAGACATGACTCAAGTAGAAATAAGGGCAAAGGTAGAGGAAAAGACAATAGAGGCCATAGGGGAGGCTTTGGAGGAAGAAGTTCTGAACAAAGAACACAAGGTGAGTCTAAACTCACTAAGCAGCAAGAGAGTGGCACTAGTAAAGGAGTATTCAATAGAGGAAGGGGGTCAAATAGTGGTTTTAGAGGAAGATCTAGTGGACAAGGTAGAGATTCCTCATATTTTGCAACAATGAAGTGTTACCATTGTAACCAGCTTGGTCATCCAACATATAGGTGTCCAGAGAAGGGATCATCATCACAAGGTAGTGAAAGGAGAGTGAACTATCTTCAAGAAGAGTCTTCAAGAAACAAGACTTCAGAGGTTGCCTTAGAATCAGAGGTAGGTGACAACTTGATGATAAGGAGAACTTTGATCAAAGAATTGGTCGGAGAAGAGCCTAGCCAAAGAAGATCCTTATTCAAGATTAAATGCAAGATTCTGGACAAGGTTTGCAAAGTGATCATTGATTCAGGGTCAACAAACAACATTGTGTCAGAAGAGGCAGTGAGTAAGCTCAAATTGCAAAGGATACCTCACAACAACCCATATAGAGTCACTTGGTTGAACAAAGGCCAACATGTCCTAGTTCTGATTAATAAAAAAAGTAGGTTTTCAGGACCCGAAACCTTTAACAAAGGATATTAAGATAAGACACCAAAAAGACCAGTGCTTAAGAACCACATAGAAAAAGACTGACAAAAAGCCAGCGAACCGAAAGGATAGCCAAACAAACAACAACAAAGAAACAAAGAAGGCGCTACACAGTAATTTTATTCAACAAGTCCTCCACCTTTATCACCATCTTGTTGTAAGTGGCCCCAACAACTTTAAGGTCTTCCAGATCCTTGTTAGGTTTTTTGTCCTTCTTTTTGCCTCTGGTGCGGGTTCTGGGGCCTTGAGCTTCCCCTGCTCCTTCAGTTTCTGGGTCAATGTCCAGGATTTCCTTTTCATCATCTAGTTTGCTGATGAGAGTGTTGGTGTTGTTGGCTAAAATCTTCAAGATGCTAAGGCTCTATTCAGCAATGTTCTTCAGACACTCCTCAATTTTACCAATTTTGCTAACAATTTCCAAGAGAGTGTGGTCGTTAGTGTCAGCAAGATTTTTCCTTTCCAACAAATCCTTCTCAATTTTTTCAAACCTGGGATTGAAAGCATCTCTTATGTCTTCGACTTTGGCAATGGTTCTTTTCAAGTCCTCTATGTAGTTGGCCATGGTCTTCCCTTCCCCAGTATTGATGGTTTCCAGGATCAAGATTCTGTTACAGAGTTTTTTATTTTCATCCGCAACTTTTTTGTAACCATTGATAAGCCACTCCATAGCTTCCATGAAACTTTGCAAACCCTCGGGGGGAGGGTTAGAGGGGGGGTCAACTTTTCCAAGGGTTGCCTTTTCCTCTTTAGGGGTGTGTTGGGTGGTAGTTGTGTCAATAGCCCTAAGAGCCTCTTCCATGGTCTCCTTTTCTAGATTCTAATCAGCTTCCAGGACCCTTACCTACTTGTGGGCTTCTGGTTCCTTAACAGTCTCCTCTTTCTTCTTGTGTGTTTTCCTGGTCTAGGTGTAAGCTTTTGTCTTCTTCTTCAGCAACTCTTGAGGGTTCTCCATGTCCTAGTTAATGAGCAAGCATGGGTGGATTTCACCATTGGGAGGTATAAGGACAAGGTGTTATGTGATGTCTTACCTATGGATGCATGCCATCTTCTGTTGGGAAGACCATGGAGATTTGATAGATAATCTATTCATAATGGAGCCAAGAATGCATACTCATTCAAGAAATATGGAGTCACATTCAAGATTTAGTCTATCCTTGAAGAATGTGAAAAGAGGGCAGTAGGTCCTAATGTTCTTTTGGTGAGTGAAAAATAGTTCTTGAAGACACTTGAGGAAGGTGAAGGTATAGGGTTTGTATTAGTAGTGAATCCTAAGGAGGAAGAGAAAAAAGAGTAGCTAGATTTTCCAATAGAGGTTCAAGATCTATTGAAGAAGTTCAAAGGCATAGTGAGTGATGGACAACCAGCCACCTTACCTCCTAAAAGAACCATAAGCCATCAAATAGACTTCATTCCTAGAGCATCCTTACCTAACAAGGCAACTTACACAATGACTCCCCAACAAAATGTTGAGATTGGAAAGCAAATCCAAGAGCTCTTAGACCAAGGCCTAATTAGGAAAAGTATTAGCCCTTGTGTTGTCCCTATCGTGTTATCCCCAAAGAAAGGTGGTACTTGGAGATTGTGTACTGATTCTAGAGCTATAAATAGGATCACCATCATATATAGGTTTCCAATTCCTAGAATAGAAGACCTAATGGATTGTTTAGGGGAAGCCAAGTACTTTACCAAGATTGACCTTAAAAGTGGATACCACCAAATTAGGATTAAGGAGGGTGATGAATGGAAAACTGCATTTAAGACTACAGAGGATCTTTATGAGTGGCTTGTAATGCCATTTGGCTTATCCAATGCTCCAAGTACCTTCATGAGACTCATGAATGAGGTGATGAAGGACTTCATAGGTAAATTTGTGGTGGTATATCTAGATGATATTCTCATTTTCAGTAAGGATAGGGTAGATCATGTTAATCATTTGAAAGACGTGCTACAAAGATTGTATGATGAAAAGATAACCATGAACTTGGATAAGTGTGAATTTGTTAAGTAGGATTTGGTTTACCTTGGGTTTGTTTTGTCTCAAGGAAACCTCAAGATGGACCCCAGCAAGGTTGAAGCCATTGTAAATTGGCCTACTCCTAAGTCAGCAACAGAGGTGAGAAGCTTCCATGGACTAGCTCAGTACTACAGGAAGTCAGCAACAGAGGTGAGAAGCTTCCATGGACTAGCTCAGTACTACAGGAAGTTCATTAGGCAATTCAGTGCTATATGTGCACCAATGTTAGACACCATTAGAGGTGGAATGAAGGAAAAGTTTCAGTGGAGTGAACAAGAAAATAGAGGATTTGAAACCTTGAAGGAGAAGATAGCTACTCAACCGGTGTTGGTATTACCTAGTTTTGAGAAACTTTTCATAGTGGAATGTGATGCAAGCAATGTTACAGTAGGTGTTGTCCTAAGCCAAGAAGAAAGACCAGTAGCTTTCCATAGTGAGAAGCTAAGTGATGCAAAGAGGAAATACTCCTTTTATGATGCAGAGTTATATGCTTTAGTGCAGGCTTTGAGGAAGTGGAGACACTATCTCCTTCCTAAGGAATTTGTAGTCTATACGGACAACCAAGCATCGAGCTTTCTAAACTCACAAGATAAACTCAGTCATAAACACATGAAATGGGTGGAGTACATGCAAGCCTACACATTCATAATCAAGCAAAAGAAAGGACAGGTAAATTGGGTTGTTGATGCATTAAGCAGAAGACTTTTGATAGTCCAAGAAATCCAATTGAGGAGCATAGGAGTTGACAGTTTTAGAGACCTATACCCAAAGGATGAAGATTTCTCAAATGCCTATAAGGTGTGTAAGGAGTATCAAAATCACTTCCATAGTGAGTTTTCTGAATTTACTTTACAAGATGGACTATTGTTTAGAGGTGGGCAGCTTTGTGTGCTTAGAGGCTCAATGAGAGAAAATATCATACAAGAAAAGCATAATGGCAGCCTTAGTGGACATTTTGGAGTCAATAAGTCTCAAGAGCTGGTTTAGAGGTATTACTATTGGCCAAGGATGAATCAAGATGTGAAAAACTATGTAGAGACTTGCATAGTTTGCTAAAAGGCCAAGGGTACTTCTTCAAATTCTGGTTTATACCAACCTCTTCCCATACCAAACAGACCTTGGGAGTGCATTAGTATGGACTTTGTAGTGGGGTTGGCAAGGACAAATCAGGGATTTGATAGCATTTATGTCATAGTGGACAGATTTAGCAAAATGGCCCACTTTGTACCTTGCAAGACCACTCATGATGCATGCCATATTGCTTAGTTGTTCTTTAGGGAAGTAATTAGGATACATGGATTGCCCATGAGTATTGTTTCAGATAGGGACTCAAATTTTATGAGTCATTTTTGGAAGACACTTTGGCAAATACTTGGCACCAACCTATCTTTTGGGTCTGCATACCATCCCCAAACAGATGGACAGACCGAGGTGGTAAATAGGAGCTTAGGAAATCTTTTGAGGTGCCTTACCAAAGAATATGGTCAGACATGGGATCAAGTGCTTTCTCAAGCTGAATATGCTTACAATGACACAATAAATAGGACCACCGGCAAGAGCCCTTTTGAAGTGGTCTATGGTGTTCACCCAAGGGGTATTTTGGAGTTAACAGACTTAGGTATTACAACAACAAGAAGTGGACATGCAAAAGACTTTTCTCAGTCAATGAAGGAAGTACCTGAATCAGTCAAGCAAGCCTTGAAGGATAACACAAATAAGATCAAACAAAAGGTTGATGAGAGAAGGAAGAACCTCCAATTTCAAGTGGGAGATCTTGTCATGGTGCACCTAAACAAAGAAAGGCTACAACAAGGAGTTCCTAACAAGTTGCAAATGAGAAGGTTGGGTCCTTTTGCCATTATAGCCAAGTATGGAGAAAATGCATACAAGGTGGACCTACCTAGTGACATAGGATTGTCACCGATTTTCAACATAGCATATTTAGTTGCCTACAAAGGACCAATTCAAGGTTTAGATTGCAGTCACTTAGAGTTATCAGAGGAATTGAACAACCTTCAACTACCAGCAAAATCAAATCCAAAGGCTGAGAAAGTGTTGAGTTCATGGATCACCAAGAAGACAAGGCATCAAATCTATTGGTAGCACCTAGTCAAATGGCAAGGTATGGATGATACATAAGCTACATGGGTGCTTGGAACAAAATTCCTGAAGCTAGGCATTGATCAAAAACTGATCCCAAAAGAGGTGACTTAACTTTCTTTTGTTTGGGAGTATGGTGCAGGAGCACTTAAGGGTGAACAAATACCCTTTGAAGTTTTGCAAATTTTCATTTTTTGCTAAGGACTGCATTTCAAGCTTAGAATGGCTTGGAACACTTTTTGTCTTCTTTTTGTAAATATTCCCTTGACCTCCAGTAGTGGAGCCCACCATCGGTGATCGACATGACTTGTTCGAGCTACCCCAAGGACCCGAGAGAAAAGTGACTACCGAAGATCGTCGATGAAACTGCCTTAAGATTGCCCGACATCGATGAAACTAACCCATCGATGGAACTTGTTTGGGACTCATCGTGGCCTTAGTTTTCTCGATGTCAATGAAAGCGGCCTACATTTGCTCGATGTCGATGAAACCAAGCCGTCGATGGAACATTTTTGGGCTCATCGCGGCCTAAGTTTGTTCGATGCCACTTTTTGGAAGCCAAGTGTTTCTATGGCGCTGACCCGATGACCTGGTGGAGGTTGAAGGATAGTTACTGCAGACAACTGATTGTGTCGAGGGTGCATCTCTTCTATTTAGGGATGATGCACAATATGTGCAGAAGCTATAAGACCCAATGGGCATTCTGTAAAGGGTTCGGTTGGATTTTGGAGTTTTCCATAAAACAATTTTTTTGTGAATAATAAATAAAAAGATCATTTCCTGGTTTCCTCTCTGTTGTTAATTTTGGCTTAAATTTTCAGATTGGTGATGTAGATAATGTAGAAGTTTATTTATTGCATTGTATGAGTTTCAATTTTGTAATTGTGCCAAGTTTGACTCTGTAGATAGCGTTGTTGTTCTATTTTCTTGTTTTTCTTGTTGGTGACAAGTAATTGCAGCCATGGCTCTGTCTTGAAGCTCCATTGTGGGATCCTCATGACCATTGGAAGTTGTCAAGAAGAGCCAGACATGTACTATAGGGTTCCATTGATAGGATTCTAGGGAATGGCGACGACTGTTTCAACAGACTAGCCCTAGGCGAGCTTGATGATAGCCTGACTAGGTACCAGTGACTATGGAAAATCATAAGCAGGGTTGTTTTGGAGTCTAGGCTATTAGCCTTAGAATAGGGGAGATGGGATCAAATGGAGAGAAGATCCTAGGATGATTAAGAAACAACTCGAGAGGAGTTGTAAGATTAAACTATGACAGAGCAACCCTGCAAGGTGTCTGATGAGTTGATGAATTTATGAAAGTGAATTCATGAGGAGTGAGGAATAAACCTTGATAGTGAGGTCCTAGAGTAGATTAGGGGAATAGAGAAGAGTATTCCCAGACTAGGATAGGAGAAAAGGCCTTGGAGTGAGTCAAGTTGACTCAAGCAACTAGGAGCCTCCCTATCAAGAACCAACTAAAAGTAAAGTAAACATTAAATCAACACTAGTAACTTTATCTTTCATACACAATGACACTCTTTAGCTAAACACATTGAAAAATCCTTTAAACTTTTATCTCAAAAACAATTATACAAGTAGATTGGAAAGTCACAAAACAAGACTTGCTCTCCTCCCAACCTTATTGGCATCATGAAGCCTCATAGGCCCTAGCCAAACCCTCGAGCAAGAAATCTCACATAGACTCATGATTTTGGGGTCTCTACTTATCCCATAAAGGATAGGAATAAAATGCATCAATTTTCTCACATAAAACACAAGATTCACATGGATCTGAGATTACATCTCACACCATCCCATATAATTGATTTTGCATCCATCAAATCATCAATGTCACTTGCAAAATAACTCACAATCTTACAACACAAACAAAAATAAGGGTAGAGTGAGTAGAGAAGACTTATCTCTCTAAATATATGTATCATTGGACTCCATCTCTACATGCAAGGGCTCCTTCTCCTCAAATCTTCTCCTCCTTTCTCAAAATCCTACATGAGTTCTCTAAAATGGAGAAGTGGGTAACAACCTATTCTCTCTTCACAAACCCAATATAAGGGATATTAACTTGGAATATTTGGATGGAGAGGTGAAACTTGTCACCTTCCCTTCCTCTCCTCCATGAGATCTTTTCCTCATTTAAGAGGGGACAACAATTAGGACACCCCATTCCCCAAGTCTTCCCTCATAAATGAGGCATGGGTGGTGGGGTGGGTACCCTAAACTCATCCATCCTCCAAATTTGTCACTCATCTTAATGAGGACTTTTTGAGACTAAAATCAAGTCATGGGGCCTTTATTGCATGTCCAATAAGCTCCCACCTCAAGGGCATAGACCTTGGGGGTCTATTTTTGTAATTAAAACATGGTAATTGACTCAAAAGGACTCATTAAGGACCCACAATAATAAACCTCATAAACACATCTATATCTAATAATAAAACTCAATTTACTTCTAAGTAAATAATAGTTGATCTTATAACCTCACATTGAGGAAATTGATTTGAAATAAGTATTTCTCCCTTAGTTCATGTTACTTTCTTCCACATAGCAAGCACATTCAAAAGCATAGTTAGACCACAACAATAATTTATATTATTTGCTATCAATTTTCATCATGTTTACTAGGAAATATCAAGAGTATTGACATATAATCATATCATCTATAATCTCATGGTCTATATAACCATCTATTGAAGAAAAACATGCAATAATTGGAGTTTTATTAGTTATATGCGAGGTGGGGTGTTATAGGTCCTAAAAAAAAGAAGAGAGAGAGAGGCTCTAAAAGGACTTAAGGAAATATCAAGAGTATTGACATATAATCATATCATCTATAATCTCATGGTCTATATAACCATCTATTGAAGAAAAACATGCAATAATTGGAGTTTTATTAGTTATATGCGAGGTGGGGTGTTATAGGTCCTAAAAAAAAGAAGAGAGAGAGAGGCTCTAAAAGGACTTAAGGGGAGGGAGAAAGAGGGAGAGTTTGTGTGTGTGAGAGAGAAGTTAAATTAAAACAAGATTATTTTTAATACACCAATTCCAAGTACAATTTGCAGAGAGAGAGAGAGAGAGAGAGAGAGAGAGAGAGAGAGAGATTATTTTTAATCCACCAATTTCAAGTATAATGCTAATCTAGAGAGAGGTCTTAAAAAGATATCCTAAAAAGAGAGGTCCTAAAATGTCACATCCCTTATTTTCATAATTATTATTTAGTAATGAAATTAATTGTGTAATTATTTAATCATGACATATGATTTTTTATTGCACGATTTTAATATTTTAATGAATATATGTATCGATTTTTCCTTTAAATCTTAAATACAAATTATATTAATAATATTATAAAAAAAAAGTTTGAAACATATTGTAAATGAACATAATGTATTTTTTAAATTAAGTTTTATTATTATATTTAATATTTTAATTTTTATTTATTCTTTTAAAAAGTGTCTAATTTATTTATATATATGTCTCATGCATTCAATTAATAAATAAAAATAAATTAAAACAAAAGAATCTTTTTAAGATAAAAGAAAACTTAAAACAAAAGTTTCTTTTAGAAACAAAATTATAAAATTCATGTTATATATTAAGAACTTTAGTAAGAAAAGGCGAGAAAGATATGGAATATTTTTAAGGAAAAGTAATTTTTTTTTTTAAAAGATAAAATAAGTTTCTTTTAAATTTTTTAAGAAACGTATAAAACAAATTCATATTATAATTGTTTTTATGTGAATTATATAGAGCTTTTAAATATATTAAATATTTTATTGAAAAGCGTTTATAAATTAAATGGAAAACATAAATAAAATAGAAACTCTATCTAAATATATTATTAGAAATATTTTATTAATATAATGAATACCTTTTCTAATATATTATAAAAAAAAGAAAGAAAGAGATAGAGTCATATATAGAAGGTTTTAAATTTTAATATTGAAAATATTTCTTAGAAGATAAAGTTTCTATATAAAGGATAAGAATTGGTGAGATAAAATAAAATAAATAATTATTATGGATTTTATATTTTTTAACTTTCTATTATGTTTTAGGATAATTAAGATAATTATTATTGGAAGGATAAGTTTAGATAAAGAAACATGTTTTTCAAAGGATAAAAGATGTCTTTGAATAAGATAAGAGGAGATGCAATAAAACAATTTCTAAAAAAAATAAATCTAATCTTTTGTCAAGTTTTTCTATTGAAACAATGAATTAGTTTACATTTGGGAGAGAATCTTTGTTTTTAAGTGCAACAATAAAACATAGTATGGAAGGAGAAATCGGTAATTAGAGTCTAGTTTTGTTGGTAAAAGGTATAACCTATAATGAAAAATATATTATTATTTTTCATTTTGAAGACAAATATAGTATATTTGCAGGCATAAAATAAATTGATTGTAGAAACTGGAAAAATTGCATTCAGGGTATATTTAGTGCTTTAACCCTCTTTTAATGATAGATGTCTATATTGTTACTCTCTAGAATCTGCATTTTTGTATTGTTTCCATTGTTATTTTCAATATGATTGTGAGTAAATAGTCATTATTAAGTACATGATCTTTTCTTGAATGACCATTCAATGTCTTCATGTTTGATATCCTTATATGTTTTTTTGAGACTCTTATATGCTTTCTTATAGATACTCATGAATACTCTTATAAACTTATGTATGCAGAGATGTGTTGTAGTATCACCTATGACTCTAGTCTTGTATATTTCTTGAAAAGTTAAGTAAATTGAATTCTAATTCTAATTATTTTACAATTAATGGAGGTTTAATTGAAAATAAGATTTTTGATAAGTTATCAAGTGCATGGATTGATGATATTGCATGCATATATGCTCATGTAAGCTATGTATGCTTAATATGCTACCCATGATGTTGTTAAAATGGCTTAAAAATAGATGTCTTGTTACACTATTCCATTAATCTTGCGGGATTTGTGTAGTACCCTTCCTCGATCACACTTTTAGACTCATGTTTGACTTCAGTTGACTTATTCAGTGGATACATTATATTATGATATTTTATTTAGACTTTATGCGATGTTGTGATATGCTTTAATTTGAGTTGCAGTGTATGTTTTCATGCAGTATTTCCTTATTGATGGTTAAATACGATTTTATTGGATTACTGACATGGACTGACATATTCATTTTATACGTACGATGAGTTATATCATGTTTCATGTTTGTAACTGTATGGGGTGCGAGGAGATGATTTTCCTTCACTCACTTCGGTGAGACAGGGAATGCCACGATTCTCCTTAACTGGTGTTCTTTTTGTGTCTGTATATATATATATATATACGAACATGTGGCTCATTGACACAGGAAATTGCAGGTACAAGTACCATGTCAGTATGAGGTATCGTCTCCACCTGGCTTCACAGGTCTGAGCGTACCTTACTGATCTGATGGAAGTGGAGGAGATAGTCCTAAGACCTACGTTTACCCTAGTCGTGCTCAAAGTGAGTGTCCCTATCGTTCGTCAGTTTGCCCTTTGTCGGTGTGCGAGTCATGTGTTTATTTGAATTATTTAAGTTGTGTTTAATGTGTTGGGTAAAATTTATTATTAAATCTTAAAGTGTTTTATTAGTTAATGTGTTTTATTTGTTTATTTAAATAAATGGATAAAAGTTAAATTAGGCCCCTTAGTATTATAAATGATTCAATCAATTTGTTCTATGCATTAAAATAAGGGTTGATTAATTGATATTCTAAATTGTCAAAATTAAATCATGTATTTGCATTTCTTTGAAAAGTTAAATAGAAATTAAAAAAATAAAAAATATCTTCCCTCATTGACTTTTGAAATAGAATTTTAATTTTTAATTTGTTTGGAAAATAAATTTTGGAGAGCAAAGACTTTTTAAAAATTTACTTTATGGGAAATGAATTTGATTGGTTGAGAAAAATTTCAACCTAAAATAGTTTTAGGTTAAATTTTTTCTATTTCTACCTTGTTCTTCATAGGAATGAGGGAGAAGTCTTTAAAGGAAGTTTTGGAGGAAAATTTGGGCATTTTTGTGAAGAAATTTATCGAGCTGGAGTTCTTTTTTTTCAAACACATCCATGATAGCTATTCAAGGTTGGAATTTGACTTTATACCTCTATTTTTAAGATTTTGTTTGATTAAAAAAAAAATTCCCTGTGTGTGTGTTTGCATTTTCAGCTTTAAGAAGTTCTTTTAAATTTGTTAGAAAGAAAGAAGTGCTTAAGTTTTGGATTTGAATCCTTTTTTGATTGGTTTCAATCAATTTTCTTGGTTGTGAGGGAAAAGAATCGAATTAATAATCAGGTTTGTGAATTTCCTATGTGAATGGTTTGATTTCAAATTTTCTTGGAAACATTCATTTATCTTGAATGAAAAATGAGAATGATTCTAAAACATATTTAGTTAATTTTTCCCCAAATCAAAATTCTTGTTTGTGAAAAGAATAAACTAAAAAAAAATCAGTTTTGTGAATTTCTTTTTGGGTGTTGAAAACCCAAGATTTCATTTTGATTTTCTCATCTTAGTGTTTGAATTGTAAAATCAGTTTATTCCTTGTCAAATTGGTGTTTAAATTTGTTAATTTTACCCCCGTGTGGGGTTATGCTGGCAAAAATTTGCCAATTCGTGTATTTTGTACATGCTGGTAAAAACTTAATTAGTTCTGATTTTTGTTTTTTCCAGAACTGTAAATTAGATTATCTTTGTTCAAATCTAATTGTGAGTTTTTAAAAAAAAATTATTTGCCTCTCTCTTAAAAATTTCTTACTCAGAAAAGAATTTTCATTACCTAGAAAATTTTCTGAGTTCTCTCATTTGATAGAGATACTTGTTTCTTTTATATATATACACACACACACACACAGAGAGAGAGAGAGAGAGAGAGAGAGAGAGAGAGAGAGAGAGAGAGAGAGAGAGAGAGAGAGAGAATAAAATTTTACAAAAAGAGCAGTAGCAAGCGATTTACAAGGACAAGCCTCAACAACTTTAAACTTGACCTAAGAAAGACCACTTAGTGAATACTAACAGCCATGCATGTGTACATATTGAACATACTATGTATCCCAGTCTTATACAAAATTTGCATATACATCTTCATATACATAAGACAACGAACAACCACAAATAGATATAGACAAAAAACTACAAAAAGTATGCCAAGTCATAGGCTCAAGGCTCCTGAGAGTGCTCATGGCAAGGCTCCATCCAAGCAATTCATCCTAGTGGGCCTAGTAGGATTTTTGGCTTGCCAAACCTTGACTTTGAGTTTCTCTAAAGCAGCAACAAAAGTTGTTTAATCCGCTGCAATCCGTTTCCATTCAAATCCGTTCTCAAACTCATATATGAACATGGTGGCATGACCATCTTAGAGGAACCACCATAACTTATTCTTCTCAACCCTCATTATAACAGAGACCCACACAACAATAAGATAGATGATGAGTCCACGAAATGACTCAATAAGGATCCTTGTTTTACCTTGGAATTTGTCTTCATTTCTAATTTTCCAAATGTAACATAAGATTTCAGTAGAAAGAATGTGCCAAAATAAGTTAGTATCTTTTCTTAATCCATGAAAGCAAATAGTAAGAATTTCCATGATTGTTATCTGGTTAGGAATTGTAAAACCAAACAATAACCACATCTCTTTAGCAACAGTACATTCAAAAAATACATGCCTAACAGATTCAGGCACTCTACAAATGTTGCATATTTCACCATTGGAATGATCTTTTCTGAAAGGGAGCTTGTCAATAAGCAACAACCACCTAATTTTTTATTTATTAGGTGGAATAAGATTGCTCCATAGATTAGTGAAAACATTTTGCCACTGTTTTTAGGAAAAATTTGCATACCATAGTGCATTAGTATGATTGATAATAGATTCATCATAAGAAAGAGTATTATAGACAATGATAGATTTCACATTAGATATGTAAATATCATTATTCCATTTAAATGAAGTAAACCTGTTAACATCCACATTGCATGGTTTAGGTAACTGAAGAGTAACACAAGCTTTGTTAACCATATTTTAAGTTCTTCTTTGAAAAGAAGGAAGATCCTATTTAGAGATAAGAGCTTCCCAACTCATAAGCTTATCTTTATCCATAATATCATTAAAACAACAGATACCTTTATTCGCCCAAGCCTTGGCCAAGAATCCTTGTGTAAGTGCAAGCGGTTTAGAGGAATGAAACAAATTCCACAATATAGATCTCTCCCCATGAATGAGTTCACTGCTGCTGGCCCTATTATTGGTGATGAATTGCCTAACAATTTCCCATGCCCTCCATCTAGATTTAAATACACATGAACCCTGCACTGAAACTAGGAACCCCCCAACAACTAGGTCACAAAAGGGTAAAGACTTCCAGTATTTCGCCCCCTTAGGAACAACCCTCTTAATATTGTTCCTAACCAATATTTTCCATGGTTGATTGCCTTCAAGAGCCTAAAAGATCCATTTAGCAGCCAGTGAAATTCCTTGCAGTTTCAGATCCTTCAGCCCAAGTCCTCCCATCTTTTTCTCACAATGACACCAGGCCCATTTAACTAAATGTTTCTTGTTATTGCCTCTACCATCAGACTACAAAAATTTCCTAATAACCTTCTGGATCTCAAGGATCTGATAATTGCAAAACATCCAGATAGATGAATAGTAGATGTTATATGATGAAATTATCTTCTGACACACTTGCACTCTCCCAACCAGCGATAAATATCTGTTGTTTCATTTATGTAGCTTCTTGTCAATTTTGTTTCTTACCCATATCCACATGCCCTTTAAAGAAGGGGAAATAGAGAAGGGGATCCCTAAATATTTGACAATCTTATTGGGACCCCCCACTGAAATCCAAACTGCTAAAGCCAGTCTGGCGAGTCCTCTCTCCACCCAAGCAAGCTGGACTTAGGCTGAGAAATTTTGGCCCCTGAAATCTCCTCTAGAAACGTCATCTTTCTAACCAGGGTCTTCATATTTTGTTTAGTGATTTCAATAAATAATGCAGTGTCATCTACAAATTGTATATTAACCAAATCAGACCCATCAGGAAGCATAACACCTTTAACCCTAGGGGATATAGTGCAATCTCTCAGAATGTAGAATAGCGCATCAAATGTAATAACAAATAAGGTTGGGGAGAGGGGGCAACCCTGCCTGATGGACCTCCCAAGTTTAATAAACTGAGTTGGAGAGCCATTTACCTCAACCTACGCATAGGCATCCTTGAGCAGAACCTTCACATAACAACAAAACTTATTAAGGAACCCAAAATCTTCTAACATCATCAAGACAAACTCCCACTCCACTCTATCATAGGATTTCTCGAAGCCTAAAAGGAACATAGTAGTATTATGCCCGGAAACATTAGCCCACTCCATCGCTTCCCAGTTGATAATCAAATTTTCCAAAATGTACCTTCCCTTAATGAATCCAGTCTGCATAGGGCAGATGAATTTAGGTTACACACCTTCAAGTCTCAGAGCAAGGGCTTTGGCCAAAATTTTATATAACACATTGAGGAGTGTAATGGGTCTCTAGTTTTTAATAAGCATTTTATCTCCTTCTTTAGGAAGCAGTTTGATAATTCCTTTGTTAATGTTTTCACCTAAGGAACCTTTTTCATGAGCTTCACTATATATCTCAAAAAGATCATGACTAATCCATTCCTCATTAGCTTTATAGAATTCGGCAGGCAAGCCATCTAGGCCCAGTGCTTTGTCATTATTGAGGACTCTTATGACATTCTTAATTTCTTTGACCGATATGGCTTGATCTAGAAGCCGAGAGTCTTGATCAGATATTTTCTTCGGGATAAGCTATCTACATCCTTCCTGAGCTCTTCTAGAGTTAGGAGAGTCATCAGAGGAAAAAGGCTCCTTATAGAAGAAATGAAAAGCCTCTTTGATATCATCTACCTCCACTACTTCCTTATTGTCAATCCATAACCTATCAACCTTTTCTCTGTTCTATTTCTGTTCAAGAAAATTGAAGAAAAAATTCAAACCCTTGTTACCAAATTGCATCCATTGACTTTTGGCCCTAATCATTGCTCCTCTAACCTTGACCTGTTGATGCCTCCTCAAGGAATCCCTTGCTTGAGAAACTATGTTGGATAGCTCAAGGTCACTTGGGTTGATCTGAATATCCTCTTCAAACTTATGCAACTCATCCATAAGCACCTTCTCCTTAAACCTAATATCTTTATCTCTCTTTTTCCCAATAGTTTGGAGTAGATTTTTCCAACTCTTAACATTACAGTTCCATCTATTGATGTGAGATTGAAGATTCTTATCCCCTTTATTAATCACCCTAACAATATTAACCGCAGACAACACATCTTGATCCTTAAGGAGATGGGTATTAAGGATGAATTTATCCCCTCCATTTCCTTTCTTAACATGGGAGTCTCCAATCCCAATGAGAGAAATGACCTGGTGGTGGTCAGAAAGAGAAACCGACCAAACTATAATAGCGTTGCCTTTATCATCCGATGTAAAAGAGAAAAAATCCCTATTTGCATAAAATCTATCCAATCTGCAATAAATCTTGTGTCCTCCTTTCTAGTAGTTGCATCATGTATACCATATCCATTTTGTAGATTGTTTATTGCCTAGGAGGGGGTCAAAGGGTTTTTTTACAGTTCTTCATCCTTTCCCAATGAAGCTTCTCAGCCCCTTTCCACTCCATAGTAACTCCTCCAGACTTACCTTCAAGGTTATTGATCATATTGAAGTCACCCCCAATGATCCAGGGAATGTCAGGAAGAGACGCAATCAAATCCCATAATGTAGTCCTCTCTCTATAATCATTGGTTGTATAGATTGAGAAAACACCAATAACATAATCATTTAGGTTGAGTGGTGCCTAGACAACTCTGTTACAAGGAGAGCACGCTTGACTTATAACGAGCCCTCTCCATTTGGGGTTGATGAGTAGCCCAACTCCACCTCTGCCTTTATCATGATCCGAGTAGATCTTGATAGAGTCTCTCCATATGAACTCCAGATTAACCTCTAGGGTGAAATTAGTAGCTTTTAACTCTTGCAGCATCACAAAATTTGAGTGTCTATGCTTATTAAGAAATCTCCTAACAATCTGCTTCCTGTCTGGCGACTCTAAACCTCTTATGTTCCAAAAAATGCACTTCATCATAGTTGAGGGGGTTGCTGAGACTCCTTGGTAGTCTTAAAACAACTGAAACACTTTGGGATATCCTTCTTCTCATCCGCTTTCCTTCTATTGGAGGATCCTTTGTTCTTTGACCCTAGGGGCCTACCTCTCCTTCGTCTGGGCTTGATATCTAGGTTCTCACTATCCACCATCTTATCCCCTTCATCAGCAGACTCCCCATCACCTTGGGAATCCTCTCCAAATTCATAATCCTTATTGGGATTAGGTTGATTGGGGGTCATCTCACCCCCAATGTAGGGACCATGTGTGTTTAACCCATCCTTACAGCTTAGAGCACTAGAGTCTTCATCTGAGGGTTCACTAGGGTTGGGGTCACCAATACTGGGGTTAGCAGTAATGACCTCTATGTCACAATTATTTGCTATCTCAACAAATTTCTTAGGCGGGAGGGAATCAACTGACTCAACAATGAATTGTGTATGGGGGGGATCTCCCTTAGCAAGCCTAGAGCCATTATAGGGAGGTGCCTCAAATGAGAAGTCCATATCATCAGAGTTCCTATGAGAAGCAGGCTTGGTGAGCACCCCCTCAGAGCACCCTCCCTTACCTAATTCACTACCATTTCGGTCCTTCCCCTCAAAGTTTATAACCAAAGATCTCACAATAGAAGACCCATCATTCATATCAGAGGCCCTCCTCTCAGGGGGAGTCTGCTGCATGACATCCTCCATAACAGAGGTAGAGTGGCTCACACCATATTATTTATCCTTGTTAGGATCACAACCCATCTTGTTAGATGCTCTAATTTTCTCAAATATATATATATATATATATATATATATATATATATATATATATTAATAATAATAAATTAAATATATATATTTTAAAACGATTAGTTTTTTAGTGGTTACGGGGGAGGAAACAAGTGTTATTTTGCAGAAAGGGGAGGGGGAGTCATGACGTGGTCTCCCCACCATCCCCTTTACCTTAATTAATTCCCCTTATTTTTAATATAAAGTTTATGACTAGTTTTAAAGACTTTTCTTATATTTATTCGCAAGATGAAAATTTAGTGAAAAATAAATTATTGGGAAATTTATATATTCATATATGTTTTTTTTAATGACTTAGTAGTCTAGTTGTGTTGTGAGATATTTTAATTAGATCATTAATGAATTATTTAAATTGGGATAGTGAAATAGTAATTTTTTTTGGAATCAAACAAAAATTGGAAACGTAGCGTACTTGGTCAAATAAAACAAATGCGTGAGTTGCAGGGTGGGCGATAACGGTTGTCTAGCTTGCGGATCACTCTGCAACCATCAATTGTGAGGCGGAAAAACTTGCAAAGTGGGCGATGAGATTTACAGGGTGGGTGGCGGTGGTGAGACTTGCGACCTCTGCCAAATGGTGGTGATAAGAAGCCAAATGGTGGCGGTAACAAAGATCGCCCGGTGGAGACAAAAAAGTTCTTGCTTTCGATTGGGTTTGCAGAATAAGATATTTATATCGGCCATTGGAATCGCAGTTTGTAGAACATGACATTTTATCAGCCATCAGAATCACAGTTTTGGCTCTTTGCTTTTGCTTTCAGATGATTGTGAAAGCATATTCGAGCTTTTGATAAATTTTAAGGTATTTATTAACCCTGAGTGATGCGGCGAGTCATGCAACCACGATTGTTAGGGCCTAGACCCGTGGGAGTTAGGAAGGCTTTGTGGCAGCTACACAATGTTATATAAGAGGATAGGCATTCTTTTGGTGGAGTTCAACGGTTTCTAGGCAGATTGCAAGGTAAGGGGAGAGAAAGAATATTTCCACGACATTGTTTTGAATGCCGACTAGACTGAACACCACAACCCCATTTTGACATTTGTGAGGGGACACCACCGTTGTCACCTCATTCTCTATCCAATTCATAGGATAATCCTATTAATATCCCATCATATGTGACCTGGCCAAAACAATACCCATTTAATAAACCCCAAATTTATTTCAACCCCAAACAATCTTCCAATAAACAATTTGCGCCAAAGAGCACCCTTCAAACCAAAAAAGGTTACATAGAACTGGAGAAAGAAAATCCCTTACACATCTCTTCCCAATTCTCTACCACAAAATTCGGATGCAGAAGGTAATGGGCAACTTTCAAATGATACAGTTAAAGAGGGTAGTCGGGTTCCAGTCTTGCCAAAGGTCACAGATGCTACTAATATTGGAGAATCAGGCAAGTCTAAGGGTGTGTATAAGATCATTTTGCCAAACCACCTTATTCAACCTCAAATAGATCTATTATGTGCCACAACCCTCATTGGTAAACTTCATTCTACTATTTCCTTTATGCAAATTTCATTTTGGGCTAAACAAAATTGGCTGGGCTTGAAGGATATATTTTTGATGGATAAGCAATCTCTCTTTTTCATTGCCATTTTTGATTCCAAAGAACATAGAAATTGTGTTCATAGATATAAAGGGTGGTTTTGTAAGGGTATTGGTATTATCACTTTGGCATGGGTTCCAAATTTTAGTTTGGATTCAGTTTCCCCCCTTTTCATGCCTTTTTGGATTACTCTCCTGGGGCTCCCGCTTGAGTATCGTGATCTAGATATTGTGGAAATTTTGGCTAATCAAATGGGTATTTTTATCAAGCATGACCTTATCCCATATGAACTTGCCCTTTTAACCATTAGGGTATGCCTATTGCTAAACCTCAAAAAGCCACTTCCCAAGTCTGTTTTAATGACTTCCTCCATAGGGAAATAGAATCAAGACATTTGCATACAGGGTACCAGAGATGTTGATGACCATATAGATAAACTGGGTCATTTTAACTCGCATCGTCAAGGATCGGGTATTAATGTTGTTAGGGTTTGCAAGGATTTTGTGACAGATTTCCATAAATGCTCCTTTTATCAGTCTGTTGCATCTCCTTCTACACCAAGTGGGACAACAAGTGTAGCTGACTTATCAGAGAGTCCCGTACCTCTGAATAATGTTGATAATGTTGCAAGACCTTTCCAGGTTGTTCAGTTTCAGGAAGATCCTCCTCTTTCTTTGATTCCTTCTCAATTATTTATGGGTTGTATAGCAGACGTTTTACTTCCAATAGAAAAAAGAACAAAGCCCTCCAATTGGAAGAATTGTCCTTAATATCAGGTTGTTATCTCTGGTTCATGGTCTCTGCAAAAATTTGTGGGTAGATACAAGAATATATCTTTTAAGATCCACTGCTCTTCAATCCTAGTTGATTGGTTGTATAAGAACATATTTGCTTCCTCTCTCTTTAGGTAGTTCACTTCTTCTTTTCTGAGTTTAACTTCCATGGGACCCTCAGATTCTCAATTCTAGGAAATTTCTCTTTCACAGAATGCAAAGGATAACTTGGTTCATAGCTTGATGTTTAATTGCCAACCTTTCCATGTGGTTGGTTGCAATCTTCCCATTGCTGGATCCTCATCGAATGCTCCAAATATCAAATTAATGGCACATGATATCCTTATCTGTCACATTGAACTTGATTGATGAAATTGCTCTCAAGGAATTCTCGGAAATGTAGGATGTCCCTTCTATTGATGCTATGCCTCTTGCTCTTAATACTTCACCACCCACTTTTTACCCCTATTGGAATCTAGTCATGTTGATCACCTTGTGGCTGAAGATAATTCATATCAGTCCTTTCAACCTCCCATGTAGCTTGACTTTGATTTTTCTCAACATCTCTCTCTTGCTCAATCAATCTCTTCATCTCTTCTATTATCTAAAATACCTAAAAAAAGAGGTTGGAAGCCCAAGATTCTTAAAATCCAAGAAGAGATCGCAGCTGGTATCCAATCTACAATTGTAGACAAGTTTTCACCCCACTCAAGACTGAGAAGAACATGTTATTCTCGAGTGCAATGATGATAATATCTTGGAATGTCAGAGGTTTGAATGCCTCTAACAAGAGGGGGCAGATCAAGCAGCACCTGGATTCCTCCCAAGTAGACATCATTTTATTACAAGAAATAAAGCTTTCTAATGAAGCCTCTCAAAAGATTTAAAAAAATGGACTTTATGGGATTTCATACATGTTCCTATAGTAGAGGCTTCCTGTGGTATTCTGACCTTGTGGAATCCCAAGACAATCAAAGCAAAAACCTTGTGTTAGGAACTGGGAAGGACAACTGAGAGGGGGGGTGAATCAGTTGTAAATCAGTTGTCAATAAATTGTAATCCAAATGAAAATTATTCCAACTTAAACATAATGCCAGTAGACCAAACTTAAGTGTCGGTAAAATAGATTAACAATTATAGCAGTACCGGTTTAACTTAATGCATAAAACAAAAAGAGAAACAACATCCAGAACACATGACACAAATTTTTTGACATGGAAGCCCGGTAAGGGGAAAAACCATGGTGGGAAACCTTACTCACAATCAGATGATACTACTGCAGATAGTAAATGTATACAAATGGGGTCTGCACATGCAGAAAGGCCAACCGCCTAGAGCTCACTGCTCAATCACAAAATAGGAGTCACACAGACTACAATTGGATGGTTAAATCCAATGATAATGTACTGCTCAAAATAACATCTGCAATGCTGGATTCAGTACCGGTTTAAGCTTTGAACATGAGTGCCAAACACCTTTATAACCTTTCATTCAACCTTCAAATATTGTCTACGTGATTCACACAAGGATCTGCTTATTTTCGCTCTTCAATATTCACACACACTCATCATGATCCTATATCCCAATCTTCAATAAGATATTACAATCATATATACAAAACCTAAGACCAAATGTATAGGTCGGCTCACTAACAATATTACAATTAAATCAATTACAAATAAGTCTTGAAGCAATACAACATGTCGGCTCAATACATTTACCAATCAATAAACCATCTCCATAATGTGTTGTGCTGATCTGGAATAGATATCATGTACCGGTCCATAACCTAGACCTATCTGTCGGTAAAGGCAAATCTATCAACCCGATTAGACCAATAAGAAAAACACTGAATCCAAACTTCCAATCCATGTCTTCAACATAACCAAATTATCTCCAAGTTATCATCGCTTCCAGTGAACAATATAACCTGCTGGTGAACATATACCAGTGACTGCGCATAAGCCACTATCCATGTCGGTGAACACAATATGTCAATTCAACAATAAACCAATATAACCATAGTGTCAAATCAACAATGTCTCTAAGAAGATAAGTGTTGACATCAATGACAAGACCAATGCAATACATGACAAATTCATCCATAATACCAACAATCTCCCCCTTTGGCATTGATGGAAACACTAGATGGAAAAACATCTAAGTGCCAACAATAGAATGCCAAAAACCAACAATCTCGCAAAGATAATTCAATACAAAGTTTTGTAACAAAAATAGAAACCAAAACCAAAAATACATATATCCAAAGAGTATATCTCTCCCTCAATGTTTTTTCCATAGATATCTCTCCCCCTTTTCCATCAAATACCAAAGCAGTGTAACACATGACGAAGTCATCCATAATACCAACACCTTGAACCAAGGGACAAATTGGCATCTTATTCTTATTGAAAATTTTGATTTATCCTTTCTCCTCTTTAATATTTAGGGTCCAACAACTCCTCATGAGAAACATGCTCTTTATAATACTTTATCTTGTCAGATACATCAACAGGGAGTTTAGAAAATCATCTTAGGAGGCGATTTTAATGTCGCTTTGTCTCAAGATGAGAAACAGGGAGGCAACCCTACTGCTTCTAAGGTGATTGATGACTTTAGATCTTTTGTGTCTAATAACACCCTTTCTGACATTTCACCTTCTAATGGTCAATTTACATGGACAAACCAGAGAACTTCCCTTTAAATTGCAAGCAGATTGGACAAGTTTTTCACTCCATATGAATGGATCCTTCAGAAATATACTTTCAGCTCTAATATTCTATCGTTCTCTGGATCTAACCATTTTCCTATCTCATTATACTTGGATAAACATGAAGTTTCTCATCATAGACCTTATTTTAAATTCGAAAGAATGTGGTTTCATCACCCACACTTTCATTCTCTGCTTCCTCAATGGTGGGTAAGTGCCCCCTTCTGTAGGGGGAACAAAATATTTCAACTCTATATGAAAATGCAGTTTGTAAAAGAAAATATCAAAGTCTGGAATAGGGAAGTATTCAAAAACATATTTGCAGAGAAATCATATGTAGAGAAGGAATTAAAGGATATCAACGAACTTATCTTTTCTAATGGGATTAATCTTGAAACCTTCTCAAGGTAGAAGCATTTACAAAGTTACTAGGAAGAATTGTGCTCTAGAGAGGAGGAGTATTGGAGACAAAAATCAAGGGAGTTATGGCTAAAAGATGGGGATAAAAAGACTAAGTTCTTTCAGGCATCTGCAAAGATTAAGCAAGTTGCATCTACTATCTTTTCTATCAATGCCTCTTCTTTGGGTGAAAAATTAACTAATGAACAAGAAATTAGGGAAGAGGGTGAACTCTTCTTTAAAAATCTTCTTGCCCCCTCTCCTCCTTTTGTTCATGAGGAGTCTAGTGTCAAGATATTGTTAGATTCAATTCCTTGTCTGATTTCACAACGTGATAATGATTATCTGATGCAACCTTTCTCTCTTGTTGAACTCAAGGAGGTGGTAGTTTCGATGGCTCCTGACAAGTCTCCAAGTCTTGATGGTTTCACCATGCTATTTTTTCAAAAGTGTTGGGATGTTTTAAGTTTTGATCTTTTAATGGCCTTGGAGGAGTCAAGACAAAAAGCTTTTATTCTCAAGAACTTTAATTTAACCCATCTTGCTCTTATCCCCAAATCCAACAACCCTCAATCTTTTGCAGACTTTAGGCCTATCTCCTTGTGTAATACATTTTACAAAATCTTCACAAAAGCTATTTATCTCCGGTTAAAATCATTTATTCCTAAAGTAATATCTCCTCAACAAGGAGGTTTTGTTCCTAGTAGGGAAACATCGAAAGGTGTGCTTGTGGCCCATGAATATTTTTACTCAACTAACTCTTCATAGTCCCCTGCTTTCATAGTTAAATTGGACATGTTGAAAGCATATGATAAAGTATGTTGGTATTTTCTTTTGAGAGTGCTTAAAAAGTTTGGCTTTTTGGATAAGTGGTACAAATGGATCAAAAATTGTCTCTCTGGTGCACATTTCATAGTTATTATTAATGGTAATCCTTCTGGGTTCTTTCGAGCCACTCAAGGAGTTCGACAAGGTGACCCACTATCACCTTTTCTCTTCATTATCATGGCAAAAGCTTTTAGCAAATTGGTCAATAAGCAGCTGACTTTGGGTATTTGGAAGGGGGTATGAATCCCTAACACTTCAATTTACATCACCCACACTTTATTTGCAGATGATACACTTTTATTTGGTTGTTCCAATATTCAAGAAGCAAGGCATATTAAGAAAATGTTGGACATATATACTTCTGGATCTGGGCAGAAAATCAGTGCCCATAAATCTAAATTATTCATATTTAATACTTATGAAATGGTGTCTAACAACATTATCCAGACCTTGGGATTTCCAGTGGATTATCTTCCATCTTCATACTTGGGCATCCCTTTCTTTATGGGAGCAAGGAAGCCTTCTTTTTGGAATTTTGTGATTAACAGATTAAAAAGAAGAATTTCTGTGTGGAAAGTTAGATGGTTATCTCTGTCAGGCAGAACCCTTCTTGTCAAAACTGTTTTGGCTACAATCCCAAACTACTACATTTCTGTCCTCCAAGCCCCAAAATCTATTGTTTCCCATATCGAGAAAATTATTCAACATTTTATTTGAAAAGGTAATCTTTCAGAAGATAAAAAGATCCCGCTTGTGTCTCTCAACAAAATGACTCCCAGTAAATCTACGAGCGGGGTTGGTCTACATGATCTTTCAAAAAGGAATAAGGCCTTTGGGGGAAATTTAGTTTGGAATATTTATGTAAAACCACATGCTTTGTGGTGTCAAATTATGCAAGAAAAGTATTTAGATACTCCTACCCTATAACGTATTTTTACTATCCTTGATCCTCTATCAGGGTTTGTAGTTTGGAACTTCATGATGGCTTCTAGGAATGTGATTACTAGATATTTATCTTGGCAAGTACATAATGGCAAAGATGTCAACTTTTGGCATGATTCATGGAGTGATCTCCCCCCTCTTAGTCTTGAGAAATCTCTAGTAGATGTGATCCCTATATTTATTACTCAATGAGGATCTTACCTTATGATTATATAGATGACCTTGAGAAGCCTTCAAACCATGTCATTTGGAAGAATCCAACTTCACTCCCAATCTCCCCAGATCAAAAGGTAAAGTTTTCTTTGATTCTAAAGAACCACATTATTTTTATCTCTAATGTTTTGGACAAATTGATATGGTTCCCTGCAAAGAACGGAAAGTATTGTATCAAGGAAGGGTATAAGGAAATTCATCAGATGTCTGTTCAATCCTATTCACAAAGAGCTTATAACTTCTGTTGGAACAACAATATTCTTCCCAAGGCAGGGATGTTTGCTTGGCTTTCTCTACACAAGAGAATACCCACCACTGAGAGAATTGATAAAATGAATATTGCACCTCCATTTGCATGTGTTCTTTGTGGTGAGCATAATGAAACATTAGATCATCTTCTCCTCCAATGTGATTTTTCTCATTATTGCTGGATGCTTGTGCTTGTTAAACTTTCCTTTAGCATCCCTCTTCCAAATAATGTATGGGATTTGTTCCCGTCCTGGCCAGTCTTATACTCATCCTCCCTTTTTGTATGCATTTGGAAAGTGATCCCATCTATAGTCGTATGGTCACTTTGGTGGGAAATAAATAAGCGTATTTTTAGAAAACAAACATCTCTTTTGGATGTTCTCAATTACATTGAAAAATCAGTATCATAACTAGTTAATGCTCATGTTTCAAATCATTTCAATCCAAATAGGAAATTTACTTCTTTGGATGACCAAGTTATTAATTGTTGGAAGGGCATTTCTATTTCTGTATCACCTTGCTTTCCGAGAGTGAGAATTAGTAAAATTGATAGAAATAAAGTGAAATAGTGTCCTCCGGATTCGACTCATTTCAAATTGAATTTTGATGGCTCCTCTAAAGGGAACCCAGGTGATGCAGGAGTAGGAATATGCATAAGGGACCACACAGGGTGTGTTTTTGCTTTAAAATATGTTTCCATTCCATTGGGTACTAACAACTTTGCATAGGCATATGCTTTGCTTGAAGGTATTCTACTAGTTAAAAAATTGAACATCTCTTATATTCACATCGAAGGCAACTCAGCTATTATTATCAACGATTGCATAAAGAGAAATATTGACAATTGGCAGATAAGATATTTGCTTGAACAAGCATGTGAACTTATTGATATATTTGTAAAATTTACCATTTCACATGTGTATAGAGAAGGGAACCGGGTTGCAAATCATTTGGCAAATATGGGAAGTTCTAAGGTGGAACTTAATATGATGGTTCCAAATTGTGATCTCGATTCTTTTCCAACTCTTAGAAAAATAATTTTGGAGGACATGTGTACATGATAATATTGCACATGGCTATGTAGTTGTCCTTTTCATAATCATAAAAAGTTTGTGAGGTATTATAATTGCAAGGTTCTATGGTTTTGTTGTATCTGAATGATGTGAATGGATGTCAATTTGGGCATCTCTGAAGCGTGTTGGACTTCAAGCTGCATAAATGCATACGTTAGGTAGTTTGTGGGCTGCTATGTAAATGTGTACAACTTTGTGATGTTTTGGTTCAGACTTCATCTTGCTAAACATACTCCAGGAAGCATCCGATACTTGGGGATGATTTGTGGCATTCGGTATTCTAGACATTATGAGATATATTGTACCTTTTTGTCATATTAGAGATTTAAGTTTCACAATCTTTCTATGTATTATCGAGCAAGAAACAAAATTTTTCTTTCTAGTTCTTTTCTCTGGGAGCTCTTTGAATCAACTTTTGTAAAGAAATATATAAATAAAATATATTAAGTGGCACTGCCACCTTTTTTTTTTTAATAAAAATAAATTACTGGATTCTTTTATATCATGATATATTCTTCTGGATTGCTTATGTATTTGACTATGATTAAGTTTCTGTGTATTGTTTAAGTTGATTTCTACCATCTTGTGTGTTGTTTTCGGTAAAGGCTTAATTTTGTGATTCAATTAAGCCCTCTAGTTTACTCAACCTAGGTACCAGGTTCTTGTGACCAAGTAAACAGTTTATGTGACTGAACTCCTTGAAATATTTTGGTATTGTGAGTCGTACCTTAGAGTTCAGCAAGGTTGTGGTATTGTGAGGAAGAGTGGCTTTCAAGTGGGGGTCGTGCCCAAAGTGGTAAGCAGGATAACCCATCAAAAGTTAGATAATAAGTGATAATCCTAATAATCAATTAGGGGTTTGGGTAGCTTTAACACTAAACAAGATTAATTTACCTAGCTCATGATTGAGTGCTCATATAGACTCAGGATGCAGTGGGAAGGCTTGGAATGGAAAACCATCTACCTTGTCATCACAAAAGGATAGCTTGGGTTAGCATTAGATTTGGATGGGGCTGGGGGTTCAGGAAAGGCTACTAGGATAACCCATGATGGGGGTCGGGGCCTATGGAGGCTTGCCAGGATAACCATGCCAAACTCTGCGATGAGACTCTTCTCTTATGTGCACTAATGTGTAGACTTGTAGAGGTTACCTGGTATACTTGTGAAGTCTTATTTGATATGTATTTGTATATTTATGAGTTGATCCAATGTTTTGTTAGACCATGTATTCTTTCATTTCTTTTCTAGTGGGTCTTAGTGCTATCTCCTAGCACAGAGGGGTGGTTCTTTTGAGCCACATGGTCAGGTGGTAGTGCCACTTTCCATCGGTATCATGTTCAATTCCTTCTTGCGAGGGTTGTCTTTGCAGGTGTTCCTGTTGCTCTTTGGACTTGATCATCTTCTTGTTCCAGTTGGATTCCTTTGTACTCCTTGGATTCGTTATTGTACCTATTTGACCCTTATGAGTTCAGTTGCATCATTTGTATTATTATGCCTTCTTGGCATGTTGTAAACTATGCAAATCATTATATGATCTTTATTTAATTTATATGTTATCCTGTAATTTAAATGCAATGTAATTGAAATATTATAAGTTGATAGACTTTGTAATGGTAATTAAGTGGTTATTGAATGAATTATTGTAGTAAACTTGATTTATGTAATCATTAGTATGTGATGAAATCAAATGCAAGTATGTAACTTTAAACATGTCTGCCAATTATTCAAATGGATAACATTGCAATGTATTAGGGATAGTTAACATGCATCATAAGTGATTAAGTAAACCTTAAGCTTTCAGTTTCTTTTTAAAGCGATCTTCGTTGGAAATCCTTTAGGAGTATGGTTAAGTCTTCCGCTTATGTAATTAATCAGTGCGATGTTATAACTTAATGCACCTTAATGATATATTATATTTAAAAAAAAATTATTTCCACTTTTATTCCTATGTTTTAGTACGTTCCTTTTGGGTTTGTTGGTGGGGCATTACAATTTGCATTGTTAGTCTACCTCATGTTGGGTCGAGTATCTTTCATATCATGAAAGATTTTGGGGAAGTGTAACTACTTCATGGTAGGGCGGATACACTCTCCAGAAATATTCTCACCTGTGATGTGCTCGGGCAGATGTATGTTGGGAGTTCTTATCAAGTTGATCTTCATATTTGGTGCATTAAGTGTTCATTGTAATTGACCTTGTGGTCTATAATAAACGTATATGTTTCCTTATATATTCCTTGTATTTGGCTCATGTATTGTATCTTTATGTCAAAATATAATTTTATATCTCAATATTGTATATATTTGTACATGTGGCATTAATGTATGCTTGTTGATGTGTAATTTGTGAATTATGTTAATTGGAAAATTATGGTGGTAATTACATAAAAAGACTTGAGGGGGAGAGAGAGACTAAACTAAAACAAGATTATTTTTAACCCAACCATTTCCAAATGTTTCTTACTCTAGAGAGAGGTCCTAAAAAGAGATCCTAAAAATAGAAGGGTGAACTCACAATACTGGTTCCCACTTTTTAACCAAATTTCAGTCTTAGATGAACATTTTGAAAAAAACCTTCACTTTCTAACACCTATAACTTTTAAACCATTAAGAATTTGAAGATGATGTAAAATAGTGATTTGTAAAATCTTGTGTGTAGATTCTAAATATATTATTTTCAATTTTTTTTGAATAAAATTTAAATGATTTTTCATCTCCCTCGAAAAGCAGTTTTTTTACAGCAAACAACATTTTTTAAGAGTGATGTGCATCCTGAAATGCATAACTTTTTTCTATAAATGATAAAAGCTTAATTCTTTTGAATTTTGGTTTGTAACATCAATACCCAAGGCATGGAGTTGGTTTGATAGTGATATGTTGATTTTTTTTTTATATTTTTTAGTTTTGAAGTTCGACTAATTATAATTTAGATATAGGTGTATGTTTGAACACATAACTTGTTCTATATATATCAAAATTCAATTTTATTTTTTTTGTTAGAAAGTAGAAATCAATACCTAGGGCATATATATTTTTTAGAAGTTTTTTGAATTAGTTTACTATTTTTCCCAATGGATTGAACAAAGAAGTTCATGTTCGATGAAAAACCTACATTCATAAGAAATAAAACAATATATATTAATGAAATTAAATATATTAAAAATTATACTATTTGGAAAGCTTATAATAAGGACTAAATACTTAAAAAACAAACTAAATGAATTCATTTGACCCCCCAAAAGCTAATCTAAATTTGGTTTTTAATCAACATTTGATTGATGCAAAGGAGACTCCATTGTAAGTATGATTTAGAAGTAGAGAGGTTCTATCCAAGAAATTTTGATCTAACTCTTTTCAATTAATTACTTAAAATAGGACCTCTTAAAACTTAAATCATTATATTTTCTAAAAAATGTATAATTTCAGCAAAAATCAGGATGTATCAAAAAGTGGGAACCGATATTGTGAGTTCACCTAGAGGTACTAAAGAGAGAGAGAGAGAGAGAGAGAGAGAGAGAGAGAGAGAGAGAGAGAGAGAGAGAGGTCTAATAAGATTTAAGTAGAGCACGAGAGACTAATTCCAAACAAGATTACGTTTAATGCATCAATTCAAAATGTTTCATAATTTAAAATAGAAAACACACACTCAATTAGATAATTAATTAAGAATAAAATTATTAAATAAGGAAAATACTTATTAAATCAAATAAGTGCAATTTTAGGTACATGATATATATAAAATTAAATAGAAATTAAGTAAAGATGCATACGTGCATGATATATTTGCATTCTTAGTTCTTGATATCTTTGTTTTGTATCAGGTGAATACTTCCTTGAAGTATTATTTGCCCTTCTCTTCTTATTCCCCATGTATTTCCATTAAAATTATCGCCATTAAAATACCTTCTTTCACAAAAAATGTGAATTACTTTGTTATTTTGTGTTTAAAAAAATGAAATAAAATATATATATTTATATGAAGTCATTAATTAAAAAATCAAAATTAAAATTTATGGACAATCAAAGGAAGAGATATAATATAATATTGGGTGAATATTACAATGAAATAATTTAACTTTGATAGAAATGACTAGTCACCATACATTAATGAATGTTGCCATTTTTTTCATTAATTGTTGTCATTTGGTAATTAAAACCCTTTTGGACTTTATAAAGTATCATTCAGAATCTACCAAAGTTCTATTTTTGTGTAACATAAACTGCTTACTTTTCCTATGATCAAATTATCAAATACAACTACCAAAGTTTGTCTAGATGCTAGATTATTGATAATAAATTATTTTTATTTTAAATATTTTGAAAATGTAATTTAGATATTCATAACGCTCCTACTAATTTCACTTTAGAACTATTTTACAAATCAATAGATGAATGACTACACTCCAAAAATATTGGTACAGTGCCATGATTTTGTTGAATACAATGGGTTTCTAAAGTCAACTTCAAATACATTCAATGAATCAAATTTTTAATATATCCCGAAATAAAATATCATCCCAATTTTCTATGTCAATGAGACAACTTGCCCACTCCTATCCATTGTTTATTGACAAATGTGTGTTAGCAAAGTTAAGTCTACCTATAAAAGACAAAAAATCATTATATTATGGTTAGTCTATCATAAGATACTCTTTAGTAAAAAAAATGAAAAGAAATGCTCAAATAAATATGTTGTCATTTGTGTTGCTCCAATCATCTTTCCAAATTGAGCATCAATTATAGCTCCACATGCAACAAGATTTGTTCTTTTTAATCTACTCATAATATTCAATGACATGATTATCATGAAGACATTCTTCCTTTATTTTTTAGCTTTCACTAAATTTTTCTCTCTATCTATGATTTTATTTTCATAAACTTTACCAATATGTTTCTCTATGGTGTCAACTTCTAATTGCATCTTCTCATCTTTATCATACTTTCATTTGCACATTTAACATCTATATTATATGGGAGGTTCATCTTTATTTTCATTCTCCAATAGTTGAATGAATGGGTACTTCAACACCCAAGAAATTTGAAAAATAACTAACAAATCCTACTCCATTAAGAAATTTGAATGGGTTCATCTTTATAGGAAATCTATTTTCCTTATACTTTTTGATGTGGGTTTATCAATTTTATTATTCTGACTACCTTGGGATTCCTCTGTAACAATCCCTCACATTGTCATGCAACCCATAATATTCTTTTGAGGTATTCTCATGTGATTAATAGATGGTGTAAATCCTAATGTTCTAGTCCAATTGTCTAGTGCAATAACAAACACATTGCCAAAGGATTACATAACGTTTCTACGTTTTGATGAACACCCTTTACCACTTCTAAGAAAGTGGCTCCTACTCAACATCTCTCATGAGTTACAAATTGTTAAAAAATATTTTACTAAGAATCAATACCAATAGTTTTAGTATCATTTGCAATATTGAAACTAAGTAGATAAAATCAATAAATAGAATTATACATACCAAGGTGCTAATGCATCACTACTCAATTTCCCACTTTTAAAAATGAAACCAAACATCTAAAAAACCCTACTTAAAAAAATAAAAAATAGCTAGAACAATAATTACATTATCATAGACCTCTCATTGACTCACACATGCCTCTAATTCTCTTCTCATTGTTTTTGCACCTTTCTCCTCTTGCAAACCACTCTTCTTTCAATATTATAAACCTTCTCTCCTACTCCTTTGACATCAATGAAAATATTTCCTACAATCTCCCCCTTTGTCATTAATGGCAACATAATTCTCTAACTCTCCCCATTTCTATGTCTCTCTCCCTATAACAAAAATGCCAAAGGGATGCCAATAAAACTTATATCCACAAATGGATCATGAGAAACATCTAATTATTTATGCACATTTAATGCAAAAATAATATACTTTTACCCTATCAAATATTATCTAATGCTCTCTCTTTCTCTAATACTTGTCTTTCTTGGGCAAAGAGTTTTTCTATAATTGTTCAATTTATTTTGGACAATCTATTTGAGTTTCATGAGTTGGCAATTTTATTTAGTTTTCTCATTACTTTCTTATGCATGTTCAATTATACTCTATCCTTGGCTATGAGATAAAGACCATCCTTTTGGTCTTCTTTGTGAGATTCTTCTCACCTTCCTCCTCTTCCTTTAGCTTGCTACTCTCTAAAATTAAATAAATGTCTTTCATCTTTGTGCTATCCTCTTGCATGGGAACTTTTTATTCTCTTCTTTTCTCTCAATTTTGGTATCTTTGATATTATCTTCATTAATCTAGAATATTTCTAGCTACTCAAATGGTAAATCTTCTTGTCACTTCCTTCAAGACCTTCTATAGACTGTAAATGATCTACCTCTTTCCAAATGTTGCTCACATTGAAGCTTTCCCCCTTTTTTATTACCTTCGAGATAATATATCCCTTTCTATCACAATGGATTTGGATATCTCACATGATATCTTAACTCCCTTTATCCTTCATGTATTTTGTTTCTTTTCATACTTAAGTTCCTTTTGAAGTTTCCTTATAAAATTCCTTCTCTTGACATTAATGCTATCATTCTCTCTCTATTGTAAGTTTATTTCTTTCATGTTAATGGTGAAGAGATGCTCAATATATTTCTATCAATGTCTTCTATGGCATCATTACATCAATAGAAAGGTTTTTTAATATGGTGTTGAACATGAGCATCCAACATTCCTTATCAAATCTTATTCTTTTGTTAGCTCATGCTTGCCAAATACAAATATACAAGCATACTTCTTTGGATTTTTTCATCTTCTCATTAATTTTAGTTTTACAAACATTTTTACTACTTTCATTTTTATCCTTAGGGATGAAATATAATTTCATCCTTAGCTTCCCTTGAATTCGTACCTCTCCTTATAAATTAGGATATATATTACTTATGAAATGCAATTTGCACTTGCATTGGCTTTCTCCTTCTCTTCACTTATTTTCTTCTTCCAAAATTTTATATTTCCTCCCTTTTTGTTTGGTCATGTTGTCCTTCATCTTGTGTTGTATAGATGGTTTCACAAAACCACTTTAGCAAAATCATGTTATGTGTCCATAATTGTTGCATTTGTAGCATACAACACTTTAATTCACATCAAGAGGATATGAATTAGAGTTTCTACTTTTCCACCTATCATGATTTCTATTTATGTTTTATTTTTTATTATATCTCACTTGTGTTCTACAATCTCTTGCCTTATGACCAAATTAAATTGCATGTGAAACAATAGCCAATGAAAGGAATATTAAACTTGGTCATATTTGCTTGCCTTTATGGGAAGAAATTTCCTAAAGTGTCATTTTTTTCCTTTTGAAATGTGCTTTCTTTTGCTTTGCTACATTCTCTTTTATGAGCATAGCTCCTTGTCTTTCCTTCATTAGTTTTTATTGGTACCCCCTTTTGATTATTCTTCTTTTGACTTGTATTTTTATTCCTAACCAAGTTCTATTTTGTTTAATGGTGATCTTTGCCGATGAATGATATCACCTAAAATTTTGGAGCTCTTATCAAATTTGTGGCTTGTGTTAATCTTTGTGGTTGTCTTCTCTAATTATTTCCTTGGAGAAACAATCTAAAATTCTAATTGTTCACATGTTTCTTCCTTCATATTTAGTTGAGATCTAATTACTTCAACAATTTCTTTTGCTAATTTTTTTAATTCTTCAAGTGATTTGTTCTTTTTACATTCTTCTTGAAATAGATGCTTGGATTTTAAATTCTTCTTAAGTTTCTCAATCTCAAATATAGAATGATAGAGTTTTTCTTAAAATCTATCTTCACTATCATCTTCATGATCAGATTTTATCTTCTCAAGTTTATTTGAGTGATTGTTTTCTTTATCATTGTTTTCAATGTTTTTGTCTTTTATCTCAAATGCCATAAAATAATTTCTTCTTTATAGTTGTCCTAGTCACTTTGATTGGATGAGCTATCATCTCTTTAAGCATAGAGACTCTTTTCGTAGTCATAGGATTTATTTTTTTATTATTTTAATCATACTTGTAATTAGATTTATTTTCATTCCTTGGATAATACCCTTCTTTTTCACTGTCACTTTCTATTAAATATGGACAATTCTTAACAAGGTGTCCAACCTTTCCACAATTGAAGCATTTAAAAGGAAATTTTACTTTGTTCTTTCTTCTTAACTTTTGTATAAAAAGAAATTACTTCTTATTTGTTTCTTCTTCAAAAATCCCATTTGGCATAGGTTATTTATCCTTTGATCTCCTTGGCTTTAAAGGTTGATTCTCCTTTTTATGTATCTCCTTTAGCGGTCCTCACGTCATATGCTATAAGGATTCCATGTATTTCATCCATGGTTAATTTATCCAAGTCCCTAAGTTCTTCTATAGTGGAGACTATAACCTCAAATCTCTTAGGAAGGGTGTCGGCAACAACAATGCAGAAAAACTAAGAGGGGCGGGTGAATCAATTTTCACCAAACTTAAACAAATTAACCACAACTTCTAATTTGATCATGAATAGCAAGAACAAAGATAAACATCACATCAACAACACACATAACACACATATTTTGACGTGGAAAACTCGGTTAGGGAAAAAACCAAGGCGGCGACCTACCCACAATATGATGATACCTTGTTAGGAGTAAATGAAAATATTACAATGGGGAACGCCCATGCATTCAGGCACACTTCCTAGAGCTCACTTCTCAAAACAACAAAGGGAAACAAACTAGGGAAGGCTCATTGTATTACATACAGATCACTTCTTCACACTTCCGAAAGATCAAATACTTTGTTCACACATACAAAACTCTCAAAGATCGTAGACACACCACTTACATGATCATTAATCTTATTTATACAATTCATCAACCTATATTTCAAGGTCATCTCAACTCACAACTCCTAATTACAAAATTACATCACATGCTACACAAATCATTATGCGGACCAATTCAATGTCGGCTAAGACATAGCATGGACCCAAATTAACATCTCACAGACAAAACACCTCAAAAAATTATGCCAAGATCATCTGCAACATGTTACAAGCATCTAGTCGGCCTAGAAGGTTGTATAACATGAAAATATCATCGGATGAAGAAAATGATCAATAAACGCACAACAATCAATGCAGACTAGCAACATAGAGAGAACTAGATTAGAAACATCCACAAGCACGTTGAATTCCACCAAAACAACTGCACCAACATCGCATAATAGAATATTCACCATTTATCATACCAATACTTAAGAACACTCAATAGCAACAACTGAAACTTGGAAAGATAACTTGCGAAGCACCAAATCATGAACCATCTGAATTGAGGACACACAAGAACATCTTAAACACTCTCCAAAATCCACACAATATGATAAACCATTTCCAGAACAATAAGGACCAAAAACCACAACTCTACAATACTAAACCAACAGAAAAACTAGTCGCCACACTGGGCCTCATAGCTTGATCAAATCACCTTGCAGACCTCTACAAATGGGAATGAACCATCTAAAGACAATATACCAAAAAATCGTTACTCCACATCAGCATATCTACAACATACTGGCCAAACCAACTCACTCAACTGACTGCAACACAAGAGCACATAAATATGTTGACATCAATGACAACAACACATTCCAACAACTCCAATATCCAAAAATCTCCCCCTTTGGCATTGATGGTAAAACATGAATGTGAAAAACAATCAATGCAAAGAAGGAATTCAATCAACTCCGAAAATCTCTCTTTGAGATCAACAACAACTCAACAACTCATATGATATGGAAATTTTTCACATGACTCTTCTCCCCCTTCGACATCAATACAAAAGGCAAATAAACAAATATCCCCACCCCCCTTAGAACAAGCAATATATGAACAAATGAATCACAACACTGACTACTCCCCTTGAGTAGCAATATTCACTAATCAATCTAGATACCAAGATAAGACTATGAAATCCACCGGATTGATGCAACCCAATGCATCTAGTTCTCATTAGGAGGGACAATCACCCCTAACTTCTCTCTGAGATACTCAAAGATATATGTAGGAAATGGTTTAGTAAATATATCTACAATTTGTTCCTTTATAGACACATACTCCAATCTGAATTCCTTGTCACCGACCTTCTCTCTCAAGAAATGATACTTGATAGATATATGCTTTGTCTTAGAATGGAACACCAAATTCTTGGAAATATTGATAGCACTTGAATTATCACAAAATATAACAATAGGCTCATTATAAACAACTCTAATATCCTTCAACATCTGCTTCATCCACAATACCTGGGTACAATTGCTAGCAACAACAATATACTTAGCTTCAGCAGTAGATAATGATATAGCATTCTGCTTCTTTCTCATCCATGAAACCTTCTTCCCTAGAAAGAATGCACCACCCCTTGTACTCTTCTAATAATCCATATCAACTACCCAATCAACATCAATATAGGCACTCAAAGTGAAATCATCATCCTTTGGATACCAAAAAGCATAATCAACTATCCCTTTCAAATATCTGAATATCCTCTTCACAACAGTAACATGACTTTCCTTAGGATCGGCCTGGAATCTAGCAACAAGAGACACAACATTCATAATGTCTAGTCTAGTCCGAGTCAAATATAGTAGTCCACCAATCATAGACTTGTATCTAATCTGATTAGCCTTTGGAGATTCATCATATTTTGTCAACTTACATCCGGTTACCATAGGAGTTCCAACCGGCTTGGAATCGTCTAATCCAAATTTCTTTAGCAGTTCCTTCACATACTTTGATTGAGATATAAAAATGCCTTTATCAGTTTATGTAATTTACAATCCTAAAAAGAATTTCTTCTCCCCTGTCATTGACATCTCAATTTTTTTCTGCATATCATCAACAAACTTTTTGCACAAGTCATCATTTCCTCCAAAAATAATGTCATAAAAAAAAACTTCAACAACTAGGATATTATCATGATCAATTTTGAAGTATAAGTTACTATCAATAGTACCTTTGAAGAATCCCAACTTCATTAAATACTTATCCAATCTAGCATACCAAATCTCTAGGGGCTTGCTTTAGTCCATACAATGTTTTCTTCAATCTGCATATCATGTCTCCTTCATTTGTCAATGAAAATCCATCTGGTTGTTCAATGTAGACTTCCCCTTCCAACTCACCATTCAAAAAGGCTGACTTCACATCCATCTGATATACCTTGAAATTCTTGTAAGTAGCATATACAAGAAATAATCTAATAGCTTCAATTCTAGCTACTGAAGCAAAAGTCTCCTCAAAATCAATATCCTTTGCATACCAATCTTGCTTTGTTTCTGACAACTTCTCCTCCTTAATTCAACTTATTCCTGAATACCCATTTAGTATCAATCACATTCTTGTCCTTAGGCCTAGGAACAAGTTACCATGTATTGTTCTTCTCAATCTGATTCAACTCTTCTTTCATAGCTTTCACCCAATTCTAATCTTTACATGCTTCAATCACATCTTTAGGTTCAATATTATAAATCAAGCAAATCTCTTTAGCAACAATTCTTCTCCTAGTTATCACACCTTTATTCTTATCACCAATAATCTGATTTTCTGAATGATTCAATCTTACATACCTGGGGGTTTTCTGATTATTCTGATTTTCAACCTCTTGGACTTCACCACCAACTGCATCTTGATTCTCTGTCTTTTCTGGATCACTTTGATTTAGGTTCTGAGTTTGAACTTGCTTTACATTACTTGAACTAACATCCTCATCATCAGATTCATATCTGCATGCTCTGATTTGTCTCTCATTGGACTCATCAACCTTCACATTTGCACTCTCCACTATCTTTCTCAATGTTTTGTTATAACACCAGTAGGCTTTGCTCTTAGTAGAATAACCCAAAAATATTTCTTCATCACATCTTGCATCGAATTTCCCTATATCCTCATCTCTTTTTATATAACATTTGCTTCCCAAAATTCTGAAATATCTAACTGTAGGAACATGACCAAACCATAACTCATAGGGATTCTTATCGGAATCACCTTTTATATGTACTCAATTGAATGTTTAAATAGCAGTGCTAACAACTTCTCTCCAATAGATATGTGAAACATTTCCTTCAATCATCATAGTCCTAGCAACATCCAAAATAGTTATGTTCTCCCTTTCAACAACTCCATTCTGCTGAGGGGTTTGCGAAGCAGATAATTGTCTCTTAACTCCATTGTCTTCACAAAAAGAATTAAACTCATCAGAAGTTAATTCTCCTCCTCTGTTGGACCTCAAAAATTTTAACTTTAGTCATGTCTCTATATCTACCATGGCCTTGAATATCTTGAACTTCTCCAATGCTTCAGATTTCTCTCTTAGAAAAGTGAAACACATCATGCTTTAATAGTCATCAATCAACAACATAAAGTATATATCACCTTCCAGCCTTCTCAATCTAGAAGGGCCACAAAAATCAATATGCACAAGATCTAATATCCCACTAGATGTATAATATTTTCTCTTAAAAGAAATTCTTGTTTGCTTCCCCAATTGACATTCTTTGTACACCGAATTAGCATGCTTCACTAACTTAGGCAGATCTCTAACAGCTTGGATAGAACTTTTCCTAACCATGCAATCAAAATTAACATGACACATCCTCTTATTACACAACCAACTTTCATCTATCCCAGCAAATCAAGCAAATTTTCTCATAGGCACTCAAATGAAAGATATTACCTTTAGTTTTAATACCTGAAGCAATCTCTATATCAGAGCTACTCAAGATCTTACATTTCCCATTTTTGAATTCCAAGTCATATCCCTTATCAACCATCTATCCAACACTCAAAAGATTATGGTTCAAACCTTTGACATATAATACATCATCAGTATTATGCTTACCATCAAGAGAAATAGAGCCTCTACCAAGAATTATACCATTTTTGTTGTCTCCAAATCTCACTACTCCACCATCATACTTTTCCATATTCAAAAACTTACTCTTATCACCTGCCATGCGATGAGAGAAACAACTATCAATTACCCATTCATCTTTCTCTTCAATCTTAGTAGCCAAAGTTTTCTCCTCACTAATATAGCTAGTAGAATTAGTAGGCACCAGATAATCTTCCTTGATAGCAATGAACACCCAATCATCTTTTGGATTTCCTTTCTCAGATTCATCATCTATCACACCTTCATCAACAACATAATAAAACTTCACCTGATACTTAGGGTTAGGTTTATAAGGCTTATTGTACTTAGATACTCTTTCCAGATACCTTGAGAAAAAATGTACTATCTTATGACATGAAAAACATTTAAGAGGTAGCTTACCTTCATACTTACCATCTCCCTTAGACAAACTTCTGGAAATAAGTGCTTCCAACTGTTGTATCTCTCTTTCTTCTTCTTCAAACTCTCTCATCTCCTTCTCATATCAGAAAAACCTAGTAGAAATTTCTCCCAGACCATACTTTTGCTTACCGGATATAGTAGCTTTAAATGTAGTCTTAGTCTTAGCATGTGATTCTCTAAATTCACTCAATTGAAAAGAAACAAGCTTACCAATCATCATATCTCTTGTCACAGCTGTCATAGACTGGATCTCATCAATAGCAACAACTTTGTGTTTGTAAGAAGGAGGCAAGGATCTCAACACTTTAGCTACAATCTCATCTTCTTCAATTGTTACACCGACACATCTAATATTCAATACAAGGTCATTCACTTTTTCTATAAAGGATGAAATTTTCTCATCTTCTCCCATTCTCAACATCTCATACTTTCCCTCCAGACTCTGCAACTTAGCAACTTTCACATGTTTGTCTCCTTCATATAAGGTCTCTAGCTTTTCCCAAATCTCATAACCAATCTGCAGTCCCATCACATTAGTCATCTCTGAATCGGTTAGGGAACTCAACAATGCTTCCTTAGCTCTTATATTGTATTTAGATTCCTTGATCTCATTTGCAATAACAAGGCCATTCTGAGGAACATTGTAAACATTCATTGTGATCTTCTAATAATCTCTCCCAAGACATCTCAAATGACAATCCATCAAGTTCTTCCACAAAGTGTAATTAGTTCCATCAAATCTTAGGCTCTCCTTGAAAGCAAAGGTTTCCACCCCAGATCTCCTCAAGTGGTCAAGCTTCCTTCAAAGGATCTAGCTGTGATACCAATTGTTGGCAATAACAATGAAGGAAAAATAAGAGGGGGGGTGAATCAGTTATCCACCAAACTTAAACAAAGTAACCACAACTTTTGATCTGATCATGAATAACAAGAACAAAGATAAAAACCACATCAACAACACACATAACACACAAATTTTTGATGTGGAAAACCTAGTTAGGAGAAAAACCATGGTGGGAACCTACCCACAATACGATGATACCCTATGAGGATTAAATAAAAATATTACAATGACAAATGCACATGCATTCAAGCACACTTCTTAGACCTCACTTCTCAAAACAACAAAGGGAAACAACCTAGGGAAGCCTCACTACCTTACAGAGATTGGACACCAATCCACATTACATGAACTAAAAGAATAGCGTCTCTTAATGCCTGATCACAGTTTTGGTTAAGCACACAATTTGATCTACAACACTTCTCTTCACTTCTTCACACTTCTGAAAGATCAAATACTTTGTTCGCATATACGAAACTCTTAAAGATCACAGACACACCACTCACATGATTATTGCACTTATTTATACAGTTCATCAACCTATATTTCAAGGTCGGCTCAACTCACAAATCCTAATTATAAAATTATATCACACGCTATACAAATCATTATGCAGACCAATACAATGTTGGCTAAGACATAGGATGAACCCAAATTAACACCTTTATTGTGAAACACCTCCAAAAATTATGCCACAAGCATCCGCAACACGCTACAAGCATCTGGTTATCCTTGAAGGTCATATAACACGAAAAATACCACTGGATCAAGAAAATGATTAATAATGCACACAACGATCAATGCAGACCAGCAATATAGATAGAACACAATCTAGAAACATCCACAAGAATGTTGAATTCCATCGAAACAACCACACCAACATTGCATACTAGAATCTTCACCATTTATCATACCGATACTCAAGATCACTTAACAACAATAATTGAAACTTAGAAAGATAACTTGTGAAGCACCAAATCATGAACCATTTGAATTGAGGACACACAAGAACGTCCCAAACACTCTCCAAAATCCGCACAACATGATAAACCATTTCCAGAATAATACGGACCATAAACCACAACTCTGCAATATTGAACCGACAGAAAAACCAATCGCCACACTTGACCTCATAACTCGATCAAATCACCTGATAGACCTCTACAGATGGGAATGAACCATCTACAAACAATATACCAAAAACTTTTTAATTTGCATCAACATATCTACAACATACTGACCAAACCAAGTCACTCAACTGACTACAACACAAGAATATGTTTACATCAATGACAACAACACATTCCAACAACTCCAATATCCAACAAAGGGATGTCAATATCTTTTGAACTATAATCAATTTTTCTATTTATTCACCAAGACCCCATATGTTGTTAATCATCACATCAACTCAAATTAGATATGCTACAATATTTTTTCATCCAACATCTCGAGGCTTTCAAATTCCCTTCTATGGGTTTGAAGTTTTGCATTCTTCACTTTGGTATCCGCTTCATAAATATTTCTCAATTTGTCTCATACCGCCTTAGAAAATTTATAATGCATCACCTTTACAAGCTCTAATTATGTTAATCCACATTAAATTGCTTTTTTTTCTCTTGCATTACTTTCATATGCCTTCTTTCCTACTGCATCCATCAGAGGAGTTTATGGAGCTCTATATACATTTACCACCAATTGCCAAAATTCAAAACCTAAGGTAAATATAAGTCTCTATTCTTAGAATCTAAAAAGGCTAATTTATTCCATCAAACAATGGAGCTTTATTTCAAGAGAACACTTATTGTCCACCCATGTGTGCTTCTTTAGATATTCCTTCTAGTTGGCTGGTCTAATTCGAAGGAGTCAGCTCTGATACCAATTGATGAGCACACGATTATACTGAGAGGGAGGCGGATGAATCAATATAATACATTTTTATCGATTTAAAACTTTATCAATTACAATAACATTATTTACTCAACATCAATTATCATGCACATGAGATGAACACAATGACACATGATATTTATGTGGAAACTTTTAAAAGAGAAAGCCACAGTAAATTACTTTCTTATATAATAATCTCTTACAAATTTCATAGGCTCAACCTACTTGAGGCACCAATCCCTCATTCACTTAGAGGAACAAAACCCCTTTTCAGATTTCCACCTCATCAATGTTGTTTCTTGAGCGGATGATGGATAACCTTTTCCTCCACACATTTCGCTACAACTGTCTTCTTTAATATGTTAATTCCCTTCTTAAAACTGCTATAAACTAATCATAAGTTTGCCAAAACTATAATCTCAATCTTCTTATCAATTTTGCAATCTATCTTCTCATATCAAATTTGCACCCCCTCTTCTCATATTCTTCTTATTAAATTTCCAATCTATCTTATCATTGATGGCTCTTGGTGTATAATATATTTGATTGTCTTTTCAACACACAACACACACTTCTCACATCTAATAAGCCTTCCTCTTATATCTTGAAATTCTTCTCAAGGAAAGTGACTCTTATTGAGAGACATAATGTTTCTCAAGAGTTATGCCTTCTTAAGGAAAGAACCCTTTGCAAACAAATGCATTTATTAAAATCCACTTATAAACACCTAGGAGAGAGTCATCTTACAAAGTAATAATTTGTCTATTAATAAATGCTTCACAAAGTAGATCACACTTTTTCATTGTCACACCACTTCTCCTTAATCAACAAACTGATTTTATACAAATCGTATTACTTTAAGATATTAGATTTACATCTCTTGATTTTATAAATACTTACTCGTCTTAACAATATCACACTGTTTGGTTTGCAAATACTTACTAATTGATGTCACTTATTTTGCCTTCTTCTTCTCTTTTTTTAGTTGCCTTTAGAAAATAAACTTTTCTTATTAATTTTTAGATTTGTTGTCTTCTTTTGTTATATATGTCTTTTTGTCTCTTTCTTTCTTTTTTCTTATATGGTTTTTATGTTTACGCATCCTTTCACAACATAATCAATACCACTTCTTATCCCAACTACTCCATATTAATTAAGTCATTTCTTAATGAGGTTTCTTATTAAACTATTGCATTTGGTTATACTTTAGTATATCAAATAACATGATATATGAATCATTGCATATATTAATTATTATTTTATATATCAAACAAACTTAATTATGTAGACGACACCTTTCTCCCCAAAATTTCATTGTCTATGCAATATATTACTGATGTTATCCCAACCACTCCATATTAATTAAATCACTTCTTAATGAGGTTGCTTATTAAATTACTGCCTTTGGTTATACCTTAGTATATCAAGTAACATGCTATATTAATCATTGCATATATAAATTATTAATTAATATATCAGACAAACTTAGTTATGTAGACGATACATTTCTCCCCAAAATTTCATTGTCTATGCAATACATTACTATTGTTAATATATAGGCCATCTTGATATATAAATATTGTCCTTTAATGTTCTTAATTGTTGCCATTTGATTACCATTACTCACTCTTTCATTTGTATGCCTTTGAACGCCTGTATGATATTATCACCTTCTCTTGTGTTATTAAGTTGATTTGCAATTTGTAATGGCACAATCATCTTTAATTTTACTCTGTCAAATCAATGTCTAGCTGATGAAATAGATTCTCAAGGTAGAAGATCCCCCTAATACAATACTAAAATGATCTAGAGTTTGCTCATATGTATATTTGTTTAGGTAATGAAGCTTATTTGTAATGCCTCGCCAGAAACCGTAAAGGAAAACCACACTACAAGGCAACTAAAGGGTGCAATAATTTTTTTTTAAAATTAAGTACATTCATTATAACATTGCACGTATAATAACACAAGTGGAAGTCTAACAATGATATACTAAAGGGTTTCCAACGAAGATTACTTCAAATTAAAACTACATCACAATGTTAATCCAATTATCCATCTAAATTAGGGAAATTCAATTACGATTAACTAACTCAAGCTCAAAAACTGATCCCAAATAGAGAGGTTTAAAGAGTTACAATATTTATACTTCCAATGATTCATTTATACCTAAGATGGAGGATAATTGAAATAACATGCATCCCATTGAACTTTAAATTAAAACATTCCATAAATTACATGGCTTCAATAGAACAATAAAAGAACATAGATTACAATGCCAAGGTTACAAAGTTTAATAATGCAATGACCACATGGTCACAACTGTACAATAATCTCAAACATGAGCTGATACAAGAAACACGAACCAAGATCCACCAGCGAAGCCAATCCTCGCAAGAAGGTAAGAACCAAGATATCTGATGGGAAGTGGCACTACCACCCGACCATGTGATCCCATAATGGAACCACCCCACCGTGCTAGGAGATAGCAGAAGACCCTCAAGCAAGCAATAAGACAAGAACAACAGTACACATGACTCCGCAGAACTCAAGTGACTCAACTCATAAAACACTAGTGACCCTAAAGAGAGAGTGTCATCACATGGCTTAATATGGTTACCCTAGGTAGATCTCCATAGGTCTCGATCCCCATCTTGGATTATCCTGGTAACCTCTCTCGAACCCCCGGCTCCATCTAAGCATCATGCGGACCCTACCAACCTTTCATGAAGACAAGGTGGTGGGTTTGTCATTCCAGGCCTTGCCACACACCTTGAGCCTATACAAGTACTCAACCGTGTGTGGGGTACAATATCTTAATTAATTTAATAACTGCCCACCCCCTAATCAATTGTTAGGTTATCACTTATTATCTGACTTCCAAGGGGTTATCCTGCCATCCACTTTGGGTGCGACCCCCGCTCCAAAGCCACTCTCTCTCCTAGGACACTAATAGGAAAGGTACCTCTCTATGAGAACTCTATGGTGAAACTGACAGCCATAAATAATCCTGACATAACACAAGTGAAGGGTTCACAATCACTAACCCAGGATTGACCATTTGGAAACATGACACACAATGGCACACATCCACTGGGTTAAAACAACGACACCTGACTAAGGGAGTAAAATTCATACGACATAATGACAACTCACCAAAATTGCAACGACATTTAAACTTGACTGCAATTATTATTAACACAAGATCCTAAACAGGCAATCTTTTCTTTAAGTAGTCGACAACATAAAATACTTGCAATAAAGATTTCCAGAAATAAAGAAATCACATCTATTTTAACATAAGAAAATTATGAAGTCACATGTCTAATAAGATTAATTGAAACCACATCTAAAATTTAATTCTCCAATCATTTGATTATGATTAAATTATAATTTACCCAAATTGTCTTAAGCCATAATCTATATTTAATTCCAATTTTACATATATATATAATAATATAAAATAATCTCAATATAATATATATTTAATGAATATAATATTATATGGCTATGTTATATTAAAATATAATATCTAATTTTAAAAATCGCATTTATATCCAATTTTTTTTTTACCAAACCCATTTATTTTCCAAAATATATAATAAAACTAATAACTCAAAATAATATATATGGTGTTGTGTGTTTGCTCATGGCGGCCTACTCCTACCGCAAGGTAGTGAGTGCTACCTTACGGTAGCAGGTGCTACCGTGGGGTAGCAGGCTCCGCCTCCCCCTCTATTTTCTTCTTATTTTTTTTTTATAAATTACTTTTTTAAAACAAAATCTCAATTCATAAAGAAAATGAATTAATAGAGATTTTACTTCTCTGTTCTACACACTCAGAGTTAAATAAAACACAATTAAACTAATTAAATTCTTATAAATTTGAATAAAACCAACATATTAAATTAACTCACTGGTAATGAAATTTTATCAGCAAGAAAAAAATCTCTGAGACAAAACAGAGATAGGAATTAGTTTCCCAAAATAAGCAAATTCATTCCCAAATTCAAATTGGCTGGGAAATAAATTGATTGCCATCCCCCAATTGGAATTTTTGCCAAAACAAGAATAGAACAAGAAGAATTTAACTCAGAATTTTTCCCCAATTTTGGAAATTACCAGGAAGAATTTTTTTTTTTTACAATTGAAGACATGAGGGGAATTTCTTGGCAAAATTTTGCCAACATGACTCTACCCAAAATCACAAAAATAAAAACTACAATCACCAGGAAATGAAATTCCTTTGCATAATCAAAATGAAGAATGGATTTTTAAACCAAAACTTTTCATGAAATTCATTTGGGAGAGTTTGAAGTTGCATTATAATAACAAAATTGATTGGGATCTTTCAATAAACCTCATAGCAAACAAAATCCATAACACAACACTCATTTAATCAAACTTTTAACAACATCCAGAAGAAGGGAAATAAGCATTTATTTTTAAAACAACAAAGTAGAAACCATCCAACCTGTGGAGCTTCCTGAAAGAAATTTGTGAGCTTCTATCCTTCAACAAATTACCAGACCAAAACCAAAATCTTCCTTCCAAAACAATTTTCCAGAATTTTCCTCCTCCCAAAAACAAGCATCCTCTTCCAAAAATATTTACAGAGATAAATAGGAAAAATACTTTAACCTATACTTTTAGGTTGAAATATTTTTCTCACCAAAAAAGATATTTAAATAATCAAATTGACTTTATCAATTTTCTTTCAAAGTAAATGGAAATTTCCTTATTTGAAAAAAAATACATTTCTCCCATCATGAAATTTAATTAACTTTTCAACAAAAGTGAAAATCAATAATTTAACTCAATCTTTATTTTTCTTTAAATCTAAAAGCAATAGAATTAACTTTATTTATTTTACTTTTTTCATTTGATTTAAACATGATTACTTTTCCAAAATAAAACAACTATAGATTTAAATCTAATAAATTAACCAAATAAGCCAAGTTCAAGACATAAAGGTATAATAATGCATAACTTGCTTATACCAACTATGAAATGACAACTTAAACTTAAATAAATAATCGAACCCACTATGGCATGCAAACCAAGGAAAATATAAGAAGACTCGAAGGCCCAACAAAAAGAACGGACGACCGACTGACGACACTCACAAGAGTAAACTGAGGGTAGGAATTAGGGTCAACAGCTATCTCCTCCACTCCCATCAGACATATAAGACATGCTCAGACCTGTGAAGCCAGGTGGAGACGACGCCCCGTACCTACTCGGTACTTGTACCTGCAATATCCTGCATCATCAAATCACACATGCATGCATATAAATACAAAATACATGGCACACACACCGATGAAGGAGAATCACGATGTTCCCTATCTCATCGAAGTGAGTGAAGGAAAATCATCCCCTTGCATCCAATACAATCGCAGACATGCAACATATATATGACACATCACATAGATAAAGTAAAGTGTCAGTACAATGCAATAATCCATAAATGCTACAATCACAAGTACTGAAATACTGAAAAATAACTCATACGTCTCATATCCAAATAAACATGAAATAATATCCAATATGTCTGAATAATGTTTAGCAGTAATGTATCAACTAAAAAGTAAACTGCAACAAAAAAAAAACAGTTTAATAAGTCCGATCGAGAAGGGGTACTACATTCTCCCCCCCCAAAAAACTAGGCTTACTCCTAGAAGCCTAAAACAGATAAGAATAGAGCTCTCTCATCTTCGCTGCATCCTCCCAAGTCGCCGAGGTCTCATCATTTGGGTCCCATAGGACCCTTACCTGGTCAATGGTGCGACCCCTGAGGGTCAAATCCCGACGCTGAAGAATTCGCACGGGCTCCATGGAAAGCTACCCATCCTCGACCTGCAAGGAGTTCCAATCAAGAACATGTGTCACATCAGGGTGATAAGGTCAAAGAATTGAAACATGAAAGACATCGTGGATGCAGGATAGACTCGGTGGCAAGGCAAGATGGTAGACAACAGGTCCTATCCTCTCAAGGATCTCAAAAGGACCAACAAAATGAGGCGCCAACTTAGAACCCTTTCCATAACGGATCAGACTCTTCCGCGGACGCATTCTCAAGAACACAGGGTCGCCAACAGAAAACTGACGATCTACCCTATGAGCATCTGCATACTTCTTCTGCCTATCCTGTGCAGCTACCAAATGCTCCCGAATCCGCTCAACCTGCTGCTCCATCTCTCGAAGAATATCCGGTCCTATAAGCACCCTGTCCTCTAACCGATCCCAACTCAAAGGAGTACGACAAGGACGACCATACAATGCCTGAAAGGGAGACATACCTATGGAGCTATGATATCCATTGTTATAAGAAAACTCCACTAGATAAATATAATCCTCCCAACGTGACTGCTTGTCCATAACATACATGCGAAGCATGTCCTCTAAAACCTGATTCACACGCTCAGTCTGACCATCTGTCTCTGGATGATAAGCTGAATTGAAGTTCAACTAAGTCCCCAAAGCATGCTGAAGTGAGGTCCACAATGTTGAGGTAAATACAGGATCTCTATCATAAATGATCCGCCTTGGAATCCCATGCAATCTCACTATATCTTCCAAGAACACACGAGCCACCACTGCTGCCATATAGGAAGCTTGAATAGGAACAAAATGAGCAATCGCAGCTCGAATAGGAACAAAATGAGCAATCTTCGTCAACCTGTCAACAATGACTATGATGACATCATGACAACGTGAAGAAACAAGTAACCCAACAATGAAATCCATGGAAATGATGTCCCATTTCCAATCCGGTAGCTTTTAAAATTGGTGATTTTGGGTAGAGTCATGTTGGCAAAATTTTGCCAAGAAATTCCCCTCATGTCTTCAATTGTAAAAAAAAAATACTTCGTGGTAATTTCCAAAACTGGGGAAAAATTCTGAGTTAAATTCTTCTTGTTCTATTCTTGTTTTGGCAAAAATTCCAATTGGGGGATGACAATCAATTTATTTCCTAGCCAATTTGAATTTGGGAATGAATTTTCTTGTTTTGGGAAACTAATTCCTATCTCTATTTTGTCTCAGAGATTTTTTTTCTTGCTGGTAAAATTTCATTACCAGTGAGTTAATTTAATATGCTGGTTTTATTCAATTTTATAAGAATTTAATTAGTTTAATTGTGTTTTATTTAACTCTGAGTGTGCAGAATATATATATATATATATATATTATTTTGAGTTATTAGTTTTATTATATATTTTGGAAAATAAATGGGTTTGGTAAAAAAATTTTTGATATAAATGCGATTTTTAAAATTAGATATTATATTTTAATATAATATAGTCATATAATATTATATTCATTAAATATATATTATATTGAGATTATTATATGTTATTATATATATATGTAAAATTGGAATTAAATATAGATTATGGCCTTAGACAATTTGGGTAAATTATAATTTAATCATAATCAAATGATTGGAGAATTAAATTTTAAATGTGGTTTCAATTAATCTTATTAGACATGTGACTTCATCATTTCCTTATGTTAAAGTAGATGTGATTTCTTTATTTTTGTAAATCTTTATTGCAAGTATTTTATGTTGTCGACTGCTTAAAGAAAAGATTGCCTGTTTAGGATCTTGTGTTAATAATAATTGCAGTCAAGTTTAAATGTCGTTGCAATTTTGGTGAGTTGTCATTATGTCGTATGAAGTTTACTCCCTTAGTCAGGTGTCATTGTTTTAACCCAGTGGATGTGTGCCATTGTGTGTCATGTTTCCAAATGGTCAATCCTGGGTTAGTGATTGTGAACCCTTCACCTGTGTTATGTCAGGATTATTGGATTAACATTGTGATATAGTTTTAATTTGAAGTAATCTTCGTTGGTAACCCTTTAGGATGTCATTGTTAGACTTCCGCTTGTGTTATTATACATGCAATGTTATAATGAATGTAATTAATTTAAAAAAAAAAAATTGTTGCACCCTTTAGTTGCCTTGTAGTGTGGTTTTCCTTGAGGGTTTCTGATGGGGCATTATAACCCACAGGTCCCAAGATCGAAACTTGGCTCTGATATCATTCCTCTCTTCTCTTTGTTGTTGTAGTTTTCTCCTCTTGCAAAACACTCGACTTTCAATCTTACAAACCTTCTCTCTCACTCCTTTAACATCAACAAAAAACTTCTACCAATCTTGGTTGAGCGCCTTTAACACCAATGACAATATTTCCAACAAATCCCATCTTACAATATCATAATAAATTCTTACACGACCTGATGATATTAGGCTCTCTTAGATTTTCTTACAAACATTACAAGATAGTTGATATGTGGCCAAAAGTGCCACCTCAAAGAGATCACCCTCCTCTACATATGAGGAAAAATAAAATAATGAATGTGATACATTAGGATGAATGGTTGACACATTTTTTAACACATTTTATTATTTCTTGTCATATTGTTTCCTAATAAATCAAACCAAATCTATTGCAAAATCCTCTCAAATAAATATCAAGAATCAGTTATCCTCTTCCTATAAATTTATATAATCTTGTTAGGTTACCTGATAAAAGTACAAAAATATGTCACATTTTAAACCAACTTATCAACACAAGTGAATTTAATTATTTCTAACTAAAAATTAATTTTTGTCAAACATATGATCTATCTAGATTCATTCTAGCTAATTTATATATGGTCCAAAAAAATTCCAAATGAAATTATCTATTAAAAACATATTTCATACCATATTGGGTCCAATTACCAAAAACATAAATTATTTGAAAAACTCAATGTTTCAACAACTTCTACTCTTATAAATAATATCCTTTTCAAAATATAAAAATACCTTTTGTAGATCTATAAGTGATTTTTTCAAAATATATATATTTTAATATTTTAATTAGTTTTTAATGAAAGCAAGTTATCAACACTAAAATATAAAGTTGATTATCTTGTCAGGAAAAAGTCTAATTTTATTTATATTTTTTGAAAAAAAAAAGTGATACAATAGAGAAAAGAATCCATGTCAAGATAATATAATTCTTTTCTATTTTAAATAAATAACTAAGACAAAAGGTGATACCAAATGGAAAGACTTATATTTTAGTACACATAAATTTTCAAATTTATTTAAAAATATATTTATAAAAATTATGAAAAAATATATCAATGCATTAAAGTTTCAAATTATCAATACAACAAAATTGAAAGAAAAAATAATAATTTACTATATAAAGTGTGACGCTCCATGTAACTTCAATTTTAACATTTTACCAACAACTAAATTTTAATGTTCATACGAGAAATATTCACATTGGTCTTCCTTGGTTTGTGGTTGTGATACGACTTGGGTTGCAACAGTTTTCATATAATGATGTGTGATTTTATCTGCCCGTGACTGCGATTTCTTGTTGCTACGAGTTTATTGCTTGTCCATATTACTCCTACATTGGCTTTTTATTACTCAAAGTCTATGAAAGTATTGCTATTTTGGTTGTGATAGTGTTGATTGGACCTGATATATTCTTGCAGGCTGCGAATTATTTGGAGTGTTGTTTCGTGGCCATTTATTTATGCAGGACATTTTTAATAGAAAATTTAATAAAATAAATAAACAACCAACGACCATGCTCAATAAGGAGTTGGGTACAAATTTGTCATGGTTAGAAGAAGATAATTATAAGTGGGAAATAGCCTCTTAAGACCAAAAAAAGAGATATTTAATAACTTGGAGTTGAATTCTCGGGGGATATGCAACCTTCAAGATTTGATCATATACAATAGCATAAGGGTACAATTGAGCTCTGAGAACATCACATGTCAAACTTATAATGGGAAAGTTATACATCGGATTGTGTCATTTGATTGCAAAGTGTTATGCCAAGGTTTGTGGAGGTTGAAATAGGAAATCGCTCTATAGAAATATAATTTGATCATAAGCGTATATATGCAAAGATTGGTGTGCAAAATGGTGATCGATAGAGGGCTAGTCTTCAATTAACTAAAAAAGTGGACTCCCATGGCCGAATCCTTATATGACTAGTGAGTATCAAGAAACTTTGAAAGCAATGCTTAAAAAATAGATTTTAAAAAGAAAATATACTCACAACTTGATAAAAGTTCAGAAATACATGAGAATAATAAGAAACAATAATCTTTAGATCTCTAATAGCAAGGAAGAGGTATCAAATTTTTATTTTTATTTCGAAAATCCATGATATGATGAAAGAATGTATTAAATATTAGGAAGGGAAAGATAAATAAATAAGTGTATGAAAAATTAGTAAGATCTGAAAAAAGAATAATACATGAAAGGAGTAAGGGGCTAGGAAAGCATAATCCTAGAATAACAGAATCGTGAACAAGCACATATTTACCAAGCTTTACAACATAGTGTTGGACATGAAGCTTTTTGTGCAACTAGAGCAGGGAAAGATTATATGTTTAAGCGCAGACAAAAGAGAGTTCCACCCAAAGATTAAACTATGTGTATGCGATTCAACAATGAGAGTTATTAATCAACTTGGGAAATTTTGTTATTTTAATTTATTTTATATATTATAAATTATTGTGATTATATATATACATATATTTTTTGTATTACATATATATAAATATATAACAATATATAATATAATATAAATATAATATATATAATTTATTAAAGATATAAATATTATATTATTTTTACATAATATTATATTTTATTATAAGTAAAAAAATATTTATATTTTTCTTTTTTTTAATTACATTTTATAAAACAAACTAAATTAGTGTTTGACACTAGGTTAATAAGGGAAAGTCCAAAATCTTTTTTGTCAATGTCCCCACTTTAGTTAGGGATAATCTTATCCGCTTTTGGAACTTTCAAGTTGGCTCTTTCCCTTGCATGTATTTAGGTATTCCCTTCTTTCTTGGGGCAGATAAGAACTCTTTTTGGGACAAAACTGTTCATTCTATCTCCTCTAGAATTTCCTCCTGGAATCATAAATGGTTAACATTGGCAAGCAAAATTCTTCTAATTAAATCAGTCTTGAGTGTTATACCTACATATCTAATGTCTATTCTATAAGCTCCATCTCAAGTTGTTAAGCGTTTAAAGGTATCCCTCAGGTTCTTCCTTTGGAATGATAATTTAGGAGGAAGGAATAAGATTCCTCTTTTAGCATGGGATAAAGTTTGTCATCCCAAGGAGCTGGGGGGGCAGGAATTCATGATTTGGCTATTCAAAACAAGGCTTTGGGGGCTAAGTTGATTTGGAAATTATACACAACTCCTAGTTGTAAATGGGCCTCCGTTGTGCTTGCTAAATATTTAAGGGGTTCACCAAGAGAAAGGATTTTTACTGCAACTTCCCTTCCAAAGGGCTCTACGTTCTGGAATTTTTTGATTTCATGTAGAGAGGTGATTTTGCCTCATTTATCCTGGGTTGTCCATAATGGGAGAAAGGCCCATTTTTGGGATGAAGTTTGGAATGGGCACCCAACTCTCTCATCTATCCGGGATTGGTCCCCTTTGTCGGAAATCCTTTCTTCTCTTTGGGGACCTTTTGTTGCAGATTATTTTATCATTTACACTTCAGGACCTTGTGAAATTGTCAAATGGAAAGAAATCCCTCCCTTGGCTATTAACATTAATATTGTTTTAGATTTTATTGAAGAACTTCGCAAGAGACTTGTAGTTTTTCAATATAAAGAGGATTCATTGGTTTGGATTAAAAATGCGGCTGGATCCTATTCAGTGAAAGAGGGGTATAATTCTTTGATACAGACCCCTGTACCTGCCTGTTGGCCTACTAAGTTATGATGGCATACTGCGTGTCTTCCAAAAGCAGGGGCTTTTGTCTGGTTAGCCATTCAAGATAGAATTGTCATTGGAATGCGTCTAGATAGGCTTGGGATTACGACAGTTTTCCCATGTGTTTTTTGTGGATATTGCATGGAATCGGTGGACCACCTCTTCCTGCTTTGTCCTTTTGCCTCTGAGTGTTGGTATTGGTTGTTTGGTATGTTAGGGTGGTCTTCTGCTCTTTGCTCAACTCTACTTTCACAATTTCAATCCCGACCCTTGTTGTTTCCCGCTTCATTCTATTCATCTTCGTGGATAGTTGCTCCATCTCTGGTGATTTGGAATCTTTGGCTCGAAAGGAATGCAAGAATTTTTAATCATAAGTCGACGTCTTTGTCAGACGTCATAGGGAAAATCCAAGCCTCCATTAGTGAAGTAGTGCTTTCTTTCATTTATAAAAATTTAGGCCGACTAACAACCTTTTCTCATTGGGATAACTGGGTTACTTGGAAATGGCCCTCTCTGCATTTATTGCCTTCTTGTGGGGCTATTTCAGATGCCTTTTCTTCACATCTTAAGCGAAAAATGGCTAAATGGAACCCTCCTCCTTGTCCTTCCTTCAAACTTCAATTTGATGGGGCCTCTAAGGGCAATTTGGGAAAGTCTGGAATTGGGGTAATTATCTTTGACCATTCTTCAAAAATCGTCATGGCACTAACAACATGGCTGAATTTCAGGCTCTATCCTTTGGACTTGATCTGGCTCATTCTCTAAATATCAAAGATATTGCTATTGAAGGGGATTCAATGCTTGTCTGTCAAGTGGTTGCTGCCAAAAAATGCGTCTCTTGGCGTATGCAGTACCTTCAGGAGCACATTCTTCTTCAACTTAATGGCTTCTCCACTTTCTCGATTTCCCACTGTTTTAGAGAAATTAATGTGTTTGCGGATTTTTTTGCAAATAAGGTTATTTGTGATGGTGTAGATCGCATAGAACTTGCATCCTCGGATTTTCCTATCTCATGTATGAAAATTCTATCTTAAAATGCCTTCTTGATGTGGTTGTTCTTTCATAAGTGCCTATAATTAGGGTGTTTTGGAATAATACCATTGTTATTGACATTTATTGGGAGAATCTCCCCATTTTTTGAAGGGAGGTTTTTTCGTGGTAGCCTTGGAAAGTCTTCTCGCCTTATGGGGTGTTTACTTCTTTGAATGTCTATAAGGGGGGTGTTGCCTTGCCTTATGACAGCACCTTAGTTATAGTCATCCCTGGAAGTGGAGCCACTTTTAAGGTTGGAGGGTGGTAGTCTCTGGGATCAGTCGACATTGATTTGATAGTTCTTTGTATGTTGGGCTATGTGGGTTGCTTGGTTTTGATTTCCTTTTTCCCATTTGGTGGTTGAGGCTATGTTATTTCTTTCTTCATGATGGTTGGTGGCATTGTTTTCGGTCTTTTTGAGGCTGGTCTATATTGCTTTTTGGGATAATCATTAGACGATGTGGTTCAGCTTAAGTACTCTGTCTTTTATGCCAATTATGTTTTCTTAAGCACAGTGGTGGCCGATTGTGTCATGATTTTTGGCTTTCACATTCTGCTCATTGGTTTAGTAAATAAATCATTATGCATTGTGGGTTTAAGATTGGTAGTTTCATTGATTGAGTTTGTTGTATGTGAAGCATTTTTTCATCATTCAGAGATGTTATCTGGCTAGATACTCTCTTCGTATGATATTCTGAGAATTATATCATGACAACCCCTACTCTATTATATATTTTGTTAGATTTACAGGTATGGGTCATATTTGTCTATTTCTTTTCTGGAGTATACAATGCTTAGCAGGATGTGGAATCTTTTGGGCAAAATTGGTGGGTTGTGGATTATTCTGAGAAGTTAGAAAATGCAATGTTTTGGATGGGGTAAATGGCTTCTTATCATGTTGTTACTCATTTGGCTATTCTTATGGACCATTATATGGATTGGTTTCACCCTGTTTCCAGAAGGTTGTCTCCATTTTCCGTTACTTCTTGTATGGATAGGATTATGTATGCTAACCATTTTTATGTTGTCAGGACTACTTCTCCTTGGTTCCCTCTTCGTTGTGTTTTTTGTTCTCTGCAGATATCTGGACTCATCTGGTGCATAAGGGGATTAATGTTTGGGGTTGCCACTGTTCTTGGCTGCATTTTTTGAGATGATAACCTCTCTACAGAATTACTAGTAGACGCTTGTTGTAAAAGCTTCCTTTATATCTAATGTAATTGAAACTGTAATCAGGGTTTATTGGGATGTATATGGGTTATTGTATTGGGTAGGTAGGCTTATGTTTTTTGAGAAAAACTGAGGGGTTTTCTTACTGGTTCTTTCCCCTCAGTGCTCTTTGAACCAGTCACCATGTAAAAAATATATATAATTAATATAATTTTAGTGGTATCATCCACTTTTATTAAAAAAAAAAACAAACTATTATAACAATGATATATAAATATATTATTATTGATATTCATATTTAAGTTAAATTATTGACTATAAACTATACAATTTTTAAAATAAAATAAAATGAAGCAAACAATATAAATAAAATATAACAATTATTAAATAAATCATATATAAAATAGATTTATCATTAAGTTAAAAAAAATTATGAGGTTGCTTCTGGATTTGACTGTGTGTATCTTTTTTGCATCAACATTTTGGATCACACTCTGTGATCCATCATCACAGTGAGAGAGTGTCAAGAGATGAAAAATTAGAGAGTGTGATTTTTCATCTCTTGACACTCTATGATCATGAAGATGGATAACAGAGTGTGATCCAAAACGTTGATGCAAAAAAGATAGACACATTCAAGTCCAAAAGCAATTTCATGATTTGATTATGGGTTGTGGAAATTTGATAAAATTAAAAAAAAAAAGATTGTTTTATATTTATTTAAGATATCTATAATAATAATGTAAATAGATAATAATAATAATCATATAACTGTTCGATTCAAAAAATTGATTCACAATTTGAAAAAAAACTAAAATTGATATAAATGCATAGCTTACCAATGATATTTACAACCCCCAACTCCTTTTTTTTACAAGATTCATTTACCATAGTATCTATGGAACTATCCAATAATTGAACCTCTTTTTCAATTTTTTATTTATCCAAATTGACTTAGGTCATTTGGTAATCTCACATCATTTCTTTGACATCTTTATTTACAATAGGAATTCTTATTTAAATAATTATTTTCCTATATTGTTTTTCCTTGATGGCTAAGAGAATTCTAGGCTTCTTCTAAGATTTCTCTTTATTTATCATTTACTAAATTTCTACTAAATCTAATAGTTGCTACTAAATTTAAAAGTGAATTAGAATTAGGCTATAATAAAGTACTTGATTTTTTTAGAAAAGAAAATTTAGATATAAACAACTAAGACATAACTTGATGAGTGTTGGTTAGGTAGTTGAGAGATGACTTAAACTTATGTTTGATAATAACATGTTTACTATATATGATAAGAGACAAGGAGGAGATATGATTTATTTTTTATTAAGATAAGTAGGGGAGGAAATATGAAATCTTGCTATTCCAAAGATGACAAATGATTCAATCGAGAATAAAAGAAAGTACATCAAATTTTTACAATGCAACTTTTTTTCTTTTTTCCATGTAGGCTTATTCCATGTTTTATTTCTTCCTCTTACGATATCGCTTCCCTCATACTTTGGTTTATGGTTTATTTCATCTTGTTTTCAAAAGTTTTTTCTAAACTAAATGGTGACATAGACTTATTCCATGTTTTCGATGTTGACTTAAAATTTATAATTTAGTGCATGATTTTTTCCTTGCTTTCAAAGACAATTTATTCACAATGATGAGATAGACTTACTCCATATCTTCTATATCTTGACTTAAATTTTAAATTTAGATCATATTAAAAAACACACTTTTTTTTGCAAAAAATGGTTTATTTGGCTTTGGAAAGCATTTTGTTGTGAATGGTGATAGAAACTTATTCAGTCTGCACAAGCATATTTGATAGGGTTAGTTATTGTTTAGGGTTGTGAGAGAATGCCATTGTAAATATGAAGTTACAAGTTGAATTACATGTGTTCTCCAACCTGCACAAAGCTTAGTTCATGATTTTTAATTTGTGTTTTTATACCCATTTCATGTTATCTTAAAACAATGGTTATATTTCACAACCTTTCCTTTAGGTTACAATATTATTCTGGTAAGAATATAACATAACCTTCCTCTCTTGCTTTGTAAGGAATATTCTTTTAAATGATGAAATAGACTTGTTCCATATAAATTAAAAATCATCTTACTAAACATGAAGTAATTTTGTATAGGTTGAAAAACATGATGTGTAGTTCAACCTAGAACTTCATTTTTACTTTGAAATTCTATCGAGGTGCACATCTCTCTCTCTCTCTCTCTCTCTCTCTCTCTCTCTCTCTCTCTCTCTCTCTCTCTCTCTCTCTCTCTCTCTCTCTCTCTCTCTCTCTCTCTCACACACACACACACACACACACACACACACACACACACAAACAAACTCTATCTATCTCCCCCTCTCTCACATTCTCTCTCTCTCTCTCTCTCTCTCTCTCTCTCTCTCTCTCTCTCTCTCTCTCACACACACACACACACACACACACAAACAAACTCTATCTATCTCCCCCTCTCTCACATTCTCTCTCTCTCTCTCTCTCTCTCTCTCTCTCTCTCTCACACACACACACACACACACACACACACACACAAACAAACTCTATCTATCTCCCCCTCTCTCACATTCTATCTCACAACCCCCCCCTCTCTATATATATTTAGGGTATAGTTTTTAGGGAATAGGGTAGAGAGAGTGAGAGACCTTCCATGCCTTCCTCTCCCTTCTCAATCATCTTATTAACTGAGAAAAGAAAAACATCTTATCAATTATGCACTAAAACTACACAAATACAATGAAATCCTATTAGAACCCTATAGAAATATAAAATGAGGAATGCACTTTTGGGGGGAAACATTGTGTTGTCCACCATGTGTTTTTCACCACGTTTTCAATATCTTTGTGTTTTTCACACTTTTGGTAAAAAAATCTTGTATTTTTCACTACAATCATCTCAAAGGCTGAAAATGATTAATAGACTAAGGATTAAAAATAATGTGACATACACTTTGGTATAAAACACAATGTGGAATACACTTTTATGTAAAATATAATGTCTCCTCATTCTCCTCTACCTTGGGGTAGTAGTCATCATCATATCCCTCATCCTCTCCATCATCCTAATCACTCTACATCAAAAATTTGATGACCCCAACATGGTTGTAGCTATCTCTATCCCTTCCCAAGTACGTATCCCCCTTACCTCCCAACCTCTCTCTCTACTCTTTAGCTTTCTCTCTTGTTCCCTCTCTACCTCATGGAGAGATAAAATTGTAATGATAGAGATAGGAAGTGATACAAAGAGAGAAGTAGTGATTTAGTGTATTACTCATTTATGTTTCTATAGTGTTGTGATAGGATTTTAATTCGATATGAAGTTGCAATTTGCATTACCATGAACTAAGCTTGTGTACGTTGAAAAACACAATGGGTTATACATTTTTGTGTAAAACATAATGCATAATACACTTATGTGTAAAACATATCTCAAATGATTAGTTTGATATCACAACCTTCCTACACCTCCCTTCACTCTCTACCTACTTCTATTTATTTCCATATACATATCTCTCCTTAGGTGAGATACATTTGTTCTTTAAGTTATTATAAAAAAAAAATATCTCTAACTAGCACTTGTCTAAAAAAATATATCTCACATGTACAAGCTTAGGTTTGCTGACATTAGATTGTCATTGATGTCAACAGTTGGGAAGATGCACGGGACAGAAATGTAGGAGGATGAGTGTCTCAAATGAAGATCAGATTGGTTGATGTGGTGTTGTCTCAGGTTGGAAAAATTGAGTAGGATAAATACACATGGAGCATAACACACATGTTTATCGCCACAGTTATTGTTGTTTTGCAGGTCAACAGATTGTGTTGACCAAGGTTGTTGCGAAACTGCGACAAAAGAAGTAAATAACACATTGTGTTTATCACCACAATTATTGTTGTTTTACAAGTCAATAAACTACGTTGACCAAGGTTGCTGCGAAACTATGATAAGAGAAGAAGATAACACACTGTGTTTATCGCCACTGTTATTGCTATTTCACATGTCAACGGACTGCGTTAACCAAGGTTGTTGCGAAACTGCGACAAGAGAAGAAAATAACACACTATATTTATTGCCACAGTTATCGCTATTTCACAGGTCAAGAGACCGCGTTGACCAAGTTTGTTGTGAAACTGTGACAAGAGAAGCAGATAACACACAGTGTTTACCGCCCCAATTATTGTTGTTTCATAGGTCAATAGATTGTGTTCACCAAGGTTGTTGTGAAACTGCAACAAGAGAAGAAGATAACACTGTTGGCAAGAGACATTGTACTAGTAGAGATTTGTGCTTGAAGATTGTTCTGAGGTTATCATTGATGGAAACTTAGATCAGATATCATATCCGGTATATGTAGAAGTGATCTACCAGAAGTTTGAGAAGTTTGATATTCATTTATGCTTAAGTCTGGAAGGTGGAATACAGTATGTGGTAGAGTATGAGTACATTGTGCAAATCTTCATTTTGGTTGCATAGTTTTCGTCAGGATAACTTTAAGAACCCCCCTAAGAAAAAGTGTAAAATCTTGGAGAATCCAACATTATTTTTTGGGGGAAAATTTTATAATGATGGAAAAAAATTTTAAATTAGGAAAAAAAATTAATTTGTATTGGTGATTTTTATAATGTATGAAAATACCATAAAATACTAGTGAATAATTCATTACTGTGGGGGAAAATATATAATGTATGAAGCGAATGTTTTGGGTTTAAAGGAAAATATATATAAGTGTATGGGCGAAAAATTTTACTACGAAGAAAAAATTATTTAATTATATTGGCGAATTTTATCTACCGTTCGAAAATTGTTTAATATTGGCTAATCTTTTGTTATTTATGGAAAAATAAATATTTTATTGGCGATTTCATTGCCATTTTTGTTATCTATTAGTAGCCACTTTTCAGGAGTTGTGACACACCATGTGGGCCAATGCCAAATTTATGCAACATCCATCAATTTATAATTTTAAATATATTATTTAAGACCATTCGATGATCAATGCCTGAAGTTTTATTCCGGCCCAAATTTTTGAAGGAACGTTTGTAGTTCTCCAGAAAGTCTCTGGAATGTCAATGGAGACACGTATCAAATCTTAACCCCGTGCCTTAACCTTGATTTTCGATCACAACTAGTTAGTACGTTAAGTGGATGGTAAATAATGTTGCATGGTCCTAATCGACATTTATAATTGTCTTATCATTGACACTCTCTAATTGCATTCCACTTAGCACACACAATTTCCAATTTGGTAGTGGCATCGACGATATTACCAATTTCGCACACCTGTGTATTTATGGGAAAGATTTACAGATGGATATGAAAGATTTTAAAAATTTAAAGCACAAAGGAATTAAGAGGGTTAGAGTAGGAATTGCTATTTATAGACGATCTACACTTCTTTCTTCTTCAATTCGCCTTTGAAATTCAGAATTCTGAAGATGGACACTCCTATCCAGTTGAGAAGCACATTGTCATAACCCTCCTTTATCACTTTTTGATTTAAATACAATTCTATTATATTTTTGGTTAAGCTATTAAAAATGATTGAATAAATGTTATAAAAGAATAAAAAATAATAATAAGCACACACACACACACTTGGAGAGTATAATTTAAAGGTATTATTTTTATTTTTATTTATTTTTCCCACTCCCAATTATGGCACATGTTGTAGGAGGAATTAGAAGCTTTTAGAGGAATCTCCACCACCTTGCATGTAACTCCCCCACTAAGTTTTTAATCAATTTGCATGAGTCCAATATTGGAAAAGAATCTCTTTTTTTAATTAAATTCTCTAGATAGTGGAATTGAGGGATTTTTCTTATAAAATTGTATGCAAGTTTCAAAGAAGGGAGTTGATTATGTTTTGAAGAAAATTTCTCAAGTTTTTAGTAGTAGGATCTTCTTTGGTAGTCTCATTTTCGTTGCAGGATTTTTAAGTTGTTGTTTGAAAGATTTCTCTCAAGTTGCAAGGAAGGATCAAAAGGATAGCTAGAGGATTCAACATCAAGCTTCGATAACCTAGGTTCTCTTCTTGTTATTTCACATTCACATATGAGAAATGGTATTATCCAAAATATAGTTCTAGATCTTCCCTTATTGTAAATAATTTCTTCTTATTTAGGAATAAATATTGATAAAATACTTTCACATAATGCATGTAAAAGATAGCTTTATTATTTATTTTATTTTTCCTAGAAAATATACACATAATCTTGCTTTTTGCTTTTCCAAAGATTTTAGATTTGTGCAAAAATCATATTTCCTTTATTTTTAAATATTTTTTTCTGAGATTAAAACTCTTCCCTGTGTGATTTGAATCTTAATCTTTATTTCTTCCCTCTAATTAATTTCTCTGGTTCTTCGAATGGAAATCTGAAATAAAATCTCATTCTTTAAATAAATCTCTCTGTGAATGTAAAAATAAACTTTCTCCCCGTGAATGCTGGTAATAAACTCTCTCCCTGTGAATGTTGGAAATAAACTTTCTTCCTGTGAATGCTGGAAAATAAACTCTCTCCCTGTGAATGCTCGGAAAATAAACTTTCTCCCTATGAATACTGGAAATAAACTCTCTCTCCCTGTGAATGCTGGAATAAAATCTCTCTCTCTCTGTAAATATTAATCTCCTGTTTACTGTAAAATCAATCTAAAACAATTACCTACCTCTGCGATAACTTGATTATCTATTTTATTCATGTTCTTATTTTCATAAATATTCTTTTTGTTTATATATATCATTAAATAATTGGGAATGTAAACCATATATATATATATATAATTTATTTCAAATGATAAAATATATTAAATGTTGCAAAGTGATTATATTTTAGCAAACAACATGTTCTCGAAAATTGTTTCGAAAAATATCGGGCGATTGGGAATGTAAACCATATATATATATATATATATATATATATATATAATTTATTTCAAATGATAAAATATATTAAATGTTGCAAAGTGATTATATTTTAGCAAACAACATGTTCTCGAAAATTGTTTCGAAAAATATCGGGCGGCGTGCATGGGGGAGGCGATTATTGTAACCGTCGGGGAAGTGGTACCCTCCACTTCCCCTACGGTCACTGTCACGACAGTGGCCGCAGGGTAGTGGAGGGGACCCGTGGGCCCCACTCCCCACTAACCCTTAAACAAAAAAATTTGCCTATCTTTCCCTTTTTTTTATATTTATTTTTTTTTAGGTCTTTTTTGTAAATATAAATGTATAAATTGCAATTTAGAAATTGTTAATTTTTTTTTTCCTTAGTATAAACTTTAAGTTATTAAATTTAACTTAGAAAAATTTATAGATATTGGGGATTATTGTGTAGTAAATTCATAATTAATTTATCTATAGTAAATTTTATAATTGTAAATTATATTATATCAAATGTTATAATTAGAATCATTCAATCTATTTAAGATCCATTGGGGCACTTAGTTGGCATATAGCAATTAAATCTTATTAATATAATTCGAACCAAATGTCTAAGCGAGTTGCTATTTTTGGGACCAGTGGCTCTAGAAGTGATTTTTCTCATGGTATAAATCAACACATTTCTCAACCTTGCATGTTTCATGCGAATTACTTATACTTTATTTGCATTTATTAATGACAAAGTTACATTTTCTTCATCTTCATGCAAGTTTCATAATTGTCATTTTTACGCAAGTTATATTTCAAGTTTTGAATAATAAATAAGTTAGTTATGGTTTTTATTCTATGTGATTCATCAAGTAGTTATTTCAATTAATTAAATTATACACGTTCAATTAAGTAATTGTTTTCAAGTATGATGTTTTCATAGCTCTTAGTTAGAAAACTAAATAAAGGAAGATGGAAACCAAAACCTAGCAGCGTTCGGTATATACAGTGCCTCTGGGTCACGCTTACGGGTAATGTCGTCATGTTGAACTACTGCATTTAACGCCTAATAAAGCTGCATCAACGACATTTGTAGCATCATCCCTATAAATCATCGGGGAGTAATAAGGGACACTTGGAAGTTAAAATCCAAGGGGCGGGTAATCCCTCTTGGATCGATAATCTAACAAGATAATCCTTAAATGATTTTACATCTGTTGAGTTAAACCATAGTAAACCCCCCTTTAGGGTTGATTAAGCAAAATGCTTTTATGAAATTGATTTAATCTTGAAGAGATATTGGTGATTGACAATTTGGTCAAAGGTGACGCTTATGATAGGTGTTAGGATGTAGTTGTTTTAGGCCACAAATAATAGGCCATCTTGAGCCTTTGTTTAAGTGCTACCACCGTGGGTAGCAACCGTAGAGAAACTGTCTGGGACATTGACCCTAGAAAGGGTTGCGTACCCACTAATCAGTTTACATCAAACCATAGAGTAGAAAATAGAACTACTTACTTTACGCCTTGATCCCATGCCGAAATAGGTATGTAGGTAGTCTTGGGACGGAGTTGTCCCTAGTACTTAGGCATTTGTGGGTGGGGTCTAGGCTTGGTAAGGAAGGATTGAGTAGAATCCTAATTTGAAAGATAAGTATAATAAAATGGAAAAAGTAATTCAATGCATACTCGAAAGGAATCTTGTATGGATTCGCTTGACTTCCCGAGGCTTTAAGCCAAATTTTGAGGCGGAATTCAAGCTTGTATTATGTTATTTAAATTACTCCTAAGGACGGCGACCTCGGTGCACTTTTGTTAGAAGACTGTAGTACTTAGTGAGTGGCTCAGGACCTGAATGGTCCCGATGAGTCTAAGTCTCTGACTAGAGCACCTCCTATCCCGATTGGATAGATGCCTACCTCGTATGGATAGATGCCTATCCCGTATTGGATGTATGAAATATTATGTCCCGTATGGACAGATGCCTAACCCGGATGCTTATCTCGGTTGGATGAATGCTTAATCCAAATGGATGGATGCCCAGAGTATGCGATTGAATCAAACACAAGTGATTAAATTAAACAAAAAAAAAAGAGGTCGCATTTTGTTGAGTTAAGTATGGTGGGTCATTACATGTGGTATCAGAGCCAGGTTCAAATCTAGGCCTTGTGCTCACTTCAATTTACACAACTAAGGGAATGTTTTGCAATGGTAAAGATTAAATTTTAAAATCTTAAATCAAGAACTAACTACATAATTTAACTTTCAGGTAAAACCCTAGAATGGCTAGAGGAAGAGGAAGAGGAAGAGGAAGGGGAAATGGAAGACCTACTACCACTAAGAGACAAAGGGAAGCTAACCATGAAGAAAACCATGAGGAAGACCATGAAGGGGATCAACATAACCCAGGAAACAACGAAGATGGGGTCGAGGTTATAATCAACCTTCTAACCGAACAAAGAGATAAAATCAACTTCTTGGAACAATCAATGCAGGACCTTAGGGCAAGGCATAATGACATTGAAAATCGAAGTGGTACTGAAAATGGAAACCATGGTAGCAATCAAGGGAATATGATGGGTAATAGAAAAGAAAATAACATATTGGAACTCTCTAAGGACTTAAAGAAAATCACCCCTCCTAAGTTCGATGGGAGGCAAATTGGTGAAGGAGCTGAGAATTGGTTAAATGAAATGGAAAAGTATTTTGAACTAAGAGATTTTAGCGAAACAACCAATTTCAATTCTAATTGACACTGGGTCATCTGAATGTTTCATCTCATCTGAATTAGTAAGCAAATATGCATTAAAAGTTAATCAAATGGAGTCATCATGGACGGTTCAATATGGGGATAAGGCAACTAGGGAAGTAACTAAGTGTTTGCCAAGGGCAAGGGTACAATTTCCTGAGTTTGAAACAAGGGTAGACCTCTATGTGACACCCCTAGGATTATATGATGTAATTATTGGAATGATTTGGTTAACAGACCATCAAGCTAATGTATATTGCTATAACAAAGTTGTCGAATGTTTGGATGATGGGGCGAAAAAGGTCAAAATCCAAGGAAAGTTTAAACCCATTAATATAGAAACCATATCAGCCATGCAATTAAAGAAGGAAAGAAGAAGAGGAGGCCTAATCTATATGGTTGAAATTGATGAAGGGAAAGAGGAAAATACCTCAACCTTTGAAAATACCCCTTACCTCCTAAAAGGAAGTTTGACTTTTCTATCGACGTACTATCGGGAGCTGAACCAGTATAAAGGGCACCTTACCGGATGAACACAACTGAATTACAAGAGCTCAAAATGCAATTAGAGGAACTCTTAGCTAAGGGATTAATAAGGCCAAGTGTATCACCATGGGGATTGCCAGTCTTATTCGTTAAGAAGAAGGATGGAACCTTAAGACTATGCATCGATTATAGGATGTTGAACAAAGTCACAATAAAGAATAGGTATCCCTTTCCTCGAATAGAGGATCTTTTTGACCAAATGAAAGGAGTAGCAGTTTTTTCGAAGATAGACCTCCGATCAGGATACCATCAACTCATAATTAAGGAGGAGGACATTCCGAAGAAAACTTTCAGGACTAGATATGGGCATTATGAATTCACAATAGTTCCTTTTGGTGTAACCAATGCCCCAGCTGCATTTATGAACCTAATGAATAGTGTACTCCATGACTACTTGGACAAATTTGTTTTGGTATTTCTGGATGACATATTGATTTACTCTAGGAATGAGGAGGAACATTTAGTACACCTACAAATTGTTTTGCAAAGGTTGAGGGAACATAAGTTATATGGGAAACTGTCAAAATGTGCCTTCTTCAAGGAAAAGATTCACTACCTTAGGCATATAATATCAAAGGAAGGAATAGCAGTTGATCCAGATAAGATAAAGGCAATAGTAGAATGGTCGATCCCTAAAAATGTTTCAGAGGTAAGAAGCTTTATGGGGCTAGCAGGTTACTATAGGAGGTTTGTGGAAGGATTCTCTAAGATAGCAAACCCCATCACCTCATTACAGAGGAAGGGTAAAAGGTTTGTGTGGACAGAACAAAGTGATAAGGCATTCCAAATTTGAAAGGGAAACTAACTTCAACACCCATTCTAAAAGTATCAGATCTGAATGGACACTTCACATTCGTAACTGACGCTTCTATTGAAGGTTTAGGAGTATTTGTCCAAGATGAAGGGGTAGTAGCTTACGAATCCAGGAAGCTAAAGACTCATGAAGTTAATTATGCACCCCACGACTTAGAGTTAGCAGCGATTGTGCATGCCCTACAGAAATGGAGACACTTCTTACTAGGGAAGCCCTTTGAATTAAAGTCAGATAACCAAGGACTAAAGTACATCTTTACCCAACCCCACTTAAATGCTAGACAAAGAAGGTGGTTAGAGTTTCTAAGTGAATATGATTTTGAAATTGAATAGATTAAGGGGAAGGAAAATAGGGTGGCAGATGCTTTAAGTAGGAGGAGACACTTGATGACTATAGCAACATTCAAAACTTCTTTCAAAAGGCAAGTAATGGATGAGCAGGGACACGACCCATGGTATGAGCAAGTCAAATTGACTTTAGAATACGATCCAAGCGATCCTAAGGTTGAAGGGTATACATTAGATGAAGATGGGTTGCTCAGATGCAATAATAGAATCTATATTCCTAATTCAAGAGGCTTAAGGGAAGTAGTCTTGTCGGAGGCTCACAATGCCCCTTATTCAGGGCACTCGGGAGTTAACAAACTTTATGTAGACCTAAAAAATTTGCACTTTTGGCAAGGGATGAAGAATGGCATAGTCAAGTATGTGGCTAAATGTTTGGAGTGTCAAAGAGTAAAGGCAGAACATAGACATCCAGCTAGATTGTTACAATTACATGATGTACCTTAACACAAGTGGCAAGTTATTAGCATGGATTTTGTGCAAGGGTTACCCACGTCACCTTCTAGGCATGATACAATAATGGTGGTAATTGACAAACTCACTAAGGTGGCACACTTTATACCCGAAAATCTGACGGGTGATGCACCTACCTTAGCAAGGCGCTTTGTTAAGGAAATATTTAGGTTGCATGGAATGCCAGAGAAAACCATATCAGATAGAGATGCTAGATTCACTTCAAGGTTTTGGACAACTCTTCAAACAGCTATGGGAACTCAACTAAATTTTAGCACTGCATACCATCTGAAACCGACGGTCAAACAAAAAGGAAAAATCAAATTATGGAAGACCTACTTTGTATGTACTGCATGGACAAACAAAAGAAATGGGAGGAGTACCTACCTTTGGTAGAGTTTGCTTACAATAATACATATCAAACATCCTTGGGAATGGCACCTTTCGAAGCATTCTATGGTAGACCATGTCGAACACCTTTGAGTTGGGATAGTCTTGAAGATAGAGTAATTGTTGGGCCAGATATGTTGAAGGAGATGGAAAGGAAAACTAAGGAAATTAGACAGAGATTGAAGGAAGCCTCAGATAGGCAGAAAAGTTATGCAGACAAGAACAGGACACCAAGGGAGTTTGAGGTGGGAGAGAAAGTCTTCTTAAGGGTCAGGCCACACAAGAGTTCCATAAGGTTTGGGAAAAGCACTAATCTTGCACCTTGTTATGTTGGACTCTTTGAAATATTGGAAAGGATCAATCGAGTTGCATACCGGTTGGCCTTACCTCCCTAGTTGAGCTGAATCCATGATGTCTTCCACGCATCTCTTCTTGAAAAGTATGTACCTGATGAGAAACATATTTTGAGTTGGGATGCTTTACAGGTCCAGGAAATGGGAGGAATAATGATAGAGCCATTCAAAATCTTGGAGAGGACCCAGTGCCAATTGCGCAACAGAGACGTTGATCAATGCAAAGTACAATGGAACCAGTATGATGAAAAGAATGCCACATGGGAAGATACTAAGGAAATGCTACAGTTGTCTCCTTTTTTGTTTTAATCATGAACTATAGACTCTTTTGGATGCGTTCAATAAGTGCATCGGGATGATGCACAAATTAAGGGGGGAAGGATGTCACAACCCTCCTTTATCACTTTTTGATTTAAATACAATTCTATTATATTTTTGGTTAAGCTATTAAAAATGATTGAATAAATGTTATAAAAGAATAAAAATAATAATAAGCACACACACACACTTGGACAGTATAATTCAAAGGTATTATTTTTATTTTTATTTATTTTTCCCACTCCCAATTATGGCACATGTTGTAGGAGGAATTAGAAGCTTCTAGAGGAATCTCCACCACCTTGCATGTAACTCCCCCACTAAGTTTTTAATCAATTTGCATGAATCCAATATTGGAAAAGAATCTCTTTTTTTAATTAAATTCTCTAGATAGTGGAATTGAGGGATTTTTCTTATAAAATTGTACGCAAGTTTCAAAGAAGGGAGTTGATTATGTTTTGAAGAAAATTTCCCAAGTTTTTAGTACTAGGATCTTCTTTGGTAGTCTCATTTTCGTTGCAGGATTTTTAAGTTGTTGTTTGAAAGATTTCCCTCAAGTTGCAAGGAAGGATCAAAAGGATAGCTAGAGGATTCAACATCAAGTTTCGATAAATCAGGTTCTCTTCTTGTTATTTCACATTCACATATGAGAAATGGTATTATCCAAAATATAGTTCTAGATCTTCCCTTATTGTAAATCTTTTCTTCTTATTTAGGAATAAATATTGATAAAATACTTTCACATAATGCACGTAAAAGATAGCTTTATTATTTATTTTATTTTTCTTAGAAAATATACACATAATCTTGCTTTTTGCTTTTCCAAAGATTTTAGATTTGTGCAAAAATCATATTTCCTTTATTTTTAAATCTCTTTTTCTGAGATTAAAACTCTTCCCTGTGGGATTTGAATCTTAATCGTTATTTCTTCCCTCTAATTCATTTCTCTAGTTCTTCGAATGGAAATCTAAAAGAAAATCTCATTCTTTACATAAATCTCTATGTGAATGTAAAAATAAACTTTCTCCCAATGAATGATGGAAATAAACTCTCTCTGTGTGAATGCTGGAAATAAACTTTCTCCCTGTGAATGCTGGAAAATAAACTCTCTCCCTGTGAATGCTGGGAAAATAAACTCTCTCTCTCTCTCTCTCTGTGAAAGTTGGAATAAACTCTCTCCCTCTGTAAATATTAATCTGTTGTTTACTGTAAATTCAATCTAAAACAATTACCTACCTCTGTGATAACTTGATTATCTATTTTATTCATGTTCTTATTTTCATAAATACTCTTTTTCTTTATATATATCATTAAATAATTGGGAATGCAAACCATATATATATATATATATATATATATATATATATATATATATATATATATATATATATATATATATATATATATATATATATATATATATATATATATATATATATATATATATATATAATTTATTTCAAATGATAAAATATATTAAATGTTGCAAAGTGATTATATTTTAGCAAACGACATGTTCTCAAAAATTGTTTCGAAAAATATCGGACGACGTGCATGGGGGAGGCAGTTATTGTAATCGTTGGGGAAGTGGTACCCTCCACTTCCCCTGCAGTTACTGTCATGGCAGTGACCGCAGGATAGTGGAGGGGACCACGGGGTCCCCTCATCAGTGTGGGCCTACTTCCGCAGACCCGCAGTGGTGATGGGACCCGTGGGCCCCACTCCCCACTAACCCTTAAACAAAGAAATTCGCTTATCTTTCCCTTTTTTTATATATTTATTTATTTTTCGGTTTTTTTTATAAATATAAATGTATAAATTGCAATTTAGAAATTGTTAAAAAAAATTTTCCTTAGTATAAACTTTAAGTTATTAAATTTAACTTAGAAAAATTTATAGATATTGGGGATTATTGTGTAGTAAATTCATAATTAATTTATCTATAGTAAATTTTATAATTGTAAATTATATTATATCAAGTGTTATAATTAGACTCATTCAATCTATTTAAGATCCATTGGGGCACTTAGTTGGCATATAACAATTAATTCATATTAATATAATTCGAACCAAATGTCTAAGCGATTTGCTATTTTTGGGACCAGTGGCTCTACAAGTGATTTTTCTCATAGTATAAATCAACACATTTCTCAACCTTGCATGTTTCATGCGAATTACTTATACTTTATTTGCATTTATTAATGACAAAGTTACATTTTCTTCATCTTCATGCAAGTCACACGTTTAATTATTAATATACAAGTTTTATAATTGTCATTTTTACGCAAGTTATATTTCAAGTTTCCAATAATAAATAAGTTAGTTATGGTTTTTATTCTATGTGATTCATCAAGTAGTTATTTCAATTAATTAAATTATACACGTTCAATTAAGTAATGTCGTCGTGTTGAACTACTGTACTTAATGCTTAATAAAGTTGCATCAACGACGTCTGTGGCATCGTCCCTATAAATCGTCCGGGAGTAATAAGGGACACTTGGAAGTTAAAATCCAAGGGGCGGGTAATCCCTCTTAGATCGATAATCTAACAAGATAATCCTTAAATGATTTTACATGCATTGAGTTAAACCATAGTAAACCCCCCTTTAGGGTTGATTAAGTAAATTGCTTTTATGAAATTGATTTAATCTTGAAAAGATATTGGTGATTGACAATTTGGTCAAGGGTGACGCTTATGATAGGTGTTAGGATGTAGTTGTTTTAGGCCACAAACAATAGGCCATCTTGAACCTTTGTTCAAGTGCTACCACCGTGGGTAGCAACAGCAGAGAAATTGTCTGGGACATTGACCCTAGAAAGGGTTGCGTACCCATTAATCGGTTTACATCAAACCATAGAGTAGAAAATAGAACTACATACTTTACGCCTTGATCTCGTGCCAAACCGGGTATGTAGGCAATCTTGGGATGGAGTTGTCCCTAGTACTCAAGCGTTCGTGGGTTGGGTCTAGGCTTGGTAAGGAAGGATTGAGTAGAATCCTAATTTGCAAGATAAGTGTAATAAAATGGAAAAAGTAATTCAATGCATACTCGGAAGGAATCCCATATGGATTCGCTTGACTTCCCGAGGCTTTAAGCCCAATTCCGAGGCGGAATTCAAGCTTGTATTATGTTATTTAAATTACCCCTAAGGACGGCAACCTCATAGCACTTCTGTTAGAAAAGTGTAGTACTTAGTGAGTGGCTCAGGACCCAAATGGTCCCGATGAGTCTAGGTCTCTGGCCAGAGCACCTCCTATCCCGATTGGATAGACGCCTACCTCCTATGGGTAGATGCCTATCCCGTATTGGATGGATGAAATCTTATGTCCCGTATGGACAAATGCCTAACCCGTATGGTTAGATGCGCATCCTTGTTGGATGAATGCCTAATCCAAATGGATGGATGCCCAAAGTATGCGATTGAATCAAACACAAGTGATTAAATTAAACAAAAAAAAAAAAGAGGTCGCATTTTGTTGAGTTAAGTATGGTGGGTTATTACACACATCTAAGGAGGTTGGGCTTTTTTACAAACGAGGCTGTGAGGATGGTGGTGGGCCTAGACTTTTTGTAAAATGTTGATAGATACTTATTTAACACAGACATTACATCCGAATTTTTGGCATCTCTTCTGGACCTTGGAGGAGACAAGGTGGATATGCTGATGTTGTTAAGGAAGATCTTCAAAGAAGAATTCCTAGGGGACGACGTTCAAGTTGTCGTCTTTGTAAAAATAGGGGTGGGGATCCCTTGGGAAAGTGATTTACACAAGCTTCTCTAGCCAAGGCGAAATGTGGCTAGGCAACCTTTTATTTTGAACCTGAATTTTGAGCAGTTGACACGACATAGGAAATGGGTTCGAAGTGGTAGGAATTTACTCCAAAAATGATTTCTCTTGGATGAATTTCCAGACTACGGATGGCTCAATGAATTCTTCAAGCTTATCCTCTTTGGAGAATTATACTTACACGAAGGGGAAGATCATTAGGGTTACCCATAAAGGGTTTCATTTTTTGTTTTGATTTTTGGATACCATCGTACCACTGGTCCACTGCCAGTGCCCTAGTAGTTTTGTTTTTTTTTGGCTAGTTCCTCATAACCTCCCTGATTTTATCTTTAAAGTTTTGGAGGGACTCCGACAGTCAACTATTGTAAATTTGTGGAATATATTAATAAAAATTTTGCCTTTTATGGATTCAAAAAATGTTTTCAGTCTGATTCTTTACTAGTTAACAGATTCTAGTTTGTGAATGAAATGGCCAAAATTATGTTACTATGTGTAATATTTTATGGGCAAAATTAAAATTACAATGCAATACCGAGTTAATAATTTGTGAATCTGAAAATAAACCAAACAAATGTATGTGTGTGATTTTGTGAATCGTTAACAAAAAAAAATTACAATACAGTAGCAAGCACTCGATTAATAATTAAGATTTAGTTAAGTAGTAATAATTTCATAAAAGAAGTACATGACAGCTCGCAAATATAGTGGTCGGGAAAAGTGGGAGTGAAAATGGATACGCCCATTCTTCTAAGGGCCACGAAAAGGCAAATGGCCTTCATTGGTAGGATTACAGACAAGAGGTTGGTCTCAACTCTGAGAACAAAATATCATCTTGTCCTACATGCAATCAAGATGATCCTAGGAGAGAATTTCTTCAAGCCTACCATAGGTATAGGGTAGCCTTGAAGAATTTTTTCCTGGGCTGGAAGAGGAGGTGAGAGTCTTCATGGCTAGGGCACAGTCTAATGGTGTATATTATTTATTTTAATTAATTGTCCAAATAGACTATGATTGAAAATGTTTTATAATTTATAAAACATTATAAACTGTAACCTTAATCAATATATTGTTTCATAATCTTCCAGATTTTTAAAATACTTAATAATTACATTGAATATGGAAAATGAATTAAAAAATTTGTTTGGATATATATTTTTTAATCTTTATAAACTTAAGATGCATGATTTTCAAGTTTCTAAATTATAGAAATTAGTTTTCTCCAATCTAATTGTCTTGGAAAATTTACATCTTATTGGTAGATTTTCAGGATCCACTATCTGAATGAACTTTTTTAGGTATGTTAAAATAATATTTAGCATGTCTAAATTTTCTTATCAAATTTATTTTATACATCCACCAGACAAATATTTAACAAATTCTAAATCTTGTGAAACTTTATATAAGTAAATAAACACATATATAATTTTAATTATCCTCGTTAAATTTAATAATATAAAATTTTAATAATAAAATAATATTATCAATATTATAATATAACACTAAAATATTATATTCCTTGAAGCAAGAAAGATTTTCAAAATTAGGAAACCGAGTAGGAGAGATGTGGGCCAGTATGAAACCGAGCTTGCAGTACATATCATCAAATTTTAAATAGACTAATTGATTCAAAAAGTATTTTGAAGAGTAGCAATATAGTCGAGGTGAAAGGGGATTTTTTTACGAGTCAAAATGTTCCTTGAATAAACATCATTAAATAACATAGAAACACAGGCGTTTTGAGATATCAAGTCAGATAGACAGTGCAAGTACCTCCAGTGCCAACTCTATAGCCTATCCTTTCGCGAGGTAACTTCACACAAGCGAACCATGTTATGGAGATCATTGCAGAAGATTTGATTTGAGAGTATTCAGGCACTCATTATGGGCTTCAAACTTGTTCGAGAAGCTTCATCGCCTTTTTTAAGACAATTTTTTCTAACAAATTCTAAATCATTTTCTCTGTGTTTTGCATAGCAGAGCAAAGCTTTTCAATGGATTCCAATATCAGGTTAGTTGCAGAGAAGAGACAAGTGGCTTTTAAAGGCATATCACGAGAAAGAGGCTCCAACAAGTGACGAATATTTCCCATCCGCTTCTCCTCGATGTTATCTGTGATATTTTGGGTGTTCAATTTCTGATAGCTGATCATAGGTATCAAGTAAATACTAACATTTCGGCTCATTTTCTGGCTACTATTATGAAATTTGGGGAAAATAAAGGAGCAGCGGAAGAATTATACAGAAGAATCTTTAAGGAAGGCTTCCTGGGCAATATGGACAGATCTCTTCGCGAGATTGACATAAATCTCACTATCCCTTTGTCTTCCTTCTATGGGTTAGCAAGCAGAAATGGTGTCCCAATGCCTAGGTTCCCAATATTGTTCATTTGGGATCAGGCGCACTAGGAAGTGAGTATTCCTGCGAAGAGAAGAAATTTAGAGTTCATCAAAAGGGTTATGGGAGGACAGCATTCTGGTTCCTCCAATAAGAGATGAAATTGATATCAATCTGCCATGGGTTCGTGAATTCAAACGTCTTACAGCTAGGCAATGAGAAGATGCCCCCTTTTCAGAGTCCGAGAGTAGCAACAAAAGCGAAAATGATGAAGAAGAGGATGATCTAGCTTCAAGAGGGGATTGATCTTTGTAGAGGATGATAGATATAATATTTAAAAATTATGTATGAGAAGTATATACTAGCGAAATATCTCTATTTTTGAGTAGCAATAGAGACAATAGTTTTACTATGTATTTTATCCATGTTTTGAGTTTCAGGGATTAGCGACAGAGACAGAAAAATATCTTTATTTTGATAAATAGATGGTCTGATAAGATCTAAGAAGGATCATTTTATATGATGTAAACTTTTCAATATTATAATACAATCCGGCTATAAGCCCTTTTACTCAACCAATTAAAAAATAATTACTACTATTAATATTTAATAATAGTTATTGTTTTATTTTATTTTTAAGTTTTAAAAATAAATTTATAAGTTTAAACTATAATAATAAAGTTTAAATTAATATTATAAATTTTTAATGTTAAAAATTATATATTTAAAAAGAAATTATTCATAAATTAAATTTTACATAGATATCTCTCGGCGTATTTTACATAGATTTATTTAAATCTAGGTATACTAGTTATATATTATAGTAGAAATTATTAAATGTCGAACGTGACACTGATTTAAAATTATAGTTAAACATTTCTCAATATATAATTAACTATTAAATATTTATACAATATACAATGTACATGGTTAAACATTTATATTGTTAAACATGGTTATTTATATATGATTTTTCTAGAAGAGGGACACGTGTCGCCGTTTAATGCCAATCTTCACATGAAAGAAAGTCTATGGCCCATGGGACGATGAAGTGTTAAGTGACGTGGCCCCCAAACTAGCAAAAAACCTATTGATAATGGGACCCACGACAACTGACAATGGATATCGTCATTTGTTAGATGAATACAAATCAATGGTGTAAGGTGTATTTCGGGCCGAATGTGGGAACGATAAACATTTTTTGCAAACTTCCATCGGAAACGAGACATGTCATTTAATTAAGTATAGTTAAATTCTAAATTTGTAATTGTATACTTAATTAAGTGTAATAAGTTCTATTCTGGGCATTGTAAGGGATTAAAAAGTCTTCAAAAACATTGCGAAAAAGTGACACTTGTAATGTGTCATGACTCAAACTGTCAGTCTTTGAAATTTCTTATCCATCGGTTAGAAATGCATAAGAGAAAAGAACATAAACATGCAATAAATAAACAACAAATCCACAACAACAAAATTTTTACGTGGAAACCCAGAAGTGAAAAAACCACAATGGGGATGGAACCCACAATATTCATATACTATGGCCAGGAGTACATAAATATTATATAGATGGTGAATGCACTTGCATTCAAGCTAGCACTGCTCAAAAGATATTTGCCTAGAACGCTACAACCTTCAGGGAAGTCTCACTGACTTACAATTTGTTTACAATGAGGAAATACAGTAAAATGAACTTTGAGATAGCATCTGACAATACAGGAATGAGTTTTGATCAAGCTCAAAATCTTTGACTATCCTCGCTCTACAAATACTTTGTTTCTGTCTCAGTTAGCTATCACATTATTTGTAAACAAAATGCACATGTGAAACCATTCCCAAGCGCACCAAAACGGATCACCACAATAGTATTAAACCGAAAACCAATCGCCAAATCAATCTTATATATCCGATCTTAACACAAATAATCTCCTTCAAGTCGGCTTCAAGAAGTGTAATGTGTAGTCACATGTCGGCTTCAATCTCGAACAAAACATAGCACCAGACCAAAAGAGTATAATCACACACTTTCTAAGGATCTTCCCATTCACCAGAAACATGAGATCAACCACCAAAATCACCGCAATCATCGAAAGTCATTCCAAACGAAAACATTATCGAGATAGCACTATTTTACTAGTTAACTCTTGCTTCCGGATAAGATGAATCACGATCGTCAGATCGAATCATAGAGAAGAGTTGCCATCAATGACAACCCTCGATCAATAAGCAACTACCAGAAGTCACGGGATGAGTCTCAATTTCCAACACCTACATCCCGCGTTTTTAATTTTTTAATCTCACAGTTTATTGTTTAGATTGTAGAACTAGAATTAGGCGTTCAGCTTGAGTAGTTACTAGTTGTCTAGCATTATTTTGAACCAGTAACAGTACCAACGATGGAGAAACCAAATAATAGAAAAAAAAGCCAAGTGAATGTAAAAATAGACTTAACCGGACTGATTAAAACAACAGGTTTCACTGATGAATACCATGATATTTATGATCCTTTTATCCATGGTACAAAGCGAATCATGGAAATTAGATATGCATTGTCTAATAAGGTGGGAGATCAAAACAAGGCAAAATATACTATTTTTAACACAATGTTAAATGTAAGTACAAATAAAATTGCATTGTGGTATGCTGGATTGGGATGCATGATGTTACTCGAAGTATTCCCTTGCCCATAAATTGTCATGGTTTGCGCCCAAAATTATGACGAAGATAAAAAAGCAATTATCAATAAAAATACTCAAGAGGAAATTTTATCCATAATGGAGGGAAATTTTGCTCATTTGTTGAACCTAGGGTTTGATGCACAAAACTCAAACATCCACATTGACCTAGGAAAGTTGGCAGAGGAATATGAGAGAAACGAAGTAAATAATAAAGATTTATGTATTAAAGGTCTAACAGTGTGTGGTGCTCGATTGGATCAGAATCATAAGCTTCCTTATGATAATAATTATTTTGTGCCATGGGTTTAGGATACTATTACCTTGCTAACCTTTTTCATGGGATTGGAAAATAATAGGGAAGTGGGTGCTAACCTTCTTGAAATTATTTTTCATATCCATTGTGTAAGAGAACCAGTAACATTTAATTTTACTGAGCACGTTGTTCAATCAATGCAAAAACAATTACTAATAATTAAAAGAGGTTCCTGTAAGATATTTAAGTTCACAACCTACTTGTGTTATCTCTTTCTAGCAAAGTATAGTGCAATATTCGAGACCGACAAGCTTCACATTCAAGTCTATAAGATTGATGAGAAGACTCGAGACAGAACAGAGTATCCAATATATAAATGGACACCTAAGATAAGGATGCATGATAACATAAATAACTACAACAGTTTTGTAGAATTCTTATCTTAGGTGTCACATGTAATGGAAGTTTGTAGGTGTCATGTATTGGAAGTTTGTTAAGGTTTTACAGATCAGCAGTAGAACCCTACAAACTTCCAATACATGTGACAGAGAGGGTATTTGCATTGGAATATGCATGGAAGATGGAGAATATGTATTTAATCTTTCATGGTCAGCAAAAGAATATCATATTTCCTTCCTTTCCTTTCTCATGTGGAGGGTTCACATTTGAGAGAAAATGAATGAAAGTGGCACATGATTTTTTGACAATTTTTTAGCTTTGGTGTTTGAAGAAGTTGAGGAAATACAACTTCAGAGATCCCAAGAACACCTTCATGCAAATACCTGTCACAAGAGAAGAATGGAGGCACATAAAGCAAAAAAATATAAATGCTCTGAAGAAGAAGATTATCATTTAGATAGGGAATCAATTGAATGAACAAGTACAATATAATTCTTATAAAATGATAATAGAAACCCTAAAGAAACCCTAAAGGGATAATGTGTATTTAATAATTAGAATAATTATTAAATACCTACAATATTTATTAAATGCCTAAGTTTAGCTTAAGTGTAGAGTTTAATAGACTAATAATTAAATAAATAATTATTAGCTAATACAAGATAACTCTAACACCACCCGGCCCCACCCCCCCCCCAAGATGAATATAGGGAGTAGCTAAAAAACTAAATGCATGAAGCAAAAAATGCAACTACATGATGAAAGCAAATTTGGGTCCCGACAACAAGGCCTGATGAGGTACCCAATCACAACCAAATCTCTATGAAATGGAGAAATAGAGAAAACCACGTGGGGAAAAAACTATGCTCAAAAAAGAGATGGAAAAGCAAGAAGAACCCCACTGAAGCATGAAATAGATGCAAACACTGTCGAAGAGTATCTGCTCATCTGAAGAACCTCCACTGAAATAGAACATGACCAGGTAAAGAAGACTGTAATCTGCATGAGTGCCCTCAAATGACACTACTCGAATCAAATGGCAAACAAGGGCAAACAACTGAATTCGAAGATACAGATGACAAGAGACACGAAAGCCTGAAGAGCTGATCAATTGAACCACAAAAGCATTAGAACCAACAAGACAAACATCCCCATAATGCTGAAGAGGGAGAGGGACAAGTACACTGAAAAGAACGGCCATCAAGAGTTGCATGACAAAGAACCAGGAACATCAAAGGTGCTGAGAAAGTACATAGTGTCATGGAAGGAACACTCACTTGATATAGATCATGAGGCAAATATCGTGGAAGGAACACTCACTGGACAAAGGTGGATGGCAAACAAAAGACAAACATAAACCCCCCCATGACACTTTATAAGTAGTGCATGTACAATAAGGCACAAGATGTGCAAAATCCCAAGTAAACAATGCATGATGGCACTTTATCTTAGTGCGTTTGCATAAATAAAATGCTACAATGATAATAAGACTGGAAATAGAAAGAAGAACCAAAACCGAGACACCATACTCAGAGAAGAGATCCTAGGACCTGAAACAACTAAGATATCCACTAGAGTGCTAGAAAACAAAAAACTAAATAAAATATTCCTAAAGTAAAATCTGGAAAGAAAACCCATTTGGTTGGAAAGTATACAAAACAAACTTTCCAACAATATAATTTTTTCAAAAAACGGAGTTCAAATGGATGCTCAAGTGATGTCTCCCGGAGTGCAAAAAGGAACTTCTGGCTTTGACAGAAAAAAAAACCATCAAAAAAGAAAAAATCAGAAGATCAAACCTCCAGATCTAAAGAGAGCTCGTAAAGAGCTTTTTGACGATATAAGGTTTTTGAAAAAGCGCCTCCGTATAACCAAGTTATGGCCAAAAAAAAAAAACCCCTGTTTTAGGGCATAAAAAATGGTTAAGAAAAAATATATATATTATTTTTTTTCACGAAAATTTTCTGATGCTTTTGCACACATAGCCATACGGATTTTGTGCCTCATAAAGTGTGCCAATGAAAAAATCATGACACAGATGTACTTGTCACAGAAATAGGTCAAATTATATATCAAAATGACTGGAAACACCCTTCGGAAGCCAACAGTGATGTCTTTTTTGGCCCAAACTACTCTAATTTTGTCAAAATTGATAAATTTTATATGGAAATGGGGGTTTTGGGGCATTCTGAGCTCAACGGTGAAGTCCCTTTGAACCCAAAATGATCAAAAACAAAACAACTACCACATATCCAATAAAAACCTCTGAAAAAAACTTGAAACCCTCCAAAAAATCTTCTAAAAAATCAGGAACAAGCAGCAATAGATGTAGGCTCTGATACCATGAAAAAGTTGAGGAAATACAACTTCAGAGATCCTAAGAACACCTGCATGCAAATACCTGTCACAAGAGAAGAATGGAAGCACATAGGACATACAGCAAAAAAGCATAAATGCTCTGAAGAAGAAGATTATTATTCAGAAATGGAATCAATTGAATGAACAAGTACAATACAATCCTTATAAAAGGATAATAGAAACCTTAAAGATATGCAACCCTAAAGAAACACTAAAGAGATGATGTGTATTTAATAATTAGAATAATTAATAAATACCTACAATATTTATTAATTGCCTAAGTTTAGCTTAAGCGTACAGTTTAATAGACTGATAATTAAATAAATAATTATTAGCTAATACAAAATAACTCTAACAGTGTTGACAGTTACTGGCAGTATGATCCAATCACCGTCATTCAAACAAGGCTTATGATGAGTAGGAAATCTACAAGCAAATTTCAACATGAAAGTAAACCATTGCCAAAAAAGCTTAAAAACATGGACTCTTGGGATGAGGTAAAGAAAGAGATGAAGCAAATTACCGCTGACAATAAAATTTCAATAGAAGAATTGTCATCACAAATTATGACATTGCAGACATAGAGAACAACAGAGTAGGGCATCCAAAATCAAAATGAAAATAGGTCCTACAATTTCTACCAAAAAGTTATTGATCCATCTAAGAAAGCTATTCCAAAAACTATACTGGAATAATGTAAAGACAAACTTTGGACTCAAACCAAAATAAGTGATTTTTGGACTATGAGGAAAAATCTCGATGAACCAAAGACCAATGCATATCTTGATGAAATCGGCGAGGAAAATAAGTATGAGATTGAGGTCACTCTAGCAGCTACTACACTCTCTGCAAAATTGAGTGGAGTTGATGAGTCCATGAAGGAAAAATATAGCAAAGGGGCAACCATTATGGAAAAAATGGGTCTTGAAGGTGGTGGTCTAGGTCCCAAAGGAGAAGGCCTTTTGATTCCAATTGAAACATCACTTCCACCAAAAACTTGTGAGAAACTAGTCATTCGAGTTGAATCATCAGATTCACCAAAGAAATATACTACTCATTCCTGTGCATCTCCATTTCAATTTGTTAGAGCTTCAAATCCACCTTGTGACACTGCCACTGGTAGGGATGGCATGGGTACTAATACTAGTTGTCCTAAACAAGTGCAACAACAAGATATCTCTCACAAGAGGCCAATTGTAGTAGATACTATAAAGAATCCGAGTGTTCAAGACATTGTGAAGAAGAAAAAGGTTATGCCAACAATGACGAGTACAAACCTATTGTTTGCAGCTTCAGAACAAACCCCTCAAAAGGGTCCAAAAACTCCACTTGCAAGTTTCAGTGGGGCAGGTTTAGGAATGGGTGTTGCTACTCCGCAAAATGTATTAGTTAGAACCACAAGCATAGGTGGAGGTGCACACATCATTGCAAGTGATATTTAACCTTTCAAACATTCAATTGCTTCAGCAAACCCAGATTTTTATTACAATGATCTCTTTAATAAATTTGCACCAACAACAAATATGAATAAAGAAAATAAGAAGCCATTGAAGAGGGGTTCCCTTATTGCATCTTTAGAGGAACAACCTGCATCGAATAAGGTATTTCCCAGATATGACCCAAACAAAGATATGATGGAGTTCATGGTTGTTATGCATCCAAATAAAGATAAAAATCCACCACAGAATCAAATAGATCCCTCTGAATTTCACGTTAGCACCCTCCAAATGGATTTTTTCAAAGTTAAAAATATGGACAAAATTAATGGGGCAAAAAAGACTAACAAAGTGATCTACACTTCACTCCTCAAGGTGGAGAGAGAAAAATAAGCTGGAGAAACATAGAAAAGTTATAGGCTGACATGGAAAATGAAAAAGCAAAGAGGAAAGTAGTAGATAACAAGTGCAATTAGATAACAAGTGCAATGAATTACATAGAAGGACAAAAACTTTGACCTCTACATCAACAATTACAAAACCAATTGGAGCATGCGATAGAAAAAGCAAAACATTTGGAAGCGAAAGCAGAGGAAGAAAAAAAAAATGTGCACAAATGAAAGAAGATTTGTAGAATGGAAATAATAAAATTAAAACTTCGAAAGACAATATGAAAAATACAATGAAGTATATAAAAGAAAACATTTGCCGACAAATAATGCAGATGAGTGACAAGTTGACTGAATGGTTTGAATTGAATGAAAGTTTGAGAGTAATTTTTTGGAAGCTCAAAGACCACATTGAGAAGAACAAAAATGTTTATTCAAAAGAAAATATCGCAAAACATATTTTGCAAGAAGTCTCCAATACCAGTGACAACTATTTGGCATCCAAGGGAATTAAGAATCACATTGATGCCTTAGTAAAGGCATCATCTAACATTAAAAAATGTCACAAACTAAGGGAAGCACGGGAAATTGCGGATAAAGCTGGGAAAAAGATAATTAAGCTGCAAAAAAACATAGCCAAATTGTTAAATCTTGGTTTGCCGAAGAGTGTTGACACATCAAATAAATTCATTGGAAAAGAAGCTTCAAAAAAAGGATGGAGGACAAAATGAAGTTTGAATTAGACTTGCTTCCTCAGGACACAACTCGTCACAATTTTTTGAATTTCATCAAACCATTGACAACTTTTTATGCGGTATTGGGCGAAACAGTGGAGTCAAGTCACTCTTCCAAATATGGATTGCTGACAAAGTTGCAGTTGACTTACTATACTTTAACATAACTTAGACTTCCATGAGACGGAGAGTGGAGCAGCCTACAAAAACTAGCACAAAGATCTCATGAATCATAGTATGTATTGCATAGTTTTATGCTTTTACTCTTAATTTAAAGGTTTTGTTCTTTTGGCATCACTTGAAATAACTTTGTTTTGTGAACAAGAAAAAACTACCACTCCCTATTACCAATCCAGCCTATAATGCACACCTTCAGCCTTGTAAATTTGTATTCTCAAATTCTCTCAGATTTTAACTTTGTTGTCTTTCTCTATTTTTGATTTCTAGGTTTTGTGCACTGGTATTCTCTATCATGGCTTGAATTAGTTTAAAAGTTTGAACTCTTTTTTTCTAACATGATGAGGAGAGATGTAGCAGTTGCTAAATTGCTAATCTGACCTATGATGGTCATAGATACCTTTAGCCTTGTAAAGTTGTATTGAGTTTGTGATATTGATGGGACAATAGACTCAGTGCCTTGGTAATTGATTTTGATGTCGAGTCTTCACATGTTGCAAATAGACTTCAAGTTGTTGGTACTTCCTTATTTCTATAAAAGGGAATCCAGGGTCATTTGCAAAGGGTTCTGAAATTTCATATTGACTTTTGCATAGATAATCACACAAAGTTGTGTATTGAATGAATTGTATCATATGGCTATATTTTGAAAGAACTAATGAAAATGTCAACATGTCTAAATAAACATCACTCTATCAATAAACACATTACGCTCTTTTATTTTTCTATTTTCTATCTAAAATTAGAAAGTTGAAAAATGCAATTGCAAATCAATATTAAATTTTAATTGCAAAAAGTTCACAAACGCATAAAATATCATCAAGTTATCAACCACAATAATATCATAGTAAGACATAAATCAACAAGCTCGAAATGTTTTGATATTGAATCATGCATCACTTTGCTCTAACCTAGATTTGTCCAAAGCCTTGTTATTGATCCCTCTTCGTGGGGGTTCTCCATTACGTCATATTATTCACTCAAAGTGTATGCAAAACGGGTTGGTTGCTCTCTAAGAAGAGTTTCGTTTAAAATTCCATTTATAGTTACTCCATTGAATTATTTGGATTTGCAAAATTGATTTATTCAAAAATCTAATGAACTCTCGAGGCTCCAATATTGAGGAAAAACAATAGACATGGCTTCAAGTAGTTTCTCAGAAGGGAATCTTCTTCTAATATGTGAGGAAAGATCATAGGCAATTTTCTTCACAAAAGCAGTTAGTGACTCAATAATATTGTTAAACTCTTCCCTTCTAACTCTTGCTAGTCGCTTCTTGGGGCACTTTCTTGGTTCCCCAAGCTCGACCGTGGCATAGCAGTGCATTGATATCTCAACTCCACATACACTGACACATAATTCCCGGTTTGCATCAATCTGTAAATAGTTATCAAGATTGTTCAAATCTGTGAATGTCTGCCACTGAGAAAAAAATTCATCAGATAATGTTGGTTGAGATCCATAGAGATTATCGAGGATGAGGCATGTCATCTTACGCAGCTCAGCATATTCTGCAATATACAAAGCTCTTTGCTGGGTTTTTTTTCATAATATTTCTCATTTCCTCTAGCATGGGGAGAAGAGTTGCTAAAGTTAAGAGTGTCTCTATATTACTTAACCTCTGAACCAGGTCAGGAAATTTCGGTTGCTCTAATTCGTCGCGATTTCTGTGAAATAGTCCAACCAAGGATTATATTCTGAAAAAAATCGATGTGTTGGTCCATCCAAAGAGAGCTATCTAGTATCATTATCCTTAAGAAGCTTGTTCCCATCGATTAGTCCATCAACAAAGTCTTGCAATTTCATAAATCATTTGGGACTTTGACAGAAGTGTGAGTGGATCTCTCTAATTAAATGTTCAATTTTTTTCTACTAAATCATGCTTGCTCACCATTCCAAAAGCTAGATTCATTATGTGGGCCATGAAATGAATACTAGTAATGTAGGGTACACAAGAACTTTCCATCTTTGCGGAAAGACCGTTCCTGGGACCTTGCATCACTGAAGCTCCATGTGCTACCACACACACCAATTTTTTGGCAATTGTCATGTCATCCATAGCTCCATATTCAATCAAACAACTCTTTACTAGTTGAAATAAATTCTTCGTTGTCGCACTATCCTTCATTTTAGCAACAGATAGTAGATGAGGTTGGTAGGCATGATTCTGTACAATATAAACATGCATGCATACCCACAAAGTATTATCAATTGTTGTAACTTCATCTAAAGACAATGCAATAAATTTTGTCTGTCTTATTTTTTCCTTTACATCTTATTTTTCAACCTCAATAAGATAATTTGTCCATTCCCATCCACTGTTTACTGACCAGTGATTATTAGGATAGTTAGGAACTTTCAAAACATGTAATAAACCACTCATTAATGGGTAGTCTATCATAGCACGCCCTCTCCTCAAACTATAGAAAACAACACTTAACTGGACAACTTTTCCCAGTTGTTCTATTTGCATTGGTTTTCCAAGAATAGTTTCAATAGAACCTTTAACTTCAGCAAGCTTTGTTTGTACTTTCTCCTTTAAATAAAATTTTCGGCATTCCTCACATGCTTACAGTTCTCCTTTGTTTTCCATCTTATCACTGATTTTTCAACTCCATCTATCATTTATTTTTTGTAAACTTTACCCATATGCTTTTCTATGGTGTCAATTTTTAGCAGCAACCTCTTTTCCTTTTTTATGTTTCCAAGTGCAAATCCTACACCTACATTCTATTGGAGGTTTGCCTTCAATTAGATTCTCCACTGGTTCAATAAATGGATACTTTGACACCCAATTAATTTGAAAATTCCTCACCGACATATCCCATTCCCAATCCTTTTTTGATTTGGCTTTTCTTTTCCCCTTCTGTGCCTTATCATCTGTGGCATTATCACCGAAGTCGATTATATCATTCTGGCTAACCTGGGTATCTACCAAAAAATCTTCTTCAAATTCATCGTGATATGAGAGATCACGTTCGCCGCCTTGTTCAATATGTAATGTAGGTTGTGAATCTTGTACTTGTGATGATGTACCTTCTTGATTTTCACCACAATCTTTGCCAATGTCAAAGTATGAACACAACGTTCTGCGTTTTGCTGGCGCCTCTTGGCCTTCCTTACATTCAGGATTCCTACCCTTTTTCTTGTTTGACATCTCCAACAACATAAAAGCTGCAAAAAAATATCAATTTGTTGAAGAAGTAATAATAGACTATATGATTCATTGGCCCTATGACCTACAATCTAAATGTCCAAGGTCTCCCAAGTAACCATTGGCAGGTACCCACTGGATAAGAATCAGCTCAACAATGCAAACAGAGAGATGAATTCATAATAATATTATAACACTTCAAAAATATGATCACTTACCTTTAGGTCACTAACAATCGCCAATGTAGTTAGCGACAATGGTTGCTCCTGGTCTGAAACTTTGCTAGTGATCTGAATTGAGAGCTCAGTACTGACCAAATTGTGTAGAGATAAATCTAATATTTGACTGTATTTATACCAATCCTTATTTGGTGAATTCGGCAGGAAGTTTATATGGAATACAAATATTTGGCGAATAACGCTTAACTATAACACGTCTTATGTAATTTTCAAGGCGATTATGGGTCGTCCAATTAATTGGCAATTATAATAGAGATGGCATAATTTGGGGTGAATTAAAACACTTCTACAAAATGCCAGGCGAATTGGATCCTCTTGGCCAATAAATCTTTATATGGTTTGTTGGTGTAAATAATTATTCATCTTGGATATTATTACACCTTACTTAAGTTTACTTAGAAAATGCATTTCATTGTAGTTTGGATATGAGACACTTGGGTGTTTGTGTCACATTGGGATAGTGTGTGTAGGAGAATTTCCACATTTTATGGTGTGATCTTGTTGATACACTACACATTCGGTGGGTGATCCACTTGATGTGGAATATTATATTGTTTCTCCTACCTACCCACACCTATTTCCTACCTACCTTTGTTTCTTATTGAGCCACATGTCATGTTTGTATACTCACAGATCGATATAGCCTTGCCTATATAAGAAGGATCATATTCATTGTATGTAATGGAACGCTTGATGATCCAGTTGATCAGTATTTTCATCTTGATAGAATACAATTTATTTCTATTATCTATTTTGTTCTCTCTTATTTGTGTTTTTCATTGTCTCCTTATCTTGTCAAAATCTCACATGGTATCAGAGCCATTAGAGTATCATTGGTTTGTCAATTGAGAGAAATTTGATGCAATTTGGGGTTGTATATTTTGAAGCTTTCTATTGCAGGTTATTATTGAATCTTGATGGGTCAAATCTGAGGTCACCATTGGATTGAGGAGGTCCAAGAAAGTCAGTTTTGCCTTTTGTTTCATCCAAATCGAACTTCGGAGGCCAAATCTAGAGGCATTTGAAGCTTGAAGCTGTGACGGAAATTTTTCAGAAATTATAATTTTGTAGGCAATTTTCAAATAGCGATATCTCACTCATTTGGACTCCTTTTTTCGACCAATTTTTTTTGTTTTGGGGTAGAATTTCCTGATCTGTACAATGGTGCAAGATTTCTCTGATTTTCAGATACAGGTTTTTCGGAAATCATGAAATCCCAATTTTTACAACTTTTGAGGCTTCGTTTGGGCTCATATGGACTCCTTTTCAGGTGTCATTTTTTTTTAAAGTGCATATTTTTTCATCTACTTTCATAATCTGCCATCTGTTTGCAATGATTTTGAGTAAAAATTGTACTTACAGTATTTGGCCATTCTTGACATATTTGGTACTTGCATTTTGCTTGGATCTCAGTTTAGATCAGTAGCAGTATTTGTTGAAGTCTCTTATATCTCATTTTGAGAAGTTGTAAATTGAAATCAAAAGTCCACTTTGCCTTATTTTGCAAGTGGTCCATTGTATACGCACTAAGTATAAAGTGTCAAATCACCATTTTGATGGGGGTTTCTTAATTGAGTATTTTGGGGGGGTGTCTTGTGTGATTGTGTCTCTCTCTATCTTGTGTTTTTTCATTTTGGTGCTATGGGTTCTCCTAAATTCCCACTTTTAACTCTTCATAATTATGCATCATGGAAGATTAAGGCATGGAGTAAACTAATGGAAAAAGGACCCATTCATTATGTAAATGAAACTATAACAACACCACTTGATCCTAAGGCTGATCCAAATGCTCAAATTGAATGGCTTACTCAAAATGCTATGGCACTTGGAACTCTTAGAAAGTATGTATCAGATGACCTCATTTTTCACATTGATAAGTGTACTACAATTAAAGAGGCTTGGGATATTTTTCAGAAATTGTATGGTCAAATTGATGAGATTAAGGGATACAAGTTTAATAGTGAACTCACAACTTTGCATCTCAAGGATTTTGATACAATCCAAGATTATGTCACAAAAGCAACTGAGCTCAGAGCAAAGCTAAAGGATTGAAGGATAGATTTGATGAATGTTGCACATTTAATCATGAAAATGACCTGTTGAAGCTTAAATTGATACAGTCCTGGAATAATAAGCAAGAACTTGAAAGACGAATCATAATTCTGAGAGATGAACTTACCACTGCTAATGAGTACAAAGAGAAATTCAATGCTAGCTCAACTAAGTTGGATGAAATGATGAAAAGTCAGAAGAACAAAGGTGATATGGGAGGACTTGGATTTGAGAAAGGAGAAAGCTATGCATCTAGTCAAAGCAATCATCAGAAGAACAAAATACCTCCAATAAGACAACCTAATTCTTATAAATTCAATGGTAAAATTTGGTCTTATGGCAAGTCAATACAGAAATAGAGCTAATCGAAATACTACATCACTCTCCAGTCAATGTTTCAATTGCAATAAATATGGTCAAAACAGAGCTTATGAAGATTCGACGAAGATTTTTTCTATCCGGCTGAAGTCAAAAAAGTATTTTTCTGAAGTTCGAAGCTATTTGTTCATAACCTAGATTTCAATAATGGCATCATCTGGTTCTGGTGTGGCGACACCACTTGTTGTCAAGATAATCGATTGGGCGACACCACGTATTGCATGTTGAGGACATTAGGGAATACATTCATTGCAATATTGATGTGCTTGGAAATGCAGAAAGGCTATCTCTTTACACCAAGCACATCATTGATGGTATGGGTAACCTTACACCCGATTTCAAATCTTCACAAGATAAGGGTTTCATTATGTTCGCGAACTTTCTGATTTTTTATGAACCTGAATAGGTTAGGTATATTCTAAGGAGGGTACAAGATGAATTCAGATGGATAGACAAACCCTACAAGATTACCAAGAATGTTGTCCAGCCAGAAACATGTTTGAATGCTACCGATGAAGTCTCCGGTCTGAGAAATGTGAAGAACACAACTGTGATAGAGGTACCTTGTTTACAACATGAAATCAGATCAATGGCAATAAGTGATATCATTGAATATGATGTGAGATTTGCATCCATGGTAATAGGATACAAGGTATATAAATCTAGTAGGGCTAACTCAGTCTACAGTATGGCAATTTATGCAACATATCAAATTCAGAAGGAGAAAAAGTTGTATGACCTATCTGAAGCGTTGCAGAGTCAATTGTTGTTGAACTTGGAGGCTATTAAGAAGGACAAAAGATTCGGGTTCTTGGTCAACTGGTTCTTGGTCTATTATTTATTTTCAAACTTCCTTTCGTCGTATTGCAGATATTCAATGGTTTGGAGGAACACGCGCTTTAATGCAAATGAAGAATAGCATTAGGATGCTAGGTAAAGAATTTGATAAGATTGCATGGGGATACTCAGAAGATTTTCAAAAGAAAATGCATGCAAGAGAAAGAATATCGGCAAAGGTAGTCAACCGGTATGGAAAAACAATTTGTTTCCCAGTGAATACAGATACTTGTATGATGGAAGCAATTGAACCCCAGACTATTTGGGTTATGCCCATGGGGTATGAAGTTGATAAAGATCTACTGATTGCATATGTTGGCCATTTGCTTGGTCAACTGGTTGATACCACAGCAGAAAGGTTTGGCACTTACAAGGAAAAATCCCTTTAAGCGCACTCAGAACTTAACCAACCGGTGATAGCCAAGAAAGTGAGAAAGGAAGCTGAAGCCTTTGTTGAGAAAGCTAGATTTTAAAAGGAAGCAATTGCTAAAGCTAGAGCAAAATATGTTGCTCAATAGGCTAGAACATCAAGTACTCCAACCGGTACCCCCACTGGTATGCAAACAAGAGCTAGAAAAAGGAAAGTTGCAAAAAAATCAACAGTTGTAAAGAAGAGAAACCGACAACAAAATCTTCAAAGATTCAGTTCAAGAAAGGTGTAAAGGTTCTCGATCCTCCAACTGAACTAGTTAAAATTGGTAAAAGAAAGAAGCAACAAGCTCAGAAACCAACACCGACAGATGCAGACGACGAAGACACTGAATCAGAAAAAAGAGAAGAAAGTCGTAAGGACTAGCTGCAAGAAATCAAAGGTTGTTGGAACCTCCACTGTCAAATCTGTGGAGAACCTTGTTAAAAAACATACTTCTCTTGATAAGCTATTAAAAAGTATTTTGGAATATGGTGTTCTTAAGGGTTTGAATAAATTGTATGATAATCTTGGTGAGAATAAACATAGATTAATAGAAGATGCAGTTGTATATATGATGAATAAATATAGTAGCCCTTATTGAGTTGCAAGGGAAAATATCAAATCCAGTGTACAACAAAATTGATGCAAGGTGACAGGTTGCAATGAAGCAGGACAAAGAATTTGTTGAGTATACAGTCAAATGTCTTCAATCAGAAGCCACAAAGGAAGAATTAGATGATGTTTTGCTACAAACAAAATCTTCCTTTAGATCCACGAAAAGATACACAAGGATGCTAATCGGTGAGACTCAATCAATCCAGCAAGAGATTGAAATTTTGCTAAAGAAGGCTTTGGGTCTAATTCCTACTGAAGAGGAATATGGTAAGGATGCTAAACTTGTAAAGCTTAAGGGTAAAGATTTTTCAGAGGGTATGAAACCTCCTAATTTTAAGCCCGATGAAATTGTGTTAGATGGCCAACCGGTGAACACACAAACAAAACCAGTGTTTATTCATGATGTTGATACTGGTGATAATGTTGGCAATACTACTAACAACATAGATGTGCATGATGTAGATTTTCAGATGTCTGAACAACATGAGCAGAATCAGGAACAAGAAGGATAGAAATATGAAGAACAAAAGAAGGATGAGGAGCCACTGGTAGAAAATCAGACTGTAGATACTCAATCGCTATTCGTAAAGTACAGTAATGAAGAAAAGCCAGAAGAAGAGAAGAATGAAGAAACTGAAAAGGAAAACGAAGAAGAGAAAAATGAAAATAAAGTGGGAACAGCTGAGAATAAGGCAGACAAGACTGAACCCATAGCGACACATTTGTCAATTGATTCCAAAAAGAAAGGTGTTTATGAAGAAGAAGATGATGATGATGATGCATTGAGTATGCAAGGACCTCTTGACATGGATAAACTGATTTCTTATGAGTTAATGGAGATAGCAACTACCATGCAATCCCAGGCTAAAAAGAAGAGGACGAAAGAACATTAAAAGGAGGTAGACACCATTAGGAATGCAGTAGATATTTTGTCTAGTCTCCTACCAAATACTGATACAAGAAATTTTGCCACACCTATTAACAAGCTTGGACAACTTGTTTCTGATGTCGAATAGCAAATGAAATCATTAAAGGATGCAACTTATGTCAATGTGGAGAAAGACTACAAGAAGAGGATAGAGCACTTGATGTCTGAAATTGATAAAGGTAAAGTGGCTCTTACTATTAATAAGGATTATTTGAAGGAAGCACTGGAAATCGCAGGTAATATCATCTCTACTGTTTCAACATTTTCCTTATTTTGTCTTGATTTGAAGAAGAAAAGAGATGAAACTAAGCATGAACTTAAGGTTGGTAGTGAGTCATTTGAACCCCTTAATGACTCTATTATTTATTTTGGTAGATCAGTTGTAGAACTTCAGCATAAGCTGAAAATATATGAATAGGAAAAAAATAGAGAGTCAGATTTCTACAAGAACTTCAAACACAACTTATATTGAAGGTCGAAGTATTACACAAAGCATACAAAGAATGTGAAGTTATTCTTGCTACACCAGAAATGAGTATTGTTGATGCTATAGAGGAACTAGTTGGACAAATCAAGACTCGTGGAGATTACTGGCATAATTTGAGAGGCATGGCATAATGATTTTCAAAATTTGAAGTCTCATTTTAGTGATATTTTTTCCAAAAATCGTGTGTAAAAACTTTACGACTCTTATATCTATATATATATGCTCTAATACAAATTTGGATATTTCATGAATTTTTATTTCATTTGGCATTGTTGTCAAAGGGGGAGTAAGAGTTGAGTCAAAAATTTGGAAGTAATTCTATATTGTATTTTGTTATAGCATGCAAGTGATAGGGGCGAGTATATGTCATTTAGTCATATTTTTGTTTTGCACACTTAGTTAACAAAAAATTTCTTAAGTGTTGTCATCAATGCCAAAGGGGGAGATTGTTGGCATTTGACTGAACCGGTAAAGATTGTTGTTGTTATGCAACCAGTATATGATTAGTTAGTGATTGTGATAGAGAGATTGAGATTCATGTTTGATGACTAAGTTTTGTGTTGTCCTTGATGGAAACAATGTTTTTGTACTCATCCAAGTCTTAGAAGCCAACCAGTAAGGGTTAGCCAATATAAAAGACAGTTTTACAGAGAACCAGTAATTAGAATCTCATTCGGTAAACTCAGACAGAGTTGCATTCTGACAACCGATACAAGCAATTCATGAAGAGTTGAATGATGCGGTTTCCCAACGATGTTGGTGACAAGTATTTGGAGCTATGTTCACAACTACATTGGCAGATTCAACTGGATGAGTGAGATTTGATTTACAGAACATACAAACTGATAGAACACTTAACCGGTAGAGATTTAGCCACTTAAATCGGTAACACGACACAAGTTTTAATTTGTTGTGTCGATGGCCGACATATGTAAAGTGTCTGATGTAAGCTTGTCTAGATTCATTGAACCTAGGAAATTGTTCCAAGGTTCTAACCTACTAAATGTAAATATTTATAACGAGTGTGATGAGGTATAAGCGGCATGTATGTTGAGAGATTTCATGAGCAAACATTGTGAATGTGATCGTGCAGTGATTAGGTAAGTTCTGTAATGAAGTGTTGTTGATATTTTAAGGATCGAAAGTGGATCTTCTCAGACACATAAGGTGTTACTTGAAGATCTTATCACTATTGTTTTCCTAATAGTTTGTAGCAGCAAAATCCCCTAACCGAGTGGGTCCTAGCATGCCTTAATTTCTAAATCCTCTGATAGGGTAGCTCTAAATCAGAGTCTTAAATCCTCTTCTAGGGTTGATCCTAATAGGTCATTGCTCCTAACAGGGCTTACCATTCAAATCCCCTAATCGAGTATGCTCCTAAAAGGGCATAGTTCTAAGACCTTCACTGGTCAAGATTTCTATTCTGTAGATAGTGAATCTTGTGGGTACTAACTCCCACCGTGGTTTTTCCCTTTTGGGTTTTCCACATAGAATCTCATGTCATGTGGAATTTGTTTTATTGGGCATTTGCTTATGTTGTGATATTTCTTATATGCTTGATAAATTTTAAGTTGTTAAAGTTGGTGATCAGATTTATATTGTTTTTGCTTGCACTAATTCACCCCCTCCTCTCAATGCGTTATAAGTTCATCAAATTTATATAGCAAAGCCCTGCTATAACTGTCATCTATGATTCTGAAGGGTTTGTGTGAAATTTTGGATGCCATAAGGCATACAACTAATTTAGAAGATGAAAGAATAAAAGAAGGTGTACTAGTTAACTTATGTTCTATTATTTATAAGACTAAAGTTGACAGATTGCTTAAGATTGTGAAGGACAGATTTAGAAGCAAAAAGAGAGTTAACAAGATCATACTCGAAAAAGTAGATGAACTGGCTAAAGAGAAAAAAATTTCAAAACAAGTTTTGGAAAAAACATATATGAAGTTAATATGGCAAACATTGACACCCCTCTGGCAGTGCATGTACACGATGATACCTTCACTCCGAATGTGCAGACAAATGAACAAGATACAGTTGGAGATGTCACTACCGATAATTAGAAGATTACTGACTCCGGTGAAGCTAATCTAACTCCTCCGGTGATAAATATTGGAACTAATAAGGAAGCTAACGAGGTTGGAGATAAGAAGAGAGAGGATCTTGGAAAAGGTGAAAATTCGAACAAGACAGATAAGGAAAAAGATGGAGACAACAATGAATAGGTTCCAGTAGCAAGAGAAATTGTGATTGTGGACAAGGGCAAGCAAATAATCACTAACACAATTGACCTCACCCAAGGACCTATAGATCTTAGCTCATTGTCTCATATTCAAGCACTGAAGCTTGCAACACTTGCACAAGCCAAAGCAGGTGAGGACTTACTCAAGTATCACTCTGAAGACAAAGAACTGATATCTATGGCTACCATTGCACATAAATTTTGGCAGATATCCATCTTAGACATTGTTGTCAAAGGAGGAGAGAGAGGAATGAAAACTGATGTATATTCTCAGGGGGAGTTGATTAAGCTAATTGAGTTGTTGAGGTGTTGTAGTTCTGAATTTTGAAGTTTTGCACTGAAAGTGTCATTTTTCACAAGTGTTGATATCAATGCCAAAGGGGGATATTGTTGGCAAAAGACATTGTACCAGTAGAGATTTGTGGTTGAAGATTGTCTTAAGGTGTCACTGATGGAAACTCTGATCAGATATCATATCCAGTATATGTAGAAGTAATCTACCAGAAGTTCAAGAAATTTCATATTCATTTATGCTTGAGTCTAGAAGGTGGAATACAGTACCTGGTAGAGTATGAGTACATTGTCTGAATCTTCATTTTGGTTGCATAGATTTGGTTGCGGCGGAAGTGTTAGTTGATTGAATGTTACACGTAGCTTGCTTCACGATCCTAGTCTCCGGTATTGATTCTCGTGCAAGGTAGAAAATCCGATATCCTGTAAATTATGAAGAATAGAGCTATTTTCGAGTAATGTGTGGTGAAGAATCTTTGGCATGATTTTGATGACTGGTTTTGAGATCGAGGTAATTGAACCGACACATGGGAAGCTTATTATAAATTTGTTAAGCTCCGCATATGGATTGGTAATCAGAATGAGCCGACGTATGGTTATACATTTCCTATTGCGTCTTATACAATTTTGGAAGCCGACATGGAAATTGATTTATTTTGTTGATCTGGATATATAAGACCAATCCATTTGAGCATTTTGATATGTGTTGTGATGTGATGCGAGTGTGCCAAGAATATATGAGCAATTGTTTGAAGTTTTATGAAGGTTTTCATGCTCTAGTATATGACAGAGAAGCATAACAGAGCAAGGAGATAGAACAGTGGCAGAAGACTAATTGCGCTCAACTAAAACTGCTATTTGGCATTAGTAGATGCTATTCTTCAATTCAAACATTATTACTGAGTCTTCCTCCAGGGTTGTAGCCCTCTCTTTTGTAATTGAGCGGTGAACTCTAACCAGTAAACCTGAATGCATGTGCATTCCCCTCTTGTAATATTATCATACTCTTGATCACAATATTATAATATTATGGGTTTCAATCCCAGCATGGTTTTTCCCTTTCCGCGTTTCCATGTAAAAATTTTGGTGTTATGGTTTTGTGCTTGTTTGTATTTCATTTATACACTTTGATTTTATTCATTTGCATATGATGGTTACATAATTAGTTTAAGAAAGTGGTTAATTGCAAAACATGCTCATTCAACCCCCCTCTCGGTGTTCATTGATTCCCACAAACACACTATGTTTATTACCACGATTATCGTTGTTTTGCAGGTCAACAGACTACATTGAACAAGGTTGCTGCGAAACTGCAACACGAGAAGCAGATAACACATTGTGTTTATCGCCATAGTTATCGCTATTTCACAAGTCAACAGACTGTGTTGACCAAGGTTGCTATGAATTTGCAACAAGGGAAGCATATTACACATTGTGTTTATCACCACAGTTATCGTTGTTTCACAAGTCAACAAACTACGTTGACGAAGCTTGTTGCGAAACTACGACAAGAGAAGCAAATAGAACATAGTATTTATCGTCATAATTATCATTGATTCGCAAGTCAACAAATTGTGTTGACCAAGGTTGCTGTGAAATTGCGACTAGGGAAGTAGATAACACATTGTGTTTATCGCCATAGTGTTGCTTCGTAGGTCAACAGATTGTTTTGACCAAGGTTGCTACAAAATTGCAACAAGGGAAGTAGATAACACACTATGTTTATCGCCACAATTATCATTGTTTCGGGGGTCAACAAACTCTATTGACCAAGGTTGTTGTGAAACCACAACATGACAAGAAGATAAGACACTGTGTTTATCACCATTGTTAATAGACTACGTTGACCAAGGTTGTTGTGAAACTACGACAAGGGAACCAAATAACACACTCTTTATTGCCACATTTTCGTTGTTTCGCAGGTCAACAGATTGTGTTGACCAAGGTTACTGCAAAATTGCGACAAGGAAAGTACATAACACATTATGTTTATTTCCACAGTGAAGATGGAGACGAGAGGGTTATCGCAGTTTTGCAGGTGAGACATTAACTACTATCAAAGTAGTTCTGAACCATGACAAGAGAAGTAGATAACACATAGTGTTTACCTCCACAGTTATCGCCAATTCATCACTCTGCCCATGAGTCCACTGTGGATACACTACATCCTTTTTCTTCAATAAAAAATAGATTCATAATTTGATCTAAGAGAAAATTTATGATGATATTTACAAACCAATACTATTTGTTCACAACCTTTTCATTTAGCTAATAGAGGTATGTTCACCCAACAAAAAAGTGTCTTCCTAATTTAAGTAAGTACTAGAAATAATAACTCTAATAAGTTTGACTTGAATGAAATTATTATTGAAATGCCTATTTGACCAAGTAGATTTATGTTGAGCTCTGCATCCATAAGACCCACATTAGTCAACCAAATCAACCATACTATCACATAAGTCTTCCACCAAGTGTTTTGAAAGGAATTGAAGACCATTAGCGTTCCCAAGTAAAATCCACTAGCATTTCAAATAGAAATTGTTCGTGGTACTCTTTATTTGTCTATCTCTCTATCATTTTATTACAAAATGATAAAGAAATAACAGAGAGAAACAGATAACCCAGTTATCGTAGTACTCTTGATTTGTTCGCCACAGTTATCATTGTTTAACAGGTCAACAGACTACGTTGACCAAGGTTGTTGCGAAACTACGACAAGAGAAGCAGATAACACACAATGTTTATTGTCATAATTATCATTGTTTCGCAAGTCAACAGATTGTGTTGACCAAGGTTGTTGTGAAATTGCGACTAGGGAAGTAGATAACACATTATGTTTATCACCATAGTTAGTGTTGCTTCGTAGGTCAACAGACTGTGTTGACCAAGATTGCTACGAAATTGGAACAAGGGAAGGAGATAACACACTATGTTTATCGCCACAGTTATCATTGTTTCGCGGGTCAACAAACTTCGTTGACCAAGGTTATTGCAAAACCGCAACATGAGAAGAAGATAAGACATTGTGTTTATCACCACAGTTATCACTATTTAGCAGGTCAACAGACTACATTAATCAAAGTTGTTGCGAAACTATGACAAGAGAAGCAAATAACACGTATTTATTGTCATAGTTATCGGTGTTTTGCAAGTCAATAGACTATGTTGACCAAGGTTGCTACGAAATTGCGACAAGGGAAGGAGATAACACATTGTGTTTATTGCCACAGTGATCGTTGTTTCACAAGTCAAGAGACTATGTTGACCAAGGTTGTCGCGAAACTATTACAAGGAAAGTACATAACACACTATGTTTATCGCCACAGTTATCGCTATTTTGCAAGTCAAGAGACTGTGTTGACCAAGGTTGTTGTGAAACTGCGAGAAGAGAATTAGATAACACATTGTATTTATCGCCACAATTATTGTTGCTTTGCAGGTTAATAGACTACATTGACCAAGGTTGTTGCGAAACTATGACAAGAGAAGCAGATAACACACTCTTTATTGCCACAGTTTTGTTGTTTCACAGGTCAACAGACTATGTTGACCAAGGTTACTGCAAAATTGCGACGAGGGAAGTAGATAACACATTATGTTTATTTCCACAGTGAAGATGGAGAAGAGAGGGTTATCGCAGTTTTGCAGGTGAGACATTTACTATTAAGGTAGTTGTGAAACCGTGACAAGAGAAGTAGATAACACACAATGCTTACCTCCACAGTTATTGCCAATTCATCACTCTGCCCATGAGTCCATTGTTGATACACTACATCCTTTTTCTTTAATAAAAAATTGATTCATAATTTGATCTAAGAGAAAGTTTATGATGATATTTACAAACCAATACTATTTGTTCACAACCTTTTCCTTTAGGTGATAGAGGTATGTTCACCCAACAAAAAAGTGTGTTCCTAATTTAAGTACTAGAAATAATAACTCTAATAAGTTTGACTTGAATGAAATTTTTACTGAAATGCCTATTTGACTAAGTAGATTTATGTTGAGCTTTGTATCCATAAGACTCACATTAGTCAACCAAATCAACCATACTATCACATAAGTCTTCCACCAAGTGTTTTGAAAGGAACTAAAGGCCATTAATGTTCCCAACTAAAATCCACTAGCATTTCAAATACAAATTGTTCGTAGTACTCTTTATTTGTCTATCTCTCTATCATTTTATTACCGCCCCCCCCCCCCCCCCTCTATATCTATATCTCTCTCACTTTATCTCACCACATAGATATCTATCTCCCTATCCTTTATTTAAGATATCTAAAATAATCATGTAATGTAGTGTTAAATTGATTTTATTGGTCCACTAATTATAAATATTATTGGTCAAAAATCCTCTTTCCATTTTGATTTGAAGGATGCCTATATCATGGTATAAAGCTTCAATCTTGGTATAAGTAGAAAGGATGTTGGAAAATTTTGTGGTCTAACAGTTGTTTTTTTTTGTTGTCTTGGTTTCAAAACACACTATGTTGGAAAACACACTAAAGAAGGGCCCTAAAATGAGTGTTAAACTTAAAAGGGTTACAATTTACAACACTACACCTATCAACCATGAACTAATCTTTTGTAGGTTACAAAACACAATATGTATTGCAACCTACAACGTCATATATACATTGAAATCCTATCAAAACTCTGTAACATTATAAAATGAAAAATACACCTTTTTTTAGGGTTCACATGCCTCTGTTACCTAAAGAGGAAGGTTGTTCATTTGAGATAACATCAAATGAGGAAAAGGCACATGTTACCAACCATGAACTAAACTTGTGTAGGTTGAAAAACACAATGTGTAATACACTTTTGTGTAAAATATATTTTAAATGATTAGTTTGATATCACAACTTTCCTCTTCAAGTAACGAAGGTATGCACACCCCAGAAAAAGTGTATTTCTCATTTTATGTGTTTTATATTATGCTTAATAATTCATAGTCTATATGATTTAGAGATTAGACAATAATTTACAACTCTAGGTCTATGAGGATTTACATCTAAAACTTAACGCATTAAAATAATCTATAATTTTACAACTTTAGGTCTATGAGGATTTAACACCCTAGTGTGTTTAACAAAAAGAAAATTGAAATGGAATTGTCAAGGTCCTAATAAAATATTATGCTAAACCAATAATGAAATGTATACTTTAAAACCATGTTTAGAAGATTTGTTCCCAAAAAGTATCCTTTAAGGAGCCAAAACAAGTGAAAAGTTTTGTTCCCAAAAAGTACTACTCAAGGAGCCAAAAGAAGTATTGTAAATTTATCAAAAGATCAAAATAGCATATGTGATTTATAAATCAAGGTATACTAGGGGAAGGTCAAGAGGCATTGAAAAAGGATAATTTAGTTATAAATTTTCTTAGTAGCTTCAAGTGATGGTCATGCACATACGTTTATAACTTGGATATCACGACCTTCCCCTTTAGTTAAAAAAGGTATGCACACCTTGATATGATTGTAATATATCTTAAACGATCAGTTTGATATCACAACCTTCCTCTTCAAGCAATAAAGGTATGTGCACACCAACAAAAGTGTACTCCTTATTTTATGGTGTTTTAGGATTGTGATAGGGTTCCAAATAAATATAAATTTGTAGCTTAAAGTACACATTGTGTTTTTTAACCTCCACACTTAATTGTGATATCCAACATGTCTCTATTGCCTAAGATTAAGGTTGTGATATCCAACATTTCATTTGAGATAACATTAAATGATAAAAAGAAAACATCCTATCAAACATGACCTAGGCTTCAATAGACTGTAAAACAAACTATGTATTTCAACCTACAACTGCATTACACGTGTTTGCCAACCTGCAAAAGCTTAGTTCATGGTTTGTAATTTGTGTTATTTATATAGATTTCTAGATATTACAGTATAAGTTTTTTTTCTGTTCTTCAAAAGGCCTCACGTTCAGCAACTCTTTGTAAGCAAATTTTCTGAGCTTTGATATTATAAACACAGGGTCTGCGGCCCCAACCAAAGTTGTTTTCTTTTCCTTCATATCATCGGCCACAAAATCCACCCTTGCAATACAAACAGCTAGGGTTTAAAACTAAAAATAGAAAGGATTTTAACACTATTTTTTGCAACTTGGAATACAGCAATGTGATCTTACCACAAACCCCACATAGTGCCGCCTCAAATGGCGCCCACTATAGCAAGCTTTCACCAATACAATGGCATAGGTTGGCTTCTTCAGTCATCACCACCGGAATCGTGCGCTGGTCATGTTGAATGAAACTTCTACATGGCAGAAGCAGCAGGAAAATTTAAAATAAATATTTTTGAAACTGGGCGGGAGTTGGATTTTTGAAAGCCAAAACATCTGTCCCATCCGTCCAAAACTCCGTCACCGTTTCCCTCATCCTTCCGTCTAATCCTCTGTCTGTTCCTTCAGCAAGTGGATGATGGGATGCCGCATGGTAACATTGAATTATAAGAGTAGACAGGCTTCAGAAGAGAGTTCTAGGGAAGATTGAGGTTATGATCGTCAATACCCCCAAAAGTTTTCTCTATGATATCCAACCCTCCTACAAGTGCGAACTTGCAGAAATAACAACCATCTCACACATACTTGGGGCTTCAATCACTGGTCCATCATCATTTCTCCTGATTACATTCAATGTTATTAAGAGAATGGCCTCAAATTTCCACGTGGGCAGCTAGGGGTTCAAATATTTATAGATCTAAGGGAGAGATTGTTGCTTGTATGCAGATTCAAGAATATCTATAAATAGATGTGCATGGCCCTTTACCATTTAGATGTAGCAGCCTTATTATGTCACACTTTGTAAGGGACTCCAACAACTACAAAATGCATTAGCTCATTCCTCCAATCTATTCCATTGGTCAGTGGTGTTAAGTATTTACATATATAGATGGTGATAAATGGGTGAGATTGTTCCTCCCTCTGAGAGCAGTTGCTAGGTTTCTTCCCTCATCTCATAAAATATGTGATGGATTCATTCTTTGACCTAGGGGCTTGCTACAAATCCTCATCCAGAATCCACCTGATCCAATTAGGAATGTATTTCCTTCTCCCTCTCTAAACCTGGATGACTACGTGCCATGAATATTAGTAGATTATCTAGGAGATGTTCATTGTGCCCCATAAGGTCACTCGTCTAGGTCAACCTAGTGAAAATAATTTTCATCTTTTACGATGATGGATGGGGATGACAGTCATTCAGCTGATATAGATTAAAAATATCCCCTGCTCCCTTTCCTAGTCTCTATCAACTGCATTTACTTCACTAGCAATAGATCCTTCTTTCTTGTGGTTATGTAATGCTTGGAGTACACGACAATATGTATACTAACATTTTAAAAATTTACTTATTAAGATTTTCTCCACCCTAGCTGCTCACCCTAGCTGCTTAGAACTTTTTATGCACTCTTATCTTGGAGTTTGTAGCCTTTTATCTCTTTCAAGGATGGAGTTCCTTTCTGACTCCCACATGCCATTATTAATGGCTGTTCTATTCAGTCTCATTAACCTTCTTTAGTTATTTGTGGACATTGATATAATTTTATCTTCCTTTATCCAACAATCAGTTCTCATATTCAAATAGATTGGATTTTTTTCAAATATACCATATGATATATAACTACTTTTCTAGTAAAAATATTAGGAGAATGTGTGGTTTGCCTCAAATGACTTTCGAATGTTTCATTAAATTGTTTATCCATTAGTTACTTGCCATCTTGGTTAGTTATTAGGAGACAGTTGTTATTAATTGTCAACGGTTGTGTTCTGCTCGGTATGGTTCTTTAAATGGTCTTTGCATAGTCAAAAGAGTAATTTATTCCTTGACTGATCACCCTGATCTGCTTCTATGTAAGAATTTCACATAAATAAGGATATGCTTCTATTACTCTATCTAATATACATTGTTATTCACGTTATTTTATGCAATTACTAGTCTTATCAGATAAAGAAATAAATAGAAAGCTTCAAAGAAAATTATTTTTGGAATCTAATACCTCATACTCATATCCAAATACTTTATCTAACATTTTGCAGAATCAAAGCACTAGAAGACAAAAGTTTTGTCAATAGCATTCTTCCAATCTAATTATTTGAGAACGTGTGTTCTGATTTCTAAATTCTTATCTTCAAAATCATTTGACACCAGAAATAATCTTATTCAAATCAAGGAACTTCTGATACCATATATACACGCCACTTTTTATCCGTGCAGAAGTATAATTTCCTTCCCCGTTGTCTTTGAAACTCATGGATATGTACTCTGAAAAGATTGTAGTATTTGGACTTAAAGTATTATGAAAGAAAATGAAGGCATCAACAGCTCATATAAATACACAAGTAAATTCCTTCTTCCTTGATTAATCTGCATTTCCAACTCCAGAAAACTTTGCAACCTCAACGTTAGGCAAAGCAATAACTTAAATGCGATCTGTTTTTCAAACAATTTCTGAAGGACAAAACTAAAACTGCTTATAAAACCTTCTAAAACAAAGCTCACTGGATTCAACATGCCTTCCAATATTTAATGGTGTTATAGTTATGAGGAAGTCTACTGCTTGATGTTTATATCATATGACTGCATTCAAAGCATATAGAAGCTTTCCTTTCTTCGTTGGAGGAAGGAAAGACAAAATCAATTATTTATGTTCTTAAACAAAACTGCCAACTCACTGAACCAGGTCTAATTATTTATGTGCATCCTATACAATCTTTTGGTTTAAAAAAATCCAATATGCAAGGGAGAAATGATGAATACATTGTTAGCATCCTGTGTTGGAACTGTGACACCATCATTCTATAATATTTTTGGACAATCTGTAAGATTTGAGATATAGATAAGAGAAAATGGAGCAAAGGATTCGAAAATTGAATGTTCTTAAATAGTAGTTCAACTAATATCTAACCATATCCATTTTTGAGGAGAAGAAATACATGCAATCTAAGATCAAATACGTGTGCAAGAGCATATTGACCATGATATTTTCATTTTCTGTAGAATGCAGTGTAGCTCATCAATAGCTATTCATTTTATATGATGCTTACATCTGGACTCAACCGTGTGTCCAGGGGACTTAAGCCCAAAGTCCATTCAAAGGTAACATCACTGATTGTTGCCAATGGAGACTAGTATACCCACATACACGCAATATAAAAGTTGCATGCATTATATTCCACTGCCTAGGACATAATTTGAAGTGAAGAATCACGTTCTATTGACATGGGATGTGATGGGTGCTTCAGACAAAAAGTATCTAGCAAAAAATGTGTGTAGATTTCAATGTTGGTGAAACCACCCAACCCAAGAACAACAATCTGCAAATAAAACCTTCACAATAAGAGAAGCAACGAGGCTATTTTACCAATGAGTGATAATGAATTGAGATGCAATGAAATATCAAAACACCCTGTATATAGCATAGGTGTGATGAGGTAAAGTCTAATGACTTAAAAATACAAGTTACAAATATAAAATGCACTATGCTATTATTAAAAAATATGCACCTAAATCCAACTAATATCTAATAAAGTATTATGTCAGCTACCTAAGTGAAACTTAAGCATATGTAAATGATTAAACCACATTTACTCCAATACCCCCTGATCCCCCCTTAAGTTCAACTTAGGAAGAAGATTATTATGCAATATAGGTCCCAACTACTAGGCCATGTTAGGTACCCATGTACAAATGCAAATTCAATGCAATGAAATGGAATCTCTCACAAACGGAGAAAAGGAGAGAACCCTATGGGAAAAAACTCCTCTCCAAAAGAGAGAAAAGAAAAAACAAGATGATGCATTGAGGACTTACTAATACCCTACAAGGAATACATACATCATGTATATACAATCAAGTATCCCCCAATAGGAAGGAAAGAAGGAGACTACATAGCCCCCATAATGAATAATGTCCTATAGAAATGGTGAGTGCTCGAAGACAAAACATGGTCCAATGCCTACAGACATTTCTCCCCTTGAGAAAAAGATAAACCCAAGTACAAATGCAAGAATGCTTCCCATTCTGGATAGGAATTAGTAGGAAGTGGAATCCAAATCTGTGAATATACCTCTGAAATTTGTTCAAATGTTACCAAGTCCTTGGATGATGAAGATGCCACAAACCAATTGTTGTGACGTTTTAACACGTCACCCTATTGCAAATGGGGACCCCCACTTTTTTCTTAGCTTAGATGTCATAGTTTGGTTGTCTTCAAGCTTGGCGGTAGTCTCACAATTGTTAGCTTTTGCTGGTCAGAGGAGGTATGTTTTGTTTGGGATTGAGGGTTGTCGCTAAGTGTTGTCAAAAGATGTCAAAGTTGTCGATGTTGCTAGAGTGTGGGATGTCATTACGATGGGTATGTGAATGAGGAGTGGTAAGCTTTCTTGTAGTCCCGTTGGGGACTACAAGCACATCTCCTAAGGTCACAGGTTAAGTTGTGTATTAGTGTCTTTGACTTTATTCCAACCTCATGATCAAACTTTCCAGTGTCTAACCCAACCAAAGGACACTAATTCCACACAAGATGGATGGATTGCATGCATCACCATGTTGTAATCTAACTTGTGCAAGCCAATCCCTCATATGCGCTCTAGAGGAAGGATTGAGAAAGATGAAAGTTGACTAAGTAAAATCCAAACCCCCTTGAGCATGTATAAGGCTATGCATGGCAACCCTCAAAGTGCACCCAACTTGCATCTTGGTGCAAGCTAAGGCATCAATCCTGCCCATGCTATTCGATGCAAACATATACCAAAAACACACTCTATCAGCCACGTGTTTTGTTCAAAACAACTTCAAGCATGCGCCCTAGGTGTAGGATTAGGAAGGAGGTGCAAAATTTTGCTAAGGGATCAACCCCCTTTCCATGCATAAAATTATGGAAGCCACTCCTTCAAACCTACTTGTGCAAGGCTTAGGTTCATTTGCGCTCTAGAGAAATGAGGAATAAGTGGGTTAATTGGGTATCAAATTGGCTAAGAACGAGATCAAAGCTATGCAGTCCAACCCCTCAACCCCACTCCCTACTTGCAAGTCTTCACCTCAAATGTGCCCAAGGGGGGATAGGGTAAGAGCCTTGGTTTGTGCAAGGATACCTACACGAAGTGCTCAACCTTAAGACTTTGACTTGTGCACACCACCTACCTAAACCCACTGTGCAGAGACAAGGATCATATGCGCCAAGGTTGCAAGGAGACACACCTCGGAGCCTGGGTCACATATCCTGTAGTAGAGAGGTCTCCGCGCGCATCTCCCGCAAATGGAGACGCTTCACTCACGTCTCCAACCTAACCCAAAAATAATAACCCTGAAAAAATCGAGCAAAAGACATGGCGTGACTTGGTTTTAATGCACGAGCTATTTTTTTCATTGATTTTCTTCAACGCGATGCAATTTTAACCATGCAATTTGCAAGGTTTCTTCCCAACATGATTTGTAGGCAGGTGTTTGTTGACACAATTTCCAGCAATTTTTGGGTTTTCGACGATGCAATTTCCAGCAATTTTTGGGTTTTCGACGATGCAATTTCCAGCAATTTTTGGGTTATCAACATGCGATTTTCCCAGGCTTTTGATTGTGCATTAAACTATTTCGGATTTCTTCTATGGAACATTGCTAGCGGCTAGGTTTTGTTGCATATTGACTATGCTAGTGGCTAGATTGATAAACATTTAATTTTTTAAATCTCTGTCGAACACATATCTATTAAATATGTTCAATAGACATTTAATAAATTAATTGTTTTTTAATATAAATATATATATATATAATGATAGTTAGCTTAATTTATTAAATGAAAATCTATGTAATTGTCATAACAGGGGTAATATTTTATCCTTGTTATGACAATTACAGAGATTTTCATTTAATAAATTTATCAAGATTATTAAGTTATTATTAATTAACTTAATATTGATGTAGGATTAATAATTAAATTGTCATCAGTATGTATGATGACAATTAAATTATTAACCCTGCAGGGATATGAAGAAACTTGAAACTAGAAAGTCTGAAGCCGCTGTATAACAGAATATGTTTTGGCAAGCATATATTTTATGTTATTTTGATTAATCCTACATGTATATTAAGAAATTGCAAGTAACTCCATTGGGGCTATGAATGCCTCCATTGGGGCTATGAATGCCTGGCTGGCAATGGAGCAATATTTGCGATATTACAGCGATAACCCTGCCAGGGCTATGGACGCTCGCTGGTAGCGAAGCTCTATCCAAGATACTTTTGAAGTCAGGGTAACTCATGTAGCTAGCCACGTTGGATTCTGAAGAGTGTAATGATCATATAAGCCGGAATAAACCCACTTGCATACACATGGATAATCAAAGACTAAATACCTTGATCCAATTTGGGATTCTTCTTCCCTTTTGAATATGCTTCCTCGGCACTAGACATGTTCAGTTGAATTTTCTGGAGGTTCTAAGTGTGGGTTGGATCTATATCGTTGAAAAAGTTCAAGAACACTTATTTAGGTGGTATTAAATACTATGACAATCTTACATATCAACTCTTTGCAAATGGAAACCTCTATACTTGGGGTCAAAGTTTCATCCTTTCTATTCTTCATGCCACATCTCCCATTATCTTTCTTCCAATATCCATTACCCTATCTAAATTCATCCAGTGCTATCTACGATCTTGCTTCACACTAATCCATACCATCTATCCTAACTATTCATTTCTTCCATCATCTATCACTATCTATGATCTTGTTTCTCCTATCCATATTCTATCTCCATGCATATCCCCTTTTCCATCCTTGATCTTAATCAAAACTAAAGACAAAACACGATTTCAAAAAGCTCTTGACGTGTCCCGTCATGTTCCATAATAAGCTACCTCCATCTTTCACCCATTCATCTTCAACTCAACAATTCATTCAACCATTCATAATATTCCTTGTCTTGCTAGACATGGGGGCAAACAAATACATCTCTCAAAAATCCAAAAAATTCTACAAAATCGCAAAATGTCCAAAACAACTAAAAATAAAAATAAAAATAAAAATAAAATTGAAAATTAAAGCATGAACGCATGGACCATCCATCATATAAGATCAACAACAAACAAATTCTCCAAAGCCTACAATCAAACTGATCACATGTCTTGTTAATCAATCCATCTGTCAACATCAACATGGCTTATACAGGGAAAGGTACACTCGAAACCAGACATATTAGTCTTATATGCGATACTCACTCTTTGAAACCAGACATTCCTATCAATCATTGAGTAATCAAACAATGGCATAGATCAGTATGACTACTAGATTTTGTCCTAGTTAGCATTATCTTTATCAATTGATGGAAGTACATGTTTTATCTTTCAAAAAATCATAAAAATCAAAAAGTGCAATAAAAGCAAGTTGTGAAAACCTAGAAACAGGCTCACTATTTGTCATAGAGCGGTTCCTCCATCTATTTGTACATATCATATCCACACATTTGAGCCATCACCAGAAATTCACAATTTCACTAATGCTTATCAATCCTGGACATACTTAGCGTAGTCATTGTCCTTGATTATCTAAACAATTATCCGTATCATATCCCGCCATGGCTTGGTGGTCAATGTACATATTTCATATCGTAAGTAGTATCGACAGTGGGGGCAAAATCCTAACCTCGCTGGGGCCAAATCACCTTTGGGTTTCAAAAAGACAATCGATCACAACAAACATATCAAGACGAAAACAAGATCACAACAATCAATGGTAAAACAAAGAAACATGAACCGGTCAAAACTAAACAACGAGGCATTTTCAAGATGTTTTATCCGACAAAAATACATAGGATGACATGCATGTTTATCTATGTTTGTTTTCGATTTTTGCTTATTATATCTACCAAGCGACTCGAGGATGTCTTGAAACGAGAGAAGCAAGGAAGGAGTATGATATTTTCTTTGTTTGGTGGTTGTGAGTGAAGCCTTTTTACTATGCAAATTTGTTCTACGACGTGATCCGGTGGCATATTACTGAGGACATTTCCAATTTGTATCAGACAAAGGTTAACTCTTGTCTGTTTACGCAAGCCGCACTCAGGTCATCGTGGTTCAATTATACCTCGACGCTTGTGCTATCTTGCAATATCAAAACCCATGTAAGTTATACAGAAGTCATCATGGTTCAATTATACCATGATGCTTGTATCAAGTTTCAACATATTTAAAGCTCAATGATGATAAAAAGGAAGCATATCTAATTTGATCGAAAAGGTGGCAATATCAAGAACGAGAGTGCATTTCATATGAGGTTTCATATCATTGTTAAGTGCTTAGGTGCATTTTTCAAATCATTCCTAAAATCTGCATTTAGTTGCATATCATCATCATCATCATCATCATCATCTAGTCACATTCATCATTGCATCCATCATATACATATCTCTCCCATCATCATGGAATCTTTCTTCACTTTCATATCTTCATCAGTCATCAAACTCTCATCTATCATGTCTTATAGAGGATGTATCTTTCCTGAAAACAAACATTTTGATCAGGTCTTATACATGATATATCGTTCCTGAAACCTGATGTTTTGTTCATCTTTGTCTTATACGGGAGGTCTCATTCTCGAAACCAAACTTGATCTCAATCTTATCAATTCTATCAATCTTTTCATCTAATCCATTCTAGCATGTCTTATAAAGAATGTATCTTTCCTGAAACCAGACGTTTTGATCAGGTCTTATACAGGATATATTGTTCCTGAAACCAGGCATTTTAATCATCTTTGTCTTATAGAGGAGGTGTCATTCCTAAAACCTGACTTGATCTCAATCTTATCGATTCTATCAATCAATTTCATCTGATCCATTCTATCATGTCTTATACAGGATGTATCTTTCCTGAAACCAGACGTTTTGATCAAGTCTTATACAGGATATATCGTTCCTGGAACCAAACGTTTTGATCAGGTCTTATACAGGATATATCGTTCCTGAAACCAGACATTTTGATCAGGTCTTATACAGGATATATCGTTCCTGAAACCAAACATTTGATCATTTTTGTCTTATACAAGAGGTGTCATTCCTAAAACAAGACTTGATCTCAATCTTATCAATTCTATCAATCTATTTCATCTGATCCATTCTATCATATCTTATACAAGATGTATCTTTCCTGAAACCAAATGTTTTGATCAAGTCTTCTATAGGATATATTGTTCCTGAAACCAGACATTTTGATCATCTTTGTCTTATACAGGAGGTGTCATTCCTGAAACTAGACTTGATCTCATTCTTATCAATCCAATCAATCTTATCAAACCCATGCATGTAATCAATTGTCCACTCTTCCATCTTTCCAATAACATTCTTCTTCTTTCGAGAGATCATTCATGCCTTTAGTGCATGAACGATCTCCCAAGGGGGCATTATCATATCGAATCTCCATATCAATTTTATATCAATCTCATATCGAATCAATTCTTCATATCCAGGGCTTCATATCGACAATTTTGATGACAACACCATCTCAAGAATTTTGGCGACATATCAAGCATTTTTTTTTCAATCAACATGTGGTCACACGTCACTTCAAAGAGGGGCAAAATGTAGACACCTAAAACTTGCACAACTAATTCAATAAATTTTATTCATTTAATCATCATTTATTCGCCTATTAGTTAGACTAAGGTTTAATTAATATCCCTATTCTTCCAATCAGCCTAAATCCTTTCCTTCTAGCTTAACCTATTAATTAAACTAAGATTTGATTAAATACCCTTTAGCCATTTAATTGAATAAATCTTATTTATTTAATTAAAACCCCCTTTTTCCATTTTAATTGAATTTACATTTGATTAAAATCCCTTTACATTTGAATAATCATTATTTAGTTGTGAATAGTTCGCCCACTTGCAAAATCCTACAAATGCAAGTTGCACCCCTTTTGGCTAAAATAAATCTTTTATTTTATCTAAAAATGCCTATTTCCGTCCACTTTTTTTCTCCATTTTTTTCTATTAGCATGCTAATACTCTTCTAGAACCACTCTAATCATGTCATATCCCAAAATTTGGGGGAGTCACTTCTCCAAATTTGGAGAAAGTCTTGAAAATGTGTTGAAGACTTTACCTTCTTCCACAAGTTAACTTGTTGAGTCTTCCAAACTTGTAAGGTTATCTAATTTTCAACATGTTAATCTCCAAAGTCTTCAAAGAGAATTTAAAGCCTGTTACAAGACATCACCCTAGCCCATGACGGTTGTCCCTTTGGCCATCCCTCAACTTTGCACAAGAGTTTACCTCTTGTACAATAGCATGCTCCATTGGATAATAGCATTATCCAATGATGTCATCCCTAATGTTTGCTTAGCATCCTCTCAAGCCATCTCAAGGTGACATTTGTCATCTTGGGATTAGATTGAATCCCCCTCATGGATTGATAACTTTCAATCCTAGCCTTGTTAAGATAGTTCAATCTTGGTCATCCATTTCTCTATTTTCTCTTAAATAGAGCCCATTTCTTCTTTCGAGAGAAGAAGTGTTGTATGCACGAACGATACCAATGTTGTGACATTATGATCAAATTTAACCAAAAACAGAGTGCACTCTAACATAATGTTTCATTGGTGTGTTTGAGTGGTTTGTGTCTCTCTTGTAGGTACCACACTTTGAAGAATACATTTCTAGCGCTTACCTTGAAAACATGTTTCACATGCACCACAGGAATAACAAGATTAATGTGATATTAAGCTAGCATGACTATTTATTGAATAGTCACAGCATTGGTACGCATGAACCAATATCGCAACGATATCCATATCAAGAGTAGTCTCTATAGCTGGAAACTAGACAGAAATGGAGTCTCTATCTTCAAGTGTTGTATGCACAAACGATACCCACTATGAAAGTATTGTAATTGTGTTGCAGAGGCAAACAGTACAGGTCGACCAATGAAATCAATGCCCCACTGCCAGAAAGGCTCTTCAACAATAACCGGCTTCAATGGTAACGCTGCAAGCTTTGGTTTGCCTACAAACTACTGGCAATGTATACATTTACGCACCCATCGGAAAGCATCTTGAAAGAGAGTAGGCCAATAATACTTAGCTCTAAAAATTTTGTGAGCAGTCAATGGTGCAGAAAAATGTCCACCACAAGCCTTGTCATGGAAAGATTCCAACAATTTGGTTTGTTATGCTTTGTCAACACAACGGAGGAAAGTACCATCAATTGCTCTTTTGTACAAACCAGTATCCCATAATACAAAGTTCGCAGCTTTCAACTTGATACTTCTTTTTTCCTTGAATGACAAATGTTGTGGATATTCACCATAAGTCAAGAAAAATGCTATATTAGAATACCATTCATCAATAGTACTGACAAACAACACCTTGGGAAGATCTTCAGAATCATCCAATTCTCGCTCCTCTGGAATACCTTCCGCCATCAGCTAACAAAGTCCTCTTCCTCAAACAAGCTTTGTAGGCTTAATCTCCAAGTCATACTCTTGGATTTTAGCAATCCAATTTCCTCTCTTTGTGCCAAACTCCTATTGTGTTAAGATAGACTTGACTGATGTATCAGGAACTAACACGACAGTATGAGAATTCAGGATGTAAAAACGGAAGTTCTTAACTACTTTAACAACCGCATAAACATTCTTCTCAATAGAGGAATACTTGAGTTCATGAGACTTTAAAGGACAACTCATGAAAGCAATAGGAGATTCAATCCCTTCTGAGTTTTTCAGCATCAGAATAGCCGACATAGTATGCTCGGAAGCATAACTATACATGACGAACTCCTTGGTGTAGTTGGGACATACCAACACAGGTGCATGAGCAATTGCATCTTTAATTTCATTAAATGCAGCTTTTCCTTCAGAATTCCAATGGAAAGCAGACTTTCCTTTCATCATATCCACAATATGACAAGTCTTTTCTGCAAAGTCAGGAATGAATCTTCGCAGAAAATTTACCTTACCAAAGAAGGAATGAACGGCAGTCTTATTGGATGGCAAAGGGAGATTCTGAATAGATTTAACCCTCTCAAGATCAACTTTTATCCCCTCCTTGGAAACAATATGACCAAGAAGTTTTCCCTCAGTCACCCCAAAAACTGACTTGTAGGGATTAAGGGAGATGTCGTGCTTGCGACATCTTTCAACTACATCTTGTAAGTGAAAAAGGTGGTTCTCACGATCTTTAGAAACAACAGTAAGATCATCAAGATACACTACAATGTATCTTCCCACAGTACCACAGAAAGCCAAGTCCATAGCTCGTCGGAAAGTAGCCCCAGCATTAATCAACCCGAAAGGCATTCTGCGATAGGCAAATGTACCCCATGGAGTAGTAAATGCAATCTTATGTTGATCAGGTTCACGAACCTCAATCTAATTGTATCTCGATAATCCATCTAACATAGATAGCATCTCGGAACCTGTCACCGTTTGCAAAACTTGATCCAAGATTGGCAATGGATAATTATCCTTGAGCGATAGCTGATTAAGATTTCTGAAATCAACACATATACGTATTTCTCCATTCTTCTTACGCACCGGCACTATATTTGTCAACCATGTTGAATGATGGATAGGAAAGATAATCCAACCATCAAGCATTTTTTGAACTTTAGAAAGAATGGTACCTGAAATCTTCGGATTATCATGGCGCTGCTTCTGTCTTAAAGGATCTGCACCAAGCTTAAGAGGAATGTCATGCTGCACTTCCTTGGGTTGAAAGGATTTTAGATCATCGTATGAATATGCCAAGACATCACGGTATTGGCGCAAAAGCTGAATAAACTAATCTCTTTCATCTGAAGTGCAGTTATTACCAATATTGACAAACTTTGGATCTTCATCTGAAGTGCAATTATTGCCAATATTGACAAACTTTGGATCTTCATCTAAACCAATATTATATTTCTCATATCCCATGGGAGAATCAGCACTTTCTTGTTGTCGTCTCTTGATATAACGATCATGTTGATCGAAAAGATTTTGAAGAGAAACCAACCCCTTGGGAATCTTATTTCCTTTCAGCTGAAGAATATTTTCATCTGATTCGGATGGTGTTTCAGACATTGAATCTGATGACGAAGAAGTAGGAGAATTACTTCCTTCAAAATACAAATTATTGAAACCGTCTTCAGTTTGCAAGAAATTATTAATCTGCCTATCATTACTAAAGATCTGCCAATGATCCCAATTGTCAAGCACACTAGGTCTGCAGATTATCTCAATAATATATTTATCTTGACCAAAGTCAAGATGGGGAATTAACGAAGTAGCTGAAACAGCAAGAGAATCAGCCCTATCATTGTATTCACGAGGAACAACTGAGATATTAAAAGAATCAAAATCTTCAATATTTTTACATACCAAATTGCGGTAATGCTTGAGTCTATCATTCTTAGTTTGATATATATTCCTCACTTGACAAACAATTAATTCTGCATCACCCTGGGCATGAAGATTTATATTCCTCTTTTCAATGCAACGTTCATTCCTAACAAAAGCGACTCATATTCAGCCGTATTGTTAGTATTAGCAAATTGCAACTTGAAAGAGTAAGGGAAGATCTCTCCCTTAGGAGGTATAAGGACTACACCGGCTCAGGATCCATTTGTAGCGCAGCTGCCATCAAATTCGAGAGTCCACACATCATTTGAACTGTTATTTTCATTGGAATGATTAGAGCTGCCTTTATCCGAAGCGGATGCATTATGAAAAGAAGAGTTGCCATCTTCTTCCATAGGAGAAGATGAACTCTCCTCTTGTGTAGGTGAAGAGTGAAACTCTTCTTGTTGAGGACATGAAATATTTTCATCAGCAACAGGAGATGAGACTTCTTCAACCATAACATATGAACTGGAAGACCCATCTTCTGATGCTTGATCTTGATCAGTATCAACAAATTTTTCATTTACTGAAAGTACTGAAATGTCGGAGCTGCTAGAAGGATAATCTTCAGCAAATTCTGAAATTTCATCTATATGGAGATAATAATTCTCGAAACCGAAAGATTCAAAAAGAATCTGAGCATGGGGATCATTAGACTTGACAACCGTGTACTTGGTTTCTCTTTCAAGAATTAACTTCTGCACAACACCTTTGACAGGTATTCTTGCTTCCCTCATATCCATGTTCAGTTCACCTCCAACATCCTTGCAAAAATTATGGCCAAGTAACATTCCATATGACGTAGGAGCGTCAGCTACCAAGACAGTCATCTTTATTTTATTATCTAGAAATGTTGTAAATGCAAATTGAGCATCCTTGATTTGCCCAATAAGAGGCACTTGTTTGTTTTCCATAGAATAACAATGACCAAAAGTTTTGGTCAAGGTCAACCCCAAAGCTTGAGCAACTTTTGCGGGCATGACATTATCAGAAGCACCGGAATCCAAGACACAATTGCTCAATTGAAAACCATTGATCAACAGGGAAATGTAAAAGGCTTCTATCTTTCCTTGGGTGGTAGATGGAATGGTCACCAAATGATTCGGCAAATTCTTGGGTTCTTAAGGGGTAGTATTTTCAAGTATAGGACGAGTTTCCTTACTTTTAACAAAGTTAGGTAACCTATCAAATTGATCAGGATTGGCTTGTAAATATTCAACTTCGGACATTTGAATCTTAGTCTTCCTAGCATGGTCAATAATATCGAAAGCTTGAAATGAACCAGCTAGAGAGGGATTAACATTGTCCAATAGTGGTTTGGGGTTAGACATACCGGCCTTGGAATCAATAGATGAAGAAAAAGGAGGATTTTTGTTACTTACGTGACTTTTTGCTGCACCCTTTGGAATGTAGGGCAGCGGTGTTACCCTTTTAGCAATAGTAACAAGTGTTTGTAAATCACTTGCAACTTTTGCAGCTTCATCTTGTTGAGCCAACCGAGTCTGGGATCTTGTCATTACAACAAATGCTTGACTATGAGTCCTTTGGGCAGCAATAGAGTCATCATAGTGCATATAACGTATAGTAGTCGCCAGTCACATCTTCTTCTTCTTCTTGAGGAACACCAATGTCATCAGACTGATAATCAAAATAAGAAGACTCATTTTGATCCGTCTCATAATAGCCAACTGCTGCCTTTGAAGGAGGTGGTTCAAGCACAAGCCTCTCAAGAGGCAGTGGAAACCAGAAAACGAACCCTCCATATATGAACCTCCTTTGGACCTATAAGAATCCTTTTTTATTTTACCAGCTAGGATCAAATCGTCCTCAATTTCAGTAGCCATTGATTGAGCAGCTTCTAAATCAGCAGGAGAAGCTCACCTTAAAAAGAAACTGACCTCGGGGAATTGAGTATTAATGAAAAATCACTTGAGATTCTTAGGAGTAGGTTTAGAATTGATAGGAATTCTATTTGCTAATTTATTGAACTTCGCAATGAATTCACGCATGCCTTCATGGGTATCCTTCTTCATTTGGTTCAACTAGGCCAGCAAAGCGTGTTCATCTTCCGCAGGCATAGAACGTTCCTCGAACTTGTCTTTCAACGAGTTGCAAGAAACAATCGAACCAGCAGTAAGATTGAAAAACCAATCGGCTGCAATGCCTTGTAGAGTCTCTATGAACAGACGAACATCAACATCTTGATGTTCAACTCCAAGAACACCACATGCCATATAGAAAGATTTGACATGTTCATCAGGATGTTCCTTTCCATCACCATAGAACTTGGGAAGATTTTTACGAGAACCTTGTGGAAGTGGATAAAGAGGTGGGGTTAAAGCGAAAGGACCAAAAGCTACTCCCCACAGACCAGGAGGAGGAAGTGGAGGTGGATTAGCCCTACTAGATAATGAAGATATCAACGGTTTGAAAAAGAATGAGGAATTTTCACTTGGTATAGATTTCTTTTTCCTTGAGGGAGGATAGCTTGTGGTTGGTGAAAGGGAGGATGTACTAGTGAGAAAAAGGAATCTAGCTCATTGAGCAGGAGATATTTCTTCAAAATGTTCACCTCTCTTCCGACGAACGTAAACACGCAAACTTTCCAGCTTACAAAAATGAAAGTATTTACAAGCTCTTTTTTCAAAACAGCAAAACACTAGTCTTCAAACGAGAGCGTGAGGCTTTCGAATGCATCCGTGTCCCTAGCAGATTCAAAAAGAATCTGTTGGTGTCTCAGATGGGCCAAACAAATTTATACCAGAAATCATTTTAAGACAGAAATAAGAAAGTACTTCGAATCTCTCTTTCCCCGGCAAGAAACCCAAGAAAAGTTTTTTTTTTAACAAGCAAGACACTAATCTTCAAACGAAAACGTGAGGCTTCCAAATGCGTCCTTGTCTCCAGTAGAGTTGCCAAAAAACTGTTGGTTGAAAATTTTGTACACTTGGGGAAATATACAAAATTGTGATTTCAACCATAGCACATGAGTAAAACTCTCCTAATTAAGGGAAGGCTCCCCATATCTAACTACAACTTTGAAAATAAAATAGGATGGGACAACAATCTTTCTTCTTCTTTCAAGAAAGACAATATCCTTTTTCTCTTCACGAAAAATGATAGCAATTCAATATAAACAGCAATAACCACTTTCAAATGAAATAAGAGAAAGGAAATCAAGTTTTTTCCTTAAAGTGTAAAGGCTTCCGTCACTTCCTTCGGGAAGCGACGACAATATCAACTTCAAAGGCTTGATTATGTGAAGTCCTATCTACCCTTTTCTACACTAATGTTATAAAGAACAAGTTATGACAGCTCAAAGACTGAAAGAAAACTATTCTTTTCTTCTTTAAAACAATGAGAAGTAGTGTAAGCTCAAAGACTTACAGCTATTTCCCACAAAATCTACCTAAATTCTCCTAAGAACAAGTGAAAGCACAAAGACTTGCAGCTTCTCTCAACAAAATATTTATTTTAATCTATATTAAACTCAACTACTTGCAGCACAAAGACTGCAAATCAGATGTGATTAAGCCCTTTAGGAAGACATGCAAGAAAGATAATATAGAACACTAACTCAAGAATGTAGCACAAACACTCAACGCTTGAGCAATTTCCTAGTATTACTTTCAATTCTTGAATTTACGCATCAAAGCTCAAAGACTTCTTTGCTGTAAATTTGGCAGAATTTTTGCTTGCTTTCCAAAAGATAAAAATTACAATAGACCCCTCAAGTATTTATAGAAGAGGAGTCTTGAGAAAAACGTGGGAGGGTCCTAATTAACTTGAGAGATTCTCTCAACCACCAAGACTTATTCCAACTACAGTCCTAATTGGAGACAACTTGTAGTTGTCTTACATGTAATTTCAAAAGTGCAAGTAATGTGTAACTTGCATTTTAAAAAATACTTTTACATGTAACTTGTCAAAACAAAATTACAACTAAAGATTACAAAGTGGAAAAATACAACTAAGTGTTGAAAAACACTTAAGTTGCATTACGTGAAGACACAAATCCTTTAAATTTCTGGATGCTCGTTTGTAGTTCCTCGGGATTCGGTTCATGGGTGTTCTTGGCAACAACCATGGTCTTCACAATAGTGTCAGGACACCGAAGGAGCGCAGAGTTGTTTTATCCAAGATAGACTGCATTTCATGCAAAAAGGCTTCGTATTTCATCAATATCTGAATTGAACCGGCCGAAAATTGTTCGCTCCTCCATTCATTATGAATCCTCATCTGTAAATCAGCAATAACTTCTTCTTCTGGAATCATCTCTCCATCCTGACTTACTATGTTGCAAGAGGCCCTTTCACAATGTGAGACAATATCTGAGAAAACTTCACCCCGGAATCTTTTTACATCACCGATCTCCTCAATGAGGGATTTAAGAACAAGAGCCTTGTTTTCGAGGAGTTCTTCAAATTCCAAGTACATGACCCTAGAAGAGATGATCGCATGCTCCTGCAAAATACTTAGCTGTTGTTGGGGCATGGTACGCCAGATTGTCAAACTCTCTTCAACACTTTCCAGATTCTTTTTGAAAGTATTAGAAGTCTGATCCAGTTTCTCCTCAACGATCTCTAACTTAGACATCACCTGAAAAATGTATTTCATTACCTGTGCACATAGATCATGAAGCTGATCAACCCAAGAATCCAGCGCTTATACCTTCTAAACAGCCCTTTCCACTCCACGAATTGCATCTTGGGAACCAGAACAACCTAAGGAGTTACTCCCTTCAGCAGTAGGTTTTGTGATTTTATGAATGGCTGTCATAAGTTGTCGGTTTTCACCTTCTAGCTTGTCTTTCTTTGCTAGAAGCTCATCACACCTTTGCACCAGCGAAGCAACAGAAAACTGAGCATCATGTTTAATGACCTCATGCGTTTGTTTGCCCAACTCTATCCTTGTAACTTTATAATCAGCAACTGACATTTCTTCAAATGGCTTATCTGCAATAAGTTCCCCAATTTCAGCTACCTTCATCTTGTTGTTGTCAATTGTTACTCTGGAGATAGTCTTGGCCTTCTTTGCAACTTTGGATTTGGACTGCTTTAGTTGCTGATAGTCAAAGGCATCAGGTGAAATTTCTTGCTTCTTCCTTTTTGGAGTAAAAGAGCTGAGCCATGGAGGCAAAGTCATCAACTCCCCTTCAGTAGCAATTGCAGGCAAAGGAGAAGTCGATTCTGTTTGAATCACCATGATCATCCCGGGAGGAATATTTGTTTGGACAGCGACCACATTTTGCTCAGTTACCAACGAACATGCAGATTGCCTCAAAATCAAAAGTGGAAGTATCAATTTCCCGATAACTGGATGTAAGTAGGATTATCCTTATGAATTTGCAACACAGTCTCTTGTTCATGATCAAGACATGGCTCATATGCTGAAATGGGAATAGCATTCTGAAAAGATTCATCCACAAGCAAATCAGGAGGAGAAAGAGGCGTCTCAATGGAAACTCGAGGAATGATCTCATGAGGCGAGTCTGAAACTGGAGACTTAGGAGCATCGTCAGATTGCTGCTCTTCTTCTGGATTATCTAGATCAATCACCTAAACATGAAATGTGACTTTTCCTTCCCACGAACTGTCCTCTCCTTGGGAGGAAGCACTACTGCCCGACTTACTCGCAACTTGATCCTTGTGCTCGAAGATGATGCATCCTCCTTGTTGTCAACCTGAATCTCAGACTTACGTCCAAGAGGCCCCGTAGAATCATCTTCTTTTCCAACCTTGATTTTTATAAGTCTAACAGCATTATTTTTAAACCATGCGTTAGTGTTAGCCAAGATAGGCTGAAATCTCTCAAGGATGGATACGCACTCTTTGTGTGACCATTGGGTCAAAGGAAGTGGAGTTTCCTTAACCCTCCGCGAAATGTATTCAGGATCAAGTATGTGCCCATCATCAATCATCCCTCGTCGGATATCCACCAAGTTCAAATCAACAATTTTCTCAACAGTAAGCCTACAGTAATCCATCTTTAGAACTTCGGCTTTTGTGCGGAGATCTACTAAGATGTCCTCAATGCGATGCACGTGTACAAAGGATTTCTTGATCTTCTCCTCCATACCCCTGTAATCAAAATCAGCTCTAGGTTTAAACCTTTTGAGCTTGATTTCTTGTAGTTCAGTCTCCATGGCCTTAGCTTTCACAGATGTGACAAGGTAATACCCGCCAATTTTCAATGGATTTGTAATAGAGATCCCCATTCCAACCTTGTGTCTAGCAAACTGGAAAGTGTGGACAGCCATGATTTGTCTTCCCAACTCCATAAGAATGATCTTGTCAGTCGGGTATCTGGGAAGCATATATGGCTGACCACCATAGCATCCGACCCTCATATAGGTGAAGGTGGGAAACTACAGAAACAAACATCCATATTCGCAAACCCTATCCCATGCCTCATCGGATACTCTTTTGTTCCTCAGAGTTCTATCAAACTGATACATGAAATATCCAAAGAATGCATCTTGGACTCTTCTGAAATGCAGTCTACTGGGTCTCAAAGGCAAGTGATCATAATATTCCCAGATTGGTATAAGTGAGCGATCACCCTTGGTAGAAAGACCTCGAAAGTCTCTAAGTGATGCTACCAAGTATACCAAATACAAATTCATGAAGAAAGTCATGGTAGTAGGCACTCTTGCAAGTTGTTCACACAAGGCATCGTTGATAACTTCTCCCCATGAAATGTGATGAGACTGCCTTATGAACACGATGAACTGGTACATCCATGGCTTAAAGAAATTGGAATGTTCAAGGCCCATCATCCTGCTTAGAAGGGTTATGGTGTCTCCAATCTCCCATTTGAAATCACAGCGGTACAACTTTGTCCACCTTGAGAAGGAGGCTTGTGGCTCTTGGATCCACCTATTGATATGCCGCTTACAATCTTTTTCCCTCTTCACGTAATACTCTGCAGCACTTTCTTTGCAGATTTCCATGTAAACAGGTGTTGGAGGTATTCTAAAGACCTTCTCGATCGTATCTGCATCAAGACAGATTATAGTTTCGCCATCATCATTTTTTACGACTCTTGTCTCTTTGTCAAAATGATGGTCGCAGGCGAGAACAAACTCAGGTTCTAGGGCAGCCACCGACAAAGAAGACGCATGATGGATATGGCTGTCCAACAGCCGCTGCAAGTTATTATCCTGTGGATCTTCTACCCTCTTAACAAATTCTGACATATCCATGTGCCCTATTTCTGTATCTCTGATAAGATCCAAAGGGGAAGAAACTTGAGAAGGTGCTACCTCGTTCTGATAATTGTCATATTTGTACTTCATCTTTTTTGAAACTGGAGATGCCGGCAAATCTGACATTGATTGAGAACCTGGAATACTGTGATAAAGACTTAAAAGAGTTAAGGCAACATCATAGTCAGCTGCAAATATCATTCTTCCTTCTTCAAATGGGAAAAACTTCGATTCTTGAACTTCACGATTTTGTGAGAGGAAGAGGGGAAATATATAAAAATGGGAAAATCTTGACTTTGACCAATTTCGGATCTTGGGGAAATTTTTGCAAGTATACAAGTTGGAAAAAACACACATGCAATCAGGGTTTTAAAACCCAAATGCAAGTACACTTGTAAATTTGCAAATGGAAAAATGGATGGAAAATGAGAATTTGACTTGCGGAAAATGACGGAAATGAAAAGTACGGATACGGGAAACATGAATGGATAGAAATGGGAAAATCCGGGAATGTCATTTTCATGAAAATTGGAAGAATTTTTCAACATGTAATCCGATTTTTAAAACCCGAATTTCAAAGGGGGGGGAATTTCACACTTTTCAACTTGGAATTTCCAGCGAACTTGTAATCGGGATTAAAAATCCCGAATACAAGTAAAGAGGGAAACATGGGAAGAACAATGCAATTCAAAAATTGCATACCAAGGGGAAGATCTCTGTCACAAAAACCGATTTTTGGGGGAAGAACAACATATTTACAAAAATGCAACTAAGAAGGAAAACTAAGAAAACAAGAAAATAATAAAATGAAGAAAAGAAAGGAAAGAGAACATACCTTTCTTCAAACTGAAAATACTTCTCCAAAAATGCAACAATCTTGGAATGAAGAAGACAAAGCAATAAATAGAGAGAATCCACAACGCTAAAACCTTTACCTGGAAAAACCTGGTTATAGATGCAAGAAAATAGGGCCAAATCCTTAGGGAAATACCATGTATGAAAGTGTCAAAGCTAAACGCCCAAGGATGAGGGGAAAACGTGGCATCAAACCCTTCCAATACGCAGCCAAAGGAATCACGTGGAAAACGGTTTGAAGAAGTAAAAACGCAGCAAATAGAGTGTGAACCGTTTACCAAAACAAAAGCAATGTGTTGACACTCTCACAAAAAATGCCTTGCAATAATTCCGTCTTCTAATTCCTTGAATCTCTCTATAAAATCTTGCTTGAAATTCTCAAAAAACCGTTTCTTTCTTGCAATCGGGTTTTCCGAAGACAAGTGCAAGTTCGATTTTGCATTAAGTATGTCAAAATCGGGTTTCTTAAAGACAAAGACAAATTTTAATTTCACTTTTTCCTCATGTTTAGGCAAAATCGGGTTTTTTTAGCCAAATAGCTAGTTTAATTTTTCACATTTTCACTTACAAAACCAAAATTGGTATTTTTGGAACAAACTGCAAGTTTTAAATGGTCACTTTTTCACTTGCAAGGCAAAATCGGGTTTTTTGGAGAGAGATGCAAGTTTTACTTACTTATTTGTAAAGGGGAAATAAAATCCCTACAAGTAGTTATGTTTTACTTGCACACATGTAATAGGTGTTTAAAATCCCTATTACATGTAAAAACCATTAAAGTAGGGGTTTTTGGAGAGAACTACAAGTTTACTTGTAATTTAGCAAAAAAAACCCTATTTTAACTAAACAAGCCAGAAAACAATAAAAATAATAAAAACAACAAAGGCGAAATTAAAAATAAACTACAAATATTCATCTTTTAATAAAAGTGCACATGTAATAAGCTGAAAATTCCCCTACAAAGACCAAAACAATGAACATCATTAAAACTTACAGTTTGAAGAAAATTCTCCACATGCATTCAGGATTTTAAAACCCGAAATTGAAGGAAAGACATAGCAGACGAACCCAGAATTCGACGAAATTCGAAACGTAGTTCGAGGATCGACTGAGGATTAAGCCAGTCCAAGGATTAGTCAAAATTATGCCTCGAGAAGCGTGCCATAGAGTAAAAATTTTCATTTTTTCACAAAATTTTATGTAATGGTCCTTCATTTTTGGAAACAAAAATGAGGACAACAATTAGCATTTAACATGAAGGTTCCTGTTATCACAAAAGCTCACACTCTTGCTGAGCTATCAACTCAACAACATTGTGAAACATGGAAACAACCTGGAAGTGTGGGACCTTGCGCAGGGGGGTTGAATCTCCAGAGAAGGCCGGCATCCTTCTCAATCCAGGTGCAAGTGTTGAACAAACTCAACACATCAAAACTGACTCCTAACCCTATCCTAACAACTTGCAGAGGAAAAGGAAAGACAGAATGCTCGAAATAGAAGGAGGTGATGCACCAAGAAGAGATTGTTCCTCTCCCCACTGAAATGATGCAAAGAATTAAATGAAACACCCAGGAGACACAAACTTCAGTTGCATGAGTGTCTCCAATGTATGTATGCAAGTTAGAATTCACTAATTGTCCAGAGGGGAGAAGGATCCCATAGCTCACACTCAGAAAACAAATTAACACAACATATATGGAGAGAAAAGCCACAAGACATACAACTATGATGAAGGTAAGAAAGCATACATGACATACATAAGTTGAAAGAAGGCAAGAATGGTGATTTTTCAATTAATTATAAGGCCAATGGCCAAACTTACAGTTGCATTAATGCAAGATAAATACAAGAGAAATGGGAGAGAATGGAATAGCTCAACCAGCAGGGAGAGAACCCCTTACAATGAGGCTTAACAACCTTTTATATAGAAAAATGGTTACAACGGTGATCATGACCCCTGCATGTTAGTCTAGAAGTGTAGGGAAGTGCATGCACTTCACCTATACATGCAAGCAACCTAGCGATACCACAAAGGGCAACCCTGAGAAGGTGGATTGACTGAACTTCCAAAGTCAGAGTATGCAATCATGACACAAGTCACCAAGCATGGCCCCGTCACCGAAATTGTCAGAGCATTTAAAGCCTCGAGAGTTGATCACACCATCCGGAAGTGTCACCACTCGGAAGGACGTCTAGGGACTTCAGAAGCTCGGGCGCCTAAAATGAGGAAGACAATGGAAAAACTTTGGAACCTCGAGGTTCCAAAGCTCCGAGAGAGAAGAAAAGAAACACAGTAGGGAAGTTCGGAACCTCGCGGTTCCGGAGAACTAAAAGAAGACTAAGGAAATAACTTAGAAACCTTGGCGTTCCGAAGTTCCAGGATAGAGAGAGTAAGAGAAGGAAAGGAACTTCGAAACCTCTGATTTACGAAGTTCTGGGGGAACTAGAGAGAAAAGGCAAGGAAGGAAGGAACTTCAAAACCTCGAGGTTCCAGAGTTCCGGGATAGAAGGGGAAGCAAAGGAAGAGAACTACGGAATCTCGGGGTTCCGGATTTCCGAAGAAAAGAAGGAAGAAAGGGTAAGAGGGAACTTCGGAACCTCGGGGTTCTGGAGTTCTCGGGAACTGCAAATAGGAACTTTGGAACCGCCTTTGATGGAATTCCTACCAAAAGCATTAAATGCACCCTTCTGGCTCCACAAAAGAAAGTGCATAAGTCACCAAAATTGTCGGATCATTTAAAGCCTCGACTGTTGATCACACCATCTGGAAGTGTCACCAGTTGGAAGGAAGTCTGGCGACTTCAGAAGCTTGGGGTTCCGGAGAACTAGAATAAGACTTAGGAAAGAACTTCAGAACCTTGGGGTTCTGGAGTTCCGGGATAGAGAGAGGAAGAGAAGGAAAGGAACTTCGAAACCTCAAATTTCCGTTGTTCTGGGGGAATTAGAGAGAAAAGGCAAGGAAGGAAGGAACATCAGAACCTCGAGGTTCCAGACTTCCGAGATAGAAGGGGAAGCAAAGGAAGAGAACTACAGAACCTCGGGGTTCCGGAGTTCCGAAGAAAAGGAGGAAAGGGTAGGAGGGAACTTCGGAACCACGGGGTTCTGCGGAACCGGGGAACTACAATCAGGAACTTGGAAACCTCGGGGTTTCGGGGTTCTGGAGAAGTAAAAGAAAGGAACTTCAGAACCTCAGGGTTCCAACGTTTCGGACAAGGAAAAGAAAGGAACTTCGAAACCTCAGGATTCCAGCATTCCGGAGAAGGAAAAGAAAGGAACTTCAGAATCTCGAGGTTCTGGGGTTCCGAAATAGAGAGAAGAAAAGAACTTTGGAACCTCAAGGTTCCAAGGTTCCGTTGAAGGAAAAGAAAGGAACTTCGGAACCTCGGGGTTCCGGTGTTTCAGGGAAGGGAAAAAGAAAGGAACTTTCGAACCTTGGGATTCGAAAGTTCCAGAGAAGGAAAAGCGAAGGAAATTCAGAACCTCGAGGTCGCAGAGTTTCGGAGAATAAGACAAAGAACTTCCTTCTAACAGACAACACTTCATACTTCATATTGCATTTCTCCTTGATCAACTGGGGCAGCGCTGGTCCATGGAACACATCTCTAATCAGTTCTCATTGATGGACCAAGGGTGTCATTAAATGACAACATTTTTGGCGATTTCTGGGAGATGCTTGCCTGCTAAGCACGAAGTCTAGAAGCCTTGAGCATCCATTGGGCACTGAGTCGTGGAAAGACCCAAACATGTGTGTGCCATCACTTGGAGGAAAACTAGAAAAGTAGAGCGCACACCCTCTTAAGGAGAATGCGGCATGTGCATAAGCACATGTGAAAGCAAAACAACCTCTAGTCTAAAATTTACATAATCATCAACACCCCGTTCAGAAGAAGGGCTTAAGATAAATCCCATTTACTGGGATTGGAAGGACTTCACCATCTAGCCTAGAGAGATGAAAAGCATTGGCCTCCTTGCAACTAGCGATGACATATGGGCCACTCCAGATAGCATGAAACTTGGAGTATCGCCCAACTTTCGACACTTGAGAACTAGATCTCCCTCTTTGAAAACCCTATTAGTCGCCTTTTTTTCAAAAACCTTCTTGACCTGCTCTTGATGAGTCTCAAGTGTATGCATAGCTAGCCTTACTGTCATGGCATCATTCGCTGTTAATTCCAGCTGATGTGCTAGTTCAAGAGAGGGTAACTCGAGGGAAGTTGGGAGTCTTGCTTCCTTCCCATATACTAGCATGAAAGGGGAGTTACCAATCACCCTCTTGGGTGTGATCATGTCAGCCCATAAGGCTGTCCTCAACTTAGAATGCCATGCCCTCTGATTGTCTTCAATTGTCCTTTTAACTATGTTGATGAGGTTCTTGTTGAAAGATTCAACTAAGTCGTTACCCTGAGGGTAATAGTTGGATGATGTCTTCAAGTATACACCATACTTAACTGCCCAAGAACTGATTTGGGTTCCGACAAATACCCTGGCATTGTCTGATATGATGGTGGAGGGAACATTGAATCTTGTCACAATTCCCTCAAGGAATTCCAATAATGAGGCCTCATTATTTTGATAGTCGTAGTCCTTGCAAAGAAGTGGCCCTTTGAAGAGCCATCATGAAATTCCTCTAGCAATCTGCTGAATTGATTTTGCTCGATACATCTTAGTAAGACTCCATTGGAGTCTTTTCAGAAAAGAGTGCCATTCACTAAGACATAGAGAATGGAATGTAACCTGGAGTGTCTTCTTTTGGTTTGGTCTAGACCTTGGCAGTATCTTCCTTCCATTAAGAAGGTGGTCATGTCACTTACCCAACCAAATTGAGTGTTGTTGCCAGTTGGTTGATCCTTTTGTAACACAATGGCGCCCTCTGAAGTAGTCTCATACGATGAGACTAGTTGTTCACATAGGTCGCTACCTCTTACAAGCTTGGTGATCTTGATGTTGATGTCATACTCAATGACCTTAGTTATCCACCCAGCCCTCTTTTGATTGATGTCCTTGTTAAAAATGAAATCTTTGACACTTGTGTGCAGAACTAAGAGTTGCATCCTGTTGTTGGACAACATGTGTCTAAACTTTTTTAATGCCCTTACAACAGTGAGGACTTGCTCCTCTACATAGCTATACTTAAGCTCAGAGTCCTTTAGCCCCTCACTAAAGAAAGCAATAGGTTGCTCCAAATTGTCATCATTCAGCTGTGTTAGGACAGCTGAGATGCTGAATTCTCCTTTGAAGGTGTAGAGGATAAAATCCCTTTCATAATTAGGATTGACAAGGATAGGGGCCTGAGCAATTGCTTGTTTGATCTCTTCAAGGCTGACCCTCCCCTCCTTGGTCCAACTGAAAGCCAAGTTTTTTTTCAACATTGAAGTGAGGAGCTTTACCATGCTGGCGAGGTTGGGGATGAACCTCCTCACAAAGTTCATCCTACCAAGGAAACTTTGCAATCCTTTCTTGTGACTTGGGAGTGGAAGAGAAATAATAGCATCCACTCGCTTTGGATCAATGGTCAAACCCTCCTTGGATACGATGTCTCCTAGCAATCTTCCTTGATCAGTAGCGAACACACTTACTAGGGTTCAACGACACACCATACTCCCTGCATTTCATGAACACCTGCTCAAAATGGGCAAGATGGTCAGCTGCATGCTTTGAATAAACAGTTATGTCATCAACATATGAGTTATGTATGGAGGTGAGAATTCGCTAAGTGTCAAGAGGGGAGAAGGATCCCACAAGTCACACTCAGAAAACAAGTTAACATAGCATATATGGAGAGAAAAGCCACAAGACATACACCTATGATGAAGGTAAGAAAACATACATAGCATACATAAATTGAAAGAAGGCAAGAATGGTGATTTTTCAATTAATTATTAAGCCAATGGCCAAACTTACAGTTGCATAAATGCAAGATAAATACAAGAGAAGTGGGAGAGCATGGAATAGCTCAAGCCAGCAGGGAGAGAACCCCTTTCAATGAGGCTTAACAACCTTTATATAGAAAAATGGTTACAAGGGTGATCATGACCCCTTCATGTTAGTCTAGAAGTGAAGGGAAGTGCATGCACTTGTCTTGTACATGCAAGCAACCTATCCATACCCACAAAGTGCAATCCCGAGAAGGTGGATTGACTAACCTTCCAAAGTCATACATGACATAAGTCTGGGGGAACTAGAGAGAAAAGGCAAGGAAGGAAGGAACTTCGAAACCTCTGGGTTCCAGAGTTTCGGGATAGAAGAGGAAGCAAAGGACGAGAACTTCGAGATTCCGAAGTTCCGAAGAAAAGAAGGAAGAAAGGATAGGAGGGAACTACGGAACCTCAGGGTTCCGAAGTTCCGGGGAACTGTGCACAGGAACTTCGAAACCTTGAGGTTCCGGAGTACCGGAGAAGGAAAAGAAAGGAACTTCGGAACCTTGAGGTTCCAGGAGTCCGAAGAAGGAATAGAAAGGAACTTTGGAGCCTTAGGGTTCCGAGGTTCCGAAATAGAGAGAAGAAAGGAACTTTGGAACGGGTTCCAAGGTTCCGTTGAAGGAAAAGAAAGTAACTTCGGAACCTCGGGGTTCCCGAGTTTCGCGGAAGGGAAAAAGAATGGAACTTTGGAACCTCGGGGTTCTGGACTTCCGGAGAAGGCAAAGAGAAGGAACTTGGGAACCTCGAGGTTCCAGGGTTTCGGAGTTTCGGAGAAGAAGACAAGGAACTTCCTTATGACGAACAACACTTCATACTTCATATTGCTTTTCTCCTTGATCAACTGGGGTAGCACTCATCCATGGAACATATCTCTAATCCGTTCTCACTGATGGACCAAGGGTGTCATAAAATGACAAGAGCTCCTTCAAGATGCGTGGAGTTCTTGCTGGCCAAAAAAATCATCACACTACTTCATACAAGGGCAACACATAATTTTATTGATACTAGACTTGTTGAGAGACAAGGCATACGCACTGAAGATTTTAAAGGAATTCGGGTGAAGGTTGTTGATGGTTACACTCTCAAGTGTGACAAAATGATTTCAAATCTGCCCATGCGCTTGAATAACTATGAGTTCAAGGCAGATTTCTATGTGGTGAATATGGGAGACACATAAGGTCTTGGGAATGACACGGTTACAAGACATAGGAATATTCACCCTCAACCTTCGTGAGATGGAAATGAGGTTTGAGATGGATGGAAAAACACATGTGCTGAAAGCAGTCAAAGACACTAGTTGCAAGACTATATCACTTAGCAGGATGGAACGACTTTTGCATCATGACACGGTTGACTGGGCAGCGGGTTGTTTTTTGAAACCAACACATGAAGAGCAGCAAAAACCTATTTATCCTCTTGGCATACAAGAGGTATCCTATCCCTAGGATTGATGAGTTGATTAATGAGCTACATGGTGCCCAGTATTTCTCCAAAATTGACTTGAAGTCGAGGTATCATCAGATTCGTGTTAGACAGAAGGATATTGAGAAGACAATCTATTGACATGTCTAAGGTCGCATTGCTGCAAACTCCATCCAACCAACGCAGAATAGAATGTACTCGTTGAGTATCCTATCCTCTCTTGAGATAAGGAAATCCCTAACGCTGGTTTTGTTGATCAAAGGGGACGACCTCAAGGTTTTGATTGTCAGGTCTTGACCGCGAGATTGCTCAGTGGTTTGGTGTGTTTTGCTGGGAAAACAAAAGGGACTTACGGTGATATGGATAATTGTTGGATGAGTACCCTAAAACTTTAACAGTCCGTGATCGATTGGTTCCAGTTAGATGATATTATTTCAGAAGGATTGTGGGTTCTTCTTGGTTAAAAAAAGGGAAAAAGGGGGATAGTAAAAGAGAGGTACAAAAAGTCTAAATTAATAAGAAAGCATATTCAAGAGAAGCAAACAAACACCTCCAAATAACTAGATTAAACACTATCAGCCATTTAAGCACAATATTTGTATGAATCTAGTGCGATCTTCAAGGAAAATAGATTTTTCATGTTATTAAACACAACTTCAAAACTTTAACGTTCATTCAATGAGTATTCAATAACCAAACTAAGCATGTGAAATGGTTCAGATTAACCATGCAGAAGGAATGACAATCAATCAGTCCCTAATGGTATGAACAGCGAGGATTCTATCAAATGTTTATCTAGAAAATGCTATAGAAGTGAAAGAAACATAACAGAGTAATTCAAATTGGTGAAGGAGACCATGCACTCACAATGAAATTGAAACAGTCTTAACTTTGCATTAAATCATGTAAATTTCGCCAAAGCTTCAGCAACAATCCATGAACTTCTTACAAAATGAGAGAAAACCAGTCCCTTTTATAGGCTTCCAAAAATAGATGAATGGCCAAGATCTAATCTAAACAAGTGGCCCAGATTCATCCCAACAAAAGGTACCCATACCCATAAATGGAGGGTAGATATCAACAACTACCCCAAAGGGAGTAAAAACTACCTAAAAAGGTAATTAAAACTTATCCAAAATAATTCAAAAAGTGCACATACACAAAGTTTTAAGTTTACAGTTGACTTGGAAGTCAAATATGACCCATTGGCCAAAAAGTGCACTTTTCAAAATTTAAAAGAAAAAAGGCACTTTAAGAAAGCACTTTTTCTTTTCCAGTTTCATATCTTTTTACCAAGGATTCATCTTCGCCATGTAAATATTCTTTTCAAAGGTCTCGACCTGCTGCATGTTCTTCACGAACATACCTCTGGAACTTGATGCATAATTGGAACAGCAAACCAAACTGAGGCATAAGGGCATAATGAATTTTATATTGCATGCTCTCTAGATAATGATCTATGTGTTTCAAACCATCGTATCAGCTAGACGGATTAGCCTCAAAGCTCAAAATATAAGAATGTAATTTACTAGCAAAATCTAGGTCCTCTGTAGAATAGGACATTTTATCTATTTTTAATCTATCCTCCCAGTCTGAATGGATTATAGGATCAGACAGACTATTTTGCCAACCCAAAACAATAGATCGGAGGATTATTCCACCAAGGTCCCTTGTGTTCTTCAGAATTTCCTCGCATGTCTCTTGCTCTTTGTTAATGGTGGCCTTGGTGTCATTCTTCATGCTGATGGTCCAGTACCAATCTTTGAAAGTGTTGATGTTGTGGCGGTCTAGGATGGTGGAGAGTGTAGGGATCTACGGATGGGTCCAGAAAAGAGTCGTCATCAAGGGGAGAGTTGTAGTAACGGCTTCATGAATTATAAAGCATTCCCGCTTCATCTCGAACAGTTTGACCAAAACGGTCTCTCGATGGTGAGCCATTTCATTTACCTCTTCAATAATTTGTTCTCCTCTTTCCTTAAGGCCTTGCATCCATTCCTTGACGACCTTTGTCGTATCTCGTACTCCTTCAAATTCTATCGTGGTCCTCTGTGCCAATGTTGTCGGGGGAATGTGGGATTCGCAAGCATTATGCAATGGTCGCAGGACTTCATCAATGTACCCCTCGGCCTGTTCAGCACGATTTTAATACATGTTCTTTTCAGTTGTTATTTCTTCGAGTTGTCTGAGCACAATTTGTACGGAATCCTGGAATTCCTCCCTTTCCTGCTCCTTACTGGCTCGTCCGATGGGGACAGTCGTGATGCTATAATCAACCAGTGTAATCTGATATGTTGGCTTGTCTACAGGCGAGGTGGCGATATGAAGGGTACAGTTCCTTTGCTCATCCTTGGTTATCCTGGAATACGCCTTACGTTTTTTCTTTCCCTTGGCCTTAGCTTGGTCTATGCGTGAGAAGATGTCCTCTAAATCAATGGGTGGCTTAGTGGCGGGCTTGCGCTGAGCTCGAGCAATTAACCATTCTTGAGGTACAGTCTGGGCTGATGCTATGGTTAAATTGGCACTTTGTTCTTTAATGTTCTCAGCCGGCTCATCGCATATTTGCAGTTGTTCCGTTACAGGAGGAGTGGAAGAAGTGTCAATTTCCTTGCTTGCAGCCGAATTCTCTCCCACTTCACTGAACAACTGCCTAGTATTTGCGTGTGATGGTTGTTCTTCAGTCTTTTCGGCCTCGCGGGTATCATCTATCCTTTGCTCTCCTTCAACAATGGACTCATCCTTGGTAGTATTATGGAGCAGCAATTCATGGCGGCTCTGCTGGGTGGGTTCATGCAATTCAATCCCCTAAGTGGATGGAATCTCTCCTTCCTCAACTTGGTTATCAGGTTCGGCTAATTCAATGACTCTTAGCTCGGCATCCAAAATGTCAAGTGCAGGAGGATCATCAGCTCCAAATGCGTCAATATCACTCTGGGAAGACAGAGCGGGTATACAATCTAGTTCAACTACATCATCAAACGAAGTAGGGTCCTTTGATGACGAAGTGACCTCTGGTCTCCTAATAGGGATCTTTTCCCTTCTTGTTCTTTCGGATGTCCGAGTTCCTCTACTGGCCTTAGCCTTCTTCCTTTTCTCAGGCTTTTCGATCTCTTCCTTAGGTGCACTGGAAGTTCCCTCATCTTCGGAGGACTGAGAATCAAGGTTACCCATCAAGTGGTAGGTGAACTGGACTCCTTGATGAATCAGTCACTCAATTTGGTGGTGCAACCACTGGTCAGTATCTCTTCTTGGGGCTGCCATAACCATCTCAAAATCAGTGATTGGATCTTGCGACCAATCGATGCCTGGCAAAAGATGTCTTTCAACCTCAAATTCCCAGACTTGCAAGCAATTTCCTGAATCTGTTAGTTGATCTGGGACCCAAAGGTATTCATAGTCGCATTTGCTGCACACTCAGCCTCAAATATTCGCGCCTTCCTACCTCATAGTCATCAGAGCATTTCTTCCATTAATCTTCAACTGATTCTTTTGCTTTGTATCGCCTGCCATATGCTCTCTTTGCCAAATTGCCGTGGTCAAAGCATTACCTTGGAAAATGCTCTTGTAGGCCGTAGGAGGCTAGTTCTACAAAGGATTCCCCTGCCTAGGATGGGTTCTTTAGATGGATATCCAAGTTAGCTATAATTATAGGGAATGCGAATCCAGACTACTTCCTGTCTCTGAGTAAGCTGCTTGTCGAACGTGACTGCCTTGCGACTTCCAGGAGAACTATCTTGTCGGTTGGGTACTGCGGAAGTCGGAAAGGAGCACCCTCAAAGCCAGCTATCTGGATGTAGGAGAACCTTGGCAACTGGATGAACCAGACCCCGTACCTTTGTACTAGAATAGTAGCTTGCTCTGAGAGCCTTATGTGTAGTCCTCCCTGCATCAGCTTGACTAGACGCATTGTGAAGGCATCATTGACGCGTTCATACTGACCAACTGCATGGGCAGGGCTATTCTTTTTCCTTTGAGCTATGTCCTGATAGTGTAGTTGTGGATAACAATCGTATACCTTCACCTGATCAGGCCCATTCCCGATTTCACCCTTCATGATTAAACCTGGTAGTGGCTGGTTCCTAGCGAACATGTAGACTAAATAGGATGTCATAGCGAAGTACTTCATTGCCTCAAGTTCGATCAATTGGGTGTGGATGTTGTTGCTTATGATCTGGGCCCAATCAAACTTGGATTTTCCAGCGAAGACCTGTTCTGTGAAGTAGAACATCCATTCTTCAAAGTAGTTGGATTGGGGAAGTATCATAATCCTGCTGAGAAATGTGAGCATGTCCCCATGCTCGTTGTGAAAGTCGCTTCTTGGGGTCTTTTTCCCAATCCTGACGCTTGGAGGTCTTCTCTCCTTGTACCACTCTTCATTTATCAGTGTTCTGCATTTGGCAGGGTTTACATCATACGCCTCTTGCTCTTCATCTATAGTTTTTGCTATGGGATTGTTCGGAAAGGGAATGTCAAATGCGTCGCCAATGGCTTCAGTAGTGAATTTAGCGAGGACCATGTTCTCGAGGAGCACCAATCTAGAGCTCGGTTGGTAGTGTCAAACAGCCTCTACTACTAGCTCATAGTTTTTCATTGCTGGGGGAAATCTTGCGGCCTGGAAAATGTCGCTTTCCGTCATCCGCCTAGGCTTGCCATAAGCATTACAGGAGAAAACTCGCTTTCTGAAATCTTGAATATCAATATGGCCCAGGTCAGTATCACCGACATTCTCCCAGACACTCTGAACTTTTGATTCCCTCAATCCCCCTCTCTGATACTGATACTTCATCTTTTCGACTCTGCGAGGGATATCTGATTTGGACGCTCGTGATGTCTCAGCTGCAGTAGGTGTCTTTCATGATTCTACCGCCAAGTTAGGCATTTATCCTACACAACCAGACGCCAATTACGAGGCGATATAAACGAAGTAAAGCGGGTTAGATAAAGGATATGCCAGCGTACAAAGATCAATTTGAAAACAGAACTTAAAGAATAGCATGATAAAAAAGCTTGATTGATTTAAACATGGATATTTATGAAGCTTTCAATTGTGAATTTGTACTTAGGCATTTTAGGATCAAGTTTTAAAATGGACGATGCTTTAAAATTTTCCTAAGTCTGAAAATGCGTTTTCTAGCTGATTCTTAGGAACAGACTCTGATTTCAATTGCTCCTGACGTCTTATACACGGGGAAAAGAGACGTTTTGAGATTTAATCAATTTAATTTATTTTGCACATACATCTATCCGATTTTGCAAATATTTCAAATGATTTCAAGAGTGGCGAAGCACACTTACCTAGCGAAAATGAATGGCGTGAATTCGCACAACCTTCCCTGCAAGAATGAATTCTTTTGGATTTGAGAAAATGATACTTCCTATGCCTTACGCTCTAAAAAGATAAGTTCACAACTTACAAATTTGAATGGGACAGTTCTGCAATTTGAATTTTAACGGTTAACTCCCTATTCTAGATTTTCACGCCTAAAATTTGGAGAGAGAAGTGCAGATTTAAACACTTTAGACATAGCAATTCTTACCTTGGGCGAAAAGGCAATTTCTTCATGATAACTCAATGATGAATCACTAGTACCAAACCGGTACTGAGAGGGGGGGGTGAATCAGTACAGACACAAATACAGTCCCAAACTGGTTTGACAGCAGACACTCACAATGACTGACAAACAGAGATACCGGTAAAACAAAGTGCAACCGATAGCATCCAGAATAACTCAATCAGTTATGAACCGATCACTTACTAAGCTTTTCTCTTAGCTCAATACCACATTATCATAATATTCTCATCCATGAACTAGTAGACCTAACCATCAAATCTTCACAACAGTGAGTTCAATATGTTTTATAGACAGGCATAAAACATAGAAAGTTCATGTGCAATCAGATAAAACAAAGCATCACAAGACAAAAGCATTTCATATGACACACATATATTTCACGTGGAAACCCAACTGGGAAAAACCACGGTGGGGATGAATACCCACAAGCTGCTTTTTGAACTCTTTAGAAGTCCGCTCTATTAGGAGCCTTGTCCGGTTAAGAACATTACAATAGGTTCTGGTAGGAACCGATCTTGTTAGGGATCACCCGGTTAAGGGATACACGGTTAAGGGTTAAACCCGGTAGGGTCACCTTGTTAGAGGATTTTAAGAACTCAATAGCTGAAAGGATCTCCTAAGCTTCTCTAGCTTCTCAGAACTCATTAGCTTCGAGTTACCCGGTTAAGGGATTTACAGCAAGCCAGTTAAGACCACCCGATTTAAGGGATTTTGAATCAGGCTAGTTAAGGCTACCCTGTTAGGGGATTTTGCAACTGTTGAAGTGGTTAGAGATCAACAGGTATTACAATGATCTGTTAACAGTACTTAATACTAATACAGATCCGTTTAGGCTCCTCTTTTCCTTCTGCACATACACTTTGCAGGTATCTCTTTTCTCCTATAGTCTGGCAAGAATCTTGTATCACTTTTGTTGGATACACACTCACAACTTTTTGCCAACAACTTTAGGCAGAAACCTAACATCGACCTTATAAGGAATATACAGGTCGGTAGCAAAAACCCTAAACACTAAACCTGTTAGGTTGAGCAATTCAAACGGTTCGATCCTGACCGTTGAAACATACTATATTGAATGCACCAGTCTTGAGTTGATCTCAAGACATTCTCCGTCGTCCATTATCCACCGTTTTCATGGCAGCTGATAACCCATCACATGTTATCACTATTTGACAGACTTCGCACATTCCCAAGGTAGATAGGAATAGTCTTCTTCATGCAAGATCCTTCACGCGCACAGAGCTTACGTGGCAACACGATCTGTCCTCCATCATACTACTAACTCATCACACAAAGATCACCGATTGAGTCACACAGACTTGAGATACTTCCAACCGGAAACCCCGAAGTGGAAGTTGCCTTACCAACCGGTAGTCATACAGTGCTTCCATGTGCCGGTTCTCATAACTGCATGCCGGTTCACTTTGAACAAATGTGCCGCTTCACTTTGGCATATACCGGTTCACACATATGCCGGTATCTCTTTCTTCACTTATCTCATGTGTCGGTTCACACTATGTCTCATATTGACATCAATGACAACATACAATATCATTATGTCTTCATGTCAGTTTACATAAGGCTCATGCCGGTTCACATAATGCCAATAATCTCCCCCTTTGGCATTGATGGCAATATACAAAAGATATCTTCTCTGCTTCACATGTTCTCCCCATTTGCTACAGATGTCTTTTTGCTTCACTTCTTCTCCCCCTTTGACAACAATGCCAAAGTGGAGGTACAATCACCACTGTTTCCTTATGCTACTCCCCCTGAGGAGGAGCATCCTTAAACACACCAATCAATCAAAGATTTGTCTATCCAGTACCTGACTGATGTGGAACGACTTTTAGTTCAGCTCCTGAAGGGGCAATACCCCTAATTCACCTCTCAAATGCACAAATGTTGTCTTTGGGAGAGGCTTGGTGAATATGTCTGCTAACTGCTCCTTACTGGACACATGCTCCAGTGCAATCTCTTTATTCTGAACCTTTTCCCTCAAGAAATGATACTTAAGCTCAAAATGCTTGGTTCTAGAATGTAAAACCGGATTCTTTGATATATTGATAGCACTTGTGTTATCACAGAATATACTTACCGGTTCAGGTACAGGGATCTTGAAGCCTTCCAGTACATGCTTCATCCAGATTGTCTGAGTACAGTTCATGAAAGCTGCAACATACTCCGCTTCCGCTATAGACTGAGAGATGCAACTCTGCTTTTTACGCATCCATGAGACCAGTCTACCATCGAGAAAGAATGCAAAACTGGTTGTGCTCTTCCGGTCATCCACATTACCGGCCCAATTGACATCTGTGAATACTTTCAGATTGAAATTATTGCTATATGGGTACCACAATCCATAGTCAATTGTTCCCTTCAGATACCTAAGAATCCACTTGACTGCACTCAAGTGAGATTCTCTTGGACTCTTCTGGAACCTTGCAGTGATGCCAACTGCATGTGCAATATCCGGTCTGCCATGCACTACATAGTGCAACTTACCAATCATTGATCGGTATTCCTTCTCATCAACCAATGCGGAATCATCTTCCTTTGACAATTTGCAACCGGTCACCATCGGTGTACCAACCGGTTTGCTATCTTCCATGCCAAAAGTCTTCAACACCTCTTTGACATATTTGGACTGAGTGATGAAGATTCCATCTTTCATCTGCTGGATCTGCAGTCCAATGAAGAACTTAATCTCCCCTATGAGTGACATTTCAAACTCTTTCTTCATCTCATTAGCAAACTCATGAGTCATCTTATCATCTCCACCAAAGATGATGTCATCAACAAAGATTTCACAGATCAGGATCTGATCTTCTTCAGACTTCGAGTAGATATTACTATCTTCACTTGTTCTCTCAAATCCAATCTTCACAAGATGGGAATGTAGGCGCTCATACCATGGCCTAGGTGCTTGCTTTAAACCATATAATGCTTTGTGTAGCCTACAGACCATGTCACTGTCTTCAGACAGGGTAAACCCATCCGGTTGCTCAATATATACCTCCTCTTCAAGTACACCATTTAGGAATGCAGATTTTAAAGCCATTTGATATACCTTGAATCTCTTAAAAGCTGCATATACAAGAAGCATACGAACTCCTTCCAATCTGGCTACAGGAGCAAAGGTTTCCCCATAGTCTTCACCTTCTTCTTGAGCATATCCTTTGCATACCAGTCTGGCTTTATTCCTAATCACTTGGCCATCCTCATTCAACTTATTTCTGAACACCCATTTGGTGCCAATGACATTCTTATGCTCTGGTCTGGGTACCAAGGACCATGTACCATTTTTCTCTATCTGGTCAAGTTCTTCTTCCATTGCCTTGATCCAGTCTTCATCATTATGAGCCTCTTTGTATGATTTAGGCTCAAATTCAGAGATCATGCATAAGTTTTCTCTGATCTTTCTTCTGGTAAGGATTCCTGCATCCTTATCACCTATGATCTGCTCGGGATCATGATTCAACTTGACATACCGAGGAATGGTCTTAATTGGTTCTTCTTGCATTTCTTCTTCATCCTTATCTACATCAGTATCAACATTCACCCGTTCAAGAACACTGTTACTAGTGCTCGCTTGACTAACAACTGGTTCCCAGAAGGTTGCAACCGGTTCATTTACAACTTGCTCACTACCGGTTTTCTCAGTCTTCTCAGAGGATTCATCAACTCTTACATTGATGCTTTCCATAATTCTCTAAGTCCTATTGTTCTAGCACTTGAAAGCTTTACTCTTGGTGGAATATCCTAAAAATATTCCTTCATCACATTTAGCTTCAAATTTACCCTGATGTTCACTCCTTATGATGTAACATTTGCTACCAAAGACCTTAAAATAATTTACCACAGGGGTCTTACCGGTCCAATACTCATAAGGAGTTTTGCCCTTGCCCTTTTTGATGAGTACCCGGTTAATAATGTAAACTGCAGTGCTCACCGCTTCTCTCCAAAAGGTGTGAGCAACCTTTCCTTGGATCAACATAGTTCTAGCTGCTTCAACCACAGTCCAGTTATTCCTCTCTGCTAGGCCATTCTGTTGTGGAGTCCCTTGGGCAAACAGTTGTCTCTTGATGCCAAATTCTTCACAGTACATGTTGACTTCACTAGAAGTAAATTCCCCTCCTTGATCAGTTCTGAGACACTTGAACCTTTTACCGCTTTCCTTTTCCACTAATGCTCTGAAAGCTTTGAATTTCCCAAAAGCTTCAGACTTGTCTGTCAAGAATGTGACCCACATCATTCTTGAGCAATCATCAGTGAGAATCATGAAGTACCTATCAACCTCCACACTTCTAGTTTTCATAGGACCACATAAATCAGTATGCACAAGATCAAGCAAGTTGTTAGAAATGAAAGATTTACCTTTAAAAGTTGAGGAAGACATTTTCCCCAATTGACATTCTCTACACAAGGTATTATCCGGTTTGCTCGGCATTGACAACTAGCCTTCACAATGTTGTCAAAGTTCACATGGTAGAATCTCCTATGCCATATCCAGCTATCATCAAGCTTAGCCATAAAACATGTACTTATATTAGCATTTAAATGAAATAGGTTACCTTTAGCTTCCATGCCGGTGGCGACCAATTTACCATCTTTACCTTTGATTCTGCAAACTCCATTCTTGAATTGCAGAGCGAGTCCACTGTCATTTAACTGGGCAACACTTAGAACGTTGTGTCTGAGACCATCAACCCAATACACATTGTCAGCACTACTCTTTCCATTCAAGGAGATGGACCCTCTGCCTTTGACCATGCATGGTGCATCATTGCCAAAGCGAACCACACCACCATCATACTCTTCTAATGATAGAAACTTGCTCCGGTCACCAGTCATATGGTGAGAGCAGCCACTGTCAATGATCCACTCATTGGAATCATCAAACCGGGAGAAAAGAGCCTTCTTGTCTGTCACATCTTCCTTTACAGCAACAAACACAATGTCTTCATTTTCTTCATCTTCAGATTCCTCATCTGTGACACCTTCATCAACTGCCACAAAACAATTTCTCCGATTTCCTCCTTTGAATTTCTTGAACCTTTCTGGTTTGTCCTTGTTGTCACTATTAGGACAGTTCATAGCAATATGTCCTATCCGGTTGCAGGATAAACATTTCAAAGGTAGTTTACCTTTGTATTTACCAGTTCCTTTTGGGAATCTCCTGGCCAGAAGAGCTTCAAATTCCATCAGAAACTCTTCATCCTTCATCTCTCTGTTCTGACTAGGTTCCCCATTAGTGCAAGCCTCTTTTCCTTTTCTGGATGGTATAGCAAAAGCTTTAAAAGCTGATTCTGACTTTTGAACTATACCATCAAAGCTATTTAGCTCATAGGCAGTCAACTTGGCTATGATGGAGTCCAAGGATGCCTTAGACTTGTCTATTGATCTCAGCTCCTGAATAGCAGCAACCCTTGTTGCATAGACCGGCAACAGAGATCTCAGGACTTTACTTACCACAGTGGAATCTTCAATTTTGCCACCTGCACTCTTTATTTCTCCAGCAACTGTTTTGATTCTTATTCCATACTGCTGAATGGTCTCTCCTTCAACCTTTCTCATGTCTTCAAACTTTCCTCTAAAAGCTCTCTTCCTTAGCCTGTTTTACATGCTCATCACCACCATAGATATTTTCAAGAGCATCCCATACTTCTTTGGGATTTGACTTGTCCTGAACATCAATAAACTCAATGTCAGACAGACTACTGATGAGGGCTTCCATGACTTGCCCGTTTTCTTGTATCTCTCTCTTTTGGTCATCGATGAGAGTACCGGTAGGAACAACATATACATTTTCAACATAACTCCAGTGTTGAACACCCATACTTTTGATGAATATCTTCATCCTGTCTTTCCATATACCAAAGTTTTCCCTGTTGAACTTTGGACCTTCCCTCTTCATCATTTGGCTAGGATCTTTTGCTCAAGCGGTTAAGCTTACAACATAGAGGACCTGGAACGCTCTGATACCAATTGATAACTCAATGATGAACCACTAGTACCAAACCGGTACTGAGAGGGGGAGGTGAATCAGTACAGACACAAATACAGTCCAAAACCGATTTGACAGCAGACACTCACAATGACTGATAAACAGAGATACCGGTAAAACAGAGTGCAACCGGTAGCATCCAGAATAACTCAATCAGTTATGAACCGATCACTTACTAAGCTTTTCTCTTAGCTCAATACCACATTATCATAATATTCTCATGCATGAACCAGTAGACCTAACCACCAAATCTTCATAACAGTGAGTTCAATATGTTTTATAGACAGGTATAAAACATAGAAACTTCATGCGCAATCAGATAAAACAAAGCATCACAAGACAAAAGAACATGACACACATATTTTTCACGTGGAAACCAAACTAGAAAAAACCACGGTGGGGATGAATACCCACAAGCTGCTTTTTCAACTCTTTAGAAGTCCGCTCTGTTAGGAGCCTTGTCCGGTTAAGAACATTACAATAGGTTCTGGTAGGAACCGATCCTGTTAGGGATCACCCGGTTAAAGGATACCCGGTTAAGGGTTAAACCCGGTAGGGTCACCTTGAGTTGATCTCAAGACATTCTCCATCGTCCATTATCCACCGTTTTCATGGCGGCTGATAGCCCATCACACGTTATCACTATTTGACAGACTTCGCAAATTCTCGAGGTAGATAGGAATAGTCTTCTTCATGCAAGATCCTTCACGCGCACAGAGCTTACGTGGCAACACGATCTGTCCTCCATCATACTACTAACTCATCACACAAAGATCACCGATTGATTCACACAGACTTGAGATACTTCCAACCGGAAACCCTAAAGTGGAAGTTGTCTTACCAACCGGTAGTCATACAGTGCTTCCATGTGCCGGTTCCCATAACTGCATGCCGTTTCACTTTGAACAAATGTGTCGCTTCACTTTGGCATATACCGGTTCACACATATGCCGATATCTCTTTCTTCACTTATCTCATGTGCCGGTTCACACTATGTCTCATATTGACATCAATGACAACATACAATATCATTATGTCTTCATGTCAGTTTACATAAGGCTCATTCCAGTTCACATAATGCCAACACTTCAAACTTAGGGAGTTTGGAATGATTGCAATGTTTAAGGATCGCGGTTTTCTTCCTACCCGAACTTCGGCATTTGGATGATTTCAACAAAGTTCGAGAGCGCGGCTTTGAATGCTTGAAGAGCCTTTCAAACTTCACACTCCAACACCCACGCAGCCTCCGGCGAACTTCAGAGAAAGGTAAGGGTTTTCAAACCTTGAAGATCTTCTCTTCTATGGTGTGATGAGAATGGCGGGGTTTGGGGAGCCTTGCGGGGATTAAGAGCCTTGCGCGAACTTCGGCATTCGAATGCCCTTTGCAAACTTTTTAAATCTTTCACTTATCACTTGAAATGCGATTTTCGGCGTTTTCACACACTTTTCCAACTTCGGCACTTTGAAGTACTTTGCAAACTTCGCACTTTCAAACTTTTAACTCCTCTGCAATATTCTCCTCTTTCACGATTTTCGGCACTCATGAGGTTTTGAAGACTTGGTTTTAACCTTCTCGCGTTTCATCTCCTAAATGCGAACTTCGGCAAAATGGGAGGGGATTTCAAGTTTTACTTTTCGCAATATGGGCTCCCTGCGCGATTTTGGGCATTTTTATGCGCTTTTCAAACTTTTTAATTTCCACGCACTTTTCCTCCGAAGTGAGATTTTTGGGATTTAAGAGCACTTTTCAAACTTCAGTGTTTGAAGCTATTTTGCCAGCTTCAGCGCTTTTGGGCGTTTTGCGAATTCTAGCACTTTGGTGACTTATACCAACTTTCAACTTTTTGCATTTTCACTTAAAAGTGCGAATTTCGGCACTTTGGTGGCTTTTGCCAACTTTCAACTTTTTTGCATTTTCAATTAAATGTGCGAATTTGGGCACTTTGGTGGCTTTTGCCAACTTCGGCACTTGATGGCACTTTTCAAACTTTGTAACTTTTACTGTTTACCTAAAAGTGCGAATTTCGAGGTATTGGGTGTGTTTTCAAACTTCGGCGATTTGGGCCATTTTGAAACCTTAAAAAAAAGCTCATGTAATTTCTCCCCCTTAGAGCGAATCATAGGATCTCGAGGAGTTTTTGAAACTTTAAAACCGTTTGCATCGTTTTATCTCTCCTATATCCTTTGACGAAAATCGGCACTTTGGGTCTTCATGCGACCTTCAAACGCTTTATCTTTTACTTGGGGGGATTTCGCCAGTTTCTATCATTCTACACCTATCTCAAGCAATTTTACAAGCTTAAACGATCTCTTCGAATTTCATGCCTGAAGGCTCAACTGATCATACGGATTCACTGGCTCCTTCGTTCATAACATCATCATCTCATGGACTGATTACGGGCTCGCTCAAAAGGACGTGAGACACTCTGCGCGGAACTCAACAGGACAAAGGCGAAAAGGCCAAAAAAAAAGGAAAGGGGACCCTGTCGACGACAGGGAGCGTGTGCAATGCACAACACAACCTTACGTTGTCATTGTGGGTATTTCGAGTTTGTGGTTATGCCATTTGGGCTAACCAATGCACCTGCTACATTCAAGTCCACGATGAACAGAGTATTCCATTCGCAGTTGACAAAATTTGTGTTGGTTTTCTTTCATGATATCTTAGTGTACAACAAAACTTGGGAGGAACACATTGCACATCTTCATACAATCCAAGTGTGACTTGAGCATGACAAAATTGTTGTACGTAGGCCACATTATTAGCGCAAATGGGGTGTGTATGGATCCTGACAAAGTCAAGGCAGTTGTGGAGTATCCTACACCTGTGAATCTTACACGGCTTAGAGGGTTTTTGGGATTATGTGGTTTCTATCGTAGATTTGTTAATGGTTATTCACGGCATGCAGTTCCACTTATAGATTTGACCAAGACAGGAACATTTGTATGGAAACCTGAGGCGCATGAATGCTTTCAAACGTTCATATTGGTTGAAAATTTTGTACACTTGGGAAAATATACAAAATGGTGGTTTCAACCACAGTGTGCGTAAAAATCTCCTAATTAAGGGAAGGATCCCCCTATCTATCTAACGCTAAAACTAAATTAGGATGGAACAACAGTCTTTGTTCTTTTTTCAAGAAAGCCAATATCCTTTTCTCTTCACAGAAAAGTGATTGCAATTTAATATAAAACAGCAGTAACAACTTTTTGAAATGAAATGAAAGAAAGGAAATGAAATTTCCTGAAAGTTCAAAGACAGGACAACAATATCACGATCAAAGTCTTGACTATGTCAAGTCCTATCTACCCTTTTCTATTCTAATGATATTAAGAACAAATTATGACAGCACAAAGTCTGAAATAACTGATTTCTTTCTACACAAGACAACAAGAACTAGTGTGAGCTCAAAGTTTCACAGCTATTTCTTATTATAGAATCTACTTCTAATCTCTCTTAAGAACGAGTGTAAGCACAAAGTCTTACAACTTCTCTCAATAGAACTTCTACTTAAACTAAATTAATCTCCAATACTTCCAGCACAAAGTCTGCAAATCAGATTTGATTAAGCACTTGAAGAAACACTTCCAAGAAAAGTAATATTGAACATACACTCAAGAATATACCACAAAGTCTCAATACTTGAGTAATTTTCTTCTATTCCTTTCAATCCTTCAATTACACAAAGCTCAAAGACTTCTTCGCTGGAAATTTGGCAAAGTTTTTGATTGCTTTCCAAAACATAAAAATTACAATAGAACCCCTCAAGTATTTATAGGAAAGGAGTCTTGAGAAGAAGGTGGGAGGATCCAAACTAACTTGAGATATTTTCTCAACCACCAAGACATTCAAAGTTACAAGTCTTATTCTAAATTGACTTGTTACTCGTCTACTTGTAATTACAAAAGTGCAATTCATGACTCGACTTGCAATTTACAAAATGTTTTTACAAGTAAACATTGCAAAAGAGAAACTACAACTACTGTGTCAGGAGGAGATAGAGACAACTCCATGGAAATTGCGGAGGGAATCTCATGAGCTGACTCTGAAGACAGTGACTTGGGAGCATCATCGGATTATTGTCCTTCCTCCAGATCATCGGGATCAATCACATGAATGTGAATCTGGGACTTTTCTTTTCCACGAACTGTCGCCTCCTCAGAAGGAATCACTATTGCCCGACTGACCCGCAATTTGATCCTAGTGCCTGAAGATGATGCACCTTCCTTGTTGTCGATCTGAATCTCAGACTTACGTCCAAGAGGCCCTATAGAGTCGTCTTCTTTTCCATCCTTAACCTTAATGAATCTAACACTATTACCTTTGAGCCATGGCGTTGGTGTTACATAGGATAGGCTGAAATCTCTCAAGAATGGAAGTGCATTCTTTATGTGACCATTGGATTAAAGGAAGTAAGGATTTATCAACCCTTCGTGAGACATACTCTGGATCAAGCACATTCCCATCATCAATAATCCCTTGTCAAATGTCCACCAGGTTCAAATCAATAACTTGCTCAAGGGTGAGCCTGCAGTAGTCCATCTTGAGAACGTCCATTTCTGTAAGCAAATCTAGTCAGATATCTGCAGTGCGATGCACGTGTATGAACGACTTTTTGATCTTTTCCTTCATATCTCGGTAGTCAAAATCTGCCCTTGACTTAAACCTTTTGAGTTTAATCTCCTGCATCTCGATCTCCATAGCTTTGTCTTTGGTGGATGTGATAAGGGAGTACCAACCAATTTTTAATGGGTTGGTTGTAGAAATCCCCATCCCAACCTTATGTCTAATAGATTGATGTGCATGTACAGCCATGATCTGTCTTTCCAACTCCATAAGAATAATCTTATCAGTCGAGTATCTAGGAACCATGTATGGCTGCCCACTGTAGCCTCCAACTCTTATATGAGTGAAAGTTGGGAATTGAAGAAGCAAGCAACCATATGCATTCACTCTTTCCCATGCTTCATCTGACACCCTTTTGTTCTTTAGAGTATTGTCAAACTGGCACATAAAGTAACCAAAGAATGCATCTTGAACCCTCCTGACATGTAATCTGTTGGGTCTCAAGGGCAACTGATCATACTATTCCCACACAGGTATAAGTGAACGATCACCCTGGGTAGAAAGACTAGGGAAATGTCTAAGTGATGTTGCTAAATACACTGAATATGAGTCATGGTAGTAGGGACTGCTGCAAGTTGTTCACACAAAGCGTCACTGATAATCTCTCTCCATGATATGTGATGGGACTGCCTTATGAACATAATAAATTCATACATCCAAGGCTCAAAAACATTAGAATGCTCAAGACCCATCATCCTGCAGAGGAGAGTAATGATGTCTAGAATTTCCCACTTGAAGTCACAACATTACAACTTAGCCCACCTTGTGAAAGTGGCTCATGCCTCATGAATCCACCTTTTAATGTGGCATTTGCAATCCTTTTCGCTTTTGACATAATACTCAGTCACACTATCCTTTGAAATCTCTATATACACAGGTGCCAATGGTATTCTGAAGACTTTTTCAATAAAATCCGCATCAAGGCGGATTATTGCCTCACCATCACCATTTCTAATGGTTCTCATCTGCTTGTCGAAGTGGTGACCGCAAGCGAGAACAAATTCAGGTTCTAGGGTAGCCATTGGAAAAGAAGATGCATGATGAATGTGGCTGTCCAACAACCGATGCATATTACTATCCTGCGGATCATCCACCCTATAATATCCTAGATAATTTTATTTTTTTTAGTGCAATAAAAATTACAAACAAACACATAACCCGTTAAGGTTAGAAAATATAATCTCAATGCTTTGCTGAAATTGCAACCCTTCCACTTTCTGATCACCAAGTGCCCAATCTGGGAAGGTGAGAGGATACGGTGATAAGGGGTTCGTTAGCTCACTAATCTGCTGAAAATGATAAAGCAACTTAAATCCTGGGCGACAAGACAACCCCTTCCCCTTATCCAGCAGGAAAGCAAGGAACTTGGCGGTGAACCAACTAAGAGAACAATACTACAAACACAGATCACTCTACTGCAATATTTCAGTGGGAGGACTGAATTACAAATTACTCAACTCAACCGCTTATGCAGCAAGAGGATCATTACAACCAATATCGGTCAACCGCTTATGCAGCGGGAGGACTGAATTACAAATTATCAGATATAAGCGGGAAACCAACCTCTTCCACTTTTCAGCGGGATATGAAGATTACAATCCAGAATGGGTTAGTAGTAGTACTGCTTAACCTTACAATAAAGAGGAAAGTGAGAGTAGAAGTATATTGCTGAATATAAGAGATATTGATCATCAAACTAATTCAACACCAAAAACAGTAGGCTGGAAATGCATAACCAGCAACCCATAAACTCACTAAATTACTCATATCTCGCTCAAAACTCTCTCAATTCATTCCAAATCACTCCCAAACCAATACTAGACAAGCAACAACTAAGATAAACCAAAAGGAAGCTACAAAAACACTTCAAAATACCTTGCACGCATCTCAATGCACTCTCTAAAAAGTACGCCTACCTAGGACATTTTGATTTGCATTATTAAATTCAAAACTCAGAGATAAGTGCTACAAACTTACAAGATGTATAGCCAACAGCAAGAAGGAAGATTGATCCAGTATCTAGAATGATCGGTCGCTCAGGCAGAGAGGTACGATAAAAAACATGCTTCAGCCACAGGGAAACCAACAACTCCAGAAATCACTCCAAACTCCCAAAACATTGAAATATGCAATGAAAATATCATAGATTACAGCACATCGCTAGGTACTATATCTCAAGTACGAAACTGAAAACACTAGGGAGCCGCACTCCGATGCTTCAAAAGTGCATATGCCAATCCGGCAACATAACGATGCAAATTTTCAAGATCCCCAAAATGAGAGCCCAAGGCTCATATTTACAACTTCACGCCTCCCCAAATGCAAATGCAAATGGCGCCCAAACTCAACTCAAATTCCCTTTCATTTCGTTTCATGTCTCATCCAACATGGCGCCCACTTTCCTCTTGCTAGGCAAGTTCGAACATTGCCTTATGGTGGCTTTTTTTTGCAATATAACAAACATAAAACAAGAGATGTTTTATCCTCCCCATTCGCCAGTTAAAAATACGCCTTCTGACTTAAGAAAAGAGCACATGGATATTAATTAATTATTTTTCCTAAGTCATCCTCAAAACATTTAATCAGTAAATGCAAATATTTAAATAAATTACTTATGACGCCCATACTGATCATTAACCAAAACCAGGATAAGTAGAGTAAAGAAGACCATAAAACTGTTGCGGGATCAGGACCCTGTCCACTACCAAAAATAGAAATGTTCCATACTGCCACTTACTAAAAATGGTAAGTCATGAATTAGTACTCTGAAAAGCATGATCTTCGCACCCAGTGAAAGAGCATGGAAAGCTCGGTAAGAGAGCGTCATCCAAACAACCAACCCCCAACTTACTAAAATTAGTAAGTTCTCGCTTCACCAACGTTTGAAACCCTAATTGTTCATTCCACATAGCCTACGGGTCTCAAGAATAGGCCAATGGACCACTAAAAGCACATCATCGAGAAGGGGACATTACACACCCTTTTAATGAATTCTGACATGTCAACATGCCCTATCTCTGTATCCTTGATATGATCCAAAGAAGAGGAAACTTGTGAAGGAGAAACTTCATTCTAGTACTTCTCATGTTTATACTTCATCTTCTTTGTTACGGGAGATGATGGTAAATCTGGCATTAAAGAACAACTTGGTACGCTGCGATGAAGACTTAGAAGTGTTAAAGCAACATCATAATCAGCTGCAACTAACATTTTTCCCTTCTTCAAATGAGAAGAACTCCAACCCTTCAACTTCTTGACTTTGTGAGAAAAAGATGGGAAATAAATGGGAATGTTTGAAACTTGGTGTTTGACCAATTTCGGATCTTGGGGAAAGTTTTACAAGTATACAAGTGGGGATGAACAAATCTGCTATCAGACTTTTGAAACTCGAATGCAAGTATATTTGTAACAAGGAAAATGAGGAAGCGAGTGAAAAGTGAGATTTTGACATGTGGGAAACGACGGGAATGGTATGTACAGATAATGACAATGAATATGGATGAAAACAGAAAGATTTTGGGAATGTCATCTTCAAAAAAATGGAAATATTTCAACATGTAATCTGGTTCTATAAACCCGATTTTGAAAGAATTGGTATTTTTTAACTTAGAGAATTGGAATTTCACCAAAAGATGATTTTACTATTTCAACCATAGGGGAAGATCAATTATTTCCATCCTACTTGCAATCGGGATTTAAAATCTCGAATGCAAGTAAAGAGGGAAAATGGGGAAGATCAATGAAATGTAAAAATTGCTTTGCCAAGGGGGAAAATCTATCTCACAAAACCGATTTTAGGGTAAATCCAACATATATACAAATTTACAACTAGAAACATTAAATAAGAAGAGAAAATAAACAAAGCAAGAAAGCAAAAACCAGAAGAAAACTTACCTTACTTATCCAAGATGCCTCTTCAAAAGATGAAACAATCTTTAAATGGAGAAAGCAATCCTTTAAATAGAAACAAACTCCAAAACCCTTGGCACGTTTTTTCAAACTCGGATTTGAAGCATGAAGAGAAAAAACGTGTTACAAAATGCAAGTAGAAAGGGTCAAATCATCAAGGAAATACCACATTGGAGGAGAACAATGTCAAACGCCCAGCCTTGGAGTGAAATCGTGCCACGTAAACCCCAAATCGTCGCACGTGAAAAACGGTTTTAAAGAGGTAAAACGCAGAAAATGAAGTATGAAACGACTTCCAAATCAAATGCAACGTATTCCCAAACTCACAAAATCTGCCTTGCTGCCATACCGCTTCCTTGATCCATGAAGCTCTCCACAAAAATGGGAAGAATTTGTGGCAAAATCAGTTTAGGAGATGAAGAAAACATGGTCGGGTTCTTGGCAAGGAATAACAAGTTTTAATTTGCGTGTAATAATGAAAATGGGGTTTCTTTCTTCATATTACAAGTTTTTAAAAAATGACTTTATCTCCATTCTAGAGAAAATCGGGTTTTTGGAACTCATTTGCAAGTTTAAAATGTCACTTTTCATTGCACAAGGCAAAATTGGGTTTTTGGGAGAAAATACAAGTTATAATAACTTGTAAGAGGAAAATAAAATCCCCTCAACAAGTTTTAATAACTTATTCAGTTAACCTCGGTTATAAAGCTCTTCAACAAAAGGTCACATAGCAAATTAAACAAACGCCTTTCGTCTTCTGCTGGAACAATATAATTTTACCAAAAGCAAGATGCTTCTCATGGCTGGCCCTCAAAAAAAAAAATTCTTACTAGTGACAAATTGCATAAACTACAGATTGCTTAGCCTTTTTTATGTGTCTTATATGGCCATGCTAATGAGGATGTAGATCATCTGTTTCTCCAATGCTCTTTTTCTTGTCAATGTTGGTGTTTCATCTTGAATAAACTGAGTCTCTCTATGCATCTCCCAAACTCTCTTTGGGACTTATTTCAATCATGGCCAATTTTGTTTCGATCCTCCATTTTTTCTTGCATTTGGTAGGTAATTCCAGCAACAGTTTTATGGTCAATATGGTGGGAGAGGAACAAAAGGATTTTCAGGAATCAATCATCTTTTATTAAATACTTATTGAAAGTTTAGAATCAGAATTCAGAATTGGTTAACTCTTATGTGCAGAAGCATTATTCCTCGATATTCACTTCACGGGATGCAAACATTCTTAATGAATGGAAACAAGTTGTTTTTCCTATTTCTTCTTTAACCTCATCAGACAATAAAATCAAAATTGACATGGCCTCTATCATCTGGCAAGTTCCTCAAACTAACTTTGTTAAAATTAATTTTGATGGCTCTTCACGAGGGAATATAGGTATTTTTGTAGGAAATATATTACACGTACCGGGATATTTACGGTCGCATGTGCAAATAGTTATTCATTGGCCTATTGGCGGCTGATCCCATGGCAAAAATCTGGATTTGTTATCTTTGAGCAAGCGAAAATTTTGCTCCATGTGCCAATATTTACTACTCTCGAAATCCAAGGTTTGAGCAGATAGATTGTTTTTATTATCTTCTCCTCCAAGTTTCTAGCAGTTTTATCCCAGTTACAATTGGCGAGTCTTTTCGCTTGGCAAGCTATCGTTTTCTTAATGCACCTAGACAGGGACATTGGAGGGATGAGTGACATGCAGAATTCTCCAATATGTCATACATGTTGAAGAGAGCACCTTGAATACATGTCTCGCAATTACAGCATCAACATTTTTGTGCAAGAACGGGAGCAACCTTTCTCTGAACACATATCAGATGAACATCTTGGCTCAGTTTTTCTTTCCCACAGTTACCAGGTGCGGAAGAGTACCAAAAGAATTATTGGGGCGCATCTCCTATTTCCCCAATCAAGCAGAATTACTTTCCCCTCTCAATTGGTGTCAATTTTTCTTTCTAATGCTCTTGACCTTCTTCAATCCATGCCTCTTGCTGCGACAACTCCTCCTTAACAGGCATGTTTTCCTTTCAATTTATGACAACATATAATACTCTCTGGAAATGCAAAATTATGCTTTTATTCAGAGGGCTTTAGACAAGCACTATAAGGACATTGGGCATGAAATGATGGTCCAAATTAAACAGAAAGTCAATGCCCATCTTATCCTCCTTCACGCTCCTTCTGTTGATACAAAAGACCCGAATGCTCCACCGACTAATTTGCATAATCCCGTGCCAGAGCTTAATGCTCCTCCTCAGCATGGCCTTATTTTGGAAGGTGGCGATATCAGTTCTACCTCATTACAGTACGGTTATGGGGGTATGATCTTACCTGTTGATCTACATGATGACTTGGAAAGGTATCCAGTGGTTATGGAAGAATACATATATGCAGAGCTCTGTTTTCAAAAGTTTTTGCTATGATAAAATACGACGGTGCCTTCAACAGATATTGGCACTTCTTGATTGCTCGGCTTCTGAAATTTTTTGTAACTTATATCTGTCAGCATCACTTGGGTTTACTTCACATTATATGTTAATGACTCATTATCATCTTTGTGAATGGGTCATTGGCCCTGTTTTGGGAATGACCCTTCACTTTACCTAGCCTCGGTTTTTAGATTTTAGGATTTAGGCTTTACTCTTTACTTTTTTAGGTCTCTTTCTTGTCGAGTTGAGCTATAATCGGAGGTTTTCTCCCCTGGCTCTTTCCTGTTGGTATGCTTGTCGAGCCAGGCTTTTTGTATCATCTTTATTCTTATATTAATATATATATAAGTGGTCTTCCACTTTTGCCAAAAAGAAAAAAAGAACTCGTAATGGGCATTTAAAATTCCTTTACAAGTGACTACAAAATAAAAACATCTAATATGGAAATAAAATACCTATTAAAAGCAAAAACGCTTAAATTGGAACTTTATAAAAGAATTACAAGTGACTTTTAAATTTATAATTTAAAATTAAGTTGTAACTTAATCAAAAAGTTCCTATTATAACTTAAAAAGCCAAAAAGCATCAAGGGGGAAATAAAAAAGTAAGTTACAAGTTCTAATTTCGTAAAGTGCACTTGTAATGAACTTAAAATTTTCCTACAAAGACTAAAACAAAGGAAAACATTAAAACTTGCAACTTAAAACCCGAAATTGAAGGAAAAACATAGCAAACGAACCCAGGATGCGATGAAATTCGAAATGTGGTTTGTGGATGGACCGAGGATTGTCTAGTCTAGGGATAAGGCAAAATTAATCCTCAGGAAGCGTGCCATAAAGTAAAATTTTTATTTTTAATCAAAATTTTATGTAATGGTCCATCATTTTTTAAAACATAAATGAGGACAAAAGTTCAAACATCTCATGACTACTTGTCCAGTACTTGCATTGCTAGATTTTACGAAACCCTTCGAGCTGCAGTGTGATTCTTCAAGTGAGGGGATTGGAGTTGTCCTTCTGTAGGACAAGCATCCAATTGCATTTGAGAACAGGAAGCTGAGAGGTCCAAAGAGGGGCTATAGTATATATGATAAGGAAATGTTCGCCATCATGCATGCATTGGCCAAATTTAGGCAGTATTTGGTGGGAAGAAAATTCATAGTGAAAACAGACCACCACAGCTTGAGACATTTCCTTGCCTGCGAGATCTTAATGATCGACAACAGAAATGGGTGAGAAAGATACAATCATATGACTTTGACATCTCTTTTGTCAAAGGTTTGCAGAATGTAGTTGTTGATGATTTATCTCGCTGTCCACATTTGTATTTCATGGCAGAGTTTTTAGATGACTAGAGACATTTGATTGTGGTAGAATATGCCAAGAACTCATGGGTTTCTGGCAAAGTTTCCAGACTCGGACTCGGCTCGGACTCGGCAAGGCCGACACGACTTGTGACTCGGCTATGACTCGGCAACGACTCGGCAATGACTCGGCAAAATTAAAAAAACCTTGAAATTAAGAGATTTTTAACAATTTGAAACTTGTTTCATGCACCCATTATTGAATAAAGCCCAATTATAATGTGTGCTAGCTTGTTATGCCATGAAAGGCATGCTAGTAGAGTATCTACTTGTTTAGGGCTTTTGTTTAGTATTTTCCTTGGCCAAATTGAAATTTTGGGAGCACCAACATGAGACATCATGAACATCTTCACTTGGAAACTGTAAGGAATGCTTGTTGTATGGTAGCATTAAATAGTGTGCTTTTTGAACTTAGGTTTTACCTTGGGACTATAGTTGACCTTGGTCTTTCTTGGACCTCTTAGTTTTTAGGCTATATATATGTTGGATGGAAGGGGGAATTTTGAGGCCAGAAGGGTTTGAAATATGCTCCTCAGAGACATGTCCCTTGCCAAAAATAACCTTGTGCCCCATGGAGGGATTTTTTGGGATGTGGGAAAAGGTAGGAAATATCCCCAACTCACCCCCTTTTTTCAAATTTTAAGAAACATCCATGTTGTGAGGTACTCACACATCGCCCCATTGCAAATGAAGACCCCCACTTTTTGCTTTCTAGGGTTAGCTCTTTTAGTTTTGTTGTTGATCGTTTTAGTGTCTTAGCCTTTGCATTGAAGGCATTGAATTTCTCAAAGGTCATCAAATCAGGTGGATCTCCTCAAGGTGGAGTGAAGGACGTTAAGTCAGTTGAGTGATTAGGGGTTATTTAGATCATTCCTAGGGTTTTTGTGTACTATCTGGTCACGCTTCAAGTTGTTAAATCAAACCTTGGTTGAATGCATAGTGTCTTCCTAGGTCCCATCCCTTACATCAAGGTCAGAGTGAACTCGCCTTAAAAGTCTGGAATGTCATCCTGATCCTGAAATGGCCTGAAATTTGACCAAGTCTGGAAATTTGAAGGATCCTCCAAAAACTAGATTTTGCATTATAACTCATGGAGGTCCGAAACCACTCTCAAACATCCTGACAATATATATGGAATATAAGTTAAAGTATAAGAAAGAGAAAAGACATAAGGAAATGTCACTTATACTTAAATGTTATATTCCATATATAAATCCTGACGAAGATACTAACTTGTCAAACAAGTCAAAACATTGACCTATGGTGGCCGAGTTTTGGAGCTTGGACTCGGCGAGTTTTGCCATAACTCGCCTGACTCGCGAGTCAGGCAAGTTTTGGTCAAAACTCGCCGAGTCCGAGTCCCGAGTCAGCAAAACTCGTCGAGCTTGGCTCGACTCGCCTGACTCGCGGCGAGTTTGGGAACTCTGGTTTCTGGTATTATTAAGGGGGCAATACAGTATGACATATTTTTCGTTGTGAATGATCTTATCATTTACAAGGGAAGGATATTTTTGTCCCCAGGATTCTAGCTGAAGAACATGGTGAGGAGGTCCTTTCATGATATGCCTATGGAAGGACATCCCGGCTACTTCAAAACATATCATCAGATACAAGAGAGGGTCACTTGGAAGGGGCTAAAATCATATGTTCTTCAATATGTTAGAGAGTGTCCTGTTTGCCAGCAGAATAAACAGGACCACACATACCCTGCAGGTTTGCTTCAGCCACTCCCGATTCCTGATAGGAAGTGGGAATGTATTTCAGCAGCTCACCTCAATTCTTATCAAAGTGACTGACTCTTTAGAAACTATTGAACCAATAGCCTCATCTCTGGATGAACAGGTTGTTAAAAGAGCTCAACAAGCAGCATCACAGAGTAGAGTTGTAGGGGAATGGATGGATAGGATGTTGAGTCAAGGTTCACAACTTATAAGCTTAGCCTGCACCATTGTTAGCAATCTTGACGTTGTGAGAACAGAGGTGGATAGCACCATAAAAGTCTTCTCCCAGGAACTTGAAATATAAGAAAAGGATTTTGAAGCATGTACATTGAGCAGCGAGAAGCATTAGAAGATCAAATGAATATCCTAGAGCACCTAGCTAAGGATATAAATAAGGCCCAAAAAGAATGTGCAAATAAGAATAAAAAGATTGTTGCAAAAATCTCCAAGATACCTTGTTCTTTCCTTGATAAAAATGAAAAGGTGCTTGATGTTGATGCAATTAAAGAATTCAACTTGCTCATAACTACGGAAGTTGATATGGAGGACTTCAATTTGTCCTCAATTGACAAATTACTTGATCTTCACTTCATCTTAGATTTTCTCGATTCACTTCTGAAGAAACAAAAGAAGTCCTGCATCGACCAAGGTCAAAGTCATCACCAGTAATACCCAGGGACCCGATGGAGTTCAAATGAAGAATGCTCTACAAAAGTTCGAGGAGTTCTAGAAAGGACATTTAGCTTGAGGATTTTCGTGTTTTTCCCAGTGGTATTTATTATGTCAATTGACACCTCAGGTGTGATTTTGTAATTGCTCATGTGCACCTGTTGAGTGCACAAGTCCTAAGTCAAATCGAACTCTTCTTTTGACTTAGTCTTAGAATTAGTTATAATTTTTTATTTTCATGTTTCACCAATAATACCCAGGGACCCGATGGAGTTCAAATGAAGAATGCTCTGCAAAAGTTCGAGGAGTTCTAGAAAGGACATTTAGCTTGAGGATTTTCGTGTTTTTCCCAGTGGTATTTATTATGTCAATTGACACCTCAGGTGTGATTTTGTAATTGCTCATGTGCACCTGTTGAGTGCACAAGTCCTAAGTCAAATCGAACTCTTCTTTTGACTTAGTCTTAGAATTAGTTATAATTTTTTATTTTCATGTTTCACCTCTCTTCTATATATATGAGGGTTATTATTGTAATAAGGATCCTTTTTCCATCTTTGTTTATGCAACAAAACGCTGCCCAAGCGAAGAGCAAATTGAGACTTTGTGTTCTTTTTGTAAATTTGCAATTTAATCAAGAAGAAGATAAACTTGGCATTAAAACTTTGTTTTGAGTTCAATCTTATGTGTGGTATGAATGTTCTTATGTCATTGGTGTCATACTTTCTTGAATGATTAAAGTTGGATATAGTTCTTTGTGCTTGATATTGAAGATTTTCCATTTGAGTTTTGCAAGTAATCTTTGAGTTACTTTGGAATTTCAAGAATTGGAAACTGGTTGAGAGAAAGTTGCTTTAAGTCTATGAGCTTTTACAAGTTATCTCTAGAATTTGTATTGAAAAGATAAGAAGTAGAGTCTTTGTGCTATACGGATTATCTAGTTGGAGTAGAAGATCTTTAAATATATTGTAAGTCTTTGAGCTGAAATTTTTCAATGCGGTCCGCTAACTCATCCCTAGTACTCTTTGCCTGTTGGAGTGCACTCTCCCTAGGCGCACTAGCTTCCTCAAGAGAAGTTGTCACCTCCCTCGATCTATAAAAGACATCCTTGAAACATGTCTCCATGTAATGAATTGTAGTGAGCACTCGACCATGCCTTCTAGCTATAGTGGGTCTCGATGGATGCCATGCTGCCATCATGGCAAGTGTCTCCATATTCATCCAACAGTGAGATTTGAAACATCGAAAAAACTCTCCATCGCACTCCACTTTCATGAATATACAAGAATCTTCTTTGCCTCAATGACCACTAAGGGAGCGAGACCAATGTAAATTTAGCAAGACAACTTTGCAACCTCATGTGTGACCAAACCTATGTCTTCCAATTCCTCTAACTATCATTGCACAGTATTGTTGTAACGTAATCACACATCCCAACTGCAAATGGGGACCCCTTTGTTTTCGCTTTTTAGAGTCGTGTTTTGGTGTCTTAGGTTTTGTCACCAGTCTCTCGCCTTCGCAAGTGAGTCAAATTCTTCAAATTCGAAGGCTTCATCAAATCAATAGGGTGAACTGGTCGAAAGAGTATTTTGATGCCACAAATGTGTTTAGACAAGTCCCAAGGAGTAAAAATGCAATTTTTCGGGATCATTTCTGACAATTTCCTATTTTTTAGGAAAGTTGCTTTTTTCTACATTTTTGCTTTTTCATTTTTGGCATTTTGGTCCAAATCCAAGAAGCTTCTTTTTTTCTTTTTGCTTCTTCTATTTTTCTATTTTTAGGAGTTTCCATTTTGGGAGATTTCAGAGGTTACTTTGCATGAAAGGAAATGAAAATCCTGTAAGGTCCTACCTCCTCAGTAAGAAATCTTGTTGAAGGCATGAAATCCACCCAAGGAAAAATCTAAAATCCATTTCAAAATAAATTCCTTAGAGAAGTAAAAAAATCCACTTGGAAGCAAAGAGAAAATACACTTAGAGTTCGAATTTCCAAGTTGAAGGCAAGGAAGAAGTTAACAAATCCACTTGCAAGGAAGAGGACAAATCGACTTGGGGTCCAATTTTCCCAAGTATAGGTGAGCAAAAAGTTTCTATTGAAAATTCCTTGTGTTATAAAATGAAAATCCACATGGAGGTTGAATTTCCCAAGTAAAGAAATCCATTTGGACTTCGAATTTCCCGAGTGAAGAAATCCACAAGATAAAACAAATAAATCCTCTTGGAGGTCAAAATTCCCAAGTAAAGAAGTAAGCAAGCTTAAGTTGACAATCCACTTGGAAAATCCACTTAGATGTGGAAGAATAATTCCTTCATGAGGTCGATTTCCTAGAAACGGGAAAATCATTTATTTTATTCAAGAAAAAAAGAAATCAATTGTTTTATTTGCCAAAATCGCTCTAGGAAGGAATCAACAAGTTTTATCGCTTTGTTTGCAAATCCATTAAGGAAATAAAGCATAGGCCTTATTGTTTTCTTTTGCAATTTTCTTCTTAAAGGCTACAGTTATTGTTTTTTGTTTAAGGGATAGAAGGCATGAGTTGTCCTCCTTCAAGAAGGATTCACAACTCTATTAAAGGGAATAGCAACAATCATTCATTCCACAAGTTTGATTTTGCTCTAGGCAAATATTGCAACCGAAAATTCCTGAAGAAGAGAGGCTGATCAACCAAGCAAATCCGTCGTCATTTACAGGCAAAAAAGTTTCAGACATATATTCAGCCTTGGTGATCATACTTTGAGCTTAAAATCGCAGAATTTTTTCCCTTTGACTTTGGATTTTGGGATTGGAATTGTAATCAGACCTCCATAAAAGATAAAAAATCAGGTTTTAGAATTTTCATTTTCCACATTTTGAAGGTTTAAGCATTCATAGTTTTGAATTTTGATTTTAAAAGATTAAGATGCCTGAAATTCACAAGAAAAAAAATCAAAACTTAAGAAATGTTGGAATTAATTAATTTTTTCTGTGTTTTAGTTGCCTTGTAAAATCATTAACTTCAAACTTTGTACACCTACCATGTCTGCACCAAGGAATATGGGAGGAGGAATTAGGAGGATTCAAGTCAAGGAGGTCACTATCCTGAATCCCAAATGTCATCCAAATGGAAGACTGTTGGAGACACTAATTTTGAACAATTCAACATGGCTCAATACAATAAAAGACTGTTTGGCACACATGTTGAAATGCGTTCATCTGTAGCAACAAACATAGTCAAGCATGGACTTCATCAAGCAGTAGGTTTTCTACCAGCAGTTCATTGTACTGAGTTGATGGTTGAATGTGCCAAGAGGTATGATCCGCAAACAAGGTCAATCAAAGAACCCAGCGGAGCCAAGGCAATCTTGGCCTATCTCACAGAGGACTCAAGTGTTTGGTATTCCTCGCTGCCAAAAGATGCTGACTAGAAATCAAGAGGACTCACAAGAAATGTTTGATCAAGCAGAAGAAGCCTGCATGGGTATAATCAATACCAATTGGGTTAAAGAACAAAAGAAGCATCATTCCAAGTTACCCAAGAGGCTTATCTGTACTGACTTCAAAGGAAAATATAGTGATATGATTCACATGCTAAATAGGGTCATGGGTACCTCCCAAGGTGCATTCTTTGAAGTATGTATGTTCTCATATGTAGAAGAGGTTGTATTGGGGAAGGAAATGATAAATTGAGCTAAATTGATAAGTGATAACATTGACACCCAAGTTAAGAAAGTTAGAAAGAACAAAGACCTTCTACATGAGCTTCTATGTGGTGTATATCCTAGCCTAGTATACAAAATATAGAGGTCTGATATGTAAAGGAGAAGTAGTGCCAAGGAGTAACCAATTCAAAGTGTATGATTTGTATCCATAGCTGCAATTCCATTGTAAGGATAATTACAACATAGCCAATGATGCCTTTCTCATCTACACCACCTAATTGCTTCAAGGAGGAATTCTCAAGAGGCATTAATTGAAAAGTATGGGTCGTGGTTCATTCAATTTCCAACCTTCGCCTACATAAGGATTCAAGTGTTTTCAAGGGCTCCAAACAAACTTCCAAGATACCCAACAAACAAGATACTCATGCTTGAGGTTGCAAGCTAGTGAGTCCAATTGGACTCCATACAAAAGAAGGAACACAAGCAAGGGGTGCATTTTCCTATTGTGATAGGTAAAATGATAGAGATATGCCCTTCATTCCAACCAGACAAGACAGCTGATTCAGAGTTGCAGTTTTACAAGCTGTGTGGATACAAAGAAAGATCAAATTTTGGTTTGCATTCAAAAGTTCATGGAAAGAAGAAAGAAAGCATAGTGGAATTGGAGGACTATTGGTCCAAGTTAATAGATGAATTTGGAGTAAGGAAGAAGATGTGGTCAAAAATTCCTGTGGATTTTATAAATAAATGTGACTATTTCCTATTCTTGATCAAGTAAAAGATAATGGAGATTATATGCATCTTCAATATGAACAAGAGAAAAATAAACCCATCTTGTTACGAACTTGGACACAACCAGAGTTAACAAATTTTAATATATTGATGAAGAAGATCATACCTAACTCCAGAGAGAGGGTAGACCACCAAATCAGCAGATTGAGGAAAGAGGGTGCCTCTCTTACCCACTCCAAGATAGACAATGTTGGGATTCCCTCAAGTTAGAAGGAAGAAGTTGAAAACAGTAAAGGACACGATATTCATAATGAAGTTTCAAGTTCAAGGAAGAGGAAAGAGATGGTTGAAAGATCTCAAACAAAAGGGAAAGAAGTTACAAGTGAAGAGTCTGGGCCTAGGAAGCAAAAGGCTAGCGGTACTCAATCACCTACAAGCACATCAACCACTAGAACAGCGGAGGAAATATCTATTGTGGACAATGAATCATACCATCAAGAAGTTGAACTTCAAAATGAGGAAAAGCTCTAGTCCTTTCAATAGCAAGCTAATCCAACCATAGCTTACATGGAAAGAGATGATACACTCATGCTTGAAGATGCACAGGCTACTGAAATCCTAGACACCAATGATAAAAAAGATGAGATAATTTCTGCCTTAAAACGAATAAGTGATAACATTCAATTATAGGATTGAATGGAGCTGTCTACTGTGCCAATCTGGTTGGCAATGAGCTTGATGAAGAAACCCAAGCCAGTGGATGAGGTCCAGCCAATCAAAAATATGTCTGACTTCTTAGAAAGGATTGGCAAAGCAAAAGTACCAAAGAAACCACAAAAGTATTCTCAAATCACCAGGGATGATACAGGATCCAGATTCTTGCATGTCGCAGTCCAAAAGGTGGATAATCCTAGAGATGGGGTTAACCCTATGGATTATGAGTTCACAACATTTGACATTGGGCCAACCACAAAAGATCAAAACTTCCAAGAGCTGGTTGATACAACAAGAGTTATTAAAGAGAAGTTTGATAAAGCAAAAGAGAAGAAGGATAGATTAGAGGTGGAAAATATGAGGCTTATAGAGTTCATTGAACAGATGGTTGCTCCAATAAGACAAGAACATGAAATATCCCTTGTAATAGATAGACTGAATATGCAAGGAATAATTGCTAACACTTGGCTGTCAAACTGCATGTTATGCGGTTTGTATGTTTTGTGTGTTATCCTGATGGCCTGTCTCAGAGTTTTCAAACTTGTTAAAGATCAATGGATGACTAGGAAACAACTTCTAATTGATAGAATGATCACCTAGGATGATTATGTAACTAATTCATGATGCCATTACATTCATTAGGACACATACACATGTACCTACATCTAGCTGACAATTCATCAAACAATTGCCATGAAACCTTCAGTCAACACACAATTAAGATGCAACCTTATTCCTCCTTTAATTCCAAAAGACAATGATCAGATAAACTTTACAAGTCCTTACTAATGACCAAAACTCTTGACATTCATTACTCCGAAATGTTGAGGACATATGGCAGCCATGAACATTACAACTATCCCAAAAAGTACATAGAATGATGACAAATGAACCTGAAGGAAATCACCTAGTTTGGTAGTTGAAGAAGAAAGCAATATCATGAAGTTAGAAGCCTCCAATCTGCCAAATCGTATTTGTCTCAAAATCACCCCTGTTGCAACAATGGAGGTCTGATAATATATAATTTAACAGCTCCAAAGCCTTTTCTAAACCTCTGAAAATGATCGACTCCTCCTTCCAAAAATAGTGCTACCCAACTACCATGAACCCAACGACCATGAAAATGCAACAAACTCCTTAAGCACAATATGGAAAATTAAGTTTTTTCCCACACTCAGCTGCAATCCCTCAGAAGATCTTTCACCTCCTCAATAATGTAAATAATAGGGTGTTTTCGTTCCCAAATGATTAGTCTGCAGAATACCTTGGCTCCACAAGTGTACACAAAGAAGATATCCAAACAACTGATGATGAACAATGAACCAACCTCCTCTATTTATTCTGTTCTCCTCCAATCAATAGGTTCCTTCTAGAAGATTCTTCTCATATCCTTTTATTACACTTTATTATTTTATTACACATTAATTAATTTAATTGCACTTTAAAATATTATTACATTATAATTAAAGTGCACACGTCTCAACATACGTGTAATCTACTTATGTCACTATAAAGACAAGTAGATACAAAATGTGAAGCCACAAATCACTGCCGAATCGACCCCCTAATCAATCTCCTTGGCCTACGAGGGTCCAATGATAAGTTAATCTTGTGAATGTTGGCGGACTAAGGAGAAATGAACATTACAATCTGCCCTCCCTGAAATTGCTTGTCCTCAAGCAATCTCAATATTGGATGCTACAAAATGTCATCTCTCTCCAATGTAGCATCCTCAACCGGCAAATCTTTCCACTTCACCAAATTTTCCCTGATGACTCTGTTCCTCAATCTACGCTCCCTGGAATCAATGATGGCCTCAAGTACTAATATCAGTTTCCCCTCTTCATCAAGAGGAGGTAGCACTGTGGAAGGTATAACAGGGTGTCCTATCGCCTTTTTAAGGCATGACAAATGAAAAACATTATGCACATTTGCATCTGTCGGCAACTCTAGCTCATAGGCCACCTCTCCAACTCGCCTGACAATCCTGAATGGCCCATAATAATGCCGCTTGAGCTTCTCCGCACCACTCTTCTTAAGTGTGGACTGCCTGTATGACTGCAACATCAAATACACCATGTCACCTAAATCGAATGATCGCTCAACTCGCTTCTGGTCCGCATTTTGTTTTTGTTGGTTTCCTGCCTTCTGTATGTTTTCCTTCAATGATCTCACAATGTCCTGACTCTGCTGAAAAAGATCCCTCGGCACTCTACTGTCACTCAACAACAAGTCCAGACAGTTGGGTGCATCATACCCATACAAAGCCATGAATACAATACTCACATAGATGCAACCACTTCACCCATGTCTGTTGCAGTCCGGCTATATAATTCCGAAGGTAACCTTCCACCCATTTGTTCACATTCCCCATCTGTCCATCAATCTGTGGGTGATAGCTCATACTAGGGGTGAGCTCGGTACCACTAAGTCTAAACAACTCCTACCAAAAATTACTCAAGAATTTGTTGTCCCTATCCCTAACTATAGTCAGAGGCAACCCATGAAATCTGAAAACCTCTCGGAAGAAAAGACCTGCAACCTGCACTGCTGAATAAGTAGTGGAGACCGAAAAGAAGTGAGCAAACTTCGTATGCCGATCAACAACCACATAAATACAATCACTGTCAAGAACTCTAGGCAATCCGATTTTGAAATGCATCGATAAACATTCCCACTTCCTGTCCGAAATGGAAAGTGGCAGGAGAAGTCTTGTTGGATACGTATGTTCCTGCTTGTTCTACTGACAAACAAGACGCTCCCTAACATACTGAATAACATCAGACTTGAGCGCCTTCCAAGTGAACCGTTCCCTGACCTGCCTATATGTCTAATAATAACAAGGATGTCCTACTATGGGAGAATCATGCAAGCCTCTCAAAATCATGTTCTTCATCTCTGATCCTAGTACAAGAAAGACCCTCCCTTTGTAAATGATGAGATCATTCACAATGGAGTACCTACTATCCTGCACTATACCATCCATGATGCTAGAGGCCCACGAATCCTTACAATATTCTGCTGACATCAAATGTCTCCAATCCTCAGTAATCTCAATCATAGCGTTCAAATGTGGCCTGCGAGACAATGCATCAGCAACAATATTATTCTTCCCTTTGACATAGGTGATGTCAAAGTCATACGCCTGCAACTTACTAACCCACTTCTGCTCGCAATCATTCAAATCTTGCTGCCCAAGGAAATGTCTCAAACTATTGTGGTATGTTTTGATGCTAAACTTGGCCAATGCCACAAGTCCGCTCAGGCCCCCTCAACTTCCTACTCTCATAAGCAATAGGGTGCATATCATGCATGAGGACTACACCAATTCCCTCTAGTGAAGGTATCATGTTGATTGACTGTCCTATCTCTTCCAATGTCTACCATATCATTGTTGCTACTATTGCTCCCACAAACACCACTATTTTCCCCTAAATTGTTCTGATGATTTTGTTTTGGATCGGATTGCTGATTATTGTGTGTTTGCTCCATTTTTCCTAGCAGCTGTGACATCATGTCAATCATGGTGTCAAACTTCCTCTCAATTCTAGCATCCTTATCATCTTCCGCCATGTTTGGAGCTGCCTTATCTTTTTCTCTCTCTTAAAGCTTTTCAAAATGTATCAACATTACGGACCTGTGCGTTATGATATTGTTGTCTTGGTTCTTCCCTGTTATAATATCTAATATCCCTTTCACTCATCAATCACAGGATGGCAGGATCTTGGCTCTGATGCCACTTAATTATCCCCTACAGTAGATAGACTAAATATGCAAGGAATATTTGCTAACAATTGCCTGTCAAACTGCGTGTTATGCTGATGGGCTGTCCCAGAGTTTTCAGACTTGTTTAAGATCAATGGATGACTAGCGAATAACTTCTAACTGATAGAATGATCACATAGGGTGATTCTGCAACTAATTCATGATACCATTGCATTCATTAGGACACATACACATGTACCTACAGCTAACAGACATTTCTTCTCATATCATTTTATTGGACTTTATTATTTTATTACACATTAATTAATTTAATTGCACTTTAAAATATTATTACATTATAATTAAAGTGCACACGTCTCAACATAGGTGTAATCTGATTATTTCACCATAAAGTCAAGTAGACACAAAATGTGAAGCCACAAATCGATGCCGAATTGACCCCCTGATCAATCTCCTTGGCCTACGAGGGTCCAATGATAGGCCAATCTCGTGAATGTTTGCCGACTATGGAGAAGGGGACATTACAAAAGATGAGACATTCATTCTGTCGCATTCCCTTCCTCAGAAAGCAGTTGACAACCTAAAAGCAATGAGAATTACATGTCAAGTGACAAGGAAGTGGGCTGAAAATACATCAAAGCAAGTCGAGCAATTCTTGGAGAGATGTGTTCAAAACTATGATAGAATAATCATATTCATAAATGAAATTCATCAAATAGAGGAGAATCGAGAAGACTTCCAAGATGTATAAGACAAGATAATACCTCGTCTAAGAGTGTTGAAAGAGTTGCCAATGTAGATGTTGATTCAGGAGGGTGTTATTGATGAAGGGGTTTCATATCATTTGAATCGATGGTACCATTCCTTGATAGTAAGGAACAAAATATTTGATAAGATGGAGGACGAATGCATGGATATTAAAGACACTTGAAAGGATACGGCTCAAGATCCTTAGTTCACTTGGGAAATTATTTGGACACAATGTCGATGATGCAAATGGTTTAAATTTCGAGGAATTAAGGGAGAGCATGAAAAATGTGTATCTCAAAGAAATCAGAGTTATGAAAGCAGATCAGCTACATGACATGTTTCCCCTTATGATTTGCCTAAACAGTTTTCAAAGGCAAGAAGACAAGTGGGAGGATACATTTGGCCGATGCATGGAAGCCTTGGAAGTGATAGGAGTGCAATTAGATGCCTTGCCGAGCATAGAAATGGAAGAACTCAATTCGTTGATGGCTAGCTTCATTGCATTCGCAACCAGAGAACGAGACGAGAGAAATCACATTTTCGAATCTAGTCCTATGGATTAGTTTGCAAGGTGTCGGTGTCATCTATGTTCCAAGTGGTCGTTCCTCCTTGTCCCATGTGTCAAAGTTGAATAACCAATCAATTGAGAGTTAGTTGAGATTTTTGCAATTAACCCTAATTAGGGTTTTATTTGTTAATCTTGGTTGTTGATCATTGATGAATCTAAACCATTTCTTTGTATTGGGTTGTCTATATAAACCCTCTTCTATTCATTTGTTAGAGAGAGATTTCAAAGAAATTGTTGTAGTGATACTTCTTAAGTAATAGACATAATTCATTGTTCAATATATTGTTGAATCTTTGTAAACATTTGCAAGTTAGCATGGTTTCTTGGGTCTCATTAGAATAGATTTAATTTCCAAGTTGATAATTTTTAATGTGGAGTTCATGTGTTCATAATTTTTATAATTGGATGATTTTCAATTATTTTGCAAAGCAAGCTTGAACAACTAAATGAAAACTTAACTTGTATTATTATATTCATTGTTCAATATATTGGTGAATATAGGTGGTATGAAAATATTTTGAATACCTTAGAAGATAGCATCATTCTTGTACAATTGTTGAATTTGGTGAAACAAAAATTCATTTTAAATTCCACTTTTGCAATTTTTGTCTCCAGAGTTCATAGGAATAGCTTAGGATTAGAATTATCTTCCTAAACCCTCACCCTTTTTCCATTTTTTTCCAAAATCATTCTAGAAAAAAAAAGTTACTGTGTTTGGAATCAGCAAAATCCTTAGATTGATTAACTCCTCAAACAATTACGTAAGTCCCCCTTGAGATTACCAACAAATCACAACGAACCAACTAAGACTATCCATACGAATTTGGGAAACTTGGAGTCATCTTTGTGATCATGCAGTTCAACTATTTAGCACATAGAAGATTTTGATCACGAGAGAATTGGATATCTCTGGGTATTTTATTCTATGTTGAACGTGCATAAAAACCACACCAACAAGTACCAAGTATGTCATGTGGGTTTGGTCTAGTGATCTCGATATGCATCCCCTTAGTCTCATCCTCCGAGATAACCCTTTTGAATCCTCTCCCCCAAGAGTGTTAGCCTTCTCAAGCTGAGAAGTAATAGTATATCTTCTAACCTCCTATCAAGACTCCTCTAGCTAATTATCCATGATCTCGGTCGTTCTCATCCACAAGATCTAGTGGTGGCGATGGTAGAGCAACTCTAAACCTATTGAGGCAACTGTCAACCCTCATTACTTCAAGTCTCCCTTGAGTACCTGGTGGTGCCACGTGGCTACAATGGCCAAGGGTACTACAACTAGAACTGCCTCGGCCCGTGAGGAAAGTTTTGCTAGCTAGAGTGTGGTTGTAACTAGTGAGACTATCTCGACTGAAGGTGAAATACTCACTATGGCAGTCTCTACTATAGGTGGTCCTACCAGTACCGAGTAGGCCTCAAGGGAATCATCCTCGAAATTGGCATTCTCAGTAGTGGCATCCTAAGTGGATGATGATACGACGATGGCCTCATACTCACCAATCTCTGTAATGTCCCAAATTTTAATAAAGTGACATAATTAAGTTAATTAATTAAGTGGTCCTAAATTTAATAATATCATAAGTACTTATTTAATTAATTAATTTAGTATTAAATAAAGGGGCCCAAATTAATAAAATAATAAACTATTGTCGCCCTGTTTGTGTTAAATTTTGTAACGTCGATCGTACTATTTCATGCTTCCGATATATATATATATATATTAATTTTTACTCCGTTCATGGTATTGGGTGTTACAGCGATTCTCAAACAAGTCGCACTCCTTCCGATCGGGTAAGTAAATGGTGACTAGTTTATATACTATGGTGAGAGGTACGTAGGGAAGAGATGTGTCTTCCCACATGGGAAGACATATCTCTTCACTATGTAACCCCTCATCCACTTATATAGCATGCTTACATTGAGGAGGATGGACACACCGAAATTAATAAGTGTTGTGCATCTTCAAAACACGCTATAGCAGATAAAATACAACTTTCAGATCATATCTCCATCTCCTCTATTTTGATCACAAAATTTTGAAAGAACTTAACATGGTATCAAAGCCAAGTTAAGGAAGATCATAATAAAATTTTGTAATGATCTCATAAACTTTCACCACGATCTTACTAAGATCACATTCCCATAATCCTAATGGCAACCGCAGTTAGGTTTGAAGATAGATTAGATGGAGCATCAAATCTTGTATCTTGGAAATTTAGGATCATGCTTGTTTTGAAAGAAAATAAAATTGACTCCCATGTCAAAAGTGAAATTCCTGAACCCTCTGATGATACAGAGAAAATTCAGTGGAACAAGGACAATGAGAAGGCCCTTAAGATAATTGTGGATTCAGTAAGAGACCACATTGTACCAATTATTTCTAAATGTGAGACGGCCTTTCAGATGTTCAAAGCACTAGCTGACATTTATGAAATCAACAACACTAGCAGGGCTCTCACCCTAAAGAATCAACTACACCATATAAAGATGAATAAAGGAGAAACAGTTACATCATATTTCTTGAGGATCACTGAGCTTAGGGATCAATTATCCACTATTGGACATCTAGTACACAACGAAAAACTTGCTATGATGGCCCTAAATGGACTTCCTACCTCATGGGAATCGTTCATTCAAGGAATCAGTGCTCGTTCTAAATTTCCCAAGTTTGATACATTGAAAACCGATTGCATTCAAGAGGAATCTCGGCTTGTCACAAGAGGAATAAAACAAAACAATGCTAATCAAGACATTCAAGTTCTAAACTCTAATTCCCACAAGAAAGGAAAGAAGAAGAACTTTAAGAGAAAGAGGGACAACAACTCAAATGGGAAGAGGTCTTCAAAGAAGAAGAGAGACATTTCTGAAGTACAATGTTTCAGATGTGACCAATATGGGCACTATGCAATGAAGTGTCCAGACAGGATCAAACAACAAGCTTCAATGGCAGAAATTAAGAAAGGGAGTAATTCCGAGAAGCTAGCCTTCTACTCAGCCCTCTCTACTCAAGTCACCGCCAGTTTCAACACATGGGTGATTGACAACAGAGCATCTCGACACATCACTGGATTTCGTGAGCACCTAGATACACTTGTGGAAAGTTCAAATGAAGAATTGACAATTAGTGATGACTCAAATTATCCAGTTATGGGAATAGGAACCTGCAATATCAACCTAAAGTAAAGCATATCCCTACAGCTGACTCGAGTTCTATTTGTACCTGGTATATAGAGAAACCTTGTCTCAGTTTCTGCACTTGAAAATAAGGGTTATAGATTAACCTTTATGGAAGGAAAGGTACTTGCTTAGCCAAAGAACTCCACCATCAAGAAAGCCCACACCATTGGAGTAAGACAACGGAGCCTCTACAGACTTTGCACCACTCCACCTCTAGCCTTGATTCATGAGACTCCAGATTCGAATGAACTTTAGCACAGAAGATTAGGGCACCTTCATTTCCATGCCCTACCTAAGATAGAGAAGATGATGATCGGCTTACCCAAGCTAAGTCAAAAATATGAAGGAGCTTGCAAAGGGTGTGCCTTGGGAAAGAATACTAAAGGGTCTTTTAATTCTAGCAACAGCAAATCCAAAAATGTATTAGAATTAGTTCATTCTGATTTATGTGGACCCATGTTTGTACCCTCGTTAGGGGGATTTTTATATGATGTAATATTTGTAGATGATTATTCTAGGAAGACCTGGATATATTTTCTGAGGTACAAAGAATGTGAAGAAATCCTTTCTAAAGTTAAGGAATTCAAAGCTCTTGCAGAAAATATGACAGGTAAGAAAAACATAACCTTAAGAACAGACAATGGAGGGGAATACACTTCTGATATGTTTAAAGATTATTGTATAATGTTGGGATTAAGAGGGAGTTAACTGTACCTTATAACCCACAACAAAATGGGGTAGCTGAAAGAAAGAATAGGACTATAGTAGAGACTGCTAGGGCTATGTTGTTTGACCAAAATATAGAAACCTCATTTTGGGCTGAAGCATCTAGGGCAGCTGTGTACATTCAAAATAGATGTCCTCATTCTCTTCTTGACAATAAAACCCTTGAAGAAGCCTTTACTGGCAACAAACCTAACATAAGTCATTTCCGGATCTTTGGGTGTCCAGTCTAGGGCTATGTTGTTTGACCAAAATATAGAAACCTCATTTTGGGCTGAAGCATCTAGGGCAGCTGTGTACATTCAAAATAGATGTCCTCATTCTCTTCTTGACAATAAAACCCTTGAAGAAGCCTTTACTGGCAACAAACCTAACATAAGTCATTTCCGGATCTTTAGGTGTCCAGTCTATATTCATGTCCCCAAAGAAAAGAGGTCAAAGTTAGAACCCTCTGGAAAGAAAGGAGTATTTGTTGGGTATAGTGAAACCTCTAAAGCCTACAGAATATACATACCTGGTCAAAGACAAATTGAACTAAGCAGAGATGTCATCTTTGAGGAAGACATAGCATTCAAGAGGTCCAAAAGCTCTAATGAATTAGAACACGAAGATCCTCCTACAAGCTTGGATGAGGATTCCACCCTTGAGATTCAGAGGGAGACCCCTGAAGATGTTTAGCATGAAGTTCAAGGCTTACCTTTAGAAGAAAATTATCCCGAAACTAGGAAGAGACCACTTTGGGCTAAAAAGATGCTTCAAGAAGCTGAAAATTATGCTGCTCCAAAGGGGACCTTTAGAGAAAGTAAGAGACCTAACCAATATTCCACTTATACTACCTTGATGAGTGAGATCATTGATGCAAAACCTTCCTATGTTGGAGATGCGCTCAAGCATCAAGTTTGGAAAGATGCTATGTCAGAAGAGTATCCGTCAATTCTGAAAAATGATGTCTGGGATATTGTGCCTAGGCCTAAAGGCAAATTTGTGGTATCTTCCAAATAGCTCTTCAAAATCAAACATGCAGCAGATGGCAGCATTAAGAAGCACAAAGCAAGGTTTGTTGCTAGTTTCTCACAGAAAGAAGGTATTGACTATGAAGAGACATTTGCTCCTGTTGCCAGATACACTTATGTGCGAGCAATTTTGTCTATTGCAGCATCTAAAGGATGGAAAGTCCATCAAATGGATGTTAAGACTGCTTTTCTGAATGGTAAGATTGAAGAAGAAGTTTATTTGGAGCAACCTGAATGTTTTGTGATTCATAAGGCTGAATCACATGTCTACAGATTAAAGAAAGCTCTATATGGACTGAAACAGGCCCCCAGAGCATGGTATGAAAGAATTGATCACTATCTTCTGCAATTAGGGTTTTCCAAGAATGAAGCAGATCCAAATCTCTACTACAAGGTAATCATGGTGAATTATTAATTCTTATTCTTTATGTTGATGATCTACTAATCACAGCAGAGGATAATTGTATTTCTCAATATAAGAAAGAATTAGCCTCTGAGTTTGATATGAAAGATTTAGGAATTCTTCACTACTTCCTTGGATTGGAAGTTTGGCAGCAGGCAGATGGTATAATCCTTAATCAAGGAAAATACACCATTGATATACTCAAGAGATTTGGAATGATGGATTGTAGATTCATGACCATACCTATGGTGACAAATCTGCACAAACTAAAGGAAGCAACTGCAGAATCAAAGTTTGCAGATCCTACCCTCTACAGACAGATTATTGGATCTCTGATGTATTTGGCAAACACAAGACCTGATATATGTTATGTTGTTAATGCACTAAGTCAGTTCATGTGTGAACCTAGGGAAATACATCTTGTTGCTACAAAACATATTCTGAGATATCTTCGAGGAACTATTGGTTTTGGTCTGAAGTATAAACATGTAGACATTGACCTACATGGATTCACTGATTCTGATTGGGTTGGAAGCGTAGTTGACACGACAAGCACATCAGGATGTTGCTTCAGTTTAGGATCAGGAATGATCTCATGGATATGTAGAAAACAGTCTTCAGTTGCTTAGAGTTCTACAGAAGTTGAATACATTGCAGCCTCCATGGGAGCAAGAGAAGCAGTATGTCTTCGGAAACTGCTTGTAGGACTGTTTGGTTAGCCCTTAAATCCTACTGTCATCTACTGTGACAATCAGAGTTGTATCAAGCTTTCAATGAATCCAGTATTTCATGACAGGTCGAAACACATTGAGATTCCTTATCACTATGTTCGAGATATGGTGGAAAGGAATGTGATCCGACTGAATTATATTGGTACAGGTGATCAGATTGCAGACATTCTTACCAAGCCTCTCTCCAAGATCAAGATTGAACACTTTAGAGATAAACTTGGTATAGTTGAAAATGTTATTTAATTTTGAGATAGTCTCATTTATTCTGATACACTAATATATTTAAAGATGTTTAGTGTGTAAACTCTTTTATTTGTCATGTGTGTGACTGCATGGGCCTTCTGTGAACATTATTGAAGGGTGACGACTTTTCAATAATGAACACTTGTTTCAAATTGATATTGTAAGGTGATGATTTTTATCAATTTAACTATCTTGATGGATATCATGTGACTTGATATCTGTGGACATGTCATGATAGTATATATATCTCTAAGACATTATGGTAGATATTTGTTGGTTGATATCATTAATAAACCATAATTATGATAGAGATCTTCATGGTGAATATTATGAACATAATATTCGTGGACATGCCATGAAATCATTATCAGTATGGTAGGCATCATGTGACTTGATGCCAGTGCACATACCTTACTCGATAACTATGAGTTATGGTGAGTATAATGAGACTTGATATTCATTGTTGAACCATATCTCTGAATATCACTATGGTGTGATATCTCCTCTCTTCACAATCAATGGATGAATTATGATGTTTTCTCTAACACGAAATATGTCCTCCCTAGTTAAGAGGGACTGTTAAATTTTGTAACGTCGGTCATACTATTTCATGCTTCCGATATATATATATATATATATATATATATTAATTTTTACACCGTTCATGGTATCGGGTGGTAAAGCGATTCTCAAACAAGTCGCACTCCTTCCGATCGGGTAAGTAAATGGTGACTAGTTTATGTACTATGGTGAGAGTGTTGACGTGTCTGAAATCGCATTGCTGCAAACTCCATATGGCCAACGCAGAATAGAATAGCCGACTGATTATCCTACTCTCTCTTGAGATAAGGAAGTCTCTAATGTTGTTTTTTAAGTTTGATCAAAGGAGACAACCACAAGGTTTCTTTCGTCAAGTCTTGACTGCGGTTTCTCTCAGTGGCCTGATGTGTTTATGCTGGAAACACAAGGGGGACTTACGTTTAACTGGCAACAAGCTAGTCTGCTGTGATACGCGAATTACGCAATAAAGAGCAAAAGGAAAGGGTTAGGAGATCTAAAACTAACAACACGGGTATGCGGGTAGACGAATTCCACATAACCAATTCCTGCTTGGCCAGAATAGCTCACAACCTTGCAAGAACAGTGCAATCTTCAAAGGGACTTGGAAGATTTTCAGACTGGAGACGCACGACTAAGCACCCAATTCTGGCGCAACTCAGACGGACCCCTGCAATTGAACTAAGCACAATCGAAGGCTCAGGTTAACCACACAAAAAGATACACAATCAGTATATCCTCAGTGGTATGAGCCTGAATCTATCAAATACCTGCACACCCAAAATAGAAAGATCTATCTAAAATGCTGAAAGAAACCATGCAAACAGGATGAAAACAAGACAATAAACACCAAATCAATGTTCATATATTGATCTCAACTGCCTATTACAACAATTATCCTAGTAAGTCCTAATTGCAGCGTTATCAGTAAATTATTGAGGGTTATGCTCCAAAACAACCCTATCCCATTTTGAGATGTGTTATAAGGGCGAAAAGGGTACCCAAAACTGGCTTTACATTTCGAATATTGGTTTTGTATCAAAAGTTATGGCCAAAAAGGTTGATTTGCTGCACTTTTAGGCCTAGTGGGGAAAGCGGCCAGTCACATTATTAAGGCATTTTGAACAAAGAAAATGTTATGCCTTGCACACACTCCCCGTCATCGATAGGGTCCCCCTTTCGATGTTTTCTCATCTCGTCCTCGCTCAAGTCCTGAGTAGGGAGTTCCGGTAATTTGGAGAGAAGATGCAACAATTAGAAATTTCAGGTATTCAGGAGAAAAGGAAATTCGCCTTGGAGGTTGGTCGCAATTTCGATTGCAAGGTGAGAATAGGGTGAGCGAGCATAACGTTTTCCAATTTCATCTTGAAAGACTAAAGGTTAGACAAAGTTGGTAAAATCGGAATGAGGGCCGAAAATCACCTAAAGTTTGAAAATCAGCCTACAAGGCCAGAACGTGAGAAAATTCGTGAAACTCCCTAAGTTTACAAAATGTCATTTTAGGCCGAAAAGTAACAAAGGGAACTAAATCGGCTAAAGTTTGCAAAATGTCATTTTAGGCCAAAAAGTAACGAACGGAACTAAATCGCCTAAGTTTGCAAAATGTCATTTTATGCCGAAAAATAACGAAGTCATCAAAATCGCCTAAGTTTGCAAAATGTCATTTTAGGCCGAAAAGTGCAAAACTCACAAAACTACCTTTAACACGAAAAAGACATTAACTTCAAGTCACGCAAAATGGCCATTTAGGCCGAAAATGTCTAAAATTCGTGAAATCCTCCAAATGCCCGAAAACAACTTAAAGATTGAAAATCGGCTTATAGCCTGGAATTGGAAGAGGGAAAAATGTCCAAAAGATAAAGTCATGAATTTTCTTGAAGAGCCCTAGTTTTCAAAGATGATCCAAAGGCTGAAAAGGACAAAACGAGAACTCACAAAATGCCTCAATGAGCCGAAATTCATAAAAGCTCACAAAATGAGTTCATATGCCGAGATCGCGCGATTTTATTAAAATTCCGAATTTATTCCTCAAGAGGTAGGCATTTTAGAGTGAAGTCAAAAGCATCCAACTAACATCTTCCATTCGAGGCAAATGACACGAACATTTGAAAACCTACAAAAAATCTTTAAAAGCCGAAAAAACTCAGAGTGAGAATTTTATAAAAGAAAAGCGTGAATGCACATTCATTTCATGTCAAAAACCCTCAATTTTTAGGTCGCGCCGAAAAATCTTCAAGGTTAAAATCATGCGATTAGCATTCTTCTTGTAGAAATCTGTCATTCTCTGCACATCACGCGAATAGTTTTAAGAAGCTGAAAAGTCCTCAAATCGCAGAAGTCATCAAAATCGCACAAAACCCTCGTATATGCCGAAAAATCACAAGGCCAACTTCCACAATTTCGAAATTCGCTATTGGAGTCCAAATTCCGCAAGGCGACTAAGGAGCTCGCAAGCAAGGAAACGCCGAAAAGGGAGGTAAGTCCTAAATCGCCATTTAACCTTCAAATTTTTCGTATTTTCAAGCATATCCATCACACTCTAGTTTTAAATCGCTCAAACCCTCTTCTAAGCCGAAAATAATAAGTTTGCATTTTGGAGTAATAGATTCAAGGTTTGCATTCATGCTTTCAAAGCCGAAAATAATAAGTTTGTATTTTGGAGTAATAGATTCAACGTTTGCATTCTTGCTTTCAAAGCCGAAAATCATAAGGAGTTAAGTTTATTTGAGAGGAATCATTCGAAGGAAATAGGGCTTGGGTTAAAGAGTCAAGCCCGAGAGGTTTTCCCTTCATCACAGAATTTCAACTATTTTTGGTCAACAACCTATCATATTGCTGCCAAGTAAGACAAATTCGTCCTTCACAAGGTTGAAACGATCATATTTCTTTTACTTAAGATGGACTTGTAGAATAAATTGTGAAAATTTAAACTGAAACTTTGGAATCAATCAATCATTCACCAAAACATTCTTTTCCAAGTGCATTTTCGAAACAATCAGCTTTCAATTATTAAAACATTTAAATGCTGACTCGCAAGCCAGAACGTTCGTAACTTTCCGCCATTAACAATCATAAGTAGCATTTTGAAATCCACCCCAAGAACAGTAGTTAACCAAACCAACTTGACTTTCAACTTGAAATTGCATTTAGCTTCTAGACGATCAAATTTAAATTGTTTAAATGTCGTGTTTTAGCAATATTTTCAAATTTTGATTACCTCGTTGATCGCCAATCTTAATGTTAACGTAGTCTTCTGGTTTTGCTAACCCGTTTTTGTTACCTTAATCTCATCTCGTTATCCCTGTCCAGTTTTGCAGGATAGATGCCAAAATCGGTGGCTGAGTTCTCAAAGGCACCTGGTGCAACTGGAACATCCCGGATTTCCAAAGCTAACATTCCCCGCAAGGTCGAAAAAGTGAAGTACCAGTACCAAAGAGGAAAAGTTAGGGAGTCGAAGGTCCACAGTGTGTGGGAAAACATAGGAGACACGGACCTAGGCCATATTGATATTCAAGATTTCAGGAACAGAGTGTACTCTCTGATTGCCTATGGCAAGCCCAGACAGATGATGGAGAGTGGTATTGCTCAGGCAGCTGGTTTCCCTCCGGCCGTGCAGAATTATGAATTAGTGGTTGAGGTCGCTAAACATTATCAGCCAAAAACCAGATTAGTGGTATTAAAGGGGATGGTACTAGCTGACTTCACACCTGAAGCCCTTGGGGAAGCATTTGATATCCCTTTTCCATATGATCCCATTGCCACAACTATCGATGAGGCTCAGGTTATTTATGACATGAATCCTGTTGAATGCAAAACATTGATGAATGAAGAATGGTTCAAGGAGAGAAGACCCCCGAGCACTAGAATCAGTAAAAAGACCCCAAGAAGCGATTTTCACAATGGGTATTGTGATATGGTTACCTTACTCAGCAAGGTCATAGGACTTCCTCAATCCAATCTTTTTGAGCAATGGTGTTCAACTTCACTGAGCAGGTCTTCGCTGGGAAGTCTAAGTTGGACTGGGCTCAGATAATCAGCGACAATATTCACACACAGCTAGTTGAGCTTGAAGAAAAAGGTACTTTGCGATGACTTCCTACTTCATCAACATGTTTGCCTAACACCAGTCACTGATGGGATTAATTAAGAAAGGTGAGATTGGGAACGAGCCAAATCAGGTAAAGGTATACGACTGCTACCCTCAATTGCATTACTATGACATTTCCCGAAGACAAAAGATTAACATCGCATACACAATTGGTCAGTACGAGCGTGTTAATGATACTTTTACAATGCAACTGGTTAGATTAATGCAAGGAGGATTGCATATAAGGTTGTTAAAACAGGCTACCACCCTGATCCGAAAAAAGAGTGCATTGTTCATCCAGTTCACCTGCATCACAATAGCAGGCTTTGAGGGAACACCATTCAGGCTTCCCCGTTATCCATTAGACAGTGTAGTCCTCATGGAGGTAGCAAGGCAGGCACACCCAGCAGGCAGCTTACTCAGAGACAAAAAGTAATCAAGGTTCACCTTCCCCATGATTTTGGGTACTCTTGATGCGCACTTCAAAAATTCGGTGCAAGTTGAAGTCATTTGCTTAATTAGCATCCTATTGCTTACAGGATCATTTCCCGAGGAAATGCTTTGACCATGGTAAATTGGAAAAGAGGGCCCACGGCAAGCATTATAGGGCCAAGGCATCAATTGAGGACTATTGGAGCAATTGTTCTGATGACTTTGAGGTCCGTCAACGAGAATATTCTAGGTTGAGTATTCAGTAAATGCGGCTTTACGAGTAATGCCAGGCCCTAGATCAAGTGACGGACTATGGAAATCGCTTGCAAGTCCGAGAATTTGAAGCAGTCAAAGATCTCCCGCCAGCCATTGATTGGACTCAAGACCCAATCACAGATTTTGAAGTAGTCTTGGAAGCCCCAAGAAGGTACACAGATAACTGGTTGTCCCAACAAATTGAGAGACTGACCCATGAAGGGACCCAATTCACATACAATTTGATGGGTAGTCTCGATTTCCAATCTTCAGAAGACGAAGGAACCTCAAGCGCGCCAAAAGAAGAGGTTGAGAAACCTGAAAACAAGAGAAAGAAAGCAAGGGCCAATAGAGGGACTTGAACATCAAAAAGAACAAGAGAAAAGATCCCAATCAGGAGGCCAGAGGTTACTTCGTCATCCAGGGACCCCAGTTTAGAGGATGATGTGATTGAACTCGATTACATAACCACTCCACCTTCACAAAATGATCATGTTGCATTCGAGGCAAATAATCCTCAAACACAAAATTAGCAAAAGGTAGACGTAAGGATCATTGGCTTGGATGAACCTGGAAATCGGGTTGAGGAGGGAGAGATTGCACTTGATCAAGGGATTGGTAAACATGAGCTCACGCAAGAGACCAGACATGAGTTGCAACTGAATAGAGGCAACAAAGATGACACCATGATTGAGGGAGAACAGAAAGGGGATGAGACTCGAGCCCAACAGAACTGAAGAGAATTCATTACAAGAGGATACCCAACAGTTGCTTAGTGAAGTTGGGGAGAGCTCAGTCGTGAGTAAAGGATTAGATACTGCACCCGTTCCTCCTATGCCCGATCAATTACAGATAGGCAACGAGTCAGCTAAGGCCTTCAAAGAACAGAGTGAGAATCTGGTAATTGCATCCGGACAGACCATCCCTCAAGACTGGTTAATAGCTCGTGCACAACGACAAGCGGCTCTCAATCCACCAATTAACCTGGAGGATATCTTCTGTCAAATAGGAGAAATAAAATCCAAAGCCAAGAAAAAGTCGAAGACTTAGTCCAGGATTACCCAAGACGAGCAAGGAACCGCATGATTCATATTTCTACCCCAACTGCAAACAAACCAGCAGATCAAATTGAATTAGCTAACTACAATGTCACAACCATCCCAATATAGCGAGCCACCGAAGAGCTAGAGAGTGAAGAATTCAGAGATTTTGTGCAGAATATGCTTAGACAACTCAACAAAATGACCGCTGAGAGAGATATATACCGGGCTCGTGCTAAGCAAGCTGAAGGGTACATAGATCACTCGTTGAAACCTCTACAGCATGCCGTTGAATCCCATTTTCCCCCATTGGCACTAGCACAAAAGACTACAACTATATTTGAAGGAGTGCGTGACACTGCCAAAACCGTCAAGGAGTGGATCTGGGGCATTAAAATAAAAGGAAAGAAGATTATTAATGATGTATTTGAAGTAACAATCGAAATACAAGCGGCACAGATAAAGATGTTGGAGGTGCAAAGGGATTATGCCAAAATTGAATAGACGGTTGCCTTCGCTCAACCACTCATGAGGGCTCTTTTCTGGACTCACACTCAGATTCTAGCACTCCATTCTATCTGAGATCCCTATAATGTTAATACTTTGAAGGAGTGGTACTGATTTGTCGGCAGGAAGATGTACATGGCGGGCACCATTAAGAAGATTCAGGAGGAATGTGAGATGGACCTATCCCATATCGAAAATGAGGGTAAAAATATCCATAAGGCATTGGTCATTGGCTGGACGGATACCATGGAGGAAGTTGATGTAGTATCACGATGGAATGTCAGGTTGAAGCCCGATAAAACTACATACTCTGTGGAGGACATAGAGTGCATTAACAAGCTGCATACAAACATATTGCGCTTTGAAGATCAACAATCGGATTGGCGCAAGCGGCTAGGGATAGTCGACTCTAATCTTGAAGGCACAAAGTTCAAAATGCGCAATCCTCCTTTTCCCCTAATGAGGAATTGTTTCCCATTTATATAAAATTTCAAGAGTATGTTCAGGAAGAAGGTGCGGCACACCAGGACATTTGGAAAGGATACTTGCATGAAGAGGACGAATTTGTGGAGAAAAAGTCCACCACGGGGAAGGAAAAAGTGCTTTCCTGAAAACATCTGTTTCTTTCAGATTTTTAGTGCACTTTTTCAAACATAAGTTTCTTTCCAACTGCCAAAGTCATTGCAAATTTTTTGAGCTCCGTGCACGTGCACTTTTTGAAGCAGCTTTATGTTTGGTAGTTGGTAGTTATTAGTGACTTTATGGTTGGTGTTGATATTTTGCTTTCCATTTATGGGTATGGGCAGCCTTGTTTTAAGGGATGAATCTAACCCACTTGTTCAAGTTTAATCTTGGCCATTCATCCATTTTGAAACTCTATATAAAGGAGTTGGTTTCTCCTTTATTTAAGGTAGAAAGTTAAAGATTGTTGCAAAAGCTCTAGCAAAATTTATACAGATTTTAATGGATGTTAAAGCTGTGTCATTTTACTGTGAGTGCATGGTCCTCTTCTCCACCCCTTTTTAAATTTCTGCAAATGTATTTAATTTTCAGATAGCTTGTTTAGATATATATTTGATAGAAATCTTGGTTCATACCATTAAGAAATAACTTATGGTTATTCCCTCTATATGGTTAGTCTGAGCCCAAATTTATACTAAGTTCGGTTGTTAAATTTGAATGAATGGGTATGAAAATCCAGCATTTGTATTCAGGAATTTTAAAATTTAATGTTCCTAGATGATTACACTACTTTTTACCTAGTTGTGCTTGTTTGCTAGCAAAGTAATTGATGGTTATTTTAAGATTTCCATCTATGCGTCTCAATATGTTGTCTTAGTTAAGTTAGCTAGTTGTTCTTATTACTCTATTCTTATCCCCTTTTTCGCCCCTTTTTTAACACGCAAGTCCAACTAAACCAGTATTATCTTAAAGGTAAATCAAATGAAATCAAACTGTAAGATCTTAGAAAACCTGTGCGAAACGAATTTTGTCTAACCATAAGGCCCCTTTGTATTTCCAGCAAAACACATCAACTGTTGAGCTATCTTGCAATCAAGACCTGGCAATCGAAACCTTGAGGTAGCAATCGAAACCTTGAGGTAGTCCCCATTGATCAATTAAAAACAGCATTAAGGATTTCCATATCTCAAGAGAGGATAGGATAGTTAAGCATTCTATTATGCGTTGGAAGGAGAGAGTTGTAGTTCCGCAATTTTAGCCATGTCAGTAGAAACCCCTCTCTATTGTAACATATGTTATAAAATGGCAAAATGGGTATCTCAAACTGCTCTCGGATATCAAGGAAGATGTCCTCCCTAAAAGTTATGCTCTGTCAATCCCTTTTGAAGGCCTATTAGGTTATAGTCCTCATTGTGAAAGAACTATCAATGATCTTTACCCAAATTCACTTGTAAGTGTTGGTTGAGGAGTACTAAACCCTTCTCTAGATCAATTGGTATCAAACCATAGGTCCAATCAGTAGGAACCAAGTTTGGTTGTTGTGTTAAAGATAGAGAAAAATGCCTCCAAAGGAAAATGCCATTGCAAGGGAAATGAGTTAAAGCAGAAGCATGCTAAGGAGATGAACGAGTTAGAAGAGAGGTTGGTTGCAAGACTAGAAGCCCTAGAATCCAATCAGAGAAGAGTTAAGGTCAAGGGAGATGTAAGTGACCAAGGGGAAGATGAAGATTCCCAAGAAGGTTCAAAAGAAGAGATGGAGCCTAAAGACTTGAGGATGGCAAGGCTTTTGAAAGCAATCAAAGGAGATGGTCACAAGACCAAAATAGATTTTCCCATTTATGGAGGAAAATTAGATGGTGAGTAACTCCTAGATTGGATAGGAGCATTGGACAATCATTTTGTGTCTGAAGATGTGGAAGAGGATCAAAAGTTGAAGGTGACAAAATCAAAGTAGAAAGGGCATGCTTTACTTTGGTGGAATTCTTTGTAGACTGAAAGGAGGAACAAGGGGAAGTCTATGATAACCTCTTGGGATAGGATGGTGGCAAAACTCAAGGGGAAGTTCCTACCAAATGATTTACCACATTTAGTTGTATAAGAGGCTCTAAAATCTGAAACAAAAAGAGATGGATGCGGTAGCATAGACAGAGGATCTCTACATGGCATGAAGAGGATGAAGAAGAGATGGTGGCAAGATACCTCAATGGGCTGAGGTATAACATACAAGATGAGTTGAGTCTCACTACACCTAGCACGGGGGAAGAATGCTACAAGCTAGCAGTCAAGGCCGAGGAAACTCTAAAAAGGAAACAAGAACAGCAAGGTAGAGGTAGGGGGAATAATTTCAGCGGTAGAGGCAACTTTGGAGGAAGAGGACAGCCCTCAAAACCACAAGAAGAGGGAAGTAGAAATACCTTCTCATGTAGATGTTACCAATGTAACCAATCTGGTCACAAAGCATGGAAGTGCCCAGAGAAACAACCTTCTACATCACATGGAGGTGAAAGGAGAACACAATTGGTGCATGAAGAAGACAATGAAAGTGTCAATTCCCCATCTCAACATGCTGCTCCAAAGGTAGGTGAATGACATATATTATAAAATGGCAAAATGTGTATATCAAACTGCTCTCATATCTGAAGGAAGATGTCTTCGAGAAAAGTTATGCTCTGTCAATCCCTTTTGAAGGGCTACTAGGTTATAATCCTAATTGTGAAGAAACTATCAATGATCTTCGCCCAAATTCACGTGTAAGTGTTGGTTTAAGTTGATCGGGAAGTACTAAGCCCTTCTCTACATCATCCTCTTTGTCATGACTTCTAGTTTGAACAGGGAGATGAGGCATTACAGACATTCTTAGGTTACAAAAGATAGCTATTATACATATTGTTGATTTGAGTGCCCACTTAGGAAAATAGCATCTTTATCTAGCTAATATAATGGCAGGAAGTTCTCCAAAATTTCTTCTTCCAAACTCTCAACTACTGTATTGAAATAACTATTCTCCATGGAAAACCAAACTCAAAACTCAACTTGAGTTTGAAGAAGTTTGAGAGATGTGGTGAGTGGTACCACATCATGACATAAAACAAATGGTGATGAGCAAAAGAAATTTGATCAAGCCGAGAGAAAGGCGAAATTGTTCATTTTCTTCAATATGTCTGATGATGTGCAGCCCTTAATCCGCAACTTGTCCATAGCCAAAGATGCATGGGGCGAGCTAAAGACGGTGCATGAGGCAAGGAATCCGAATCAAATCCTACACTTGCAGAGTCAGCTACATGGCCTAAAGATGAAGAATGGACAATAGTTAAATTTACTCCTCAGAATAATTGCAAATTTGAGAGCTTCGCTACAACCATTGGGTGAGACAGTTGATGATGTAGTTTTAGTGACTATTTTTCTATGGGCACTACCCTCCAGATACAAGTTTTGTAACAACTTTGAATGTCACGGAAACGACACCCACTTTTGAGAAGCTTGTGAATCTACTCCAGAAAGAAGAGTCAAAAAGCCAGAAACATGATCGGCATGATCATGCAATGACAACATGTCATAAAGGCAAAAAGCCTTTGAAGCAATTTGGTGGTCCTCCCAAATCTGGTAACTCCTCTTGACCTTACAAGAAGTGTCTGACATGTGAAAGAGTTGGACATAATGTAAAGAATTGTTAGTATAACTCCAATAAAGAATCATCCGACAAACCACCTCCAAAGAAGCCATTTCAAATAGGCAAAAACCAATGGGAGCACACATGCATTTAGCTCACACCTCAGAAGATGGTTCACAATCTACCTCTATATGGTATGTGGACTCAGGTGCTACCAAGCACATGACTGGACAAAAGAAGTAGTTTCTCACATTGAAACATCATCATCGTACAATAGCTCTTGGAGATGATACCACCCACAACATCAAAGGTATTGGTGTCATCTCTTTGGGGTTTGGCATACAGTTGCAGGCTTACTAATATCTTATACATGCCAAGACTTACCCAAAATCTTCTCTTTGTTAATCAATTTCTTGATCATAATCTTAAGATTATATTTGATACAAATCAGAATATGTCATGATCCTATTTCGTAAATTACAAAATAATTTATACTTGTTAATAGATTTTTCTTTTAATTTTAAACAGCAATAAAATAAAATAAAATATAGAAATTATATATGTATTGATATATATATTATATTTCTACTTTTCAAAAGTTAATTAAAAAAAAATGATGATTTTTTTCTATAATAATTAGTTGGGCGCTCTGCAACTAGGGCACAAGTCTCGAAGTTGTCGCTGGTTGCAGGCCGCCACCGTGTGCGAGGGCTCCCTGGCTTTGTTGCGCAGCCCTCAAAAATTTACTGCGCGCATACTGCCTTTAATGGAGGCCAATAACATGCCCAAAGCAAGCATAATCGGTCATTCATCCCTTCGAGAACAACCGAGCGAGACGGAAAACATTCAGCCAGGCGGTGGAGGGCAAGCGGTTTCTATTCCCTGAGGATGCAAAGTTTGAAACTGCGGAGCAGCATGAAGATGAAGCCCATCTCGCGAGAAAACAAGGTGAGGTCTCCCCCTGCAAGGGCATCATCATTAAATCTAATGGTTCAATGCTTTCTGCCATTTCTTCTGAGATTTCAATGCTCAAGGATTCGGCTATTTTTTTTGCCATCTTTGATGTAAATAATGTACCATCTCGTCAATACATGAACAAATGGCTGCACGATGTGTGGGTCAATAAACTAGGGTTTAATTTTTCATTTTGTAGAATGATTCAAAAGGGTTTGTTTTTAATTTTTTTTGATAATAAAGAAAGCCAAAGAGGGATTGTAAACAAACAGTTCTGGTCGGTGTGGAATTCGTCTTTCAGGGCCGTACGTTTGGACCCTGAGGCTTGTAATGATGAAATTCTCACCCTGTCTTTCCCAAAATGGATAACCATTAAAAATATCCCCCCACTTCTCTGGTCTTGTATAGATAGAATTGCAAAACCCTTGGGAAAAATTGTAAAAATTGACTCCTCCCCCTCGGTTCTCCCTCACCTTGACGCTAGGTTACTCATTGCCCTCAAATTGGGTATTGTTTACCCCGCCAAAATTGCTATATGTCTGGACAATAAAACCTTCTGCTGTCCCATTTAATAGATGGGTGCCATAGATGTCTGTCACTACTGTAAGGTAAGTGGCCATTTTAGAAGTAAATGCCCTTTATTGAATAAAAAAACCAACAGAGTCAAGACCCATCCTTCTGGTCCTCCCACCTCCGAGGCTCGGACTGTCCCCTCTAAACCTCCTCCGTTTGCCCCTTCTCATGACCCTTCGTCCGCCCCCCCTGTCTATTCCTTTTCCCCCGCCGCCGCCTACCCCTCAGCAACCTGACCCCCCCCCATCCTCCTTGGCCCACTCGATGGCTAATTCCATCTTGAACAACAACAATGCTATTAAGGAAGCCCTCTCTGCCGCCCATCCTCCACCTTTTAACCCATCTAAATTTGTATGTATCCCTGAACTTCACTCGGGTCCGAGATCCCAAAACGCACAACAGCTGATAATGGAAAGATTGAGAAGAGCAGCTGAAGCTAGGAAAGTTCTTGAGTAAGACCTTCTTAAGCAGAAATTGGAAATTGAAGCCTCCCCATGGCAGATACCTGACCTAGAGGACATGGATAGGGGTGCTCCAATTATAACAAATACCTTTAGCACGGCCTCAGACCAGGACCCTGAATTGTCTGCATGTAAGGGTCCTACTAGACTCAAAATTGATGACATTCCTACCTTGGAAGGGGAAGTTGGTGGACCTACTATGGATGAGATCTTAGTAGTCCCTTTAAATGCATCCATTGACTCTGAGGCCACTAGGAGAGACCCTGCTAGTAATACCTATTGTACTTCTAGCACCCCTATTGATGCCCTGAAGGCAGAGAAAACTACCACTCAAGATTCTGGGATCATCATGGTTCCCTTCACTCCTGGAAACACTAACTTTGAACAGGGTTCGACAGATACACGAGAAGGATTTAGTATGGTTAAAAACAGGAAAGCTACAAGGAAGAGATCCCCCAAGAATAGTAAAGATAGTGCCTCCAACAAGGAATCCCTTGGCCCTGAACAAATATCCGAGGCAAGGAAGAAGAGAGGTAGACCCTGCTCTTCTATTGCATTTGATGCTAGCAATATCACAAATAAAGGGGAATGGCCTAAATGTTTTGAGGGATTTAAATCCCCAATGGACCCTACCCAACTAAGTGAGTCATGCTGAAAACAATCCCTTGGAACATCAGGCGCCTTGAGGCCCTGATCGTAAATATATCATCAAAAGATTCCTTAATGGACATAAGGACATGGATTGCCTCCTCCTACAAGAGCTAAAAGTTGTGGGCTTCACCTTGCAAATCGGCCTTAAATGTATCTGGAGGAGGGCTACTTCCTTTCATATTAACCATACCAAGGGTAAAAGAGGTACAACCATACTACTTAGTCCTAGATGGGCTAGCAAAGTGATCAACTGGGGGCAATCCCCCTGTGCCAGGGCTATATGGGTTTCTACTCAATTGGAAGACCAAAAGTTTGGAATTTGCTCTGTATAGGCCCCTAATGACTATAGAGAGTGGGTGGATCTGTGGAACTCGCTAATAGGGTTGGAAGACATCCCTTGGATTATAGGGGGGGATTTCAATATTGAATGGAAGGGAACGGAAAGATTGCAATGGGACAGAATGATCAATAAACTACATCTTGTTGATCCTATTGCTGGAAGAAAAGGCCAATTGAACACGCTATGGTTCACCTGGTGTAACTACCAACAGATGAATAAAAGGATCTATTGCAGGCTGGACAGACTTTACTTAAATATAAGCAACTTTGAAATTGGCAAAGGTGCTAATGGAGAACATTACTCTGTCTCCCCATACACACTGTCGGATCACCACCCCATAATAATGGGAATTGACCTCTCTCCGTCTGACCATCTCCCCTCTTCAAGACCTCCTTGATTCAGCTTAAACACCAGACTCTTGGAGGATGGGGATCTTTGTTCTTCCCTGGCCTTCATTAGACTGTTTAATAAGAAAGATCAAAACCGAACCTCTAAGATTGATAAATGGAATCTGAACATTAAAAGTTGGACCACCCTCTGTCAAACAGTGGGAAAAAACAAAGCCAAGGATGTCAGGCGCATAGAAAGGCTGCTACAGGAAGACCTTTGTACTGCAGAGATGAACCTTAAGAACTCCCCTAATGATGAATACCTTACTAACACTCTGGTGTCAATCAAAGACCACCTTAGGAAGATACAGAATAAGAAAATTAAAGGGTTGAAAACCAAGACCAAATTAAATTGGTTGGACTCGGGGGACAAGGGGTAAAAATTCTTCTTCGAATTGCTTTAAGTCAAAGAGGCAAAAGAGAACATCAATGCTATCTGGGATAACAATACCCATATTACAGGCTCAGAGGAGATCCTAAAGTGCTTCACCCACTTCTACCAAAACCTATTCACTTCACAAGAGTTAAATGAGGACTATAGGGCTGCCAGGGAGCTCATTAACGATTTGACCCCAACCGAGCTTAATGCTGAGGATTATGAGTTTGTAGGAAACCCCATCTCAAGAGAGGAAATTATAAAGGCTATCTCCTCAATGGGCAATGACAGGTCGCCTGGACGAGATGGCTTTCCAGGACGAGATGGCTTTCCAGTGGAATTTTATAAGAAAAACATTAGGTGGATTGTAGGTGACCTCCATGACCTTTATCTGGAAGCTATTAGCAAAGGAACCCTGGGCAAAGAAATCAATCAAGGACTCATCAAGCTCATCCCTAAGGAGGGGGACAAGACATTGCTTAAGAACTCGAGGCCTATCACGCTACTAAATGTATCCTATAAGATATTGGCCAAAGTGGTTGCTAACAGATTGATTAAAATTCTGCCAAAAATAATCAGCCCCACCCAAACAGGGTATGTTAAAGGCAAATATATCCTAGAGAACTTGGTGACCTGCTAGGAATCCCTTGAGTGGGCGAAGGTCTCAGGACAAAATGGGGCCATGTTGTTGATTGATTTTGAAAAGGCTTATGATAGAATAGAGTGGAGCTTCATAATTCAGATGTTAGTAAGTTTGGGGTTCTCGGAGACATTCTGCAAGGTTGTGCAAACATTACTCTGTGATGCCAATGTTGTTGTTAATGTAAATGGGAACAGATATGGTAATATTGTTCTTTCCAGGTCAATAAGACAAGGATGCCCACTTGCCCTGACCCTATTTGTTCTAGCTATTGAGGCTATGCACTATGTTCTTAAGGACTTCAGTATAACCCCTAGGGTCAAAGGCATTTCTCTCCCTAATAAAGAAGAAATCATCAATGTCCAGTTCGCAGATGATACAACTATTCTATTCACCCTAGATGAGGAAAACTTGTCCTCTCCATAATATTGAAATTTTCTGTAAGGCCTCAGGCAGCAGAATTGCTCGCCACAAATCTACCTTGCTAGGATGGATCGATTCCCCTCCCAACTGGATGTCTAAATTTGACTTGAAATGGGGAGGACCTAACACTATTACTAGATATCTGGGTATTCCCTTCTCTGTCTCCCCGAATCTGAAAGAAATGTGGGAGTGGTTCAAGAATAAGGTGGATAAAAAACTTACCAAATGGAACAAGAATTTCCTCTCCCTGGCAGGTCGCTTCCAGGTCTGTCAAAAAATCTTGTCATCATATAACATCTATTGCTCCTCAGCTTGGCTATTCAGTAATTACCAGTTCAACTATCTACAAAAACATATCAGAAAATTTCTTTGGTCAGATGGAAAGGGGAACAGGAAACAGCATGCTGTCAAATGGGATTGGTGTGTCAGATCTAAGTTACAGGTGGGTATGGGCCTCAAAGACCTTAAAACATAGGGAATTGCACTGGCTGCCAAATGGATTTGTAAAGCCCTTGATGGCTATGAACCTTGGAAAATTCTGATTAGACACAATATTAAGCGCTGCACCCCAAAAAAGGCAAAAAATTGGAAGAACTTATCTATACGGGACCTAATTGCTGGTAATTTTGAGATCTCCCCTGCAGGATCAGAAGTCTTCAAGTCTATATGGAAGGCTTGGAACCATGTCAGACAATTCATCAGCAACAGGAATATTATTGATAATAGGGGATCTCTCAACTTGAACAGATCTATATGGTGGAATACTCTTCATAATGGTAAACAATTGGCTTGTCTTCAAGGGTGTTCTGCCTTGAAGTGTGGCACAACTTAGGGCTGGTCCACTTTTGAACACATCCTGAAAGATGGTACCCTGATCTCTTGGGAGGCCTTGAGCTCCAAATTCAGCCTCCCCATCTCCCAAGCCAAAACCTACAATGTCCTCAAGTCTGCACTCGATCCCATCCTCTCCTCTCCTGGCCCTTCCTCGCTCTCCCCAAGCTCCTCCCTCTGTTGGAAAGGTGGCTCCCCCTTCTTCTAATAAAGACCAAACTGATCTACTCTACCCTTGCTGACTCCGAAGATATTCTTGCCCATCTCAACAATATCTGGAACCTCACCTGGGATTCTAAAAAATGGCACAATAGTCTCTTGAGATCCTGGTCTAATCCAACTGAACCAAAAAAAAAATTTGCCTAGAAACTCTTGCTGCACAAACTCTCGGTAAAAGATAATAATGGCGACCCCCTACTGTGTAAACTCTGTTGTCTCCCTGAGTCTGTACCTCATATTTTCTTTGAATGTCATTTTGCCAAAGAGGTATGAAAAGTGTTTGGCATCTCGGTTAATAATAAATGTTTTTCTATTGAAGAGGTGCTACTTGGTTATGTTAGAGGTGGCAAGAAATGTGCTAATCTTTTTTGGTCTGTTCTCTCCTTGGAAAATCTTTGGATCATTTGGAAATCTAGGAATGATGATGTGTTTATTGGAAAGGTTAGATACCTCACTAAGTCTCTTAGGAGACTCATTCACTACCTTGTTGCTATGCAGGTCACGGTGGTTCTTCGGCTGGAAGACGACAAGTTTGGCAGATGGCTGAAGAATGGAACTCTTGTCTTCATCTGAGAACTGTCCCATGGCTTCACTTGGGACCGTATGGGAAGCAACAAGACACACTTCAAGCAAGCGCTAATGAGAAATATGCAAGAGATGGAGGCAAGACAACAGAGAGAGGATTTTATTGAGCTGGAAGGACTGCCTTCCCACCCCTTCAGAGACCAGTTCGCCGAAGGAAATGTGCTAGTATGGTGTGAGGGTGAGCTAGGATAGACTGCGTGGCTTCCCCCCGTGGGAGACAATAATGATCTGGACTCCTCCTTCCTATTTAGTTAGTTGTCAATCCTCTATGTTATATTTTGGTTATGGCACATCCATCTCTGTAATTTTGTATTTCAGCCGCATCCTATGTATATGGCCTCATAATATGGCCCGCGGTCCTTCCTGACATGGTTTTATTTGCACTATGTGATCTAAAACGCTAGCTGGCTGTGTGTTCTCCAACCAAGACTTCTGAATTTTGTACTGATATTATATGATACTTAATACAAAAAAGTTAAATAAAAATAATTATTTAAGATTATATTTATATACTTAAAAATTTTATATAAAATCTCATTTAATATAAAATTATTTAAATTCCAAAAAGAAAAGAAAAAAAGCAATGATTAATTTTATTATTTTTTTAAAAGTAAAAGTCAGTTTAATTTAAAAAGAATCTAAAAAATAAAAGTGGGTTTCTTTTAAAATACCTAAACTTGATATAGAACTAAGAAAAGCTTTCCATATGTATAAGGAAAGGCTTAAAGGAAATTTTAATTTAATTCGTAGTTTTCTAAAACAAAAAGAGAAAGAAACGTAAGGTGAGGTTAAGAAACGTTATTTTTAAAACTAAATAAGGCAAGCTCAAGTTTAATGAATCAAACGTAAAGCAAGAGTCCACGTTTAAATGCAAGAAATGGAAAAATTACTAGATAGAGCAAGTTAGTTAAAAATAAATAAATGTAATGTTTGCTACAGAAATTGAGAGAGGCATGCCTTGAGGGACTGAAGCTATTCTGGCTCCAAAACAGACTTTTTCGTACAGTGTGTTAGCGACAGGATAGTCAATTGCAGCCGTTAAATGCAAAATCGACGGTGTAAAACGTGCGACTAACACGCGTGTTAGTCAATCCAAACTATCGTTTTGAAGCCAGAATAGACAAGTCCGCCTTGAGGCAGATCATTGGCCTTTTTCTCGTGCTTCCATGCTTTGCAATAGAAGGGAGAATTGCATGTTAAGAAAGGAAAATTGTGCAATATTTCATAAGACATCTTTCCAAATGAACTCTAACTTTAAGTGCAGCATAAAGATACTAAAAATATTGCCTAGGGATTAATAAAGGGGAAAGATATTGTGCCTGTGAGGAGAGCATACCGAAGGGAAATTTTAGACTGTGTGGGAGATAATGTGACAAGAGGAATGAGACAGATAATTTAGAAGAAAGTCAAGCTAGCAGATGGAAGATGGAGTGATGAATTGGCCCACAATGTCACAGGCCGTGAATACCAGGTGGGTGTATTACACATTTTGTATGCGCTTTTTCATTTGATATTTAATCCTTGTATAGGTATAATAACAGATCTATTCCTGTCTATATCTCTATATTCGTGTTTATTACTAATGTGTTGTAGTAAGAATTGTTAATTAGATCATTCCTACCTTATGCATATACCATTGTTGTCATCTTAATCCATTTAGCCTTTTCTTTTGAGGCATATCAATAACAATTTGATACCTTTGTGTGTTTGCATGTCAACCTTGATTCTTCAAAATTTTCCCCAACTTTATATTTCCACAAGTATGGTGATATTGGAATGCGAGTCCATCTGCTCGCTCCATATCGGCTTATCACTAAACTTAAGTCAAATGGCCCCTTGACATGCACTATCTTAATTGTCATAGTTTGACTGTTTACAAATAATGGTGGAAGGGTATACGACCTTCTCGAGTTAATATCGACCTTCTTCTAACGAAACAAGCGGCGCTGATCTATGATAGTTGTTTTCTTCTTATCTTGCTTAGATATACCCTAAGCTGGTAGCATTGTGTTTTCCTAGCATAACAATTGACTGAAAAGTTATATAAATCTAATCTGAAAAGTTATATAACAATTAACCTCCATTAAATGTCCAATCACTATACCGAGTCTTCGGCCTCACAAGGAGTATAATATTGTATATTCTTCGTACTGTAGCATACGAAATTATACTTACTGGTGAATTGGTTCGGATTTACATCTGCATGTTTCCCTATTAGCATCGCCTGTAGACCATAAGCATTCCTTTGATTCTGAGAATAACTTATTTTTTCTGTGCATTTATAAGTTCACTGCATGCATGCATATCTATTAGGGTATCCGGTTTTATAAGTTTTTCTTCCATTGCCCCCATGACAATTGTTTACCTGGCTGTTTGAATTTGAGATACCACATACTTTAATTTGAATCAAGCCATTTTAGATTCTATTTAATACCCAAAGTTACAGTCCTCTATCATGAAGATGTATTTAAGGAAAAAGTACAATGTGTCTATTATTATGAAGTAATTCAGAATTCCTATTGCATAGTAGTTAGTCTATATTGATATAGGATTGCATTGTATTAATATTATCGATAAACATCGATGTATAAGTTACATTAATTGGCCATTGATTAAATTCTCCATAGGTTATCTAGAAATAAGATCTCTCATTAACCCCTGAACCTAATAAGAGGAATATCTTGAGTATAGGTGTTATCTATGCATTTTACATGAATAATGAAGATATGTTTATTGTGAATGGAGAAGCATACTTGTGGATATGGACAGATTGATGCACTTTCTTGCTCTATTGTGTTCTTGTATACTCTTGTGTGCTACATAAGCTCTTGTATGGCATTGAGATCTTGTAATGATAGTTAAGCAAGGATTATCACTTCTATCTTCATGCATGTGGTATATGCATCTTGTATGTCATGATATTGTTACACAAGTGTTCCATGTCATCAAACATTCCGAGGAAGTGTAAATACTTTGTGGTAGGGTGGAAACGTGATTTGCCAATGTTCGCATCCGTGATGTGCTCGAGGGAGATAGATGTCAGGAGTTCCTATCAAGGTGGCCTTCATGATTTGTTCATATGTTTAGTCTATTGTAAAGGTATATATTTTCCTATGTTTAGTCTTGTGTAATATTCCCCTTAATTTATATTTTATTTTTTCAATGAGATTTACAGAGCAAACGCAATAACCCATTGAGCTTAGAGAAATAATCCAAAGCAACTGAAGGGAACCCTTCCGCCTTTTGTTCATCGAGAGCCCAATATGGGACGGTGAGAGCATACGGTGTTTCGGGGAACATTAGCACCAAAAACCAAACCGAAATTACAATGCACGGCCAGCAAGCCAGCCCATTCTGCTTATCTAGCAGGGTAGAAACTAAACTTCTTGGCGGTAAACCAACCAAGGAAAACAACAAAAAACTTTACCCAATCACTCTACCGCGTATTTCAGCAGGAGGGCATTACATAAAACTTATCACTCTACCACATATTTCAATGGGAGGACAATATCACTCAACCACTTATTCAGTGGGAGGAAAAAAGTGACAAATATCAAATATAGGCGGCAAGCGAGCCTCTTCCACTTGTTCAACGGGTATGAATACAATCCAGAAGTAGTTGATAGTACTACTATTCAACCTTACAAAATATAGGAAAGATAGAATAGGAGAATAATGTTGATTACAGAAGATAACTATCACCAAACCAACTCAAACACCAACTTCATAAAATCTGATATAAATGACAGTAGGGTGGAAATGCATAACCAGCAGCACAAAAACACACTAAAATGCTTCCAACTCTCATCAAACTCACTCAACACTCCTCACAACACACTCAAATTGACACTAGCAATGAAACAAGTATGAACCAAGTGGAAATGAGCTTCAAAACGCCTAACACACATCCCAATGCACTCACAAAACCCACGCCTAAGTTGGAAAAGTACGATTTGCATTATAAAATCAAAGACTCGGAATTAGGGGCTACAAATTTACAAAACATATTGCCTAGTGCATAGAAATAGTTTGAGCCAATACCCAGAATGATAAGTCGCACAGGCAGGGAGGTAGGAACGAATCTTTGGTTCAGGCACATTAGAACCAGCAACACTGAAGATTACAGCAGCAACCAACTCTTCAAATCCACACCAAACGCAATCCACAGGAACACCGAACAGTCCACAAAATCGAACCACGGCTAGGAGTGATGTCTCACACTCGAAACTACAAAGGAAAATCTAGGAGGTTTTCACTCTCGAAGAAGTCTCGAGTCATTCCGACAGCATAACATTATAATTTCTCTCGATGATCAAATGAGGAGCCAAGCACCTGTATATATAGATTTCCAAGTCTGAAATTCAAATTCAACTCCCTCCAAATTCACCTCTCCAATTTGGATTTCATTTCCCCCATGGTGGACCCAAGATGGCACCCCACTCAAGTAAAAAAACACGCCTAGGCAAGAAGACCACGATTTTTGGCATGAAAATATACTTTGACAAATAAAATAAGTCTCCTCATTCACTTAGGTGTCCCTCTTCAACACAGAATAATTCGCCTAGGCAGACTTAGGAAAAATCATATTATCCACAATTCCCAATATCATTAATCAGTAATTAAATACTAAGCCTTAGGATAAGGAAATAATATTTAATTAAATAGCTTATAACTCCAATACTAATAATCAACAAAATCAAGGATGAAGCTGAGCAATGAAGACCACTGAACTGCGTTGGATCAGTTCAAGAGGATGGTACTATTAATATAGGCTTCTCCTTGCCTGATTTAATGACTATTGGCCTATGACTAGTGTCCTGCTATGGAATACCAAGCTTATCATATGTTACTCAATTGTATACCATACATGATTCCTTACCATGTATGGGGGATTACAAGGTGTATTTCTATCTCATATTTTCATGGTTGTTCATAAGGTAACACATCCTCTACTTCACTATATAGTGAATACCGGCTGTTGTGGGCTTGTGAACAACATTTCATACTCCTTTTTATTACTTTTTGACCTATTTCGATCTTATCAAGCTTATCATATGTAATCAGTTGTATACCATACACGATTCCTTACCATATATGGGGGATTGCGAGGTGTATTTCTATCTCATATTTTCATGGTTATCCATAAGGTAACACATCCTATACTTCACTGTATAGTCTATACCCGTTGCTACAGGCTTGTGAACAACATTTAATACTCCTTTTATTACTTCTTGAGCTATTCCCATCTTTCAGTTTCTGGTCTGCCAGTAGCATCTAGAAATCAAGAGCCCTACTCATAAGAAGGTTCACATATCTTAGTTATAGGCTTTTGCAGAACACCACAAAATATCAACCTAAAGGCATCTATTTACTTTCTTGATAAGGTGAGGTTTCAGATTAGCATTTGAAAGCTCTTACAGAGTCTAGATCAATTTGGTATTTTGATAATAATTACGCATGGAGCAAACATACTACAAACATATTGGGAATGAAGCAAACACATAAATATATGTAAGACATAATGCATTCACGTAAATACATGTAAGGCATGAAGCATACTCATAAATACATGTAAGGCGTAAAGCATGAAGCATACACGTAAAGCATGAATCATAGATAAATTTTATGTTTTCTAATTTATATTTTAAATAGATGTTTTTATATTTTATATGTTTTATATTTTATGTTTTATGTTTTACATAAAAAGATAAAACATGTTTTAGAAGATATATTCAGATTTTATAATAAAAATTGATATATTTTTGTTTTATGCTTATTGAAATATAATTTAATATTACTTTTCCTTTTTAGAGTCAAAAGTAAAAATTTCATATATTTAGTTTTGATGTTTTTTAAATAGAATGTAAATAATTTAAATACTAAATATTGTTTTTCTTTTGAAACATTACAGATTGTAACAAAATGCCTCCTAAAAAATCAGATTCTCTAGTATGGAAATATGTGACACGTGATGGTAATGAGCTCTTTTGTAAGGAATGTAAGAAACCTTTCAAAGGAAGTTTAACAAGGGCAAGAGACCACTTACTTGGAATCAGTGGGGGTAAAGGAGGAGGTGTTAGTGCATGTCCAAAAATGACTGCACAAATGAGAGCTGGTTTAGAAAGAGAACAGTCCTCTTCGATTGTAGGAATGCTCAAGACGACACAAAAAAAACAAAGAATTCAAGAGGATGTGTCCAGGTTCACATCTATCTCTTCCTCTTCCAGTTTACCCAATGCCTCTTTCAGTTTACCTAAGGCCACAGGTGCATCAGGAGAAAGTGGAACACTGAAAAGCTTTTGGAAACCGATAGAGAAACAACAAGTGGATGATGCATTGGCTGATTTGTTTTATACAAGTGCCATTCCATTCAACGTGGCAAGAAATCCTCATTTCCGTAATGCAATTCAGAAAGTTGCAGAGTTTGGCAAAGGGTACACACCTCCAACTTCAGAGGCTTTCAGAACAACTCTTTTAGAGAGGTCAAAAGATAGAGTGACAGAAAAGTTAGCTGAGGTCAAAGCTTCTTGGAAAGTAACAGGTTGCACCATATTGAGTGATGGATGGTCAGATATATGTCAAAGGCCATTGATTAATGTTTTAGTAGCTTGCCCTGAAGGTGTTGTCTTCTTGAAAGTGATTGACACCATGAACCAGAAGAAAACTTCAGAATATATTTTTCAGATACTAGATGAAGCCATTGTTGAAGTAGGGGTGGAAAATGTGGTTCAGGTGGTTACTGATAGTGCAGCGAATTGTGTGGGTGCTGGGAAGCTGATTGTAGAGAAGTACCCACAGATATATTGGAGCCCATGTGCAGCCCATTGTCTAGATTTGCTACTTCATGACTTGGCAAAATTCCCATGGATACATGAAGCAATCCATAGAGGAAGAGCAGTGGCAAATTTCATTAGAAACCACCATCTCACATTGAGTCTATACAGGCAACATGCATCTAGGGAGTTGTTGAGGCCTTGTGACACAAGGTTTGCTTCATTTTATATCACTTTGAAAAGAGTGATTGAAGAGAAAGCAGCTTTGAGATTGGTTGTTTGTTCCAATGAGTGGGAAAGTTCAGCACTTTCTAAAAGTGCTAAGGGGAAGAACATAGAGCAAATCATTTTGAGCAGCAACTTTTGGGAGAGTGGAGCAAAAGTTTTGAATATATGTGGACCAATTGTTGATGTTCTTCGTATGGTGGATGGTGACACTCCTTGCCTTGGCATGCTTTATGAAAGCATGGACCGTTGTAAGGAATCTATTCAGCGAGCACTAAATAATGTAGAAGCAGAGTACATGGAGATTTGGGAGACAGTTGATTCCAGATGGAAGATGATGCACACACCTTTGCATGCAGCAGCATGCTATTTGGAGCCTAAGTTATTTCATATTGATAGACAAGCTGATCCTGAAATCATGCCAGGGTTTTATGAAGCCATTAGCAGGTTTGAACAAGATAGAACAATTGCAAGTCTAATTAGAGACCAAAGTTGGAAATACAAGAGAGCAGAAGGGTTGTTTGGAATAGAAGCAGCCCGAGATGATATGACACGAGATGAGGTACCTGGCTATAGATGGTGGATGAGCTATGGAGCACAAAATCCTGAACTACAACGCTTTGCCATTCGAATATTGAGTCAGGGAGCCAGTTCATCAGCTTGTGAGAGGAACTGGAGTTGCTTTGACCACATCCATTCCAAAAAGAGGAACAAGTTGCTGTCCGGAAAGTTGGGAGATCTTGTCTACATTCGGAGCAATTTAAAATTGTTCATGAATAGATCAGCAAATGACTCCACATCTTCTTCACAACAACAAATTTCAGAAGGCATGGTAACTGGAGTTGCAGATGAGCCTGAGGATGACTTTGTGGATGATGAATTGGGCAGTGATACTGATGATGATGATGCTACAGCAGCAACTCAGCCATGTGCTCTTGACGACCTGGAGCTTTTTTGAAGCTCTATAGTCTTGAATTTTGATTATACCTTTTTGACTAAAAACATCTTCGCAGTCTTGATGACTTGTAGGCTTGTAGCTTTTTTGAAGTTCTAAAGTCTCGACGTTTGATTGTATCTTTTTGATTAAAAAAAACTTGACAATCATGATATCACATGTTTCCTATGGTTTATAACTTTATATTAAGAATTTTGCATCTTTCTATAATGATTTTGAATCTATTCTGCAATCTTAACTTTGAGTATATTGATAATTTGTTGGATATATTACTAATTTTAAAAAAAAATTATATAAGGCGAATTTGATGCCGATTTTTTTTTCCGAACTTTTTGCCCTTGCCGAACTTCATCCGAACTCCATAGCTGCCGAACTCGAACTCGAACTCGAACCTTGTGACTTAGGACATAAGGAATAAGTATACAGTGTAGACACATATATACACATAAAGCATGAAGCATGCACATTAATACATGGAAGGCATTAAGCATACACATAATTACATGTAAGGCATGAACCATACACATAATTACACAAGGGATGAAGCATACACATAAATAGACGTACGGCATGAAGTATATGCATAAATACATATAAGGCATGAAGCATGCACATAAATACACGTAAGGCATGAAGCATGCAAGTTAATACACATAAGCATGAAGTATACACATAAATACGATAAGGCATGAAGAATACACATAAATACGATAAGGAAAGAATCATACACATAAATACACATGACATGTAGTATACACATAAATAGACGTAAGGCATGAAGTATACACACTTAAATACACATAAGAATAAAGAATGAAGCATACAAGTAAATACACGCATAAATACGCATAAAAAGACGTAAGGCATGAAGAATACAAGTAAATACATGCAAGGCATGAAGGATACACATAAATAGATGTAAGTCATGAAGTATACACATAAATAAACATAAGGCGTGAAGCATGCACATAAATAGTATAAGGCATGAAGCATGCACATAAATAGTGTAAGGCATGAAGCATGCACATTAATACATAGAAGGCATGAAGCATACACATAAATACACAATGGGTGAGATCAATGTATTTGTCTTGTTTGAGCCATATGTGGCCTATTTGTCCTGTTTGATATCAATCTAGGTCAGTTTGGTCAGTTGGAGTCCAATATTGTAAAATTGCACCAAAAGTTGTGCAACTTTAGCAAATTTCTCACCCAATGGCTATTTGGTTCAAAGGGTGGTTATAGCCAGTTGGTCAGTTGTATTTGGCCTATATAAGCCTCTTTCCAACCGAGGCAAATGTTGTTGAAACATTTGTGAGAGATTTTGCAATACAAACATCTATGTTTTCCTTGAATTTCGTTGCAAAAACGCGTAACAATCATTTAATTATTCCTTGTACGAATTAGTACTGCTCTAAGATGTACTTGGCATGCTAGGATAGAGAGTTGGCTTCTATCTAAAATTGGTTTGAGGTGTTTTGGTGCAGTAGGGAGAGAGATCCACTCAATTTTCTCATATAGGGTTGAGAAACCCCCTAAACTTAGGATTTTGAACCAAAATGCTAATAACTTCACATTCCCCTGTCCAAAATTCATGCCAATATAATATTCTCAAGGTTGTAGGAAACCCCCTAAACCTAGGGTTATATGTGTACTATAATAGTCTCAAGGTTGCAGGGATGACCGTGAAGGATGGAGGAAGAACCCAAGGGCTTTTAACGTGGCATCTCCATGTGACAGGTGAACGGTTTGACTAGGTTTTGAGGGCTGGGCAGAATTGAAGAAGGTTCGAGCCCAAACAGTGGTGGATTTGGTGGATTGGAGAATGGTATAAGGTGCTCCAAGAGGTGCCTAATTGGGGCTCTAGGCTAGTAGGTCAGTATTGGTTCTCAAGAGCAATCCAAAGCATCAAGGGTTGGATTTGTGATATGTTTTAGTCCCTGTTCAAACACTTCATTTCATGCAAACAAGTTGTGTCTAACCCCTTTGTGGATGTGTGTATTGGGACTATCCAACAGTGAAAGGCTACTAGGTCAAAGTGTGGTCTTCATTGTGTCAAACTCTAGATTGAAGATTGTGATCAATATAGACTCTTTTTGGGGTCCACAAGCGTTGTCGTAGACATGTTCAAGGGACTTTTTGATCACTGCCCAACGTCCACCATGTCATGTGCAAGTTGCCTTGTGAGCAAGTGTTGAAGCCTTTAAGGGTTAAGGCTTGGTTTTGTATGATGAATCATCCATCATACCTAGGATGCTTTTGTTGATGCTTAGGGTCTTGTGTAGGATCTGAGATTGTTGTGTGACTGCCCTAAGTTGGGCTTGTCAGTTTTGGAGTTGTGCCTCAAAAGTTGTCTTGTGAATTAAAACCCTCACAAGGCTTTGCATCAATAAGGCATGAAGTATACAATGTACACACATAAATACACATAAGGCATGAAGCATGCACATTAATACACTTAAGGCATGAAGCATGCACATTAATACACTTAAGGCATGAAGCATGCACATTAATACACGTAAGGCGTGAAGAATGCAAGTAAATACACGTAAGGCATGAAGCCTGCATATTAATACACGTAAGGCATGAAGCATAAACAAAAAAAGACATAAGGCACGAAGTATACACACATAAATACACATAAGGCATCAATCATGCACATAAATGCATGCAAGGGATGAAGCATGCAAGTAAATACACGTAAGCATGAAGATAGCACATAAATACACATAAGGCGTGAAGCATACACATAAATACACAGAACGCGTGAAGCACACACATAAACGCACGGAACGCATGAAGCATTAACATAAATAGACAGAAAGCACGAAGCATACAAGTAAATACATTTAAGGCATGAAAAATACACATAAATAGACGTAAGGCATCAAGTATACAGTGTACACCCATAAATACACACAACGCATGAAGCATACAAGTAAATACACAAAGGTATGAAGCATACACATAATTCCATGTAAGGCATGAAGCATACACAAATAGACGTAAGGCATGAATTATACACATAAGCCATGAAGCATGCACAAATACAAGTAAGGCATGAAGCATGAAAGTAAATACATGTAAGCATGAAGCATACACATAAGACATGAAGTATACACATAAATAGACGTAAGGCATGAAGTATACACACATAAATACAGAAAGTTTGAAGCATGTACATAAATACACATAAAGCACTAAACATACAAGTAAATACACAAGGCATAAAGTACATACATAAAAAGACATTTACAACACAACAATATACAGTGTACACACATAAGGCCTGAAGCATACAAGTAAATACGCGCCAGGCATGAAGCATACAAGTAAGTAAACGCAAGGCATTAAGGATACGCCTGAATAGCCGTGAGGCACGAAGCATACACATAAATGAACGCAAGGTATGAAGTATGCACATAAATACACGCAAAGCATGAAGTATACACATAAATACACATAAGGCATGAATCATACACATAAATACACAGAAGGCATAAAGCATACACATAAATAACCATAAGGCATAAAGTATGTTGATGGGGAAATTCACCACTTTCGTCAACACAAGATAAAATGCACCAAGTACATTCTACTCTCCTTTGTATAAGGAAATCATGTATTCCTTATGACTATCCAAACAAGATAACCTGAATATTTCTAATGTCGGGTCATGACTAAGCTTTAGGATAACTCAAGGCTGATGTGATTTGTTGGTAATACGAGGGGACCTATGCATTTGACAAGCTGGTTTGCATATGATATGGCTATCTAATGATGCTTCACTCCTCAAACTGGATAAAATAAAGTGCAAAGGGATAGGGTTTAGAAAACCTAAGGACAATGATAGTAATCGTTGGTGTTGTAGATAGATAGATTTCACATAAAACTAACTCCTGCTTAGCCAGAGATACACTCACAACGCCACGGAAAAAGTGCAATCTTCAAAGGGAAATAAAGCAATTTTCAAACCATGAACATTCATTAAGTACCCAATTCTAGTGCAACTTAGATGAACATTCACGATTGAACTAACAGCAATAGAACGCTTAGACTATCCATGCATAGAGACCTGCACTCAACAAGCCTCTAATGGTATCAACCTGAAATCAATCGGATACCCTCACACTCTACCATTAAAATCACTACACTTTACCTAATTTGATGAAAAGAAACCATGCAAACAGGAGAAGGCAAATGGCAAAATGCCATGATTCAATGCTTTATTCACTTGCTTCAAATGCCATTACAACAATTTCTACTCAACAATTCCTACTCAACTCTTAATATCTACTACGTAACTATATTTTCTAACCTTCTAATCTCTTAAAATTCTAACCCCTCATAATCAGAGAGGCACTACCCTTTTATAGTTTTTATATTCCAAATCAATGGCCAAGATTTAATCCACTCAATGGCCCAGATTTAACTTGTAGAAACCTTGACAGCTTCTGGTTAATGGTCTCAACCACCTTTTTAGCTACTTTTAAGTGCCTTCAATTGATCCCACTAAAAGACAATAGTTCACGAGCCTCAAGACACAAAAAGACAAACTTGGTAGCTGGGAGAACAATGAACTTCTGGCTCCCATTTGAATTACATTAAATTGGGCCAAAAAGTAGTTATCTTACAATAAAATAAATATCATTACAATAACTTCAAATTTTTGTCATCTCCAGCTATTCTTTCTCTATTTTTGCATGTCTTTTGTAGCATTCTTGTGTATGTCACTGTCTTGCAGGGCCTTGGGAATGGCATCATTTGGCTTTCAACACTATAGTATTGATCTTTATCCACGTGCATTGTCTTTGGCTCTGCAACACGTTCTTCATTGGCACTACTCTATGATCGTACGTTCAATCCTATGCTCTGGATTTCCTCTTGTTGCCTTATTGGTGATCTCTATCTCTTTGATCCTTCCATCTCTTGGATTCCTTTGGTGGTCACCTTACCCTGCATGGACAAACAAGTTCAAGGATCAACCACATTTTCATAGTAATCAATCCTCACTACCACATTCCTTCCCCACTTCAACACACGTCATCACTCATTCTTTCACTCATTCCTTGAAGGAACTCAAATTGATTAGCCCCTTGTGATACAAGGTTTCATCCTTTTAAACATCATTCTGTAATCATGTCTAAGAGAGTCCTTTTGGCCTTGGGAAAGTGATCCAAGAAGAGCCAAGGATCAAACTTGGCACAAGGAAGTCCTATAGGAATAAGATCAATCAGATTTTTTTAGTGTTACCACCGAGATTGATGAGTAAGGTGCAAAATTTAGACCCAAACTCGGCCTTAGGAAGGCTCCTTGGAGTAAGAACTTCTCTGTTTTATAGTGCCATCACCGAATTTGGTGAGTGAGAGATGAAAGCTCGGTCAAAACCTCGTGGGTAGGAAACCTTCTTGGAATAAGGCTTATTCCTCTTTTTCATGCTACAGCCGAACATAAAAAGAATGGTCAAATCTTCGGTGCCGGGATAGATTCTAGGAACAATAGCCTAATTCCACTTTAGGGTCCTACACATTGATACTCTAACAAACTCCATGAAAAGATTAATTCAGATATGCCTGAGACATCACATGAAGAAAATTCTGCCCTAGGATGGTGTGATCGCTGCAACCTTGATTTTGGGAAATCATTTAGGTACAACATTTATCCCTGATTTGACTATAATCACTAAATCCTCAGACTGTGAAGGGTGAAACTCGGTTAAAACTAATGCATTAATGCAACCTTGATGTTGGGAAATCATTTAGGAACAACATTTATCCCTGATTTGACTGTAATCACTGAATCCTCAGACTGTGAAGGGTGAAACTCGGTTAAACTTCATACATTAGGAAGGCTATGTGGAACCTCTGTCCCAAACTCAGTGATAGGAGCAATTTTACGAATAACATCTAATCTAACTTATAGTCTTATACTATAGTGTTGACATGTCTGAAATCGCATTGCTGCAAACTCCATACGGCCAACGCAGAATACAATAACCAGTTGAGTATCCTATCCTCTCTTGAGATAAGGAAGTCCCTAATGTTGTTTTTGGTTTGATCAAAGGGGACGACCTCAAGGTTTTGATTGTCAGGTCTTGACTGCGGAACTACTCAGTGGTTTGATGTGTTTTTGCTGGAAACACGAGGGGACTTACGATTTGCAACAAACTGGTCTGCTATGATTCTCGAATTACGCAATAAAGAGCAAAAGGAAAGGGTTAGAAGATCTAAAACTAACAACACGGGTATGCGGGTAGACGGATTCAACATAACCAATTCCTGCTTGGCCAGAATAGCTCACAACCTTGTAGGAACGGTGCAATCTTCAAAGGGACTTGGAAGATTTTCAGACTGGAGACACACGGCTAAGCACCCAATTCTGGCGCAGCTCAGACAGACACCTACAATTGAACTAAGCACAATTACAGGCTCAGGTTAACCATACAAAAGGATACACAATCAGTATATCCTCAATGGTATGAGCTTGAATCTATCAAATACCTGCACACCCAAAATAGAAAGATCTATCTAAAATGCTGAGAGAAACCATGCAAACAGGATGAAAACAAGACAATAAACACCAAATCAATGTTTATCTATTGATTTCAGCTGCCTATTGCAACAATTTCTGCAACATCTCTATGCTACTGCTTAAAATCTATCCTATTCTAACTCTAAAATCTAACTCTCTCAACAGAGTCTAACTATTCAACAATCTCTAACTATCTAACCATCTAACCCTTTACAAAACAAAGCCCTCTGCCTTTTATAGATATTACAATTTTGAATCGAAGCCTAGGATGGACTGCATCCAAGGGTCTTGATCTGCCTTCCAGAAGCTGGCAGCTTTAACCCATGCCGAATTAATTCTCAGTTATCCAACCAGCAACTATCTCAACTACCTACCACTATTTGGCTTTAATTCAGGTCTATCCAATCTTCTTGGTGGTTGGGAATAGTTATCCACAAAAATATCTTGTGCGGGACCCATAGGTAGTTTACAATAAAGCAATTTTAGTTTTAAAACTGAATTTCTAGACTTAAATCCAGTTGTGTGCTTTTTCTCGAGAAGGCATAAACTTTGCAACATTCAGAGTGTTCTTTGGTCTTTGGTCCCGGTGGTGGACTTCATCTTTGTTCAGCAGCACAGTTCCCAATGCTTGGTTTCTCTCGCGCTCTTGCATCTTTTCTTTTCCAGTCTTCAACGCCTGGCCTTGATTGTGATCCTTCTTCGATTTGCATTTCAGGTCTTTCTACCGGCTCTTTAATGACGTCCTGTGACCTGCGAACGATCAATTTCATTTTAATAAATCAATTTGAAAAATTAAATAATTTAATTTAACAAACATTAAATTTAATTACGACATCTGGCTTGAGAAGCTCTTTGTGAGATGTATCTTGAAAATGCTTCTCCTTTCAATTCGAATGTGAAATCTGATCCTTGGTCTTGATAGTGATTGGGGATTACTTCTGCGTGATTTTACCTTTGGAGTCTTCGGCGTTTTGAATGGGTTTATGGCGTTTTGAAAACTTCTTATAGCATGATTCTGGAGGTTTGAAGAGCTCCTGCAAATTTTAAAATCCTAACACTCATGCCCTTTCTGGCGAATTTCAGAGAATGGGGGAGGGTTTATCAATTTAGAATTCCCCATATTTGGGCCTATGCGTCGCGATTTTGGGCACTATGGCAAATTTCGGACCTTGGAGAGGTTTTGGCGATTTTGCAAATTTTAAACTCTTTAACTTAACTCTCCCGCAATACTCCCTTTTTAGCGATTTTCGGCACTCACAAGAAAATTGCGAACTTCGGATGTTTCCTATTTTTTGCCAATTTCAACAAGTTTTTATTTTGCCCTTAGGGTCCGAAATTTGGCCCTCTGGGCAATTTTGCGATTTTAAAGATAAATTCGGACCTTTCCACGCTTTTGGGATTTTGAAGATTTTCGGAGCATTAAACATGTTTGTAAATTCGGAGTTTTAGCGTTTTCTTTTGTAATTTAGAAAAGTTTTCGGACCCTAGCGCATGCTCTGCAACTTAAGAAGACTTCGGACCATAGACATGTTTTGCAAATTCATTTAAAAACTTCGGACCTTAGCCACCTTTTCGCAAACCCAAGGTAAATTTCGAAGTTTTTGAACTTTTGGTGAACTGGAGGCATTTTCAGACCATTTAACACTTTTTGCAAATTTGCAAAACTTTGAATTTTGGCCCCAAGGTCCGAAATTGGGTGTTTTAAGTGAATTTCGGACCATAAGGGTCTTTTTGCAAGATTTAGAAAGCATTTTCGAACCATTTGGGGTTTTTTACATCTTTTTCACTTTTCGGACCTTTAGCCAGTTTTGTCAACTTAACTGAATTTCGGACCTAAACCCACCTTTTGCAAATTTCGAAGTGTTTGGACTTTTTGCAACTTTATCAAAATTTTGAATTTCGGCCCCAAGGTCCGAAATTGGGCAACTTAAGTGATTTTCGGACCTAAAGGGTCTTTTTGCAACATTTCAACATTTTCCAGTTTTTGCCCCAGGGTCCGAAATTGGAGGACTTAAGTGATTTTCGGACCTCTGGGGGCTTTTGGCAACTTTTGAACCTTTTCACATTTTAGCCCTAGGGTCTGAAATTGGGCATTTTGGCGATTTTAAACTTTTTCGTCAAGAAGTGCGAGCTTGGGCACTTGGGTGAGTTTGTCAAGATCTCGCCGAAGGATCATGTTATGGAATATAACATTAAAGTTATATCTTTCTTCTTTCTTATACTTTAAGTTATATTCCATATATACTTTCAGGATGTTTGAGAGTGGTTTCGGACCTCCAGGAGTTATATTGCAAATTCTAGTTTTTGGAGGATTCCTTAGTTTTCCAGACAGTCAAATTTCAAGATCAGGACATTCCAGACTTAGCCAAATTTCAGGATCAGGACATTCCAGACTTAGCCAAATTTCAGGGCATTTGGAGATCAAGATGACATTCCAGACTCCATCACTCACCAACTTGACCCTTCATATCCTCTTCCTCTTCCGCAAAGACAGAAAGGCACAAACCGGGGGGTCCCTGTCCAAGACGGGGATGGGTGTGTGATTCGCACGACATATAGGTACAGAGTTTGGGAGGCTTCAGCCATAACTTCGGTGAAAGGAAGGATTTTGGAACAAGGTCTTATTCCAACTTTGAGCACAAACACCAAGTTTTGGAGGAGAACTTCAAATTTTAGTCTAAAGTCCAAATTTGGCAAGTGCTTTGAGCCATCATAACTTTACTCATTGCCCATCCCAGGGTTGAATTTTTCCATTGAAGGCCTCTAAGGAGAGCTTCAAATTTTAATCTAAAGTCCAAATTTGGCTAGTGCTTTGAGCCATCATAACTTTACTCATTGCCCATCGCAATTGAATTTTTCCATTGAAGGCCTCTCTCTCTCTCTCTCTCTCTCTCTCTCTCTCTCTCTCTCTGATGCCAGCAACAAAGGAAGGAGACGGGGGTCCCTATCGGAGATAGGAAGTCTGTGTGCAGCACAATAGTATACAATGTACACACATAATACACATAGGCATAAAGCATGCACATTAATACATGGAAGACATGTAGCATACAAGTAAATACGCTTAAGGCATGAAGCATACACATAATTACAGGTAAGGCATGAAGCATACACATAAATAGACGTAAGGCATGAAGCATACACATAAATAGATTAAGGCATGAAGCATACAAGTAAATGCAAGGCATGAAGCATACAACTAAATACAAGGCATGAAGCATACAGATAAGGCATGAAGCATACACATAAATAGATGTAAGGCATGAAGCATACAAGTAAATGCAAGGCATGAAGCATACAACTAAATACAAGGCATGAAGCATACACATAAATACACATAAAGCATGAAGTATACACATAAATAGATGTAAGGCATGAAGTACACACACATAAATACACATAAGGCATGAAGCATACAAGCAAATACACATAAGGCATGAAGAATACACATAATTACATGCAGGGCATGAAGCATACACATAAATACACATAAGGCATGAAGTATACACATAAATACACAAGGCATGAAATATACACATAAATAGACGTAAGACATGAAGTATAGATACATAAATACACATAAGGCCTTCCTAACTGCCTGCAGGGGGGCTACCAGTTCCTGCCCCTGCGCTCCCTTCATGCACATAAATAAATGTAAGGCATGAAACATACAAGTAAATACAAGTACGACATGAAGCATACACATAAATACACTAAGGCATGAAGAATGCACATAAATACTGGTAAGGCGTCAAGCATATAAGTACACGTAAATACACTAAGGCATGAAGAGTGTACATAAATACATGTAAGGCATCAACTATACAAGTAAATACACGTAAATACACTAAGGCATGAAGAATGCACATAAATAAATGTAAGGCGTCAAGCATAGAAGTAAGTACACGGAAGGCATGAAGCATACACATAATTGCCTATGGCATTAAGCATATACATGTAAGACATGAAGCATATACGTAAAAGGTGCACACATATAAAAGTGCAATGTTGGCTTGATCAATTTGGTAGGAAAGCACAATAGAGCGCCAAGACACTATTCTCCACAATTAAGCCCAAAGGTGTGAAACATCCAACCAAGACAATTCAACCCCTTGGCCCACAAGTAATCCACCTTATAAATCCTATGATGTCGTTCGAAACATCCTTGGAAAGTGTCCCAAGGCACTTAGGATGTATTGGAAAAATAGTTTGTAATATTCAATTCTCACCATTGTTTGTAATTTATACATAAGGGGTAATGGGTTACACTAGCAGCAATAAAAGTGGGTTGTGAACACAAATATTTAATATTGTTTTCCCCACTTATGGATGTCTAGAATAAGATATTTCATGACTTATAGAAGTGGAAAAAGAGTCACCTATGGGCTTCTCCAACTGGCAGAATGGAAGAGGCAACAGATGTCTCTTGGCTTCCAAACATTTATTACATATATTGTAATGTTTATCTAAGTATAGGCGTCCATGTTGGAGGGAAGGTATTGGAAGCTAAACCGATGTCTTTTTGAGTTCCGTGGCGGCATTCCAAGGGTTGTGGTCATGAGTAATGAAAAGTCTTCTTTGGAAACCTTTATTGGTTGTTTTGAAGCTATTAACATTCTATAAATACAACTTTTTGGGTGTAGAATTAAGTAGAACAGTGTGGAATAGTTGAATGTAGTTCTCTCTACAAGAATGAAGGGTAGATGAGAGGCATAAGGAGGTTGTACATAGGAGCTGCTATGGTGGAGGCAAAGAGGAGGATAGAAGTGATTGTATAGTAACAACTTTTATTGTTGTTATAAACTTATAACAAGCTTGTCCTCTCTTCTTGGTGGAGTTATTTCCCGCAAGGGTTTCTCCACGTAAATCTTGTGTTATGTGTACATGATATGTAGTTGATTTATGCCTTATTGTTGTTATCTTATGCTGATGTTAATCATTATTTTTTGTCATTATAAGTTCACATAAGATAGGTTTATTAAGCATGGTTAACAAGCTGATTTTTGGCATCACAAAGAAAAAGGATCTAATCATGGGTTTTCCACAATTAATGCAACTTAATTTTCAGATTTGCATTCGAGGTTCAGATTTTCATGTTGCTACTATCCAAGTCTTGAACCTAATCATTTGATTAGTTTATTGGATAGAGATTGATCTTCACAATCTTTGGTATTGAACCTGTTTATTTCCCAAAAGAGGGAACCGGTCTACTACATATCCCTACCATTTTTCTTCTTCCTCTCTCTAATACCCTTTGATTACTTGAGCTTGCTTGCATATACCTTTCCTCTTGATCCTCAAGCTGGCAAGATCAAGGCTCTTATATAAATTATAATGTCCCCTTTTGGGATATACTTGAATTTTGTGCAAACTAACAATATCAATAAACAAATTATTTACATGAGTATTCTTATGCTATAGTGATTGAATTTGGGAAAATAATCAATTGACATGAAGCAAAATAATCATGAAACTCTTATTGTAAATATCCACACTATAACTTAATCATAAGGATCAACCATATCAAAAACTTAACGGGAAAGCATGATAGTGTGCCTAGACAACTACCCTCCTCAACTAAGCCCAAGCCCATTGAACATCCAACCAACAAAATTCAACTCGTTGGCCCACAAATACCAACTCAATGGGTGGACTTCTTAAATGAGAGGGCCCATACTCCTGCACCTCCCTATTATGTTTCCTTGCAATTCCTTAATATGATGGCCTTAAATAAATAAATTTGTCATTAAATTCTCAAACTAACAAACATAGGATTCAACATATAGCATATCAATTGCTTCAGGAATATAATATTTTTCTGTTATATCTTACTGTCATATAGTTCCAGATTATTACTGCTTAATAATCCAATTACTCGTTGTCTTTCAAATTCAGATCAGATCTCACTTGCTTGATCGATCTCTTAACTTCTTATTCTCTTTTTTTGCACATCAGAACTGTCTTATATTTCAGATAAAAAATTGTTGTAATTAATTATTCTAATTCAAAGCAGGAATAATCCTATTGATCTCTTAAATTAACGTGCTTTACTTATTTCACAAGTTGATCTTCCCATCTGCTATTTTTTTTTTTATTCAATCAGATCTTATTCTTCACCATCCTTTTCACCCATTGGAAATCCTCCTTTTATATCTTCATTTGCGGGTTGTCATGACCTTTTAGAGTGGAGAGATATGATCCTACAAGGAATCATTGTCCCCTTTCAAGTTTGATGCAATCATTACTTATCGCCGACTAGAATTAATTAAGGTAACCGACTAGCATTTACAAAGAGGCTGGTTGACTAGTATTTAATTAGTGATATTCTTTAATGACATGATCAGTATTTACGAGTCTGTGATTCAGAGAAATATCTCATTTTCCTTCTTTGTTTTTCAGTTACCTTCTTATGATGGGGCATGACACAGGCACTAGCAAGGGATATGACACAACCCTGTAATCATAGATTTCCAAGTCTGAAATTGAAATTCAACTCCCTCCAAATTCACCTCTCCAATTTGCATTTTATTTCCCCCATGGTGGACCCAAGATGGCATCCCACTCAAGTCAAAAACACACCTAGGCAAGAAGAGCATAATTTTTGGCATGAAAATATACTTTGACAAATAAAATAAAGTCTCCTCAGTCACTTAGGCATCCCTCTTCAACACAACAATTCACCTAGGCAAATTTAGGAAAAATCATATTATCCACAATTCCCAATATCATTAATCAGTAATAAAATAATCAAATATTAAACCTTAGGATAAAGAAATAATATTTAATTAAATAACTTATAACTCCAATACTGATTATCAACAAAATCAAGGTTCAAGCTGACCAATGAAGACCACTGAACTATGCTGGATTGGGACCCTATTAGAGATTGCCAAAAATAGAAATGCTCAAACTGCCACTTACTAAAAATAGTAAGTCATGAAATACTGCTCCGAAAAATAACATCTTCACACCCAGAGAAAGTGCGTGGAAAGCTCAATAAAACTGAACCATCCAGACAACCAAACCCTAACTTACTAAAAATAGTAAGTTCACACTTCATCGCAGAATCAATTGCATGTTATGCCACCCTGGTGTTCATGGAAAACCCAGAAGGAAACCCAAAGTAGAACAGAAGAATTCCCTCCTGACAACCCTAAAAACCTCGTGTAGAACTCCACAAAAGATGGAAACCCTAACACTCCTTTCCAAATAGCCTACGGGTCTCTAAAATAGGCCAATGGACCACTGAATGCATCATCACTGAGAAGGGAACATTACATCTTGTTATTGTTTGCTTACTCTAACTTCATGTCAAAATATGCTATTTTTTATCTTCAACCTTATAGAGTTGTACACATGGTATTATTGTATATTTTTAGATGTGTAATTTGTGAATTAAATTAATTTGATATTAGAGAGGTCCTTCAAGGATAAAAAGATATGTCTTCTCAGAGATAAGTCTAAAAATGAAAAGATTGTTTAGACTTGATACAATTGCTAATCATCACACCTTGGTGACTAACGATGGTGATGTAGCTATGTTATGTCATCACAGATTTTGTCATTTGAGCACTAGTTACTCGCTAACACTAAGTAAGAAAAGCATGGTAAAAGGGCTACCCTCACTTGAGAAGTTGAGTGCTATTTGTTCTAGTTGTATTGTTGGAAAACAACATCGTGCACCTTTCTATCTGGCATCATCTAAGTGCACACATTTGAAGGAAAATGGAATCCGGCAACATCTAACTGCAGCAAACACACCTCAGAAAAATGGATTTGTTGAAAGAAGAAATCGCATCACCGTGGAGATGTTCCAAAGTATGTTGAAAGATTGTCAACTAGAGCATACATATTGGGCTGAAGCTCAATGTGCACCAACCAAAGCCCTTGATGGCATCACTTCAAAAGAAGCATGGATAGAGGTAAAGCCTTGTAACTCTCATCATCGTGTATTTGTATGCATTGCCTATATGCATATTCCCAAAAAAAATAGGAAGAAGCTAGATGAAAAGTCAATGCAATGTATTCTTCTTGGATATAGTAATCAATCCAAGGCATATCGCCTTATGCATCCCAACACAAAGAAAATTTACATTAGTAGACATGTAATTTTTTATAAGAATGATGTAAGTTCTCCCACATCGTCATCTACTTCAAATAGTGCTCCTATATTCAACATGGATGGTAAAATTGATGGGAACATTGATAGTCAATCAAAACCCACCAATGTCACAAAACAATTACCAAAATGGTATACTAGTAACATTTGAGATGCAAAGCTAGATGGAGGTCCAAACACTTCGACTTCAGTTCCAAGGACTCGCAGCATGGCTTGCAATGAGGTGACATTTGCATTAATGACTTCAATTGTTGATGATTTTGAGTTGTCCATTATTCAAGAAGCACTTGAGTCAAAGCCTTGGAAAGAGGCTATGGAAGCAAAATATCAATCTCCGAAGAAAAACAACACTTGGGTGCTTGTTGATCTACCACTAAAAAAGCAATTGGATGTAAATGCATTTTTAAAAGTAAATATAAGGTAGATGGTAGTTTGATTTAACAAAAGGATAGACTTGTAACCAAGGGTTAAGCCCTGAAAGAAGGTATAGACTATGAGGAAACATTTGCTCCCACAACAAAGATCAAAACAATTAGAATGTTTTTTGCTTTAGCTGCACAATTTGGTTGGAAACTATACCAAATGGATGTAAAATGTGCATTTCATGAATTGAGGGTACAGAGCGAATTTCTCCTAGGAGCCTTGTTTGAGTGTATGTTTGAGTGTGCATTTGAGCGTTTGAATGAAGATAACTTCATAATCATGACAATGAAGTGACTGAAGAAAATTTTGTTTGAAATTAGCTTCATCTCCAAGCCCTCAAGAGTGCACTTCATGTTTGGGCATATTGGAGCGAACTTCATGTTTTGGCATAGGAAAGCGAACTTCATGTCTTGAGGTAGAAGAGTGAAATTCATGTGCAAAGGTAGAGGAATGAATTTTACTTCATGAATTCCCAAGTGAGATTGAATTTCTTTCATATGCCCGAGGGAAGATGTGAGAGCATTTACCTTAAGCTGATCCGATTTTGAGTTGAAGGCAAACTTCAGGTTCAAGCCTATAGGAGCGTATTTCATCTTCAAGACCACAAAAGCGAACTTCATGAATCCAAGGAGGGGAGCAAACTTCACCTTCAAGCCCACAAGAGAAAACTTCATGAATCCAAGGAGGGGAGCAAACTTCACCTTCAAGCCCACAAGAGAAAACTTCATGAATCCAAGGAGGGGAGCGAACTTCACCTTCAAGCCCACAAGAGAGAACTTCATGTCTACCTAAATGAGAGGGAATTACCTTGATATTTCAATTCACTTTTAAGATTAATCAAAGACTATTTTGGCACCAAAGATAAAATCCAAAATGAAGACTTTTTAAATAATTATCTAGTCGGCCTTTTTGAGAAACAAATTTAATTTCATTTTTACTTAATCAAGTCGGCCTTCTAAGAAACATGTCTTTAGCCCTAAGTGTCTATATAATGAGATTCAAAATATTTATTTAATCACCAATTCAAAACGAATTTCTTTTCTATTAAAGGCAGAGCAGGCATTCTAATCAGCGAATTCGATCAATAGGAGCAACGAAATCCATCAAGAGGACAGTGAATCTATTTAATAAGGAAGCATATTTTGGTATATCATCAAAGAGTTCTCTCTCTAACAATGAATTTCAAGAGCAAACCAGTAATTACAATCAGTGTCATTGACGAATTTGTCCCAGAAGTACAGAGATTTCAATCATAAGAAGGGCAAATTTGTTCACTTACTTCCAAACACCAGCAGGCCAGCTGAGTATTCTCAGTCATCATTTGATTAAAGGCATCAATTCAAAGGTGAAATCAGTAAAAATCAGAGGTAAGTATAACATATTGATTGATAGAAGATTAGATGTAGGTCTGATTGGCGTCCAATATTAATCAATTTTATTGCATTAGATCTCTCTTATTGCCGTCAATTCATTAAAAGTGCAAATGGGTGGAAAAATCAGTTTTATTTAGCATTGAATTTTAGACTCATTTGAATTTAAGATAGATTTAGAGAAATATTGTAGGTCATTTACTATCATTCTCATTAGAAAATAGGCTTAATATCTTGAATCTCTTTCACCATTCCCCTAATTTACATATCTCTTATAGGTGAGAGATGGCGTCTCCTAAACCGAATAAAACCATGACCCGTCAAGAACTCATCAAGGAAGACTCGAAGAACGGTGCATTAGAAACCAGGATCACATCTCATAGGAGAAAAATAGGAGACACTAATCTCGGGAAATTCGACCCCAAGAAGTTCCGGCACCCATCGTACACAAGTGAACCTACTGGTACAGCAAAGAAGATGATTGATAGTGGGATTATAAATGCAGTTGCCTTCCCTCCTGCAGTGCAATGCTACGAGTTAATTATGGAGTGTGCTCAACATTATAATTCTCCTTCAAGAAGAATATTAGTGAAGGATGGAACAGTATTTGCATATCTCTCAGAGACAGCAATCAATGAAGCATTTCATCTACCTGAGCCTAAGGACATGGTCTACATAAGTGTGGAAGGAGCTAAGTCCGCCTACGACAATGATCTGAAAGCTTTCTCAAAGATCATCGACAAGTTTTGGTTAAAGAAGAGTAGAGGCGGTAAGAGGGAATGGCGCGATAGATTACATAGGGTTGACTTCAAAGATGAATTCAGAGACTTCATCACCCTACTTCATCGAGTGGTTGGTGCACCCGAGGCTTCATATTTCGAGGACTGGATGTTATACTTCATAGATACAGTTACTCATGGCAAGGATGCAATTAATTGGGGGAGGCTCATCAGCAACATTATTGATCTGCAGTTAAGAAGGCTGATGCGCACTAGAACATTCTACATGAGCTCCTATGTCATATACTCTCTTGCAAGAAATTATGAGTATCTCGGACTGATGTATAGGGGTATAGTTGGACGAAGACCCGGAGAAATAAAACTGCATGAATGTTATACGCACCTTCATCACCAACCTAAACAACACTATAGGAGAGTGAATGGTGCATTCACTATGCACATCACAAGGACGCTTCGAGGAGGACTTCAACAAAGACTCTCTCCAAAAGCACAAGCATTGGTTCAAGAGCATGGTGCATTGTTCATCCAATTTCTGAAGTTCACCTATATCAGAGTTCAAGGATTTCCTTCTGATCCCTACATGTTGCCATGCTACCTGACAGACAAAGTGGTGCTACTTGAGGTGGTGACACAATTGGTGGCATATGTCAAGGCATTCAGGCATAAGCATGGAACCGGTGTTTCTTTTCCTATTACGCCTGGAAACTCTATTGAAGTATGCCCTTCCTTTCAAGTAGCTGAAGATGCCGAGAAAGACATAGCACTCTACTCACTCATGCCATTCACACCCAGGGATCACTTTGATCCATATGATAATGTAAAAGGAATTTTGGGAAATATGGGCATCAGTGGCAGTTGGAAGACTATTGGATGAACATTCAAGATGATGTGGAAGTGAAGAAAAAGGTGTATTCCAAACTACCTCTCAATTTCATCAAGAAATGTAAGTTGTTTAATGTTACTGATCAAGTCCAGGATAGCGGCAAATATCTTCAATCAGCCTATGCCAAAGAAAGCAAAGAGATCAATATCAATTGGGTTGACATGGAGGTCGTAGATTTGAAGGAGCTGATGAAACAAGTCTTGGAATACACTTGCATATGGATAGACATAAAACATCAGAAATTAAAAGAGAACGACATAGAAATGGCATTCCACTCAGAAGCGAGGAAAGACAATGAAGATGAAGCAAGCGCAAGTGGGAGTGCCTCTCAACCATTCACTGAAGAGGTACAAAGAGAAAAGAAGATCGTGGAGAAAAGGAGTCCTCAAGGAAGAAGCATAAATCAAGTGCCAGTCATCCTTCCTCCTGGTGCGAAAAGGAGTTGGACCACGATGGACGACATGAAGAACAGAGAATAGAGAAGGAATTGAGTCAAGGAGCAAATGAATCAATGGAATCCACAGTTCATAATGATAAAGGCAAAGAGAAATCATCACAAGGACAAGAAGATCTCACTCATCACATTCAAGAGATCGAAAGAGAGGAAGAAGAAGACAATGATGAAACTACTTCACCACCTAGGAATGAGCAAGTGCGTGAAGAAACACAGGTTCAAGAAGGGAGATCCTCTATTCCTAAATGGCTTAAGGAAAGACTAGCCCAAGAGGTGATAGTAGTTGATGAACAACCAACATATGACATTGGGAGCCTTCAAAGTCAAACTCGAGAAGTCACTGAGAAAAAGAAAGGTACAAAGATGTCCAAGGTGATCAGAGATGATTCAGGATCTAGGAAGTTGCAAATAGCTACTCCAAAGGTTGATAAGTATGAAGGTAAAATCACAACAGATGAGTATGATATGGAGACTATTGATTTGGGTCTACTCACCTCCGAGCAAGCCATAGGTGATGCAAATGATTCATTGAAGGCAGTTAATGATATGCTAAGAACCGAAGTAGAAAAGAATAAAAGGTTAGAAAAAGAGATAAGTGCGTGGAGGAACTACTTCCAACAATTCCAGGAACCATTGAGAGATCAGAGTCCAGTGGCTACACCACTACCCTTGCTTCCTGCGGAATCAGTTGATCATATGGAGAAGATGAGGAATTCAGCGCAATTGATGGACAGATGGATAGAAAACTCATATACCAAAGTCAGCAAGTTCATGAAGGGCATAATGAAGACACTCGACACAGTCATAAAAGTTCTTGGAAGAACTCATGTCCTCAAGAAGCCTTTGAAGCATTTGCTCATGCTAGAGATGTTAACATTCCAGTATTGCAAGTAATAAGAAAAACAACTAGGGAAGCCTTATCAAGAGAGAAGATAAGAAGAGAAGGATCTACGCCCATCTTTCTACAATGGAGTAGTCTACTTCCCATGAAGATCATGTTTAAAGAAATTGGAAACGGGTGCAGTCAAGTTCAAGATGATATGCATCGTATTCATGATAAGATAGTAGAAGTAGCACAGATCCTTTTGGAGAGGAAGATTGATCCTGGGATGATTATAGAAGCCAGAGAGTTGGAAGAAAGAGTAAGAGTCATCTTTCATGGGACTAATGGAATGATCACCAAAGGACAGTTAGACGATATGCTTGAACTTGTAGTTTTAGCCAGCAAGACTCAAGAGCTCGAACCTGAATGGGAGAATGCCATCGTCAAAGCTTTTGATTAAGTCATGCACATGAAGGAACAGTTGAAGTCTCTACCCAAAATTCTGATGACTAAGATAGAGGGCATAGTGACAAGATTCATCGAATACGCGAGAAGTGAAGCAGAGAAAGGAAACAAGATTCTAGAAGACAGTTTGTTATGATCCTATTTGGCAACTAATTTTCTCATTGGAGGGTGATTCCTTGATTTTCGTCCTAAGCGCATGTTATTTTCTCATTGGTTGATTTCATAATAATGCTTATCTAGATAGGCTTTCATTTGTATCAAACCCTAATTAGGGTTTAGGTGGCAAAATCTTGGCCCTCGATCTTAATTTGATCTTGGCCCTTCATTGTATTTGGGAGTGGTATATGAAGACCACTCATTTCATTTGTAAAAAGTTAGTTAGAGAAAGTTAGATATCAACTAGATAGATTAGATATTAGATATAGAGTTCAAGAGTGATAAGAGGACTTGAAGAATTGTTGTTACTTGGCTTTTGGATTAATAAAACATTGAAGTTATGGTGTTTCTATTCAATCTTTGAACCTTATTGCATGGTTTTTCATCCTCTCAAGTCAATCTTTGATATTAGTTTTAAGTATTTAGATAGAATGATGGAATGTTGTACTTGATGTATTGTGAAACTCATAATCCATACCGCTAGCCTCTTCCTGATGGTAAGTGTGCCTTGTGTGGTCAACTAGAATTATTGAAAGTGCTTAAGTTCAATTGTTGCTCATGGGTATGCATTCAAGTGATGGTGTCTATGCTTAGTAACGATTTGAAATATTTTAAGTGTCCTTCGAAGATTTCACTAATTTTGGTGTAGTTGTTCTTGTGCGGCGATGTTAAGACTAGTAGAGTTTCACTTATGTCGTTCTTCATCCATTCATTCCTAGGATAGCTTAGAACCTCTCAACCCTCATCTTTTGCCATTCTTTTTCATAAACATCTCGTAGTAGTAGGGAAGAACTTCATTGCATATCATCTGCAAAGCATTTCATGAGTCTCTTCAATCTCGACAATCACAAGGACCGCTCGTTCTTATCCACACGTCGAGACCTGACATTTATGAACCTTAAGCCAATCTTCAACATTTGGGAAGCTTTGTACAAGAGAGGATAAGATACTTTTGGGTATTTTATTATGTGTTTGCATGTGCGTAAAAAACACATTAACAAGTCTCATCACTGAATGTTAGGCAACAATTCAAAGAATAATCTTCCATTCTACATGTCAAAATCATCACAAATGAAAACTTCATCAACAATAGGGCAAATTAAAATATTTTAGGTTACAAGTATAACATTATTCAATTATGTGTAAGGAGAGGAGATGTGTCGATAGAAAAATTAGCAAGATACTTAGATAATGGCCAAATATTAACAATACATTTACAAAATAACAAAAGCCTATGACTCCATTTTCCTATACTATTCTTGTGCACTTGTTTTAATGACTAATTGTACTATATTTGTGTAATCGATTTAGTTTCTTCATTTAAAATAGAAAAATAGATTTGAGAATCTACTTTAGAAAACAAAATCAGGAAAAAGGAACCATTAAGAAAATATGGGTGCAGTAGAAGTTGCAAACTCTGGGTCTGATCTACAACAATCATTCTTCACTAATCCTTGAGATAGATGCCCTCCACATGGCAAGTCCAACCTATTGTGACCTTCTCACACATCACCCCATTGCAAACAGGGACCCCCTATTTCCTTCTTTCCACCTTTGTTAGTTTAGGGTTTTTGGCAGTCAAGTGGCAATTTTGAGCTTTCAATGCCCAGGTCTCTTTTTCATGGGATCATGTCCAGAGGTCTTTTTGAATTTTCAAGTCAATAGGATCAAAGTGTTAAAAAATGTTGTAATGTCAAGGTGATCCTAAGATTTTCTAAATATTGAGGTTACAACTTGTTTTAAGATGTGAGTGTAATGTGTTTAAAATGTTGCAAATTGGTGTGATTTTTATGCTAGAGCGTCAAAGGTCCCTATAGGAGTCGTTTTTTTTCCACTCCTACTAGGTAGAATAAGTCAAAAATGCACTAAGTCCCGATGGACTCCTGTTTTCCACCCCTCAAATCTTGGCGAAATGTTAAAAGTCCCAATGGACTTTTTTTTCCATTGTGTAAAAGGACAAAATTTGATAAGTTCGGTCTCTTAAGGTGCGAAAATCATCGAAGTCTTGATGGAAAACATTTTCCCCCCGTGAAATCAAGGCACAAAAGTGAAAGTCCTGATGGGAGGCATTTTTCCTCTCCGCTATAGAGATGAAAATGATGAAAGTCCTGATAGAGCATGAATTTCCACTCCATCTTGAGCAAGAAAGAGTTGAATTAATGATGAAAATGGACTTAGTCCCAATGAGGTGTGTTTTTCCACTCCTGGACTTAGTTTACAAGTGATTCTATGGAAAGTCCCGATGAATCAAGAATCCCCACTCAAAGCAAAGGAAGTGTCCCGATGGAGGTTGTTTTCCCACCAGGCCTACAAGAGCAAAATGCATGAAGAAAGTGAGTCCCGATGACCCACGATTTTGTACTGAGGGGTAAATGACCAAGTTTTAATGCAAATTGAGCATCCTAATGAGGTTTGATTTTCACTGGAAGGGAAAATGATTGAAATGAAGTGAAACAAAGATGAATTAAGGTGTCCTGATGGAGGTCTCGTCTCCAGTGGGGACAAAATGTGAGGAAATGACAAATTTAATGTGTCCTAATGGGGTTCGGTTTTCCCCTGGAAGGTATTGTGGATGTTGATGGGAAATTGAGTGTCCTAATGACGTTCGATTTTCCATTGGAAGGGAAAAATGATTGAAATGAAGTGAAACGAAGATGAATTAAGGTGTCCTAATGGAGGTCGATTCTCCACTGGGGACAAAATGTGAGGAAATGACAAGTTAATGTGTCCCGATGGGGTTTGATTTTCCCCTGGAAGGTATTATGATATATTTGATGGAAAATTGAATCCCAATGAGGAGCAAACTTCCATTTGAGGATATTTTACATGAGTTGATCAAATTTACATGTCCAAATGGGGGTCGATTTTCCACTTAAGGTATTATCATCAAAATGGGACATTTAATTGAAAATCAAGGGTCCCAATGACCCACGATTTTCCCCAAGGGGCTGGAAATCAGATTTAAGTGAAAATTTAAGGACAAGTGTGTCCCAATTGATTTCGATTTTCCACCATAAGCATTTGGTGGATAAACAAGGTGAAAATAATGTTAAGTGTTCACATCCCAATGCATATCGATTTTCCTATGTGCCTGGTAAGTGCAAATTTTTATCCCATATCGGTTGTGTGGTGACTTTTCAAGGTAAGAGAGTGAATAAAGGATACAGTCCAGCAACTAATTTATTATTATTATATGACTATTGTCAAGATAGAGGTATGATTTTGTTTGAGGCATCCATTGCCTTTCCATTGGAGGTCACTAGAGCTGAGAAAGGAGGAGCCATGGCTGATTGAAGATCTGAAACATTCTTCCAGCCACCTTTCCCTTGCATGATATTGTTTTCAGCTCACATTCGCAGGCCAAGACATTGCTTCCAGCCATCCATTTGGACAGATACATGGTGACTTTCAGCTGATTGAGTGAAATCTCTTCAAGTATAGGTGTGGCACCATGAATATGAGGGTTTCCAGCCATTGAAACTCAGTTTGCAGAGGTGTTTTCAGATATTATACTCAGAAAATCAGACCTGAGACACATTTTTTTGACATCAAATTCCCCATTTTCTGAGTATAGAGAGGTGTATTCCGACTTAAGTGATCAAACCAGACTTGTTCTAAGTCTGAAATTCAGGTTTTTCAGAGGGTGAAATGCCCTATTTTGATCAAAATTCATGCATTTTCAGAATTCGCATTACATATTGTTCAATTTCTGATTTTAATGAGCTCATAAATTTGAAAATTATTGGAAAATCAGAACTTAGGGTAATTCTGAAAATCAATTACTTGAGTTATTTTATCATGTTATTGACTTCCAGCTTCGAACGGGTGCTATGTCTAAAGTGGGGATAGCTGCAAGCAAGACTCAATTGAAGAATGTACAAAATGGATACTACCTAGAGTCGTAGACATCTTCCCAATGGAAGAAAATTGGAGATACAAATATAGAGTACCTGAATAGAAAGAGGATGATACGAAGATTGTACGCAATGAAGCATCATCTACCATCTCCCTTGGCAATCAACATCATGGAGAGTGGAATTTACCATGCAGCTAGTTTTCCACCATCTTTACAGTGCAACGAGCTAATGGTAGAGTGTGCAAGGCACTATGATCCACAAACCAAAACAATCAAAATACCTAAGGGGTTGGTGCTTGCATACCTAGTTGAAGAGTCAATTGGGGAGGCATTTAGAATCCCTAGATATCAGGACATGCAAGAGAAAACTGAGGACACCCAAGCTAAGTTCGAAAAGAGATCAGAGTCATGTTTGAAAATTATCAATAACGAGTGGGTCCTTGAAACAAGGTGTCACCATTCTAAGTTACCAAAGAGACCCCTATGTTTAGACTTCAAGGAGGAGTACAACGATCTGATATTTCTACTCAACCGAGTCATGGGAGCACCTCAAGGGGTGGTATTTGAGGCATGGATGTATTACGTTATTGAAGAGATAGTGAAAGGAACAGTGATGATCAACTAAGCGAAGATTATAAGTGCAACCTAGACATCAAGTTGAGGAGTTTGGAAAGAACGAGGACATTTTACAAGACTTCCTACCTAGTCTACATGCTAGCAAGGCAAATCGTTTACAAAGGATTGATATGCAAGCATGAAGTTAATAACAATCTTGGACAATACAAGGTGTATGAGTGTTAACCAAAACTCCACCTACATGAGATTGATCAATATAGAAGTGTCAACGATGCTTTCACCATGTACATCACACGGTTGTTGTAAGGTGGAATACATAAACAATTGTCCAAGGAGGCAATGTCACTCATTGAGAAGTATGGATCATGGTATATTCAATTTCCTAGCTTCACATACCTAAGGATTTAGGGATTCACTTCAGAACCATACAAGCTTCCTAGGTATCCGACAAACAAAATGTATTACTTGAGGTAGTGAGGTAGCTCTCAGAATTTGATTGCATCCAGAAGGCAAAGCATAAGAGAAGTGTTCCTTTTCCTATCACACTTGGGAAGATGATGGAGGTATGCCCCACCGCAATAGCAGCAAAGACGATCAATGAAAAATTGGAGTTCTTTCTGAAAAGCACACAGCTAATACTGAGAGGAGGGGGGTATTCACCATGCAGCATTCATTGAACTTCAAGTACATGTCAGGACTCATCAAATTCTTCTAAAGAAAAATTTCTGCACATATCTTTCCTTTCCATCTTGCAAAGCATCATCTAGAACATACAGCCTGCGATTGCACTCAACTCCTAATGTCCAGTCAGCTGAGGATGAAAAGGAATAATCAATAGTTTACCAAAATGCCTTCATTAAATTTGTAAGCACCTTCCTTATTCAAGAAGGTACCCCTTCACTCCATGATGGCTGCCAATCAATTTTTTTTTTATCAATCCCAGACACACACCATACCCGATTTCCATTCAAGACTCAACCTTCAAATGCACTTTCCAAAAGTGTTTTTGGCTGAACTTCGCTGAAGAAATTAAAAAACACACCAAAAAGACGTGCACTTAAATTGACAGAACACTTGGAAGAATATCGGTTATCAATCAATTTTTTAAGACGATTTTGTCCTCTTTAAGTCATTTACGGCATAGTATCAAAATTCTTTGACTTCGATTAAGAACCAAATCTATATGATCTTCTAAAGAAAGTCTTTTCTCCAACCCAAAAAAAATGCATAGAAACGGCTTCCTTGACAAAAGGACATATCACAGAGCACAAACTCATAAAAATACAATACTTCTATTCAAAAAGAATTCTTCAGAAATCTAAGTCATTGTCCAAAAAAAACATCGCAATTTTTTTTGGAATTAACATATTTATCATATGTGTCTCCGGTCTTTTAAAACAAAAGGTCCCTTTCTTAGATTTTCAATTTTCCACTACGTGGGTTCGCTGCAGCGCATTCACCATGCAGCATTCATTGAATCCTTTTTTTTTTTAAAGATTCCAAAACAGAGGCGTTTTTTTTTATTTTGCACATCGTATTTAATATGATCAACATACACCACGACTACTGCCTTGAACTTATTCGGTTGCACTCCCAACTTTGATAAGCACGATATTAATTGATGCAACTCAGAAAATTAAAAAAAACTCCCAAATAACAGCACAGCCTTCAATACCAAAAGCAAGTCCCCTTTTTCTGAGCCAAATTTCCAGAATGCAAAAAAAAAGATGGAAGCACATTAAATTATTTTCCTTAAAAAAAACCAACCACTTAACTTTGTGGCCAACGTCACCTGCATACAGATGGTTGTAGTTCTCTTTTTATGGTGGCAAAAAAAATGATTTACATTACATACACTATGTTGTACTTCAATTAAAAAATCCCCCACAACCTGATACATTCTCTGCATCCCATAAATCAGGAGTCCTCTCTCAATGATGATGAAAGGACAATACATAATATTAGAACACACAATGATGGGAAGAGTCAAGCTCCTAAAAGGAGGAAAGCTATGCCTGGAGGATCACGAACAAAAGGCAAGGAGATTGTTAGTCAGAAATTAAGGCATAAGAAACATAGGCCTAACACACCTCAATCTACCATGACTTCCTCATCCGTGAAGGAGAATGATATGACAGAAAAGGACAATGAGTCCGAGCAAGGTTTCAACACGGAAATCCTACCCGAGAATGATCAAGATATACATGCATCAAAACAGTTGGCACCACATGAAGATGATGAAGAGCAAACAAGATCTCCAACTATTCAACTTGAGATCCATTTAGGCAATGATGTGGTTGATTTGATTAAGGAGAAAGCAGATGATGAGATAATTTCAGCCTTGAGAGTACTTGACGAAGATCAGCAACTTGAGGATGGGATGGAATTCTCTACAATTCACAATTGGTTGCTAAGCCGCATGGAGAAGAAGAAAGTGAGAGGCACATCCCAATGAAGATATTGATGACTTCCTAGCCAGAATTGGTAAGGAGAAAGAGAAAAAGGTGAACATGTTCTCTATGATTACTAGAGATGATACATGAGCACGCATTGCACAAGTGGTTGTTCCAACAGGTGATAAGACTAGAGATGTGATCACTCCTATGGACTATAAGGTTACCACAATTGACCTTAGGCCTACTACGAAGCAGCAAGAATTTCAATAACTCAATGATACCACCAAGGCAATTGAGGCACGGTTGAATACGGTTGAAGAAAAGAAAGAATTGTTGGAGATTGAGAGCAGAGACTCAAAGAGTATATTGCAAGGTTGAATTCCCTAAGGCGTGAGGATCCTACCTTTGTCTCACCCATTGCTATTGTTCATGGATCACCCTTTGATCATGAGGCAATGAGGAATACATACCAAGAGATTGAAAAATGGAGAGAAGATTTTTCAAGGCAAGCGGATGATTTCCTAGCCCAATTTGTCCAACCATATGATAAGACAACGATGCTCATATTCAAGATGCGGTACTTGGAAAGAATATGGGAAGATTTCCAACTACTATTCCTCGTCTGAAAGTATTGAAGTGGATTCCTACATCCACATTAATCCAGGAGGGAGTTGTTCAAGAGGGTAATGTGTATGATTTCCATGGATGGTATTATTCTTTGGCCATGAGGAAGTCAGTGTTTGATCATGCAAAGAAAGAGTGCATGGAGATGGAGGGATCAATTCAGGCGATACAATCTAAGATCCTCACATCTATTGTTGGAACATGATGTCCATGCTTCCAGCAATTTCAATTTGGTAGAGTTGAAGGAGAAAAGTTTATTTACTTCAAGCAATTGGATTCCATACGGAAGAATCAGCTAGATGATTCGGTTTCTCTTATGATTCAAATCAACAACTTGCAGAAGCTGATGCCGGATTGGGAGAGCATTTTTTATGCTTGCTTGAATGCCTTGGATATGATCAATTTGCAGCAGGAAGGACTACCAAATGTTACGATGGAGGAACTCAACTCAATCTTGGCTAGATTCGTTGAGTATGCAACTAGAGAGAAGGATGCAGGTCGGAGCCTTCTAGAAGATTACCTACTTGATGACTAGGCATCATCCTATTGAACCCCCATTTTTTATTCCACTTTCTGATGTAAACGCTAATTAGGGAAATGTTGGTATGATCTCAGCCCTTGATTCTAAATGAATCTTGGCCATTCATTTCAGTTGGAGACTCTATATAAACCCCATTCCTCTTATTTGTAAGAGAGAGATTTCTGAGAATTGTCGCCTATTTGCTGCTAGATTGAATTTAATCATTGAAGTTTGGTGATTTTATTGAGATTTTGAAGCATTGTGTGGTTTTCATACCTCCAAATTTAGATTGGAATTTGTTTCAAGTATTTTTAAGTTGAATGAAAGAAAGTGTTGAGTGCATTCACATGAAATTCGTTTATCCATACCACTAGCTTCTTGTTAATTGTAAGTTTGTCTTGTGTGGTCAACTGGAATCAAATCAAACTTAACTTCAATTTATGCTTGCTTGTTGATATGCATCCAATTGATGGTGTTAGTGTTTTAGTATGAATTTGAACATCTATTAATTACCTTAGATGATCGCACTAAGCTTAGTTAACAATACCTAGCCTAGTTGAATTTCATTGAATCATTTGCTATCTCTTGCATTCTAGGTTTTTGATAAGATTAGAATAGAACTTCTAAACCCTTCTATGTTAGAAGTAGATCAAGCACTCATCTTGCAATATCATAAGCCATTTCAATCAGCAGCAAACCTATTTCCATTCATGATAAGGTTGAATCTATAGAACAATTGTGTAAGTCCCTTTGTGCATATAGCAAAATCACGTTCACCATTGAGTAACCCACATGTCGAGAACTGATATTAGAAACCTTGCAATTGTCTTAGTTGATCAGATATTTAGCATCTAAGGTGATTTTGTTCAAGAGACAGTAAAATACTTTGGTATTTTATTCTATGTTTGAGGTGCCTAAAAAAGACATCACCACAACCCTTATTAGTTATTTGTTATGCAACCATTCAAATAAGAGTCTTGACTTCTACATGTCAAAATCATCACAAATGAAAATTTAATCAACAAATAGGCCAAATTATTCAATCATCTGTAAGGAGAGGAAATTTGTAGATAGCAAAATTAGCTAGACAGCTAGCTAATGGCCAAACTTGAACAATCCATTTACAGAACAGTACAAACCATAGTTACCAGGAGACCCGTCTCCTACCCCTTCAAGTGCGTACTAGTACCAAATACCCATCTCCTATACCGGAAACTTCTTGACGCATAGGGTGCTTTTAGTTGTCGTCTCTAAAGTCTCTTGACCAAAAATTCATGTCTTCTATTAATGTTTGCGTATGCTACAAAAGATTTTAATTTTCTTGCGATGGTTGTATACCATTTTGTTGATATTGTGCCTTTTATCACTTTGTCTCTGTTCGAAGATATTGATCTCTACATTTATGAGATCCTTCTTAGCTGGAAGAGTTTCCAGTTTCATGTTAACTGTCACCGACCTGCATGTATGACTTGCGGCTTTGTGGGAGCCTCATGCATGCTGGCAGTGGTTTATTTCCTCTTCGCATTTCATCTGATATAAAGATTGTCTATGCGGCTTATGTAACAGCATATATGTAACTGTTGAGAAGCTTATGGTGCCTTTTGGCTGACAAGAGATATTTCGAGCCTTGTCTTCTCTTTAAAAGGCATGTTGTTGTTTGTGCTTTAATGGGGGCTGAAGTTCTCAAGAGAGAGTCTATATTAATATGTGATCATCCGTGCTGACTGTAGTGTAGAAGCTTTCGGTTGTTCTGAGATGTTATCGGCTTATAGTGCTGATTGTTAAGTGTTAACAATCTTTCTTAAATCATTGCTTGATTAAGCTTGAGAGCATTGCATCAGATTTGTGTCTTTAATAAAGGTTGATTTATGGTGTGGCTGGGTTTTTCACCCTCAAGTGGAGGGTTTTCCCAGCATAAAATTTTGTGCATCTTGTTCTTGTGAGATTTGCTAAGTTTCAAATTTCTGTGTTATGTTTCTGGTTTTAAGCATTAACACCTCCTAGAAAACTTAGTGGAATATGTAATCAAAAGGTAAAAAAATAAAAATGCAAATAATAAGATAAGCTTGCAGCAAAGCAAAGTCGTAGGGAAATGACTAATAAGGAAACTATTTCGCACGAAGACAAAAATCTATGCAAAGTTATAGTGATCAGATCTACTGACAGTGTAGACTTTTTGAGAGGACTAATTTCTTATCATTATAATAGTCTAAAGAGAAATTGCCTTTACCAATGAGCCAACAATATTGAGTGTGCATCTATATTACCTTACTTTCACTAAACAATTTAGATTGGCTATGGTATTGGCAATATAACCAATTTTAATCTCAATTTTTTTTGTTCAATTTTTAAGTTAATGTTAAAATTTACCACTATTCTGGTTTTCAAAGTTCTCTGTCATGATATTTTTGGAAATTATTAAATTATATTTAAAAAAAATTGGCATCTCCAAGTACCTATGTCTCCTTGTAACCTTGTTAAAACCCTATTACTCTTTGTTTTACTAGACTATTTTTGCACACTTGTATCATGTGTATTTGCACTAGGTTTGTGTAATTCATCCAGCTTCGGAAATTGAATTAAAATTAAGACTTGAGCCTCGAATTTGGAATAAAATGGGAAAAAGTAAAGCATTGAGGATATATGGGTATAGTAGAAGTTGCAGACTCTCAGTCTGGTTTGCTACAATCATCATTCATGAATCATTCAGAAAGATGCCCTTCATGTGGCTAGTCCAACCCCTAAATGTTATGCAACAGTTAAAAGAATTGTCTTTAGTTCTACATATCAAAATCATTACAATAAAAATTTCATCAATGATAGGCCAGATTCAAAAAAGTTAGGTTGCAATTATACCATCATTCAATCATGTGTACAGAGAGGATATGTGTAGATAGGAAAATTAGCTATAAAGCTGAATGATGACCATATATTTACAGCCCATTCACTGAGTACTAAAAACCTATGATTTTCTGTTTTCCTAGATTATTTGTGTGCACTTGTTTAATGATTATCTGTATTGGGTTTGTTTAATTGATTGAGTTTTTTCATTTAAAATGAAAATTTAGAATTGAGTCTCAATTTCGAAAGATCCAAATTTACAAAAAGGAGACAATGAAGAAAATATGGGTATAGAAGTTGCAAACTCTCATTGTGGTCTTAAACAATCTTCCTTCATGAATCCATGAGATAGCGGCCCTCTATGTGGCTGGTCAAACCTGTGAATGTTAGGCAACAGTTCAAAGAATAGTCCTTAGTTCTACATGTCAAACTCATCACAAATCAGAACTTCATCAACAATAAGCCAAATTCAATCTTATAGGTTATAAATATACCATTATTCAATCATGTGTGCATATAGCAGATGTGTAGATAGCAAAATTAGCTAGAGAGCTAGATAATAGCCAAATATTAACAATCCATTTACTGAATATTAAAAAATATCACTCTCTATTTTCCTAGACTGTTTTTCTGCACTATTTAATAACTTCTTGTACAAGGTTTGTGTACTTGATTCAATTTTTTCATTTAAAATAATTTTTTTGAGCTGAGCCTCAATATTTGAAAACCAAATGGGCAAAAAGGAGACTATTAAGAAAATATGGATGTAGTAGAAGTTGCAAACTCTCAGTCTGGTTTGTAACAATCTTGCTTCGTGAATCCATGATATAGATGCCCTTCGTGCTATGGGTCCAATCCCTGAATGTTAGGCAACAGTTCAAAGAATAGTATTCAGTTCCAGATGTCAAAATCATCAAAAACAAAAACTTCATCAACAATACGCCAAATTCAATTTTCCTATATTACAAATCTATCATTATTCAATCATGTGAGGAGAGATGGGTAGATAGAGAAATTAGCTAGGGAGATAGATAATGGCCAAATATTGAAAAATCCAGATTATTGAGAACCTATGACTCTGTTTTACTAGACTATTTTTGTAAACAAGTTTAAAGACTATTTGTACTAGGATTTTTCTTTTTATTCAACTTCTTCATTTTAAATAAAACTTTAGAGTAGAGCCTCAATTTTAAAAAGCCAAATTGGGAAAATGAGACCAAAGAATTTGCGTCAGCATCAATCTTCCTTCATGAATCTATGAGATAGATGCCCTCAATGTGGCAAGTCCAACCTCTAAATAAGAAAAATGGTTGATATTGTTGGAAGGATTAATCTATGGTTGAAAGATACTTGAACAGTCATTCTAATGATTTACTTGACAGGTGTCTTTTTCATCAATTCAACATAAATGCATACATCCATAAATGCTGGCCCTTTTACATCCTGTTGATGTGTATTTTGTACACGACCAAACACAGAATAAAATACCCAGAGGTATCTTATCCTCTGTTGAGCAAAGTTTCCCGACTGCTGAAGATCTCGTCGAAGGATCAGTCGAGGCAACTCCAAGGTTCTTGTATGTAGGTTCTCTACTCGTGGATAAGCTCTCTGTGGTATGATGTGATTTTGTTGGAATCACAAGCGGACTTACACTTGATGACTGAACGTCTAATTCGCTTTGAATATTACTGGAACACAGGATTTCACTAGTCTAGATCTTGAAAAAAAAGGAAAAGGATGAGGGCGAGGAAAGGATCTAATTCTGACACTAAGAATGTAGGAGCAATGAATAACCTTTGGTGAAATTCTAACTAAGTCTTGTTTTGACATCTCAGGACCATCCCCACAAGGTTAGTGCGATCTTCGGAGGAAAGCTTCATGATGTTCGGATCATCGCTACAAGCATAGACACCATCAGGCTGATGCATATCAGTGAAGAAGCGACAATTGAAGTTAAGCTTAAGCTGAATGATTCCAGTTGACTACACAAGGCAAGTCTGCAATCAACAAACTGCTAGTAGTATGGATATACAAATTTCACCATCAATCAAACACATTTCTTCCACTCATCTAATAACATGAAATCAAATCTGAGAAGTATCGAGACCATGCAAATTGTTGAATCGACCCATAGATTTCACCATTTCTTCAATGAAGTTTTACAAGTCTTTTACAACAACATCTTGGCAACAATCTTTGCCTTCTCTTTCTATTCTACTCTAAGTGCTATTCTATTTGTTATCAATCATTAGCTATTCTAACCTCTATCAACTAATTATTCACCTTCTAACTACTGACTAACTATTTTTTATTAGCTCACCATTAGCCTTTACAAATGAGGAGCCAGGGCTTATATAGTGCCCTCAATACAATTCAATGGCTCAGATCAACTTGAGATCAATGGCCGAGATTTTACAATGAAAACCCTAATTAGGGTTTGTTACAACAACTCAATTCTGGCCAATGAAATAATTGCATTATTTGGACACATATCTTCTCTGGAATATTCGACCAATGGATAACCGAGGTAGGTACATCGAAGTTTGTGCCATCTCCAATGAGTCAAGTACATTGAATCTGGACACGCTGAGGTGTACCAATGCGACTGGAGGAGTGATGACTGGGATGCCACCTTGTCTGACACTTGTAACTCGGTAGATATTCAATTTGATGATGTTGAGAAGCAAACTTTAATTAACTCTTCTGGAACTGTCTGCTTCTTCAATGAACCCTTGCTTTAACCTCCTTTGTCTTTGATGTGCAGGTTGGATGGTGTACCTTTCCTTCAAATGCTGGACTGGAAGAGGTCGTCCCTGATGATGCTGGACCGGAGAAGGCCGTCCTTGTTGATGCTGGACTGGAGAAGGCCGTCCTTGTTGATGCTGGACTGGAGAAGGTCATCCTTGTCTTGGCTTGATCTTCTTTCACCTACAAGACAAACCATAAAATGATTAAGGACACATAATATATTTATTCTAACATAGCATTTTATACCTTAAATCATCAACAAAAGATATTAAAATGAAGCTTGCTCAAGATTCTCCCCAGGGACCGGCTCCGTAAGAATTTCGCCCTGGACCCTCTGGAAGGGTCAGGAGCGAATTCTGCATTCCTGGCCAATTTAGACCTCTTTTCAACATTACCTCACAATTAGCTCCTCGCCTGACCCCAAACAAGGTGAAAAATAGTAGTTTCAAAGGATTTCGCCCTGGACCCTCTGGAAGGGTCAGGAGCGAATTTTGCATCTTTGGACAAATTACACCATGTCTCTACTCCAAAATGCCTTCCAAGGCAAGCATACGCTATCCTTCTCCTCACCAAAGGCTAGGAATCCACAACTTGACCTTCCCCATGGGCAGACTAGGTGATTTTGGGAATTTCGCTCTGGACCCTTTGGAAGGGTCAGGAGCAAAATCCACTCTTTAGCTCAAAATCCTTACCTATTGGACTCAAAACCTATTGAAACACATGCCTATGGCCATCTTTAGGTCCAATTTGCCTTGATCACCGTCTTGGCTTAGCTCAATCTTGAAGGAAAAAGGACATTTTGTGAATTTCGCCCTGGACCCTTTGGAAGGGTCAGGAGCGAAATTCAAGTTTTAAGCTTGATCCTTCATCTTCTTCATTCCAATCTATCTTGCAAGGCTAAATAACATCCTTCCATCCTCAACCACGCCTTAAGAATCAAAGTCTTGGCCTCATACAAGGGAAAAAATAGTTGATTTGAAGAATTTCGCTCTGGACCCTTTGGAAGGGTCAGGAGCGAAATTCATTCCTAGCTTGTCTTCCCTCACTCAATTCCTTTCTACTCACTTTGTCTCCCCTTGAATCCCTCAATTGGATCTATATCTCAACTTGACAACATTTGCTTGATCCCCGGAAGGCCTAAAAGGGAAAATTCGATCAAAATCATGGCCAGGGACATGACCTCTCTAGGATTTCGCTCTAGACACTTTGGAAGGGTCAGGAGCGAAATTCTCATTCTAGCTCAAAATTCACACTTTTGATGGTCAGACATCTTTCCAAGGCATTCCAAATAGCTTCTCTCACCCTAGTCTAGGCCTGACTTAGCACAAAATTTGGAGAAAAGGATAGTTTTAGGATTTTCGTTTTGGACCCTTTGGAAGGGTCGGGAGCGAAAATCTTGGTTTGGGCTAATTTCCATCATTTTTCAACACCAATTAACTTCAAAAGGCAAGAACATGTCTCCTCGCACCCATCCAAGCCATGAAAACCTAACGTTTGACTAGACATGCAAGGAAAATAGGTGGTTTTAAGATTTTCGCTCTAGACCCTTTGGAAGGGTCAAGTGCGAAAATCACATTTTGGCTCAATTCCTTCAAATTTGATAATCATTGCTAAGTCAGAGTCATTCCTGAGGACCTCTCCCATCAAAACTCGCCCTAGTCAGCACTTGGCTTGGCACAAAATTGGGAAAAAAGGTGATTTAGAGAAAATTCGCTCTGGACCCTTTGGAAGGATCAGGAGCGAATTTCTTAATTTAGGCTTATTCCTCCATCATTTCAAGTTGAATTCACCTCAAAAGGCTAGAAAACACTTCTCCTCTCACATCCAACCCAAGTTTGACATGATTTTGCAAGGGCAAATAGGTGGTTGAAGAATTTTCGCCCTGGACCCTTTAGAAGGGTCAGGAGCGATTTTCATCATTTAGCTCAATTCCTTCAAACTTGATAATTATTGACCATTCAAGGACATGCCTAAAGACACCACTAATCTTGACCCACACTAGACTTGTCATAAATTTGAGGGAAAAGATAGGTTTTGAGAAAATTCGCTCTAGACACTTTGGAAGGGTCAGGAGCGAAAATCTCATTCTTGAACAAAAATCATCATTCTTTCAACTTGAAACTTCATTGCAAGGTAAAATATCATCTCTCTTCGCCCTAGGAACAAAGTTTTAAGCCTAAGAAATGTCAAAAAGTAGGCTTGTAAGGAATTTCGCCCTCGACCCTTTGGAAGGGTCAGGAGCAAAAATTCCTTTCTTGGCTAAAACCCTCATTCCTCAATGCTATCAAACACTCTCAAAGGCAAAATCATGTCCATTTTCCCTTTCAACATGCTTTGGACATCACAATTTGGTCAAATAGGGAAGGAAATGAGGTCTAGGAGGATTTTCGCTCTGGACCCTTTAGAAGGGTCAGGAGCGAAAATCTCATTCTTGGCTTGATTCTCCATTTCTTCAGCTCCAATCCACTCTAGAAGACAACTAGACATCATTCTTCACCCAAGGGATAAGGTCTTAAGCCAAAACAAGGTCAAAATAATAGGCTTGCAAGGAATTTCGCTCTAGACCCTTTGGAAGGGTCAGGAGCGAAATTCACCTTCTTGGCTAGAATCCTTCAATTTTTCAAAGCTCTCACACATTTCCAAAGTCCAAACACGTCCATCCTTCCTTTCAAGATGCTATACAAATCAAAATTTGGTCAAACTAGGGAGGAAATGAGCTTTAGGAAGATTTTCACTCTGGACCCTTTGGAAGGGTCAGGAGCGAAAATCTCATTCTAGGCTAGATTACTCACTTTTCAAACTTCAAACCACTTCAAGAAGCAAACTTAGATCATTTTCCACCTGAGGAAGAAGGTTTCAAGGTCAAACAAGGTAGCAAATGAAGTTTATGATGAATTTCGCTCTGGACCCTTTGGAAGGGTCAAGAGCGAAATTCTCCTTTAGGCCAAAATCTTGTTCTTCAAAATCAATCAACTCCATCTCAAGGCAAGAACATACCAATTCATTCCCCAACATGCCCTAGAAACCAACACTTAGTCAAAATTTGAAAGGAAATGAGAGCTACAAAGATTTTCGCTCTGGACCCTTTGGAAGGGTCAGGAGCGAAAATCATGTTTTGGGTTGGTTCCTTGACTTTTCCTACTCTCATCCTCTTTGGGAGGCAAACATAGATCCTTCCTCATGCATCTCCACCTTGGTCTTGACTCTTGCTAAAGGAAAAATGAGTGTTTTCAAGAATTTCGCTCTGGACCCTCTGGAAGGGTCAAGAGCGAAATTCATCTTCTTGACTAAAATCCTTCATCTTTCAATCTTGACAAGGCTAGAACATTCAAAAATACCTTCAAACATGCCTTAGGAACTAGAAATTTGGCCTTGATAAGTGAGAATTTGAGATCTTCAAGGATTTTCGCTCTTGGCCAAGATCCTAACTTCATTTTCACATTTCTTCATTCAAACAAGCGTTTTTACCTTCATTCAAGCCTGGGAATGCGTTAGTTCTAGGTTTTGGTCAAAGTAGAATGTCTTATGGAGAATTTCGCTCTGGACCCTTTGGAAGGGTCAGGAGCGAAATTTGACATTTTGGACTCTCTGTCAGGATCATTTTATGGACATTTCCTTATATCTTTCTTCTTTCCTATACTTTAAGTTATATTCCATATATACTTTCGGGATGTTTGAGAGTGGTTTCGGACCTCCAGGAGTTATATTGCAAAATCTAGTTTTTGGAGGATTCTTCAGTTTTCCAAACTTAATCAAATTTCAGGATAAGGACATTCCAGACTTAGCCAAATCTCAAGATCAAGACATTCCAGACAGCCAAATTTCAGGGCATTTGAAGATCAGGATGACATTCTAGACTTCATCACTCACCAACTTGACCTAGCTCGGACCTTCAAGAATGATACCCACTCACAAAGCAAGACACAATTAGCAACAAGAGCAAAACCGGGCCCTAAGGAAGACTCTCAAAGAAACCCTCACCTGGAGCACCTACTGACTTCCCTGGCTCAAGCAAAGCCTACCATCCTATTGATCCCCTGGTGACACTCAAAATGCAAAGGCTAACAAACAAACCCTAAACACCTAGAAAGCAAACCCCAGAATCCCCATTTGCAATGGGGCGATGTGTGAATACGTCACAACATCTAGCGCCACCTTGAATAAATGTTCCGGAACATTTCAGAGATAAAGACTCAATTGACACTTAGAACCTCCGGAAAATTCAACCCAACTTATCCATGAAGATTATCGGAGTTTGCAAGACCAGGGCAGTGTCGAGTCCATGAGACAGAACAACATGATGAAATGCATTGCTTGAAGTACTTGTCAAGAATGGAATCGGTAGTGCAAGGAAAGATCTTCTTTTGGGATGTCCCCAAACCAGAGGCAGAAGAAAGCAATTTCAGTATCCTAGAGAGCAAGGATCCTCTTCTAAGCTTCTTGTGGATGATCGAGAGTCAGCTCATTTTGCATGGTGAAATGCGTTTAGAAAACATATTGCTACCATTGTGGTGTAGAATTCACAACTCACCTCACTCTGAATTTACTTGCTTAGTATGTGAAATGGCTATCAATCAAGTCAGAAACCAGTTTGGAATGCCAACTTTGTCTGAGGAAGAATGTATTATTAATAGATCTTGGGGTGCACATCTTGCGGTTGAATTCAAGAGAACCTAAGAAAAGGACATCACATCGCTCCAGCACCTGATTGTGAGAAGGACCAGTTGTAGGTTGATGATACAAATACACCTGATGATCAATGTATGGATAGCTCACCATGTCTTGCACCTGAAAAGGAATACCATGAAACAAAAGTTGAAGAATCAGTTGAGAATACTCAAATAGTGATAAAGGAAGATCCAGGAGTTACTCCGACTAATCCTTCAGCGAGATCTTCAGCAGTCGGGAACTTTGTTCAAGAGAGGATAAGATACTTCGGTATTTTATTATGTGTTCGCATGTGCATAAAAAACACATCGACACATCCTAAACGGATAAGACTGTATAATAAACCATAAATCTACCAATGTCGGTCTGTTTACACAAATTGAACTAATTAAACGCAATATCATGATAGTCTAAGGAAAAAGGAAATATTTTATAAACCAGAAAAATGTCACTAGTGGACTGATAATAAAAATCAACAAATATATCGTTCTTGATCTGCTTTCACATGTGAAAAGGCTTTACTCAATAGAATAAATCGTTGTGAGTATCATACTCATCTAAAACAGTTTTAAAAACACCAATATATTTTTATATTGCATAATAATATACAACAAACATTTGAATAAAGTATAACTGATTAAATAAATCCATGTTTAGTAACACCAATTTTCATACTTTAAAATTACATAGTTGCAACAGAGAAGTGACAAACTAAACTGGGAAAAAATGACAAAGTGCCTGTCATAAAAACATTTTTTACATTAAAAACGGATAAGACGGCTTTGAAATAGACTGATAATATAAACCCAAATATGCAATTAAGCCTATCTTCAATGATAGAAATCTTGCCTGTCTGATGTCAGACAAAACAGTTTGATTACAAGCACTCTGAATTTTTCTTTAAAAATACCACACAAAGCAACATGAAGTGCTTGTGTGTATGGTGTGAACAAGGAATTGGTTTTCATATTTCAAAGCTAAAATACACTTTGCATCATTTTAGTCTAATAGACGAAAGTGAGAGATAGGACCCATGGTGTCACTTTCTAACCTATGGTAACAGCACTCAGTTGAAAGAACGCTATGCAGTATGCACCCATTTAAAATATTTTTATAAAAATCAGATTAAATTCTACATTTTTTGATAGACTTCCTTTAACATTTTCCCTCTGAACCAACTATAGACAAAAGCTGAGAGAAAGGGTTTTATAAAAATCAGATCAAATTCTACATTTTTTGATAGACTTCCTTTAACATTTTCCCTTTGAACCAACTATAGACAAAAGCTGAGAGAAAGGGTCTGCTGGACTTAGAGAAAAGCTTAGGAAAACCTATGCTCTCACATATGCCCATTCTGAAAATAAAATTTCACAAATACTTGCGAAGGAAGCTTTTGACATAATACGGTACTAAATACTTCTGTTTTTATGTATTGTTGAAGCTCAAATAGTAAATTCTTTGATAGACTTCTTTTACCATCATCCTTCTAACCTACCACAATATCAATTTTATTTTTTTTTGAAGTTCACTAAATGCCTTTCAAGTTCATTAACCTAGTTTTTATTTTGCTGGACTTATTTTGGATTGCTTAGAACTATAAAATAATATACCTATCTACAAACTTGTGAGATATTCAAAATTAGCATTATTCTATTATCTTCATGCGATGAGAAAGGATTGACAATAAAGAACAACTCACAGGAAAGAATTTGTTAGATATTGTTGCAGTCAATTTAAAAACAATCTCATTAGGAAAGCTCATTTTCACTATTTGGAAATTTGTTAATCTTCCGATAAGACACATCCAATGCGAGTGTCCTACAAATAGCCAAAAGACTCAAATGACTGGAAAATTTTATTAATCTTGCTTTTACTCAAATTGGATCTTTGTTGCAAAATGGGAAATAAAAGCAATTCTTGGTAACTGAGGATTGTTTTAGGTTACCACTGGCTTGATTCTGATAAGACTTAATGGTTTTCAATTGTCAGTCAAACAAAATTTTATTAATTAATTTCCAATAATAAATTTTAGCAAATTGCAAAACAGTAAATTTGGGTCTCTTCTGATTCTCTCACTTATAGAAAGATGGAATTTACATAATAAATCATATACTACAAAGTTAACCAAACTTATAGCACTCATGATTAAACCTTGTATCTATTCTAAAGACAAAGACCCCCTACGGCCCATTACCTATAAATATATTGAAACATACCCTGGAAGTGCTTGTGAATTTGTGTCTTTCAATTCTCTAGTTGCTAGAAAGATGGAATTTGCATTGGGAGTCATTTACTACATAACCAACCCATAAATATTACTAATTTGAAAGCACTCATTATTAAAGCTTGTATCTATTCTAAGATGAAAACTCCCAAGGGTCCATGACTTGTAAATATATTGAAAGATAGCCCGAAAGGAAGTGTAAATCTCACTTAAGAGAAACAAGCAATCAGAAGTCATAGCCTCTTACCTTCAAATAGTAGCTCCATAGGGCCCTGGCCTTAACCTTCTCAAACTGCACAATGCTCCAACAACATATGGCCACATGCTTACCCCTTGCACCTTATAAAAGCGTTAAAATTATCACAAATTACATTGTGAGTCATTTACTACATAACCAACCCATAAATATTACTAATTTGAAAGCACTCGTTATTAAAGCTTGTATCTATTCTAAGATGAAAACTCCCAAGGGTCCATGACTTGTAAATATATTGAAGAATAGCCCGAAAGAAAGTGTAAATCTCACTTAAGAGAAACAAGCAATCAGAAGTCATAGCCTCTTACCTTCAAATAGTAGCTCCATAGGGCCCTGGCCTTAACCTTCTCAAACTGCACAATGCTCCAACAACATATGGCCACATGCTTACCCCTTGCACCTTATAAAAGCGTTAAAATTATCACAAATGTCTCCATGTAAGCTGCATTTTCTAATTACATCCAGCAGCAAATGAACACAATTTGTCAAAGGCCTAGATTATTTAATGTAAGAAAAGAGGGCAGTGTTCGTTAATTGGAAATTTTAAGAGCTTTGTTTGCATAAATAAAACCATGGTTTAGTTGCTACATGCACCATATGACAAAGATCGTGCTAAAAAGAGAGTAGTCATGAAAAAATATTAAATGAATGGATCACACCAGTTAAACAGTCAGTCCGTGTATGACCCAGTTCACAATCACAGATTTCAGTTGAATTGCATGTTCCATGTCGATAGCAATCTGCAAAGCAAATTCCTAAACAAATAAACCCTCTATGAGGACTTCACAGTTATACAGCTGATAGCAATGATATCTAATACACAGAAACTTGCATGGCCACCACCTAACATCAAGTAACAAAGCAACCTACTTTCATGAGTCATTACTCATTCCCAATAAATCCTCATAAAGCAAAGACATTTTCCATCAATAAACTGCCCATTATAATTAAATGAATAAGGGCACTCACCATGGAAGGTCAAAAAGTTATCCCAAAACGTTCATTACAAGCAAGGCCTTACAACTCCCCTGCAACATAAATTCAAAAAGTCAAAAAGGGCAGTAAACATAAGAAATTCCAATTGATAGGCTAAAGGTGTATCACATCAAGCAAAGGCTCTTCTCTGATTGAGGTTTGCAATAGTAGTTAAGAAGACTAAGTTCATAACAAACATAATAAATCTCATTTAATAGGCTAAAGATGCTTCATATCGGGCAAAAGCTCTTCTCTAATTGAGGTTTTCAATAGGAGTTAAGAAAGCTACATTCATAACAAACAAATCTTACAGTAATAATATATCATGCTGCAGTTTATAATGTTACATATCAAAAGTCAAACCATTAAAATCAATAAAGACAAAAGTAGTATTCCACCATCCAAACAAGAGCACCTACACCAGCAACTAGGAAGGCTGGGAGAGCCTTAAGTCCCAGTAGAAAGCCTTAGCACTCACATATTGTCAATACCCAATCAAATTGACTTCATCACCAACAGATAATTAAAAAGAAAACAAACGAAACTCACAAATTTGCCAAATTGATACTTCTTCAAATAAATTAATTCAAGAAAACTTCATCATGGTTTGTAAGAATTTCTATATTCTATATTTATACAAATAAATCCATTACTGAGAAAGGCCTAAAAGTCCACCAAATTGTATGTAGCTACGAGCTACAGCCAGCATGAACTTACAAAGGATGTCAGCATACTGAAAATTCACAATTTCTGGAGAAGAAAATTAGTTAAGAATGCTTCAATTCATCAAAAATTATGTGAAAATACACAACTGTTATACCTCACAAAAGTGAGCATTGTCAATGTCTTGAGGATATACTTTAGCACCTGCAGTCATGAGGTTTTGCCTAAGCAGGGTAGCAACCTTCTCAAGCAATTCATAATCAATAAATCATGTAACCAAAAAGAAATCAAATACAATAACTAATAAATATTAGAAAATCACAACGAATATTCCTAAATTATTAAACATTATTGCATTTATTAATAATACCTAAAAAAACATAGTTGTAGCTTCATACAGACTATGACATGAATTCAATATAAATAGATGTACCAGATACTCGTCCATTTGCAGTGATGAATCCATGATATAAATGTCATGAATGTGGCAGGTCCAGCCCCTGAGAGTTATGCAACAGTTCAAACTTCAAAGAATAGTCTTCAGTTCTACATGTCAAAATCATCATAAATGAAAAATTCTTCAACAATAGGCTGACCTCAAATATTTTAGGTTACAATTATACCATTAATCAATTGTGTGTACAGAGAGGAGATGTGTATACACTAAAATTAGATACAGAGGTAAATAATGACCAAATATTAACAGCCCAATTACTAAATATTAAAAACCTATGGCTCTTTGTTTTCCTAGACGATTTTTGTGCACTTGTTCAATGACTACTTGTAGTAGGTTTGTGCAATTGATTTAGTTTCTTCATTTGAATAAAAATTCAGAGATGGGCCTCAATTTTCAAAAACCAAATTGGTAAAAAGGAGACCATTAAGAAAATAAAGGTGCAGTAGAAGCTGAATACTCTCTCAGTCTCGTCTGCAACAATATTCCTTCATGAATCCATCGGATAGAACCCATCCATGTGCCAGACCAACCCCTAAATGTGAGGAAATGGTTCAAGGAATAGTCTTCAGTTCTTCATTGTCAAAATCATCACACATAAAAACATAATCAACAATAGGCCAAATTCAAATTGTTTAGGTTACAAGTCTACAATTATTCAATCATGTGTAGGCAAAGGAGATATGTAGATTGCAAAATTAGCTAGAGAGCTAGACAATGGTCAAATATTAACAACCCATTTACTGTATATTAAAAACCTATAACTCTATTTTCCTAGACTATTTGTGTGCACTTGTTTAATGACTTGTACTAGGTTTGTTTAATTGATTCACTTTTTCAAATAAAAATTTCGAGTTGAGCCTCTATTTTGGAAAACCAAATTGGGAAAAAGGAGACCATTAAGAAAATATGGCTGTAGTAATTACGAACTCTCAATCTGGTATGCAACAATCTTCCTTCATGAATCCATGAGATAGGTGCCCTCCATGTGCCATGTCCAACCCCTAAATGTCATACAACAATTAAAAGAATAGTCTTCAGTTCTAGATGTCAAAATCATCACAAATAAAAACTTCAACAATGGGCCAAGTTAAAAAATTTAGACTACAAGTATACCATTATTCAATATTGCGTATCGAGAAGAGATGTAGATGCAAAATTAGCTAGAGAGCTAAATGATGGCTGAATATAAACAACCCACTTACAAAATATAAAAATCCTATGTCTCTATTTTCCTAGACTAACTTTGTACACTTGTTCAATGACTCTTTGTACTAAATTTGTGGAATTGATTCAATTTCTTCATTTATAATAAAAACTTAGATTAAAACCTGAATTTTGAAAAAGCAATTTGAGAAAAAGGAAACCATTAAGAGAATTTGGGTGTAGTAGAAGTTGCAAACTCTGAATCTAGCCTGCAATAATCTTCCTTCATGAATCCATGAGATAGATCTCCTCCATGTGGCATGTCAAACCCTTCAGTTCGTCATGTCAAAACCATCAAACATGAAAACTGCATCAACAATAGGCCAAATTCAAAAAAATTAGGGTACAAGTATACAATTATTCAATATGTGTATGGAGAGGAGATGTGTATATAGAAAAATTAGCTAGAGAGCTAGATAAAGGTCAAATATTAACAGCACATTTACTGAATATTAATATTAAAATCTGTGACTCTGTTTTCCTAGACTATTCTTGTGCACTTGTTTAATGAATTGTACTAGGTATGTTTAACTGATTTACTTTCTTCATTTAAAATTTAAAATTTGAGCTAGCGTCTATTTTGAAAAACCAAATTAGGAAAAAGGAGACCATTACGAAAATATAGGCGTAGCAGAAGTTGCAAACTCTCAGTCTGTATGCAACAATCTTCCTTCGTGAATCCATGAGATATGCCCCCTCCAATGGAAGGCCCAACTTCTGAATGTCAGGCATCCATTCAAAGGATAGTCTTCGATTCTGCATGTTGAATCATCGCAATTGAAAACTTCATAAACAATAGGCCAAATTCAGGTTACAAGTAAAATATTATTATTTTTATTTATTTTTTTTTTCAATAAACACTTTTGAACTAGAGCTCCAAGCTAGTGAAGCCACAATCAAGTGACCTAATTCCCAACATAAACGCATAACACCCCAAATTCAAAAAATTTAGGGTACAAGTATACCATTATTCAATATGTGTATGGAGAGGAGATGTGTAGATAGAAACATTAGCTAGAGAGCTAGATAAAGGTCAAATATTAACAACACATTTACTGAATATTAATATTTAAAATCTATGACTCTGTTTTCCTAGACTATTCTTGTACACTTGTTTAATAACTTGTACTAGCTATGTTTAACTGATTCAGTTTCTTCATTTAAAATAAAAAATTTGGGCTAGCCTCTATTTTGAAAAATCAAATTAGGAAAAATGAGACCATTACGAAAATAAAGGCGTAGTAGAAGTTGCAAACTCTTAGTCTGTGTTGACGTGTCTGAAATCGCATTGCTACGACTCCATCCAGCCAACGCAGAATAGAATGTACTCGCTAAGTATCCTATCCTCTCTTGAGATAAGGAAATCCCTAATGCTGTTTCTTGTTTGATCAAAGGGGATGACCTCAAGGTTTTGATTGTCAGGTCTTGACTTCAGGATTACTCAGTAATTTGATGTGTTTTGCTAGAAACACAAAGGGGACTTACGGTGAGATGAATAACTTTCGAGTGAGTTCCCTGAAATTTAACAGTCTCGTTATCGGTTGATTTCAGTTGGATTGATACTAATTCAACTGGACTGTGGGTTTCTTCTTAGTAAAAAAAAAGGAAAAAGGAGGGATAGGGAAAAGAGATACAGAAAATCTAATTACGTAACTAAGATAGCATGTTCAAGAAAAACAGACAAACACCTCCAAATAACCAGATTTAACACTATCAACTATTTAAGCACAATGTTTGTAAGAATCTAGTGCGATCTTCAAGGAAAACTAGATTTTCATGCTATTAAACATAAATTCTGAATTTTAACATGCATTCACTAATTGTTTAATAATCGAACTGAGCATATGAGAGGGTTCAGATTAACCATGCAAAGGGAATGACAATCAGTCAGTCCTTAATGGTATGAACAACGAGGATTCTATCAGATGTTTATCCTAAAAATTCTATTGAAAAATAAAAGACATAACAAAATAATTTAAATGGTGAAGAAGGAGACCATGCACTCACAAAGAAATGAAAACAGCCTTAATTTTCCATTAATCCTGTGTAAATTTCGCCAGAGCTTGAACAACAATCCTTGAACTTCTTCCAAAAATAAGGGAAAACCAGTCCCTTTAAATAGATTTCCACAAAATAGATGAATGGCCAAGATTTAAACTAAACAAGTGGCCCAGATTCATCTGTACAAAAGCTACCCATACCCATAAATAGAAGGTAAATATCAGCAACCACCCAAAGGGGAGCAATAACTACCTAAAAAAGGTAATTAAAAACTATCCATAACAATTCAAAACGTGCATATGCACAGAGTTTAAAGTTTACAACTGACTTGGCAGTCAACTATGAACTTTTGGCCAAAAAGTGCTTTTTCAAATTTAAAAGAAAAATGCATTTTAAGAAAGCACTTTTTCCATTCCAACTGCATATCCCTTTACTAAAAATTGATCCTCGCCATGCAAATACTCATTCCAAAGGTCCCGACCTGCTGCACGTTCTTCACGAACATACTCTTGAAACCTAATGCAAAGCTAGAATAGCACTGTGAACTGAGGCATAGGGGGGTGACATATCTTATATTGGATGCCTTCCAGATGACGATCTACGTGTTTTAAACCATCTTGCCAACTGGACCAATAAACCTCAAAACGCACAATGTCTGAATGTAATTTACCGGCAAAATGGAGGGTACGGTTCCTTTGTTCATCTTTGGTTATCCGGGAATATGCTTTAGGCTTTTTCTTCCCTTTAGACTTTGCTTCACCTATGCGCGAGAAAATGTCCTCCAAGTCGACAGGTGGTTTGGTGGTTGCCTTTCGCTGAGCTCGAGCAACTAACCAATCTTGAGGTATGGTTTGCCCTGATGCTATGGTTAAATTCCCACTCTGCTCCTTAATGCCTTCAGCTGGTTCATTGCATATCTGCAGCTGCTCTATCACAAGAGGAGTGGAGGAAGTGTCAAGTCCTTCGCTCGCAGCTGAATTCTCTCCTACTTCGCTGAACAATTGTCTAGTATCTTAATGTGATGGTTGTTCTTCAGTCCTTTCAGGCTCGCAGGTCTCATCTGTCCTTTGCTCTCCTTCAACAGTGGAGTCATCCTTGGCGGTACTATGCAGTTTTAATTCATGGCGGCTCCCTTGGATGGGTTCATGCACCTCAAGCCCTTGAGTGGATGGAATTTCTCCTTCCTCCACTTGATTCTCAGGTTCGGCAGACTCAATGACCCTCACCTCTCCATTTAGCATGTCTTGTGCAAGAGGATCATCAGCTCCGAATGCATCAATATCGCTCTGGGAAGGCGGAGCAAGTATATAATCTAGTTCTATTACATCATCAGATGAACTAGGGTCTTTTGATGATGAAGTGACCTCCGGTCTCCTTATAGGGATCTTCTCCCTTCTTGTCCTTTTAGATGTTTGAGTCCCTCTACTGGCTTTAGCCTTCTTCCTTTTTTCGGGCTTTTCAACCTCTTGCTTAGGTACACTCGAGGTTCCCTCATCTTCAGAGGACTGAGAATCAAGGCTACCCATCATGTGGTAGGTGAATTGGACTCCCTCATGAATCAGCCGCTCAATCTGTTGGTGCAACCACTGATCAATGTGCCTCCCTGGGGTTGCCATGACTGCCTCAAAATCAGTGATTGGATCCTATGACCAATCGATGCCTGGCAAGAGATGTCTTATTGTCTCAAATTCTCGGACTTATAAGCAATTTCCAGAATCCGTTACCTGATCCGCGACCCGACGATATTCATAGAGTCGCATTTGTTGTACACTCGGCCTTGAATATTCGCGTCGTCAAACTTCGTAGTCGTCAAAGCAATTCTTCCAATAATCTTCAACTGACTCCTTTGCTCTGTAGCGCATACCGTAGGCTCTCTTCGCCAAATTGTCATGATCAAAACATTTCCTTGGGAAATGTTCCTGTAATCCATAGGAGGCTAGCTCAGCAAGGGATTATTCGGCGTGAGCTGGATTTTTCAAATGGACATCAAGGTTACCTATAATAATAGGGAAGGCGAATCTAGACTGCTTCTTGTCTTTGAGTAAACTGTTCACCGGACGTGCCTACCTTGCAACTTCCAGAAGAACTATTTTGTCGGTTGGATATTCCGGAAGTCGGAAAGGAGCGCCCTCAAAGCCAGCTATTCAGATGTAGGAGAATCTTGGGAACTGAATGAACCAGGCGCCATACCTCTGTACCAGAATGGTAGCTTGCTCTAAAAGCCTTATGTGTAGTCCCGCTTGCATCAACCTGACCAGGTGCATTGTGAAGGCGTAATTGATACGCTCATACTGACCAACTACATAGGCAGGGCTGTTCTTTTCCCTTTGAGATATGTCCTGATAATGTAATTGTGAGTAGGAATCATATACGTTCACGTGATTGGGCCCATTCCCAATTTCACCCGTCATGATTAAACCTGGCAGTGGTTGGTTTCTGGCGAAAATATAGACTAGATAGGATGTCATGGTAAAGTACTTTTTCTCCTCAAGTTCGACCAACTAGGTATGGATGTTGTCACTTATGATCTGGGCCCAGTCGAACTTGGATTTCCCAGCAAAGACCTAATCTATAAAGTAAAAGATCCACTCTTCAAAGTAGTTAGATTGGGGTAGTCCCATAACCCTGCTGAGCAATGTGACCATATCTCCATGCTCATTGTGAAAGTCGTTTCTGGGGGTCTTTTTCCCGATTCTGATGCTTGGAGGTCTTCTCTCCTTGTACTACTCCTCATTTATCAATATTCTGCATTTGGCAGGGTTCATATCATACGCCACTTGTGCTTCATCTATAGTTGTTGCTATGGGGTTGTTCGGGAAGGGGATGTCAAATGCGTCGCCAATGGCCTCAGGAGTGAAGTCAGCGAGGACCATATTCTCAAGGAGCACCAATCTGGTGTTTAGTTGGTAATGTCGGGCTAAAATTTTGCACTGACGGGGGAAATCCTACTGCCTAGGCGATGCCACTTTCCATCATCTGCAGAGACCTGCCATAGGCATAGGGGAGAAAACTCCGTCTCTGAAATCTTGAATATCAATGTGGCCTAGGTCAGTATCACCTACATTTTCCCATATGCTTTGAACTTTTGATTCCCTCAATCCCCCTCTCTGATACTGATATTTCATCTTTTCGAGTCTACGAGGGATGTCTGACTTGGATGCTCGGGACGTTTCGACTGCACCAGATGTCTTTGAGGACTCTACCGCAAATTTAGGCATCTATCCTGCACAGCCGGACGTGGATTACGAGACGAGATGAAGGAAACAAAGCGGGTTAGATAAAAGGGATACGTTAGCACACAAGGATTAATTGAAAAACAAAATTTTGAAGAAAGCATGATACTTCAGCTAAAGAGCTTGATTAATTTGAACATGAACATTATGAAGCTCTTTGATTACAAATTTACTTATTCGGTTGCGGTTCAAGGACTTAGGCGGTTTCGACTGTTAAATTTACACTTAGACATTTAGGATCAATTTTCAAAAATGGATGAGTTTTAAGATTCCCTAAGTTTGAGAAATGCGTTCTTGGTTAACTCCTAGGAACAGACTCTGATTTTAATTGCTTTGCCTGATGCCTTTCAAACGGGAAAAGATGGGGTTTAAGGATTTAATCATTTAATCAATTTTGTGTAAACACATCTATCCAATTTTGCATACATTTTAAACGATTCTAAGAGAGACAAAGCAAACTTACCTGGCAAAATAAATGGTGTCAATCCGCACAATCTGGCCTGTAGGAATGATTTCCTTTGAATTTTGAAAAATGCCTCTCTTATCCCCTATGCTTTTGAAAAGACAAATGCACAACTTGCAAATTTGGAATGGGAGAGTTCTGCAATTTCAAATTTTAACGGTTAACTCTATGTCTCTTATTTCGCGCCTAAGTTTGGAGGAGAATGCAATTTTGAAGACTTAGATTTAGCAACTTACCTTGAACGGAACTTCAGCGATTTTGACTCCTGCTGCAAGCTCTTTGCAATTTTAGTGGTAAATTTCGGGAGTATTGCAATATTTTTAAACTATAAACTTTGTGTTTTCCCTCCTCTATGGCGTCTTGGGATTTTTTCCTCTAAGCAAACTTCAAACTCCTCCGATTACTATGGCGTTGAGAATGGGTTAATAGCGTTTTCCTTAAACTTCGAACTTCGCAATTTTGCCCTATGGCGAACTTCGACATATGCAGGGGGGGAGTTTGTGAAAACTTTTAAAACTTCTAACAATTACCAAAAATTGCGATTTTACTTCTAGGCGCAATTTCGGGGTTTGAGAGCTTTATGCAAACTTTGGCGATTTGGATCTTGCAAACTCTACTCCTTCCGCGATTTTCCTTACTTTGGGATTTTGGACATGGTTGCAAGGTTCATAAACAAGTCGCGATCTTACCTTATAGGGCGAACTTCGGCATTTCTATTGCTTTCTGCAAAGTTTTAACTCCTTAATACCTACGCCTTTTCAACCTTTATAAAAATCGCGACTTTCGCACCAGTGGCCGAACTTCGGCAAAATAGAACATTCTGCAAGTTTTAAATTTTTACAACTTACCAAAAATCGCGATTTTGGTGGGCCTTTTCAAATTTCGGCATTTTTAAGCTATTTGCAAACTTTATATCACGATTTACCCTCGGAATGCAATTTTTGGCGCTTGGAAGAGGTTTGCAAAGTTTCATTTTCTTTCACTTATCCCTTTGGATTGCGATTTCGAGGTTTGGAGAACTTTTTCAAACTTTTCATTTCTTTCACTTACCCTTGGAATGCGATTTTCGGGGTTTGGAGGAGGTTTGCAAAGTTCAGAGATTTAGAGTATTTTGGAAATTCTTTTAAAACTTTTGACATTTTTGCCTTAGACAACTTCGGAGTTTTAGTGGTCTTCGCAAACTTTTTATGTTTCGCACTTTACGCCTTCTAATGCAAATTTCAGAGTTTTAGGTCTTGAAAACTTTAAAAACTCCTTTTTAATTTACCCCTGATTGGCGAAAATCGGGATTTTCACCTATTTTGCAAACTTTTTCAAACTCTTGTAATTTTCCCCCTTAGTGCGGATTTCAGGATTTTGGGAGGTTTTGTCAACTTTTGACACTTTAACAATTTTTTCTTCCTTCTATATCCCTTCGGCGAAAATCGGCACTTTGGGTCCTTCTGCGACCTTTAGACGTTTCATTTTTTATTTGGGGGATTTTGCAAGCTTCTGCCATTCCTTACCTAACTTAGGCGATTTTACAAGTTTAAACGATCTCTTAAAATTTTAACGCCCGAACGTTAAACTCATCTTGCGGATTCCCGAGCTTCCACCCATGACATCATCATCCCCTGGACTGATTACGGGCACATTCAAAAAGGACGCGAGATACCTTGCGCAGGACTCAACAGGGCGAAGGCGAAAAGACCAAAAAAGAAGAGGGGGACCCTGTCGGCGACAGGGAGCGTGTGCAACGCACAACGGTCTGTATGCAACAATCTTCCTTCATGAGTCCATGAGATATGCCCCCTCCAATGGAAGGTCCAACTTCTGAATGTTAGGCATCCATTCAAAGGATAGTCTTCAATTTTGCATGTTGTATCATCACAATTGAAAACTTCATAAACAATAGGCCAAATTCAATGTTTTTAGGTTACAAGTATAACATCATTTTTTATTTTTTATTGTTTTTCAAAGAACACTTTTGAACTAGAGCTACGAACTAGTGAAGCCACAATCGAGTGACCTAATTCCCAACATGAACGCATAACAGCCCAAACCTGTGAGCACAATAGCACAGCAGGGGCATGGAGCCTACAAGCACGTCAGTCCAGCGAGGGCCTGACACAGACATGAACACACGTGAAATCATCAGCATGAATGCCGCAACAGTTCACAACCCACGAACACACTGGATCAGCAAAGGCACAAGTTGTAATGTGCCCCTTTGGGATTTACTTGAATTTTGCCCAAAAATAACAATACCAATAATACTACTTACAAAAGTATTCTTACACTACAAATTGAATTTGGATAAATAACTAATTAACATGAAGCAAAGTAATGATGAAACTCTTATTGAAAAAATGCACATTATAACTTATTACTAAGGATAAACCACATCAGACACTTGAGGGGAAAGCACGATAGGGTGCTGAACATCTAACCACAACAATTCAACACCTTGCCCCACAAGTACCAAATCAATGGGTGGACTTATTAATTGAGGAGGCCCATACTCCTGCACCTCCCTATTATGTTACCTTGCAATTCTTATTATGATTGCCTTACAAAAATCAAATGCATAATTACTTAAATAAATAAATACATCACTAAATTCTCAAACTAACAAACATAGGACTAAACATATAGCATACCAATTGCTACAGGAATATAATATTTTTCCTCTATATCATATTGTCATATAGTTTTAGATTATTACTGCTTAATAATATAATTGAGATCTTATAATGAATATAAGATCTCACTTGCTCAATCGATCTCTTAACTTCTTGTTCCCCTTTTTAGCAGATTCAAACTATCTTAAATTACTGCTACAGGAATATAATGTTTTTCCTCTATATCATATTGTCATATAGTTTTAGATTATTACTGCTTGATAATATAATTGAGATCTTATAATGAATATAAGATCTCACTTGCTTAATCGATCTCTTAACTTCTTGTTCCCCTTTTTAGCAGATTCAACCTATCTTATATTTTAGATAAAAAAAATGCAGTAAATAATCATTCGAATTCAAAGCTGGAATAATTCTATTGCTCTCTTACATTTCTATAATTTACTTAGTTCACATGTTGATCTTCTTATCTGCTATTTCTGCATTTTATTCAATCAGATCTCATTCCTCACCATCCTTTTTACCCAATGGAAATCCTACTTTTATATCTTCATTTGCAGGTGGTCATGACCTTTTAGTTTGGAGAGATACGATCCTGCAAGAAATCGATGTCCTCTTTCAAGTTTGATGTAATCATTACTTAATTGCCAACTAGAATTAATTAAGGTAGCCGAGTAGCATTTACAAAAAGGCTGCCCAACTAGTATTTAATAAGTTTTTTTATTACGGTACCTACTTATGATAGGGCATGACACATACACTTGTGGGGTACATGACACTCCACCCTTCCCAAGATTGCTCGTCCTCAAGCAAAGATCATTGAGAGAGTGTTTGGAATGATCTTCAATTCGAAATGGCTTGGTCTTCGCAGCTTCTATATTTGCATTTTATAAAAATCCATCATCAATTCACTTCCACTACACTACTCTGATATTATCTCAAGTTGCAAATTTGATCCAGGATATGTTTTTGCCCATAACTAACAAAATAACCAAGTTATCAGTGTTAAAATTAGAACCAGAAAGCTATAAATACAAATAAAAGAACCTAAGAAAACTTAAGGGAACAAGACGACAACAAATTATCCTAGGAAAACCCTCCACCTGAGGGTGAAAAACCCAGCCACACCAAAACTAGATTTTATTGAAAGCTCAAAATAAGTACATAACTCTCGCACTTAGAAGACAATCATTTAACAATGATTGATAATGTTCAAAATAGACTATTAGAAAAAAAAACTGCTTATAAAATACTTGGAAGAAGATGCTAATAGAGTGAATCTTCACACATCAATGTTCACTGTTGTACATAAATGACCATCTCAGAAAATAAGAGCAGATACAAAGTCGCTGCACAAGATCCTTCAAAGAATATCAATCATCTTCTAAATGACCCACGACAAAGGAATAAATAACATATCTCAAGACCCTATAGAGCCAAGAAGAAGAAGGCGGAAAGTAAATCATAAAGACCGATGTTAGTTACACACCGACACACATAACAAACTGGCGAACTTAAGTGAGAGAAAAGAAACGGTTTTCCAACTAATACAAAGGTGGTGATAGCAACAAGGTCTTCGAAGTGCAGTGACATATGTAGAACAACATCGAAACATTTTCCAACTTTCACAAACGGTGAGGTGAATCAAAAATAGAGCTCGAAAAAATCCATAAATACGGCAGGCATGATATTTGCTGAAGTTACCATCTTTAACACTCCCTCTTAATGAAAAAGATATCATTAACAGATATTCAAGTCATGGAGTCTCTCAACATGACAATCAACAAAATTTTATCACGGATTCTCTCAACGTGATAAACAAAGAATATGAAAACAACAAAATTTAATCACCAATTCTCTCAATGTGATAGGCATCATGGATTCACTCAACATGATGTTCACCATGGCTACTCCCATAGGTGAAATAACACAAGCTCTCATCACAGAGTCACTCAACGTGATGTTGTCATGGAGTCTCTCAACATGACATCCACTATGGCTACCCCCCCATAAGTGAAAAGAGCCTCAAGGGCTTTCACCTCAAATTTCTCCATCGCAGAGAAAAATGCATTACAAGGGATTTCACCTCGAACTTCTATCTCACAAAGAAGAACTCGTTAATCAACATACATATATAAAAACAATCATTGAAGCTAAGATTCTCTCTCAACAAGAGCAACATTCTCTACAATACCAAGGTTATCTCGAAAATAACAAAACTTCACTCTATGAAGTGGCTTGGTAAGAATGTATGTTGTTTGTTCTTTTGTGCCAATGTATTTGAGCACCACTACTTTCCTTTGAACCATATCTCTCAAGAAATGATATTTTATTTCCACATGCTTGGTTCTATTATGAAAAACAGGATTCTCCGAAAGCTTCACACAGCTTTGGTTATCACAATGAATCACTATAAGTTCCAAAGGTTGTCCAAACAATCCTGAGAGCAATTTACGAAGCCACGCTGTTTCTTTAGCTGTTGTAGCAGTTGCAACATAGCTGAACCTAAGCTAAAACAACAACCGGAAGTGCTCTTCCTGTCAGGTACACATCCTTCCCAGTTTGAATCAGAAAAACCTTGCAATTTCATACCTCCACAAGAAGTATATTTCAGACCATATCCCACTGTACCACGTACATATCTCAATAAACTGCAACAAAATAAATTTGTCTAGCCTCACTCATAAACTGACTGAGAGTGTTAATAGCGTAACATATGTCAAACCTTCTGTTGACTAAATACATCAAAGATCCAATCAATTGCCTATACATAGAAGGATCAACTAAATCTGAACTAGCTACAACATCATGTAACTTTTTTAGATTTGCTTCCATGGGAGTTGTCATAGACTTACAAACTAACATACCAAATCTTTTCAAAATGTCAATGGCATATTTCCCTTCATTCAAAATGATTTCATTTGGTCTTTGCCACACTTCTAGACCAATAAAATAATGCATCAAACCAAGATCTTTCATCTCAAATTCAGAAGATAACTCTTTCTTACATCTAGCAATGAGATCATCCTCTCCAGTAAGAAATAAATCATCAACATATAGAACTAAAATTAAAGCTTTACCATCAATTACCTTGAAATAGATATTTGAATCTGCATCATTTTTGAGAAAACCCAAGCTCAACAAATAGCGATCAATTCTTTCATACCAAGCACGAGGAGCTTGCTTAAGGCCATACAAGGCCTTTTTCAATCTGCATACATGTGATTCTTTCTTATGAATCACAAATCCATCTGGCTGCTCAATAAAAACTTCTTCTTCAATTACGCCATTCAAGAATGTTGTCTTTACATCCATTTGATGCAATTTCCACCCTTTAACAGCTACAATAGCAATAATACATCTGATAGAAGTACAACATGCTACAAGTGCAAAAGTCTCTTCATAGTCTATGCCTTCCTTTCTTGAAGGTTCTAACTTAGTTCTTTTCTCTTTTGGAACATGAAAATAGACAGGACATCCAAAAATCCTAAGGTGACTAATGTTAGGTTTAATACCTGAAAAAGCTTCTTCTGGAGTTATGTTTTCTAGAATTCGATGAGGACTACGGTTTCAAATGTATACTGTTGTCATGCAAGCCTCTGCCCATAAAAATGCTTGAAGGCTTTCAGAATGGGTCATAGCCTTCGCTCCTTCAACAATTGTTGTGTTCTTTCTTTCAACTACACCATTTTGTTGAGGATTATAAGGGACACAGAACTCCCTCTTAATCCCAGCTTCAACACAAAAGTTATGAAATAAACTAGAAACATATTCTCCCCCATTATCAGATCTTAGAATCTTTATATTCTTGTTAGACGAATTTTTAACAAGTGCTTTAAACTCTTTAAATCTAGACAGCACTTCATAAGGTTCTTTAGACTTAAGAAAATAAATCCAACGCTTACGAGAAAAGTCATCAGTGAAGGTAACAAAATACCAAAAACCACTAAGGGAAGCAACTAACATAGGGCCACACAAATCAGAGTGAATTAACTCTACGATATCCTTTGCTCTATTTTCACTACTATGAAAAGTACTCTCAACATTCTTACATAGAGCACATCCCTTGCAGACACCTTCATGGTTTTGATTTATCTTTGGAAGACCAACAACTACCTTCTCCATTGAAGATAAAGTTCTAAAATTATTTAGATGACCAAATCTTTTATGCCACAGCTCACTTGAGCTTGTAGAATCATGAGCTAAAGCTTGAATAGGACGAGTCGAAAGCTTGTAAAGATTGTCATGACGAACACCAATTTCACGTGCAGACTGAATGTTGGTATTCCTTTTCCATGCAAGAACTTTTCCATCAACACAAGCAACATGATACCCCTTGTCTTCTAATGCTGAAATATAAATCACATTCCTTTTAATACCAGGAACAAAAAGAATATCGCTCAAACGAAGAGGAATACCAGAATTCAACTGAAAAGAAGTAGAACCAACACCCTTTACAGAATAACATGCATCATCACAAATGATAACTTGAAGATGCGAATCTTTTTCCTTCAAGTTGGAGAGGTGTTCACGATAACCAGTGATATGGCGGGAAGCTCCACTATCAATCAACCATGTATCAGTGTCAATAGGAATATTAATAGAGAGAGCAAAAATAAATAAGAACCCCTCTGAATTTTCAACATTTGTTGCAGCAGCTTGAGGCTTGGGTCTTGAAGGACATTCTCTAGCAAAATGACCAAATTTGTCAGATCTGAAGCATTGAACCCTAGAGAGGTCCTTTCTTTTCTTAGATTCGGGAGCTGAATCAGAATTTCTATCTTTGTTCCTTTTGAAGTTTCCTTTCTTTCCTCTTCTTTTAGACGAATGGGCAGCAAGAACATAATCTTCATGATGAGATTTATGTCCAATTCATCTTGCCTCCAATCTGCATTCCTCTTGAATGCAATCAGCCCTCAAACAATCAAACTTGGGTAATTCATTTCTTCCACTAATACCTTGAATGAAAAATTCCCAAGAGTGAGGAAGACCATTCATGGCCAGCATAACAAGATCTTTATCCTCAATAGAATCACCAATAGCATTGAGCTGATCCTTTAATTTAGTAATCTTCATAACGAAAGAAACAACAGATTCACCTCTAGCCATTTTAATATGAAGGAGTTGACGTCTCAATGCTAGAGCTCTACTCATACTGTTGAATTCATACAAGCTTTGAAGACACTCGAACATCTCTTTGGCTGAATTCAACTTGGATATAATGGGTACTAGATGATCCTTAACAGAATCAATTAGTATTTTTCTAGCCATAAGATTATTCTTCCTCCATTGAGCTTTCTCGGTGTCATCTGAAGGTTCATCTACAACAGACTTCACATAATTAAAAAAATCATTCTCTTCTAGCACAATAAGAATACTGAATTTACATGAAGTATAATTGCCTACACCATCCAGTCTGTCTTCAACTTTGAGTCCATTCACCATGATGAAAAACTTGAAATAAACAGACTACAGCTCCAAACAAGGAGAATTTAAAAACTAAGCAATCTGATTCGGGATCTTATCTTTATACTCGCTCTGATACCATGTCAAAATTAGAACCAAAAAGCTATAAATACAGATAAAAGAACCTAAGAAAACTTAACGGAACAAGAAGACAACAAATTATCCCAAGAAAACCCTCCGCCTGAAAAACCCAGCCACACCAAAAATAGATTTTATTGAAAGCTCAAAATAAGTACATAACTCTCACACTTAAAAGACAATCATTTTAACAATGATTGATAATGTTCAAAATAGAATATGACTCAGCAAAAAAAAACTGCTTACAAAATACTTGGAAGAAGATGCTAATAGAAGAGTGAATCTTCACACATCAATGTTCACTGCTGTACATAAATGACCATCTCAGAAAATAAGAGCAGATACAAATTCGCTGCAAAAGATCCTTCAAAGAATATCAATCATCTTCTAAATGACCCATGGAAAAGGAATAAATAACACATCTCAAGACCCGATACAGCCTAGAAGAAGAAGGCGGAAAGTAAATCATATTGACCGATGTCAGTTACACACCGACACACATAACAAACTGGGGAACTTAAGTGAGAGAAAAGAAACGGTTTTCCAGCTAATACAAAGGCGGTGACAGCAACAAGGTCTTTGAAGTGCAGTGACAGATGTATAACAACATCGAAACATTCCAGCTTTCACAAACAGTGAAGTGAATCAAAAATAGATGTCGAAAAAATCCATAAATACGGCAGGCATGATATCTGCTGAAGTTACCATCTTTAACAATCAGAAAATGGAAAAGTTTGTAATACCAAGACAAGTTTTCTTTCATCCTTAAGAGGCAAAAATCAATTTCCCCCTTTGCATCTAAAAGGAATATGCTTAGATTTATTTCTTTGAGTCAATGTAGGAAAGGAAACCTTCCATATATTAAGATGAGAATTAGAAGCACGACACGCACCTATGACCTTAATTGGTGGTGTTTTCAATTAATGCTTGTGTTCATTCCCAAGATGCAAACATAGAACAGTATGGTGATGCATCATAGATGATATCATCCGTCATAAAAAACTGAGTCCCTGTTACTTCAATGGATTAACTTTTTATTACTCTATAATAGGATCTCCTCATAGGTGGTAGGAATCTAATAATACTGTTTTGGATCAAAAAAATTGTTTGAGAGTAAAGAAATCATGTGTCCATAGATGTGTTTCAGTTTCTTTATTCATGATTGACCATACCATACATGAAATAGCTATGTTATGTATAGCAGGTAAGAGTGTACCCAAGAGTGAAACGATCATGGAGACCTTATGACATTAAGAATTTATTCACTGAATCTCATTGTTTGTATAGTAGTCATACCCTAACACGATTGTTCGAGAGAAGGTAAAATGTTATGAGTTTGACTGTATAATATTTGTGAAGAAGCTTTAATTTCTGGAAAGTAATCAGTAAACGAGAAGTTGTAATGGTGATATAAATGACAATGTAGTTACTGATTAGGGGTGTGTAGATAAAACAATATAGTAATGGATTGCATAATTGATGAAGGAGTAAGGCATGGTGTTTATTAAATCTTGGATGATGTTGAATTTTAGCTTTAATTGGTGCATCAGTATAAGGAATGGCATCGCTCAGTGGGTAATTGCATCAGCGTTTATGAGCAGAATCATTAAACCTTTCTGAGGATCAACACTTTGCTTCTGCCATAGTTACAATTTTGTCGGTGTCAACAAATGCCTTTAATGGTTGGAGAGTCTTTGGTGATAGGATTTTAACCAGTCCATAAATGTATGGCTACAGTTGTATGCAGCATATATATATATATATCTGTGTATAACATATGTATACATATCAAATATATGTATACATATACATAACATATATATGTATATATGTGTGTGTGTGTGTGTGCGCGTGCGCGTGTGCATACATACATACACATACACATACATATACATATATATACATATTGATTTTGGGGCTTCAGATTTCAGAATATATTCAGTGGGTTTTTCTTTTCAGTTCAGATTTTATCCAGGGTTTCAAGTTCTTTCATGTTTCAGATTATACTTGGAGGGTTTTTCTTTTCAGTTCACATTTTATCCAGAGATCATATTGATATTTGAATAGGATCCATGTCCTTGCTACGGATGCGCCCTAGAGGATATTACTGTTAATATGGACTGCTCCTTACCTGATTTCATGACTATTGGCCTATAACTAGTGTCCTGCTATGGAATACCAAGCTTATCATATGCTATTCAGTTTATACTTTCAAGGAATTGTTATTGCATTTGATACCATACACAATTCCTTACAATGTATGGGGATAGCGAGATGTGTTCCTATCTCATATTTTCATGGTTGTTCGTAAGGTAACACATCCTATACTTCACCGTATAGTGCATACCCACTGCTAGACACTTTTGAACAGCATTTAATACTCCTTTTTATTACTTCTTGACCTCTTCCCATCTTTCAGATCCCAGTGTGCCAAGAGTATCTAAAAATCGAGAGCCCTACTCATCAGAAGGTTCAGATATCTTCATTATAGACTTTTGTAAAACACCACAAAATATCAATCTAAAGACACCTATTTACTTTCTTGATAAGGTGAGGTTTCAGGGCAGCATTCGGAAGCTCTTATAGACTCTAGATCGATATTGGGCATGAAGAAAACACATAAATATACATAAGACATAATGCATAAACGTAAATACATGTAAGGCATGAGGCATACTCATAAATACATGTAAGGTGTAAAACATGAAGTATACACCTAAATACACGTAAGGCATGAAGCATACACGTAAAGCACGAATCATACACATGAATACACATAAGGCATGAAGCATACATGTAAAGCATGAAGTATACACACATGCAAGGCATACTCATGAATACATGTAAGGCGCAAAACATGAAGTATACACGTAAGGCATGAAACATACATGTAAAGCATGAATCATACACACATGCAAGCCATACCCACGAATACATGTAAACCGTAAAGCATGAAGTCTACACGTAAATACACGTAAGGCATGAAGCATACACGTAAAGCATGAAGTATACACTCATGCAAGGCATTAATCATACACATGAATACATGTAAGGCGTAAATCATACACATGAATACACATAACGCATGAAGCATACACATAATTACATGTAACACATGAAGCATGCACATAAATACACGCGATGCATTTATCATACAAGTAAATACATGTAAGACATTAAGCATACACATAAATACATTTAAGGCATGAAGTATACAAGTAAATAGATATAAGGCATGAAGTATACACACATAAATACATGTAAAGCATGAAGCATACACATAAATACACATAAAGAATGAAGCATACACATTATTACATGTATGGCATGAAGCATACATATAAATAGACCTAAGGCATGAAGTATACACATAAAAATACATATGGCATGACGCATGCACATAAATAAATGTAAGGCATGAAGCATGCAAGTAAGCATGAAGCATACACATAAATACACATAAGGCATGAAGTATACACACAAATAGACATAACGCATGAAGTATACAAGTAAATACATTTAAGGCATGAAAAATACACATAAATAGACGTAAGGCATGAAGTATACAGTGTACACCCATAAATACACATAAGGCATGAAGCATGTACATAAATACATGTAAAGCATGAAGCATACAAGTAAACACGCGAATAAACAAAAATAAGGCATGAACTATACACATAAATAGACGTAAGGCATGAAATATATACACACAAATACACATAAGGCATGAAACATGTACATAAATACAGGTAAGGCATGAAGCATACAAGTAAATACACGCAAGGTATGAAGCATACAAGTAAATACACGCAAGGTATGAAGCATACAAGTATTACAGGCAAGGCATGAAGCACACAAGTAAATACACACAAGGCATGAAGAATTCAAGTAACTACATGCAATGCAATGCACATAAATAGATGTAAGGCATGAAGTATATACATCGCATGAAGCAAACACATAAATACATGTACGTCTTGAAGCATGCACATAATTACACATAAGGCATGAGGCATACACATAAATGCACGTTAAGGCATGAAGTATACACACATAAATACACATAAAGCATGAAGTATGCAGATTAATACACGCAAGCCATGAAGCATATACAAGTAAATACACGTAAGGCATGTAGCATACACATAATTACACTTAAGGCATGAAGCATACACATAATTACACGTAACGCATGAAGCATGCACATACAGTACACATAAGGCATGAAGCACACAAGTAAATACACGTAAGGCATGAGGCATACACATAATTACACGTAAGGCATGAAGCATACACATAAATAGACATAGCGCATGAACTATACATGCATAAATACACATAAGGCATGAAGCATGAACATAAAAAGACGTAAGGCATAAATTATACACATATATACACATAAGGCATGAAAAGAATACAAACAAATACACATGAGGCATGAAGCATGCACATGAGGCATGAAGCATACACATAAGGCATGAAGCATGCACATAAGGCATGAAGCATACACATAAGGCATGAAGTATACACATAAGGCATGAAGTATACACATAAATAGACGTAAGGGATGAATTATACACATAAATACACATAAGGCATGAAAAGAATACAAGCAAATACACATAAGGCATGAAGAATACACATGAGGCATGAAGCATGCAAGTAAATGCACGTAAGGCATGAAGCATACACATAATTACACGTAAGCCATGAAGCATACACATAAATAGAAGGCATGAAGTATACACACATAAAATACACATAATGCGTGAAGCATATAAGTCAATACACGTAATGCATGAAGCATACATATAAGAATACAAACAAATACACATAAGGCATGAAGAATACACATGAGGCATGAAGCATACACATGAGGCATGAAGCATGCACATAAGGCATGAAGTATACACATAAATAGACGTAAGGCATGAATTATACACATAAATAGAAATAAGGGATGAATTATACACATAAATACACATAAGGCATGAAAAGAATACAAGCAAATACACATAAGGCATGAAGAATACACATGAGGCATGAAGCATGCAAGTAAATGCACGTAAGGCATGAAGCATACACATAATTACACGTAAGCCATGAAGCATACACATAAATAGAAGGCATGAAGTATACACACATAAATACACATAAGGCGTGAAGCATATAAGTCAATACACGTAATGCATGAAGCATACACATAAATACACGTAAGGCATCAAGTATACACATAACTAGACATGAGGCATAAAGTATACACACATGAATACACATAACACATGAAGCATGCACATAAATACACGTAAGGCATGAAGCATATAAGCAAATACACGTAACGCATGAAGAATACATGCATAAATACACATAAGACATGAAGCATACAAGTAAATATACGTAAGGCATGAAGCATACAAGTCAATGCAAGCCATGAACCATACACATAAATAGACGTAAAGCATGAAATATACTCCCATAAATACACATAAGGCATGAAGCATACACATAAATACACATAAGGCATGAAGCATACACATAAATAGACGTAAGGAATGTAGTATACACACATAAATACATATAAGGCATAAAGCATACACGTAATTACACATCAAGCATGAAGCATACACATAAATAGATTAAGGCATGAAGTATACACGCATAAATACATGTAAGGCATGAACCATGCACGTGAGGCATGATTCATACAAGTAAATACACGTAATGCATGAAGCATACACATAAATACACATAAGGCATGAAGTATACACACATAAATACACAAGGCATGAAGCATGCACATAAATAAATGTAAGGCATGAAGGATAAAATCAAAGACACATAAGGCATGAAGGATAAAATCAAAGACACATAAGGCATGAAGCATACACATAGTTAGATGTAGCACATGAAGCATGCACATAAATACACGCAATGCATTTATCATACAACTAAATACATGTAAGGCATTAAGCATTCACATAAATACATTTCAGGAATGAAGTATACAAATAAATAGATATAAGGCATGAAGTATACACAAATAAATGCATGTAAAGCATGAAGCATGCACATAAATACACATAAGGCATGAAGCATACACATTATTACATGTATGGCATGAAGCATACATATAAATAGACCTAAGGCATGAAGTAAACACATAAAAACACATCAGGCATGACGCATGGACATAAATACATGTAAGGCATAAAGCATGCAAGTAAGCATGAAGCATACACATAAATACACATAAGGCATGAAGCATACACATAAATACACATAAGGCATGAAGTATACACACGCATAAAAAAAAAAGGCATGACGTATACACATAAATAGACGTAAGGCATGAAATATATACACACAAATACACATAAAGCATGAAACGTGTACATAAATACAGGTAAGGCATGAAGCATACAAGTAAATGCAAGCAAGGTATGAAGCATACAAGTAAATACACGCAAGGTATGAAGCATACAAGTAATTACAGGCAAGGCATGAAGCACACAAGTAAATACACACAAGGCATGAAGCATTCAAGTAAATACACGCAATGCATGAAAGATGCACACAAATAGATGTAAGGCATGAAGTATATACATATCGCATGAAGCAAACACATAAATACATGTACATCTTGAAGCATGCACATAATTACACGTAAGGCATGAAGCATACACATAAATACACATAAAGCATGAAGCATGCAGATTAATACACGCAATCCATGAAGCATATACACGTAAATACACGTAAGGCATGAAGCATACATATAATTACACATAAGGCATGAAGCATACACATTTAGTACACGTAAGGCATGAAGCACACAAATAAATACATGTAAGGCATGAGGCATACACATAATTACACATAAGGCATGAATCATACACATAAATAGACGTAACGCATGAACTATACATGCATAAATACACATAAGGCATGAAGCATGCACATAAATAGACGTAAGGCATGAATTATACACATAAGGCAGGAAAAGAATACAAACAAATACAAATAAGGCATGAAGCATGCACATAAGGCATGAAGCATACACATAAGGCATGAAGTATACACATAAATAGACGTAAGGCATGAATTATACACATAAGGCATGAATTATACACATAAGGCATGAATTATACACATAAATACACAAAAGGCATGAAAAGAATACAAACGAATACGCATAAGGCTTGAAGAATACAAATGAGGCATGAAGCATGCAAGTAAATGCACGTAAGGCATGAAGCATACACATAATTACACGTAAGCCATGAAGCATACACATAAATAGACATAAGGCATGAAGTATACACACATGAATACACATAAGGCGTGAAGCATATAAGTAAATACACGTAATGCATGAAGCATACACAGAAATACACATAAGGCATGAAGTATACACACATAAATACACATAACGCATGAAGCATGCACATAAATACACGTAAGGCATGAAGCATACAAGCAAATACACGTAAGGCGTGAAGAATACATGTATAAATACACATAAGACATGAAGCATACACATAAATAGATGTAAGGCATGAAGTATACACGCATAAATCCATGTAGGCATGAAGCATGCACGTGAGGCATGAAGCATACAAGTAAATACACGTCATGCATGAAGCATACACATAAATAGATGTAAGGAATGTAGTATACACACATAAATACACATAAGGCATGAATCATACACATAATTACACGTCAAGCATGAAGCATACACATAAATAGATTTAAGGCATGAAGTATACATGCATAAATACATGTAAGGCATGAAGCATGCACGTGAGGAATGAAGCATACAAGTAAATACATGTAATGCATGAAGCATAAACATAAATACAAATAAGGCATGAAGTATACACACATAAATACACAAGGCATGAAGAATGCACATAAATAAATGTAAGGCATGAAGGATAAAATCAAAGACATGAAGAATACACATAATTGCACATAAATAAATGCAAGGCATGAAGAATACACATAATTACACATAAGGCATGAAGAATACACATAATTACACATAAGGCGTGAAGCATACACATAAGGCATGAAGTATACACATAAATAGACATAAGGCATGAAGTATACATACATAAATACAAATAAGGCATGAAGTATATGTTGTCATTTTATGACACCCTTGGTCCATCAATGAGAATCGATCAGAGATGTTCCATGAACCAGCGCTGCCCCAGTTGATCAAGGAGAAAAGCAATATGAAGTGTGAAGTGTTTCATTGTCCGGAGGAAGTTCCTCCCTTGGCCTTTAATTCCATTTCCGCAACACCGGAACCTCAAGGTTTCGGAGTTCCTCCCTGCCTCTCCTATTTCCTTCTACGGAACTCCGAAACCTCATAAATACATGTAAGGCATGAAGCATGCACGTGAGGAATAAAGCATGCACGTGAGGAATGAAGCATACAAGTAAATACACGTAATGCATGAAGCATACACATAAATACAAATAAGGCATGAAGTATACACACATAAATACACAAGGCATGAAGAATGCACATAAATAAATGTAAGGCATGAAGGATAAAATCAAAGAAATGAAGAATACACATAATTGCACATAAATAAATGTAAGGCATGAAGAATACACATAAGGCATGAAGCATACACATAAGGCATGAAGTATACACATAAATAGACATAAGGCATGAAGTATACATACATATATACAAATAAGGCATGAACTATATGTTGTCATTTTATGACACCCTTGGTCCATTAGTGAGAATCGATCAGAGATGTTCCATGGACCAGCACTGCCCCAGTTGATCAAGGAGAAAAGCAATATGAAGTGTGAAGTGTTGCATTGTCTGGAGGAAGTTCCTCCCTTGGCCTTTTCTTCCATTTCCGCAACACCGGAACCTCGAGGTTCCGGAGTTCCTCCCTGCCTCTCCTATTTCCTTCTACGGAACTCTGAAACCCCGAGGTTCTGAGGTTCCTTCTCTTTGCCTTCTCTCGAAACTCTGTAACCCCAAGGTTCTGAGGTTCCTTCCCTTACTGCCTCTTTATTGTTTTCCTGGAACTTCGGAACGCCGAGCTTTCGAAGTTCCTCTCCTTCTTTCCCTTTATCTTATCCTCTCCGGAACTTCGGAACCCCGAGGTTCCAAAGTTCCTTCTTTTCTTCTCCCCTTTCTCGAAACTCCGGAACCCCGAGGTTCCGAAGTTCCCTCCTATCCTTTCTTCCTTCTTTTCTTCAGAACTCCGAAACACCGAGGTTCCGAAGTTCTCTTCCTTGCTTCCCCTTCTTCTCTCTGGAACTCCAGAACCTCGAGGTTCTGAAGTTCCTTCCCTCTTTGCCTTTTCTAGTTCGTTTCCTTCTCTTCCTCTCTCTATCCCGGAACCCCGAGGTTCCAAAGTTCTTTCCTTAACCTTTTGAGCTTCTCTGAAACCCCGAGGTTCTAAAGTTCCTTGCTTCTCTCCTTTCTCCTATCCTGAAACTCCAGATTCCCAATCTTCTGAAGTTCTTCCCTTGTCTTCCTCGCTTCAGGAGCCCGAGCTTCCGAAGTCCCCGCACTTCCTTCTGTCTAGCGACACTTCCGGATGGTGTAATCAACACTCAAAGCTTTAAATGCTCTGATAGTTTTGGTGACTTGTGCACTTACTTGTGTGGAGCCACAATGGTGCATTTAATGTTTTTGGCAGAATTTCCATCAAGGGAGGTGCGGGGCCATGCTTGGTGACTTATGTCATGTCTGACTTTGGAAGGTTAGTCAATCCACCTACTTAGCATCGCCCTTTGTGGGTATGGCTAGTTTGCTTGCATGTACAAGACAAGTGCATGCACTTCCCTGCACTTCTAGACTAACATGCAGGGGTCATGATCACCCTTGTAACCATTTTTTCTATATAAAGGTTGTTAAGCCTCATTGTAAAGGGTTTTCTCCCTGCTGGCTTGAGCTATTCCATGCTCTCCTATTTCTCTTGTATTTATCTTGCATTTATGCAACTATTAGTTTGGCCATTGGCCTTATAATTAATTGAAAAATCACCATTCTTGCCTTATTTCAACTTATGTATGTTGTGTATGCTTTCTTACCTTCATCATAGGTGTATGTCTTGTGGATTTTCTCTCCATATATGTTGTGTTAACTTGTTTTCTGAGTGTGACCTGTGGGAATCTGTTGGTTGAAAATTTTGTACACTTGGGGGAAATATACAAAATTGTGGTTTCAACCACAGCACACGAGTAAAAACTCTCCTAATTAAGGGAAGGCTCCCCCTATCTAACTAAAACTGAAATAAAAACAGGATGGGACAGCAGTCTTCCTTCTTTCTTCAAGAAAGACAATATCCTTTTTTCTTCACAGAAAAGGATAGCGATTGAAAATGAACAACAGTAACTACTTTCAAGTGAAATGAGAGAAAGGATATGAAGTTTCCTGAAAGCGCAAAGACTTCCGTCACTTCCTTCGGGACGGGACAGCAATATCAAGCTCAAAGACTTGACTATTGGAAGTCCTATCTACCCTTTGCTATACTAAATTTTACAACGAATAAAAGATAACAGCTCAAAGACTGGAATAATCTATTCTTTCAACACAAAGACAAGAACTAATGCAAGCCCAAAGACTTGCTGCTATTTCTTATCAAACAGTAATTTTTTCTTCAAGAATAGACGCAAGCTCAAAGACTTGATGCTCCTTAAGAGAGTTTCCTATTTTAATTAATCTTCTCTACTTGCAGCTCAAAGACTTCAAATCAGATTGGACTAAGTTCCTTTAGAAACACTTTGCATAAAAGAGATAAAAAGATCCAAACTCAAACATGTAGCTCAAAAACTCGAAACTTGAGTAATCCTTCTTTATTATTCTTCAAAACCTTCAATTCACATACATAAGCTCAAAGACTTCTTACTGTAAATTTGGCAGAGTTTTTGCTTGCTTTCCAAAAGATATATTTACAATGGACCTCTCAAGTATTTATAGAAGAGGAGCCTTGAGAAAAAGGTGGGAGGATCCTAACTAACTTGAGAGATTCTCTCAACCACCAAGACTCATTCAATAAATAACTGAGACTTCATTAACTAACTAAGAGTTACTCTAACTAACTAAGACTTATTCCAACTACAGTCCTAATCGGACACAACTTGTAGTTGCCTTACATGTAATTACAAAAGTGCAAGTAATGTCTAACTTGCATTTTACAAAAATTACTTTTACATGTAACTTGTCAAAACAAAATTACAACTAAAGATTACAAAAGAGGGAAAATTCAACTAAGTGTTGAAAAACACTTAAGTTGCATTTTGTGAAGACACGAATCCTTGAAATTTCCGGATGCTCGCTTGTAGTTCCTCGGGATTCGGTTCATGGGTGTTCTTAGCAACAACCATAGTCTTCACAATAGTGTCGTGACAGCGGAGGAGCGCAAAATTGTCTTTATCCAGGATAGACTAGATCTCATGCAAAAAGGCTTGGTGTTTCATCAATGCTTGAATTGAAGCTGCCGAGAATTGTTCGCTCCTCCATTCATTATGAATCCTTATCTGTAAATCAGCAAGAACCTCTTCTTCTGGAATCAGCTCTCCATCCTAACTTACTATATTGCAAGAGGCCCTTTCACAATGTGAGACAATACCTCGATAGACTTCATCCCGGAATCTCCTTGCATCACTGATCTCCTCAATGAGGGATTTAAGAACAAGGGTCTTGTTTTCCATGAGTTCTTCAAATTCCAAGTACATGACCCTGGAAGAGATGATGGCGTGCTCCTGCAAAATACTCAACTGTTGTTGGGGCATGGTACGCCAGATTGCCAGACTTTTCTCAACGCTTTCCAGATTCTTTTTGAAAGTGTTAGAAGTCTGATCCAATTTCTCCTCAATGGTTTCCAACTTAGACATTATTTGAAAAATGTCTTTTACCACTTGTACACATTGATCATGAAGCTGATCAACCCAGGAATCCAGTGCTTGCACTTTCTGAGCAGCCCTTTCCACTCCACGAATCGATTCTTGGGAACCAGAAGAACCTATGGAGTTACTCCCTTCAGCAGCAGGTTTTGTGATTTTATGAATGGCTGCCATGAGCTGTCGGTTTTCTTCTTCTAGCTTGTCTTTCTTTGCAAGAAGATCGTCACACCTTTGCACTAGTGAAGCAACAGAAAACCGAGCATCATGTTTAATGACCTCATGTGTTTGCTCGCCCAATTCTACCCTTGTAACCTTATAATCAGCAACTGACATTTCATCAAGTGGTTTATCTGCAATAGGTTCCACAATTTCAGCTACTTTCATCTTGTTGCTATTAACAGTTACCCTAGAGATAGTCTTTGCCTTCTTAGCAACTTTGGATCTGGACTGTTTGAGTTGCTGGTAGTCAAAGGCATCAGGCGAGATCTCTTGCTTCTTTCTTTTCGAGGTGAAAGAACTAAGCCATGGAGGCAAAGTCATCAACTCACTTCCAGTAGCAGCCGTAGGCAAAGGAGAAGCAGTTTCTGTTTGAATTACCACGGTCACCCTGGGAGGAATATCTGTTTGAATAGCGACCACGGTTTGCTCAGTTACCAATGGACATGAAGATTGCCTCATGAATTCTTCAAAACCAGAAGTGGAAGTATCAATTTCTGATAACTGAATGCAAGTGGGATTATCTTCAGGAACTTTCAACACACTTTCTCGTTGTCAATCAGGAGAAGGCTCATATGCTGAAATGGGAACTGCATTCTGAGGAGACTCATCTACGAGCAAATCAGGAGGAGAAAGAGGCGTCTCAATGGAAATTGGAGGAATGACCTCGTGAGGCGAGTCTGAAACTGGAGACTTAGGCGCATCGTCAGATTGCTGCCCCTCTTCTGGATTATCCAGATCGATCACCCGAACATGGAACCGTGATTTCTCCTTCCCACGAGTAGTCGTCTCCTCAGGAGGAAGCACTACTGCATGACTAACTCGTAACTTGATCCTTGTGCCTGAAGATGAAGCACCCTCCTTGTTATCAATCTGAATCTCAGACTTCCGTCCAAGAGGCCCTGTAGAATCATCTTCTTTACCAACCTTGATTTTGATAAGTCTAACAGCATTACTTTTCAGCCATGCGTTAGTGTTGGCCAAGATAGGCTGAAATCTGTCAAGGATGGAGACACACTCCTTGTGTGACCATTGGATCAAAGGAAGTGGAGCTTCCTCAACCCTTCGTGAAGTGTATTCAGGATCAAGTATATGCCCGTCATCGATCATCCCTTGTGGGATATCCGCCAAGTTCAAGTCAACAATTTGCTCAACAGTGAGCCTGCAGTAATCCATCTTCAGAACTTCGGCTTCCGTGCGGAGATCTACCCAGATGTCTTCAATGCGATGAACATGCACAAAGGATTTTTTGATCTTCTCCTTCATACCTCTATAATCAAAATCAGCTCTAGGTTTGAACCTCTTAAGCTTGATTTCCTGCAATTCAGCCTCCATGGCCTTAGCCTTCACAGATGTGACAAGGGAGTATCGACCAATTTTCAATGGGTTTGTGCTAGAGATCCCCATTCCAACCTTGTGTCTAGCAGACTGAAAAGTATGAACAGCCATGATCTGTCTTCCCAACTCCATAAGAATTATCTTATCGGTTGGGTATCTTGGAAGCATGTATGGCTGACCATCATAGCATCCAATCCTCATATAGGTGAAGGTGGGAAATTGCAGGAACAAACACCCATACTCAGACACCTTGACCCATGCCTCATCTGACACTCTTTTGTTCCTGAGATCCATGTCGAACTGACACATGAAATATCCGAAGAATGCATCTTGGACTCTTCTGAAATGCAGTCTACTGGGTTTCAATGGCAACTGGTCATAATATTCCCAAACTGGTATAAGCGAGCGATCACCCTTGGTAGAAAGACCTGGAAAGTGTCTAAGTGACGCAGCTAAATATACCAAATAAGAATTCATGAAGAAGGTCATAGTGGTAGAAACTGCTGCAAGTTGTTCGCACAAAGCATCGCTGATGATTTCACCCTATGAAATGTGATGCGACTGTCGTATGAACATAATGAATTGATACATCCATGGCTCAAAGACATTAGAGTGCTCAAGGCCCATCATCCTGCTGAGAAGAGTGATGGTGTCTCCTATCTCCCACTTGAAATCACAACAGTACAAATTTGCCCATCTTGAGAAGGAAGGACATGGCTCTTGGATCCACCTATTGATGTGTCGCTTGCAATCTTTTTCCCTTTTCCTATAATACTCTGCTGCACTTTCTTTGGTGATTTCCATATAAACAAGTGCAGGAGATATTTTGAAGACCTCCTCGATTGTATCCGCATCAAGACGAATTATAGCTTCACCGTCATCATTTTTGATGACTCTTGACTATTTGTCAAAATGATGGGCGCATGCAAGAACAAACTCAGGTTCTAGGGCAGCCATTGGGAAAGAAGATGCATGATGGATATGGCTGTCCAACAGCCGCTGCAAGTTGTTATCTTGTGGATCTTCTACCCTGTTGATGAATTCTGCCATATCAACGTGCCCTATTTCCGTGTCCCTGATGCGATCCAAAGGAGAAGAATCCTGGGAAGGTGCAACCTCATTCTGGTATTTGTCATATTTGTATTTCATTTTCTTTGGAGTTGGAGATGCCGGCAAATCTGACATTGATTGTGAACCTGGAATGCTGTGATGAAGACTTAAAAGAGTTAAGGCAACATCATAGTCAACTGCAAATATCATTCTTCCTTCTTCAAATGGGTAAAACTTTGATCTCTGAATTTCACGGTTTTGTGAGAGGAAGAGGGGAGATATGTAGAAATGGGAAAATCTTGACTTTGACCAATTTCGGATCTTGGGAGAATTTTCGTAAGTATACAAGTTGGAAAGGACATGCATGCAATCGGGGTTTTAAAACCTGAATACAAGTACACTTGTAAATTCGAAAATGGAGAAATGGACGAAAAATGAGATTTTGACTTGCCAGAAATGATGGAAATGGAAAGTACGGATATGGGGAACATGAATGGATAGAAATCGGAATATCCGCGAAAGTCATTTTCATGAAAATGGGAAGAACTTTTCAACATGTAATCCGGTTTTTAAAACCCGAATTTGCAAGGGAGGGGTATTTCACACTTTTCAAGCTTGGAATTTTAACCAAAAATGATTAAATTCCTTAACCGTAGAGGAAGAACAAGAATTTCCAGCGAACTTGTAATCGAGATTAAAAATCCCGAATACAAGTTAAGAGGGAATTTTGAGAACAACAATGCAATTCAACAATTGTATATCAAGGGGAAGATTTCTTTCACAAAAACCAAATTTTTTGCGGAAGAACATCACATGCCAAAAATGCAACTAATAATGAAAAATAAAGAAACCAAGAAAATAATAAAATGAAGGGAAGAAAGGAAAGAGAACATACCTTTCTTTAAAATGCAAAATGCTTCTCCAATAATGCAACAATTCTTGAAATGAAGAAGCAAAACCGGTGAAAAGGAGCAATCCGGAATGTCAAACCCTTATCACGTTTTTTGTAAAAATGCCCCAAATATAGCAGCAATCTTAAACTTGGAGGACCAAAATGCCAATGAGAGTGTGCATCCAAGTTTATTAGAGCAAAACGCCTAAGGTAGAAGAAGAAGCAATGATGCCAAATGTTTTAAAACGTTGCCAAAGGTTGAAAACCGTTGCCAAAGGTTGAAAACCGTTGCCAAAGGGAATCACGTGTCCACCATTATAAACTCCAACGGCATCATTAAATGGTGCGAAAATCCTCTCACCCTCCATGCCTAAGTAGGAAAGGGCAAAACGATTAAGGAGACTGCAGATTCATGAAGGAAAAAACGCCCAAAATGTGGGTTTAAAGAACCACGTTTTTGTTGATTTAGCTCCAAAAACCAGTCAATATAACCTCCATTAGGCATGAAAGATGTTGATGATTGCATGAAAATAGGGTAGAAGCAAAAACGCCTTTCCTCCCTAAAAAATCTCCACAAAAAATTGCTTTGAAATCTTCAACAAATCGATTTTTCATGCAAATCGGCTTTCGGGAGACACATGACAAGTTCGAATTGCCCAAAATGAAGCAAATCGGGTTTTAGAGAGAAAATAACAAGTTTTATTTTCACTTTTTTCATTTACATGCCAAAATCGGGTTTTTTAAGACAAATGGCAAGTTTTATTTTTCACTTTTTCACATATCAAGCCAAAATCGGGTTTTTTTAGACAAATGACAAGTTTAAAATTGTCAAAAATGCATTTGCAAGGCAAAATCGGGTTTTTTGGAGCAAACTGCAAGTTTAAAATACTTGTAAAAGGGAAATAAAATCCCTACAACAAGTAAGAAACACTTGCACATATGTAATGGGGATTTAAAATCCCTATTACATGCAAAAACCATTAAAGTAGGGGTTTTTTGACCAAACTGCAAGTTTACTTGCAATTGAGCCAAAAAATCCCTATTTTAACTAAAAATGACCAAAAAACAATAAAAAGATAAAAACATCAAAGGGGAAACTTAAAATAAATTACAAGTGACATATTTAAAATAAAAGTGCATATGTAATTGATCAAAAATTCCCCTACAAAGACCATAACAATGAATATCAAAAATTCCCCTGCAAACGAACCCAGAATTGGACGAAATTCGAAACGTAGTTCAAGAATGGACTGAGGATTAAGCCAGTCCAATGATTAGTCGAAATTCTGCTTCGAGAAGCATGCCATAGAGTAAAAATTTTCATTTTTTCATAAAAATTTCACCGTAGTGGTCCTTCATTTTTGGAAACAAAAATGAGGACAACAAAATCCTTCTCCCCTCTTGACACTTAGCGTTTTCTAACCGCCATACATGCATTGGAGTCACTCATGCAGCTAAAGTTTGTGCATCTCCTGGGTGTTTCGGTTAATTCTTTGTGTCATTTCGGTAGGGAGAGGAAAAATCTCTTCTTGGTGCATCACCTCCTTCTATTTCAAGAATTCTCTCTTCCCTTTAACTCTACACTTTCTTAGGATAGGCTTAGGAGTTAGTTTTGAAGCGTTGCGTTGGTTCAACACATGTACCTGGATTGAGAAGGAAGCCAGCCTTCTCCGGAGATTCAACCCCCTTGCACAAGGTCCCAGACTTCGGGGTTTTTTCCATGTTTCACAAGGTTGGTGAGTTGATAGCTCAGCAAGGGTGCAAGCTTTTGTGATAACAATATACATTCATAAATACAAATAAGGCATGAAGAATGCACATAAATACATGTAATGCATGAAGCATACACACGTAAGGCATGAAGCATGCACATAAATATGCAAAAGGCTTGAAGCATAGAAGTAAATACATGTAAGGCCTAAAGCATACACATAATTACGTACGGCATTAAGCATATACATGTAAGGCATGAAGCATATAAATAAAAGGCACAAACATATAGAAGTGCAATGTTGGCCTAATCGATTTGATGGGAAAGCAAAATAGAGCGCCAAGAGACTATTCTCCACAATTAATCCCAAGGGCACAAAACATCCAACCATGACAATTCAACCCCTTGGCCCACAAGTAATCCAACTCAACAAGTTGTCTACTTATTTAAGGGAACCGGTCTACTACATCTCCCTACCATTTTTCTTCTTTCTCTCTCTAATACGGGCTTGATCCTAAAGTTGACAGGATCAAAGCTCTAATCTCAATTGTAATGTCCCCTTTTGGGATATACTTAAATTTTGCCCAAAAATAACAATACCAATGATACAATTTATTTACAAGAATATTCATACACTGTAGCAATTGAATTTAGGAAAATAATCAATTAACTAAGCCTCAACTAAGCCTAAGGGCATTGAACATCCAACCAAGACAATTCAACCCATTGGCCCACAACTACCAACTATATGGGTGGACTAATTAATTGAGGGTGCTCGTACTCATGCACTTCCCTACTATGTTCTCTTGTAATTTCTTATTATGATTGCCTTACAAAAGGCAATTGCCTTAAATAAATAAATTTGTCAATAAATTCTCACACTAACAAACATAGGATTCAAAATATGGCATTACCAATTACTTCAGGAATATAAAAAATTTCAGCTATATCTTACTGCCATATAGTTTCAGATTATTAGTGCTTAATAATCCAATTACTTGTTGTCTTTCAAATTCAAATCAGATCTCACTTGCTTGATCGATCTCTTAACTTCTTATTCCCCTTTTTGCAGATGAGAACTGTCTTCTATTTCAGATGAAAAATTGCAGTAATTAATTAATCGATTTCAAAGCTGGAATAATCCTATTGGTCTCTTAAATTTCTGTACTTTACTTATTTCACAAGTTGATCTTCTTATCTGCTTTTTTTGCTTTTTATTCAATCAGATCTCATTCTTCACCATCCTTTTTATCCAATGGAAATCCTCCTTTTATATCTTCAATTGCAAGTGGTCATGACCTAAAAGTTTGGAAAGATACGATCCTACAAGGAATCACTGTCCCTTTCAAGTTTGATGTAATCATTACTTGATTGCGGATTGGGATTAATTAAGGTAACCGACTCGCATTTACAAAAAGGTTGGTTGACTAGTATTTAATAAGTGATAATCTTTAATGACCTGATCAGTATTTAGGAGTTTGTGATTCAAGGAAATATCTTATTTTCCTTCTTTGTTTTTTGGTTACCTTCTTATGATAGGGCATGACACATACACTAGCAAGGGATATGACACAAGCCTGCAAAGCACAGCAGCCCAACAGGGTTTGAACCTTTTAACAATGCCAACAATGCCACAACTTAACCATCACACTATGGGGTGAACCCTACAAGTACGTCATTATTAAATCATGTGTACGGAAGAGAGAGAGAGAGAAGTTTGCTAGAGAGCTAGATACACTCAAAATTTAACAACCCATTTACTGAATATTAAAAATGTGACTCTTTGTTTGCCAAGACTGTTTTTGTGCACTTGTTTAATGACTATTTGTACTAGGTTTGTGTAATTGGTTCAGTTTAATCAAGTAAAATAAAAATTTAGAGCTAAGCCTCAATTTCGAAAAACCAAATAGGGAACTTGGAGACCATAAAGAAAATATGGGTGTAGTAGATTGCAAACGCTAAGTCCAATTTGCAAAAGACTTCCTTAATGAGTCCCTGAGATAGATGCTCTCCATGTGCCAGGTCCAACCCATGAATTCAAGCCACAATTCAAAGAATAGTCTTCAGTTCTAAATGTCAAAATCATCGCAACTAAAAACTTCCTCAATAATAGGCCAAATTCAAATTTTCCAGTTTGCAAAAATACCATTATTCAATCATACATATCGAGAGGAAATGTGTACATAGCAAAATTAGCTACAGATCTAGATATTGGTCAAATATTAACAACCCATTTATGGAATGTTAAAAACCTATTACTCTTTGTTTTCCTAGATTATTTTTGTGCACTTGTTTAATGACTATTTGTACTAGGTTTGTGTAATTCATTAATTTTCTTTAATTAAAATAAGAATTTAGAGCTGAGCCTAAAGCATCCACGCTAGTTCAAGCCATTGAGTTGATTAATTTGGCATCCCAGAAAACCGAATTCACAAAAAGGAGACCATTTAAGAAAAATATGGGTGTAGTAGAAGTTGCAAATTCTCAATCTGGTTTGCAACAATCTATCATTCATAAATCCATGTGCTATACGAACCCATATAATAGGTTCATTCACTGAATGTTAAGCGCCAATTCAAAGAATAGTTTTCCATTCTACATGACAAACTCGTCACAAATGAAAACTTCATCAACAATCATCCAAATTCAATCTTTTAGGTTATAAATAAACCATTATTCAATCATGTGTACATAGAGGAGATGCGTAGATAGCAAAATTAGCTAGAGAGTTAAATAATGGCCAAATATTAACAATCCAATTACTGAATATTAAAACATATCACTCTATTTTCCTAGACTATTTTTCTGCACTGTTTTAATGACTTTTTGTACTAGGTTTGTATAATTGATTCATTTTTTTCATTAAAAAAAAATTGTACCGAGCCACAATATTTGAAAACCAAATTGAGCAAAAGGAGGCAATTAAGAAAATATGGGTATAGTAGAAGCTGCAAACTCTCAGTCTGGTTTGAAATAATCTTCCTTCGCAAATCCATGAGATAGATGTCCTCCATGTAGCGGGTCCAATCCCTGAATATTAGGCAACAATTCAAAGAATAGTATTCAGATATACATGTCAAAATCATCAAAAACAAAAACTTCATCAACAAAAGGCCAAATTCATTTTTTCTAGATTACAAATCTACCATTATTCAATCATGTGTACAGAAAGGAGATAAGTGGATAGAGAAATTAGCTGGAGAACTAGATAATGGCCAAATATTAAAAACCCATTTACTGAATATTGAGAACCTATGACTCTCTTTTTTACTAGACTATTTTTGTAAACTTGTTTAAAGACTATTTGTACAAGGTTAGTTTAATTGACTCAACTTCGTCATTTAAAATAAAACTTTAGAGCTAAGTGTAAATTTTGGAAAGCCAAACTGGGAAAAAGGAGACCATTAGGAAAATAGGGGTGTACTAGAAGTTGCAAATTCTCAGTTTGGTAAGCAACAATCTTCTTTCATGAATCCATGATATAGATGCCCTCAATGTGGCAGGTCCAACCTTTGAATGTTTGGCAACAGCTCAAATAATTGTCTTTAGTTCTTGTCGTCAACAATAGGCTAAGATCAAAGTTTTTAACTTACAAGTATACAGTTATGCAATCATATGTATGGAGAGATGTATAGGTAGCAAAATTAGCTAGAGAGCTATATAATGGCCAAATATTAACAGCCCATTTACTAAATATTAAAAACCTATGACTCTCCATTTTCCTAGACTACTTTTGTGCACTTGTTTAATTACTGTGTCTGCTAGATTTTTGTAATTGAAAAATTAAATTGGGAAAAAGGAGACCATTCACAAAATATCAGTGTTGCAAACTCTCAATTTGGTCTGCAACAATATTCCTTCATGAATCAATTAAATAGATGACCTTTCTGTGGCAGATCCAACCCCTGAATGTTAGGCAATAGTTCAAAGAATGGCCTTCAGTTCTACATTTCAAAATCATCACAGAAACCTCTTCAACAGTAGATCAAATTCAAATTTTTCATGTTACAAGTATACCATTATTCAACTATGTATATAGAGAGGAGATGTGTAGATAGAAAAATTGGCTAGAGAGCTAGATAATAGTCAAATATTAACAAACCATTAACTAAATATTAAAAACCTGTGACTCTCTATTTTTCTAGACTGTTTGACTATTTGTACTAGGTTTGTGTAATTGATTCAATTTTTTTCATTTAGAATAAAAATTTAGAGTTGGGCCTCAATTTTGGGGACCTAATTTCGGAAAAAGGGAACCATTAAGAAAATATGAGTGTAGTAGAAGTTGCAAACTCTTAGTCTGGTCTGCAATAATCTTCCTTAAATTTAACAGTTATTTTAATGACAAGGCTATTGACCAACACACAATTAGAAAAAATAATAAACTACAGCAAAAAAATACCTATAATTAAGCAAAATGGAACGAATCTTATATCAAAGTTATGCCTAAAACTAAATTCAGCAGAAAAACAAAAAATATATAAACCTAAGCTGCACAATAAAACATATACTTTGCACCAACAACACAAGACACAAGACCATCAAACAGACTGTAACATGTGGCGAGTAACAATGGCCTACAAGACAAAATGCTACAAAGATACCAAGTCATGTGGTCATTCAAGGATCTAATATTAGCCACATTACAGCAATATTCGTATTAACAAAGAAAATTTACAAGTTAATTGTAATGATTATTATTTGGCAATGAAATTACAAGAATTATGGTTGTAAGAGAAGAAAGCATAGTTTGTTGTCATGTCCCCGCTTTAGCTCTATCTAGCAAAGACATGTGAGTTAGCCGAGTTAGCCTATTACGGAGTCTTGTGGGTTGGCAATGGTGGATAGAGACTCAGTCAGGATATTCAGTGTTTGGATTTGGTGTTTCTGGCAGTAGTAGACCAGTTTGGAGCAGTTCCTTGATTTTAGGAGGCAGTTCCTACATTTTAGGAGGCAGTTCCTACTTTTTACGAGGTTGTGACAGCGTCCAGGGTTGGGGTTCCATGAGACCATTCCTTGGTTTCAGTTTCAGGAGATTTGGGTGTGTTTCCTAGTTTCTAGGAGCATCCCTAGATTTTAGGGATGAGACTGCCAGTTGATCCATGATTTCCGACATCAGTCACAAACAGGTGACAGGGTCCGTTTCAGACTTTTGGAGTCATTTGAGCCTTCTACAACTATTTGGGTTATATTTTTAATATATTTAAATATTTCCTAAGTTAGCATTTAATTAATTAAATAAGGCTATGTTTATAGCCATTTTGGAATAATAAGGGGTTTTTGGCTTCATCTGGATGCATATGCCCATGTGTTATAGCTCGTTGGAAAGGTCTTGAACTTTTCTAAATGTTTCTCATTTGCCAGGGACCCTTTTGATGAACGGAATTCTTTTATATTAAAAAAGTGGCGTTTTCTCTATACTTGGCAACTAAAAATGAGAAATAAGACTTTATAAGCCTAAGTGCACTTTTCATACACTTTTAGGGTTCGAGCTAGAGGGAAGGAGTTATAAGGAGATGGTAACCTAATTATTAAGTATCTTTTTACACATTTCATCTTTGATTTGGAGAATTTGCTCTGGAGAGCGATTCAACATCTGGGACGAAAACCCCAGGGTCTTGCCTGTCTGGGACGTAGCCCCCAACACAGTGGTTATTTGGTTCTTGCATTCAGTTTTCAGTACCTTAGAGTTGGTACGACATCTTTTATGGAGGATTCAGTGAACAGAGTTAGGGTTCAGCGTGGAGATTGGGGTTTTCGGCTTGGCATCACCTAACAGCCATACAGCTGTACTTTGCAGCCATTTCTCTTCCCACGTGAAGCTATGTAAGAGCTTTGGATGTTTGCCGCAGCCTCTTTCTTGATTACAATATTCACTCTTCATCCAGGTTGGACTCATTGTTATTGTAATCTTCCTGGAATTGGTTGGAATCACTATCTGGATAATTATTTGATTTAAATAATTAGAAATCTGCTTGGTTCGATTCTGATTTGGCTGTGTATGAACATTTATTTCCAGTACTCTTTTCATGTACTCATTCTTCAATTATTACTTGCTGAAAAACTATCAAAAACACAAAAATAAACAAACCTTCTGCAACTTCTGTCTATTCTCTAAAACCATCAAAGGAAACACAGGAAAATATAGTTTATTAATTTAAAAACTACAGCAGATCAGCAAGGAGATCCATCAGGGATCTTTCATTTGTTTAGCTAGACAAAAGGAGATTAAAATCTGAGAAGAAAATCATCTTCGGATCTCATACTTCAAAAAAAGGTTGTTATAATTCTTTCTGGCCTTTCACACCATGGCCTCTACCTCTACCTTGTATTCTCATAATCACTCTTGGTGTCAAATATATCTTCTCCACCTTTGCTTCCACAATCCTAAGTCAAAAGGTGAAAAAAGGTATAGCATGAAGAAAGCCCTAGTTGCAATTTAGATAGTTGCATTGCCTCTACAATCTATGGCCTCAATCACCAGTGTGCCAAGAGCATCTAGAAATCTCTTATAGACTATAGACTCATCGGAAGGTTCAGATATCTTCATTATAGGATTTTGTAAAACACCACAAAATATCAATCAAAAGACACCTATTTACTTTCTTGATAAGGTGAGGTTTCAGGGCAGCATTCGAAAGCTCTTATAGACTCTAGATCGATTTGGTATTTTGATACTTATTAGGCATGGAGCAAATATGCTACAAACATATTGGGCATGAAGCAAACACATAAATATACGTAAGACATAATGCATAAACATAAATACATGTAAGGCATGAGGCATACTCATAAATACATGTAAGGTGTAAAACATGAAGTATACACCTAAATACACGTAAGGCATAAAGCATACACGTAAAGCATGAATAATACACATGAATACACGTAAGGCATGAAGCATACATGTAAAGCATGAAGTATACACACATGCAAGGACTACTCATGAATATATGTAAGGTGCAAAACATGAAGTATACACGTAACACATGAAGCATACATGTAAAGCACGAATCATACACACATGCAAGGCATACGCATGAATACAAATAAGGTGTAAAGCATGAAGTCTACACGTAAATACACGTAAGGCATGAAGCATACACGTAAAGCATGAATCATACACATGAATACACATAAGGCATGAAGCATACATGTAAAGCATGAAGTATACACTCATGCAAGGCACGGATCATACACATGAATACATGTAAGGCGTAAATCATACACATGAATGCACATAAGGCATGAAGCATACACATAATTACATGTAACAAATGAAGAATGCACATAAATACACGCAATGTATTTATCATACAAGTTAATACGTGTAAGGCATTAAGCATACAGATAAATACATTTAAGGAATGAAGTATACAAATAAAGAGATATAAGGCATGAAGTATACACACATAAATGCATGCAAAGCATGAAGCATGCACATAAATACGCATAAGGCATGAAGTATACACATTATTACATGTATGGCATGAAGCATACATATTTATACACCTAAGACATGAAGTATACACATAAAAACACATAAGGCATGACGCATGGACATAAATACATGCAAGGCATGAAGCATGCAAGTAAGCATGAAGCGTACACATAAATACACATAAGGCATGAAGCATACACATAAGGCATGAAGTATACAGATTAATAGACATAACGCATGAAGTATACAAGTAAATACATTTAAAGCATGAAAAATACACATAAATAGACGTAAGGCATGAAGTATACAGTGTACACCCATAAATACACATAAGGCATGAAGCATGTACATAATACACGTAAAGCATGAAGAATACAAGTAAACACACACATTAACAAAAACAAAAGTATACACATAAATAGACGTAAGGCATGAAATATATACAAACAAATACACATAAGGCATCAAACATGTACGTAAATACAGGTAAGGCACGAAGCATACAAGTAAATACACGCAAGGTATCAAGCATACAAGTAATTACAGGCAAGGCATGAAGTATACACATAAATAGACGTAAGGCATGAAATATATACACACAAATACACGTAAGGCATGAAACATGTACATAAATACAAGTAAGGCATGAAGCATACAAGTAAATACACACAAGGTATGAAGCATACAAGTAAATACACGCAAGGTATGAAGCATACAAGTAATTACAGGCAAAGCATGAAGCACACAAGTAAATACACACAAGGCATGAAGCATTCAAGTAAATACACACAATACATGAAAGATGCAGACACATATCGCATGAAGCAAACACATAAATACATGTACGTCCTGAAGCATGCACATAATTACACGTAAGGCATGAAGCATACACATAAATGCACGTAAGCCATGAAGTGTACACACATAAATACACATAAAGCATGAAGCATGCAGATTAATACACGCAAGCCATGAAGCATATACAAGTAAATACATCTAAGGCATGAAGCATACACATAATTACACGTGAGGCATGAAGCATAAACATAATTACACATAAGGCATGAAGCATACACATTTGGTACATGTAAGGCATGAAGCACACAAGTAAATACACGAAAGGCATGAGGCATACACATAATTACACGTAAGGCGTGAATCATACACATAAATAGACGTAACGCATGAACTATACATGCATAAATACACATAAGGCATGAAGCATGCACATAAGGCATCAAGCATGCACATAAATAGACGTAAGGCATGAATTATACATATATATACACATAAGGCATGAAAAGAATACAAACAAATACACATAAGGAATGAAGAATACACATGAGGCATGAAGCACGTAAGGCATAAATTATACATATAAATACACATAAGGCATGAATCATACAAATAAATACACATAAGGCATGAAAAGAATACAAACAAATACACATAAGGCATGAAGAATACACGAGGCATGAAGCATGCAAGTAAATGCACGTAAGGCATGAAGATCACACATAATTACACGTAAGCCATGAATCATACAAATAAATAGACGTAAGGCATGGAGTATACACACATAAATACACATAAGGCATGAAGCATATAAGTAAATACACGTAATGCATGAAGCATACACATAAATACACGTTACGGATGAGGTATAAACATAACTAGACATGAGGCATGAAGTATACACACATAAATACACATAACGCATGAAGAATGCACATAAATACATGTAAGGCATGAAGCATATAAGCAAATACACGTAAGGGATGAAGAATACATGCATAAATACACATAAGACATGAAGCATACGAGTAAATACACGTAAGGCATGAAGCATACAAGTCAATACAAGCCATGAACCATACACATAAATAGACGTAAAGCATGAAATATACTCCCATAAATACACATAAGGCATGAAGCATACACATAAATACACATAAGGCATGAAGCATACACATAAATACACGTAAGGCATGAATCATACGCATAAATAGACGTAAGGAATGTAGTATACACACATAAATACACATAACGCATGAAGCATACACATAATTACACGTCAAGCATGAAGCATGCACATAAATACATGTAAGGCATGATGTATACACGCATAAATACATGTAAGGCATGAAGCATGCACGTGAGGCATGAAGTATGCACGTAAGGCATCAAGCATACAAGTAAATACATGTAATGCATAAAGCATACACATAAATACAAATAAGGCATGAAGTATAAACACATAAATACACAAGGCATGAAGCATGCACATAAATAAATGTAAGGCATGAAGGATAAAACCAAAGACACGTAAGGCATGAAGAATACACATAATTACACATAAGGCATGAAGCATACACATAAGGCATGAAGTATACACATAAATAGACAGAAGGCATGAAGTATACATACATAAATACAAATAAGGCATGAAGTATATGTTGTCATTTTATGACACCCTTGGTCCATCAGTGAGAACCGATCAGAGATATGTTCCATGGACCAACACTGCCCCAGTTGACCAAGCAGAAAAGCAATCTGAAGTGTGAAGTGTTGCCTTGTCCGAAGGAAGTTCCTCCCTTGGCCTTTTCTTCCTTTCCCGAAACTCCGAAACCTCGAGGTTCCGAAGTTCCTCCCTGCCTCTCCTGTTTCCTTCTCCGAAACTCTGGAACTCCGGAACCCCGAGGTTCCTTCTCTTTGCCTTCTCTCGAAACTCTGTAACCCCAAGGTTCTGAAGTTCCTTCCCTCCTTCCCTTACTGCCTCTTTATTCTTTTCCCGAAACTTCGGAACCCCGAGCTTCCAAAGTTCGTCTCCTTCTTTCCCTTTTTCTTATCCTCTCTAGAACTCTGGAACCCCGAGGTTCCAAAGTTCCTTCTTTGCTTCTCCCCTTTCCTGGAACTCCGGAACCCTGAGGTTCTGAAGTTGCTTTGCGCAATTCCCCGGAACTTCAGAACCCAAAGTTCCCTCCTAGCCTTTCTTCCTTCTTTTCTTCGGAACTCCAAAACCCCGAGGTTCTGAAGTTCTCTTCCTTGCTTCCCCTTCTTCTCTCTGTAACTCCGGAACCCTGAGGTTCTGAAGTTCTTTCCCTCTTTGCCTTTTCTAGTTCCTTTCCTTCTCTTCCTCTCTCTATCCCAGAACCCGAAGTTTCGAAGTTCTTTCCTTAGCCTTTTGAAGTTCTTCGGTACCCCGAGGTTCCGAAGTTCCTTGCTTCTCTCCTTTCTCCTATCCCGGAACTACGGAACCCCAAAATCCCGAAGTTCTTCCCTTTTCTTAGTCGTCTCGACAACCCGAGCTTCTGAAGTCCCTAGACTTCCTTTCGACTAGCGACACTTCCGGATGGTGTGATCAACACTCAAGGCTTTAAATGCTCCAACAGTTTTGGTGACATGTGCACTTTCTTGTGTGAAGCCACAATGGTGCATTAAATGTTTTTGGCAGAATTTCCATCAAAGGAGGTACGGTGCCATGCTTGGTGACGACTTATGTCATGTCTAACTTTGGAAGGTTAGTCAATCCACCTTCTCAGGATTGCACTTTGTGGGTATGGATAGGTTGCTTGCATGTACAAGACAAGTGCATGCACTTCCCTGCACTTCTAGACTAACATGCAGGGGTCATGATCACCCTTGTAACCATTTTTTCTATATAAAGGTTGTTAAGCCTCATGGTAAAGGGTTCTCTCCCTGCTGGCTTGAGCTATTCCATGCTCTCTCATTTCTCTTGTATTTATCTTGCATTTATGCAACTGTAAGTTTGGCCATTGGCCTTATAATTAATTGAAAAATCACCATTCTTGCCTTCTTTCAACTTATGTATGTCGTGTATGCTTTCTTACCTTCATCATAGTTGTATGTCTTGTGAATTTTCTCTCCATATATGTTGTGTTAACTTGTTTTCTGAGTGTGACTTGTGGGATTCCTTCTCCCCTCTTGACACTTAGTGAATTCTAACCTCCATACATACATTGGAGTCACTCATGCATCTGAAGTTTGTGCATCTCCTAGGTGTTTCAGTTAATTCTTTGTGTCATTTCGGTAGGGATAGGAAAAATCTCTTCTTGGTGCATCACCTCCTTCTATTTCAAGCATTCTCTCTTCCCTTTAACTCTGCACTTTTTTAGGATAGGCTTAGGAGTTAGTTTTGAAGCGTTGCGTTGGTTCAACACATGTACCTGGATTGAGAAGGAAGCCAGCCTTCTCCGGAGATTCAACCCCCTTCACAAGGTCCCAGACTTCGGGGTTTTTTCCATGTTTCACAAGGTTGTTGAGTTGATAGCTCAGCAAAGAGTGCAAGCTTTTGTGATAACAGTATACATACATAAATACAAATAAGGCATGAAGCATGCACATAAATACGTGTAATGCATGAGGCATACACATGTAAGGCATGAAGCATGCACATAAATATGCAAAAGGCTTGAAGCATACAAGTAAATACATGTAAGGCCTGAAGGCTGAAGCATACATATAATTACGTACGGCATTAAGCATATACATGTAAGGCATGTAGCATATACATAAAAGGCACAAACATATAGAAGTGCAATGTTGGCCTAATCGATTTGATGGGAAAGCAAAATAGAGCGCCAAGAGACTATTCTCCACAATTAATCCCAAGGGCACAAAACATCCAACCATGACAATTCAACCCCTTGGCCCACAAGTAATCCAACTCAACAAGTTGTCTACTTATTTAAGGGAACCGGTCTACTACATCTCCCTACCATTTTTCTTCTTTCTCTCTCTAATATGGGCTTCATCCTCAAGTTGACAGGATCAAAGCTCTAATCTCAATTGTAATGTCCCCTTTTGGGATATACTTAAATTTTGCCCAAAAATAACAATACCAATGATACAATTTATTTATAAGAGTATTCTTACACTATAGCAATTGAATTTGGGAAAATAATCAATTAACATGAAGCAAGATAATGATGAAACTCTTATTGTAAATATGCACATTATAAGACGAGCATAAGGATCAACCATATCAAACACTTGAGGGGAAAGCACAATAGGGTGTCTGGACAACTACCCTCCTCAACTAAGCCTAAGGGCGTTGAACATCCAACCAAGACAATTCAACCCCTTGGCCCAAAACTACCAATTATATGGGTGGACTAATTAATTGAGGGTGCCCGTACTCTTGCACTTCCCTATTATGTTCCCTTGCAATATCTTAATATGATTGCCTTACAAAAGGCAATTGCCTTAAATAAATAAATTTGTCAATAAATTCTCAAACTAACAAACATAGGATTCAACATATGGCATACCAATTGCTTCAAGAATATAAAAAATTTCAGCTATATCTTACTGCCATATAGTTTCAGATTTTTAGTGCTTAATAATCCAATTACTTGTTGTCTTTCAAATTCAGATCGGATCTCGCTTGCTTGATCGATCTCTTAACTTCTTATTCCCCTTTTTGCAGATTAGAATTGTCTTCTATTTCAAATGAAAAATTGCAGTGACTAATTAATCGATTTCAAAGCTGGAATAATCCTATTGGTCTCTTAAATTTCTGTACGTTAATTATTTCACAAGTTGATCTTCTTATCTGCTTTTTTTGCTTTTTATTCAATCAGATCTCATTCTTCACCAGCCTTTTTATCAAATGGAAATCCTCCTTTTAAATCTTCATTTGCAGGTGGTCATGACCTAAAAGTTTGGAGAGGTACGATCCTACAAGGAATCACTATCCCTTTCAAGTGTAATGTAATCATTACTTGGTTGCCGAGTGGGATTAATTAAGGTAACCGACTAGCATTTACAAAAAGGCTGGTTGGCTAGTATTTAAAAAGTGATAATCTGTAATGACCTGATCAGTATTTAGGAGTTTGTGATTCAAGGAAATATCTTATTTTCCTTCAATGTTTTTTGGTTAGCTTCTTATGATGGGACATGACACATACACTAGCAAGGCATATGACACAAGTCTGCAATCACAGTAGCCTAGCAGGGTTTGAACCTTGTTGACAATGTCAACAATGCCACAACTTAACCATCACACTACAGGGTGAACCCTACAAGTATGCCATTATTAAATCATGTGTACGGAAAAGAGAGACAGAAAAATTTGCTAGAGAGCTAGATACAGTCAAAATTTAACAACACATTTACTGAATATTAAAAATCTGACTCTTTGTTTGCCAAGACTGTTTTTATGCACTTGTTTAATGACTATTTGTAATAGGTTTGTGCAATTGGTTCAGTTTCTTCAATTAAAATAAAAATTTAGAGCTAAGCCTTAATTTTGGAAAACCAAATAGGGAACTTGGAGACCATAAAGAAAATATGGGTGTAGTAGATTGCAAACGCTCAGTCCAATCTGCAAAAGACTCCCTTGACGAGTCCCTGAAATAGATGCCCTCCATGTGCCAAGTCCAACCCCTGAATTTAGGCCACAATTCAAAGAATAGTCTTCAGTTCTAAATGTCAAAATCATCACAACTGAAAACTTCCTCAATAATAGGCCAAATTCAAAGTTTCCAGGTTGCAAAAATACCATTATTCAATCATACATATGGAAAGGAAATGTGTACATAGCAAAATTAGCTACAGATCTAGATATTGGTCAAATATTAACAACCCATTTATGGAATGTTAAAAACCTATTACTCTTTGTTTTCCTAGATTATTATTGAGCACTTGTTTAATGACTATTTGTACTAGGTTTGCGTAATTCATTAATTTTCTTTATTTAAAATAAGAATTTAGAGCTGAGCCTAAAGCATCCAAGCTAGTTCAAGCCATTGAGTTGATTGATTTGGCATCCCAGAAAACCGAATTGACAAAAAGGAGACCATTTAACAAAATATGGGTGTAGTAGAAGTTGCAAATTCTCAATCTGGTTTGCAACAATCTATCCTTCATGAATCCATGTGATATACGAGCCCATATAACAGGTTCCATCACTGAATGTTAGGCAACAATTCAAAGAATAGTTTTCCATTCTACATGTCAAACTCGTCACAAATGAAAACTTCATCAACAATCATCCAAAGTCAATCTTTTAGGTTATAAATAAACCATTATTCAATCATGTGTACATTGAGGAGATGCGTAGATAGCAAAATTAGATAGAGAGTTAGATAATGGCCAAATATTAAAAATCCAATTACTGAATATTAAAACATATCACTCTATTTTCCTAGACTATTTTTCTGAACTATTTTAATGGCTTTTTGTACTAGGTTTGTGTAATTGATTCGATTTTTTCATTAAAAAAAAAAATTGTACTGAGCCACAATATTTGAAAACCAAATTGGGCAAAAGGAGACAATTAAGAAAATATGGGTATAGTAGAAGCTGCAAACTCTCAGCTTGGTTTGAAACAATCTTCCTTCACAAATCCATGAGATAGATGCCCTCCATGTAGCAGGTCCAATCCCTGAATATTAGGCAACAATTCAAAGAATAGTATTCAGATATACATGTCAAAATCATCAAAAACAAAAAGTTCATCAACAAAAGGCCAAATTCAATTTTTCTAGATTACAAATCTACCATTATTCAATCATGTGTACAGAAAGGAGATAAGTGGATAGAGAAATTAGCTGGAGAACTAGATAATGGCCAAATATTAAAAACCCATTTACTGAATATTGAGAACCTATGACTCTCTTTTTTACTAGACTATTTTTGTAAACTTGTTTAAAGACTATTTGTACAAGGTTAGTTTAATTGACTCAACTTCGTCATTTAAAATAAAACTTTAGAGCTAAGTGTAAATTTTGGAATTCCAAACTGGGAAAAAGGAGACCATTAGGAAAATAGGGGTGTACTAGAAGTTGCAAATTCTCAGTTTGGTAAGCAACAATCTTCCTTCATGAATCCATGATATACATGCCCTCAATGTGCCAGGTCCAACCTTTGAATGTTTGGCAACAATTCAAAGAATTGTCTTTAGTTCTTGTCATCAACAATAGGCTAAGATCAAAATTTTTAACTTACAAGTATACAATTATGCAATCATGTGTATGGAGAGATGTATAGGTAGCAAAATTAGCTAGAGAGCTATATAATGGCCAAATGTTAACAACCCATTTACTAAATATTATAAACCTATGACTCTCTATTTTCCTAGACTACTTTTGTGCACTTGTTTAATTACTATGTCTACTAGGTTTGTGTAATTGAAAAATTAAATTGGGAAAAAGGAGGCCATTCAGAAAATATCAGTGTTGCAAACTCTCCATTTGGTCTGCAACAATATTCTTTCATGAATCTATTAAATAGATGACCTTTATATGGCAGGTCCAACCCCTGAATGTTAGGTAATAGTTCAAAGAATGGCCTTCAGTTCTACATTTCAAAATCATCACATACAGAAACCTCTTCAACAGTAGTTCAAATTCAAATTTTTCATGTTACAAGTATACCATTATTCAATCATGTATATAGAGAGGAGATGTGTAGAGAGAAAAATTGGCTAGAGAGCTAGATGTTAAAAACATGTGACTCTCTATTCTTCTAGACTGTTTTTGTGCACTTGTTTAATGACTATTTGTACTAGGTTTGTGTAATTGATTCAATTTTTTCATTTAGAATAAAAATTTAGAGTTGGGCCTCAATTTTGGAAAACTGGTTTGGGAAAAAGGGAGCCATTAATGAGATATGAGTGTAGTAGAAGTTGCAAACTCTTAGTCTAGTCTGCAACAATCTTCCTTAAATTTAACAGTTATTTTAATGACAACGCTATTGACCAACACACAATTAGAAAAATTAATAAACCGCAGCAAAAAACTGCCTAAAATTAAGCAAAATGGAAAGAATCTTATATCAAAGTTATGCCTAAAAGTAAATTCAGCAGAAAAGCAAAAAATATATAAACCTAAGCTGCACAATACAACATATACTTTGCACCAGAAACACAAGATACAAGACCATCAAACAGACTGTAACATGTGGCAAGTAACAATGGCCTACAAGACAAAATGCTACAAAGATACCAAGTCATGTGGCCATTCAAGGATCTAATATTAGCCACATTATAGCAATATTCATATTAATAAAGAAAATTTACTAGTTAATTGTAATGATTATTATTTGGCAATGAAATTACAAGAATCGTGACTGTGAGAGAAGAAAGCATAGTTTGTTTAGCTAGACAAAAGGAGATTAAAATCTGAAAAGAAAATCATCTAGGGATCTCATACTTCAAGAAAAGTTCGTTATAATTCTTTGTGGCCTTTCACACCATGGCCTCTACCTCTACCTTGTATTCTCATACTCACTCTTGGTGTCAAATATATCTCCTCCACCTTTGCCTCCATAATCCTAAGTCAAAAGGTGAAAAAAGGTATAGCATGAAGAAAGCCCTAGTTGCAATTTAGATAGTTGCATTCCCTCTACAAAGTATGGCCTCAATCACCACTATCATCGCCATTTTCACCAACACTCCATTGGACAATCTATTGATTGTCAACCCAACGTATGAGTGAAAAGGAGCCCCTCTAAGTGACTTGTGCATAATGCCATGGAGTGCTACAAATGAAGTTATAAGAGTTTCCATGGCTATCGACAATGCTCTATTGTCCACCATTCCTGGCCTTGAAAAATTAAAGCTTCACGTGTAATGGTGCTAATATGTTTGGCATGGGCTTTATACAGCCAAGTCTATTTGTTTGACTGCATGGAACGTCTCTTTATTTGTTTCCTTCATGTAACGTCCTTTCACATAATGTACCTCTTCTCTCTCATGTTAGCCAACTGCACCTTGTATCTATCACACCAATGTTTGTCCTTTCTAGGGGGGATTCTAAAACCTTCTTTGGCTAAATAATCTTTGAAATCTTCTTTTTTTGTGTGTGTGCTTGTTTGTTATTTCAAGTGTTTGTGTCCATGTGTTGGGTTTTGTGTTTTGGAAATGAATCTTACTAAGGAAGGATCAACTGTAGTCTTTCAAAAAAAAAAAGGCATAGCATTTTTAGAGGATCCATAAATCTTGCTGTCAATAAATAGTGTAGGACTAAGGTAGCTGACCTGCAGATTTCGTTGTGAAGGAGGGCAAAAATCTATCTGTTGTTGATTATGAGTTGTTCAATGTGCAAGAGGAGTAGACAATAATACAATTTTGCATTACAGTGGATAAAATATTTGGCAGGAACTTGCATAACTATGTTATATAGATTGTATTGATCTATGGTGATACTTCTCAGCTTGGTTTATTATTTTACAAATTCTCTTTTCTAGTAGCAAATTTCCAGTTCAGTTTTTAATGGGCTATTATTATGAGACCATCACAAGAAAACTGAGTAATTGGGAAGCGAAACTTGGCACATTATTTTGGAATCACTTTTTAGTAAATGCTATTGAGTTTGGTTTGGGAACATCCTCTATAGGACAAATATTTTCTTTTTTCCTTTGTTATGTAAATGATCCAAGTTTATGGTTATAGCTAACCTAAGTTACCGATTCGGGTATGGGTACAAATACGGATATGGGTACAGATTTGTGGGTACAGCAAAAAGAAAAAAAAAAAGAAAACAAATTTCCTTGGGTAGATAGATAGATAGATGCTTCTGATGAAGAACATGAATATTAAATACTGATTGTAATTTGATATAATTTGCAAATAATAAAAATACTCAAGTCTCAAAATGTCATTACATAATGAAATGTCAAATTACAATCAATATTTAATATTCATGTTCTCCATCAGAAGCATCAAGGTCAATATCAACATTTGGTTCCATTTCATTTGAACCACAATCAATTGGATTGCCACTACCACTAGTTGTGTCAAGTGCAAAAGATGGTTCAAGTCCATTTTTTAAACATTTGACAAAATGTCAAATCATAAACAACACAAGGAAAACAATTTCACAAAACATAAGCAAACAGCTGCTACATATGCATAATGTACATCAACTGAAATCAATCTCATTAATGCTCATATAAAGTTTACTAACCCCGTGTTCATAGGTATAGCTCACAAATGCAACTGAAATGATATTTAATTGCTTGCTTGCTGGCATATTCTGATTAAAAATGCTGTCACAATACTATGAAAAGTGAAACTTAGGTTTTAATGTATGGTAATGTAACTATGCTTGGGTACGGTTTGGGTTCTTCCTGGGTGCCTGGGTTCTCTGTGGGTCCTACTGAAAGACCCACAGAGAACCCAGGCACCCAGGAAGAACCCAAACGTTATACCCCAACCATACCAACACCTCAAACGTACCTGTACCAGGACCCAATCTTTACTAGTAGTACCCAGTAACATTGTAGCTAAGCTTCCTTTTCTTCCACCTAAAACAATACCTGACCCTGATAACAAGAAACCTAAGCATAGGGATTACTGTACTAAGATTCCAGACCCAAAATCCAATACCTTACGTGACTGGTATGAGTATACACCTATGAAAATTGAGGATGTAGATGCAAAGAAACTAGAGGAATGAGCTCAGGGAATTAATGATTCATAATCTCATGGAACTGATGATTCATAATCCCAAAAACCTTCTGACAAGTGAGAGACTTGGATTAACATTAATTTGTCGATGTAAATTTGTAACCAAAGCCTACACTATAAGAATTACTCATGAGAGTTTCCATACACTTTTGGAACCACACCCTATTTGCATACCTACATTTGTCAAAAACTCAAAACCAACAAAAATATTTATAGATGCCAAAGCAAAACAAACATAATGTTGTTTTCTGCCAGTCAAATGTAGTATGTCTAATTTTTTATAGTCATTTGGTCCTTGGTATCAAGCTGGTCACTCACAAAACCGCATTGCTGAATAACTTAACAGGATAACTCAAATTTGAACTTCAAGTTAAATGTAGGATAAATTTCCTAAATAACACTGGCCAAATAACTATTATTCTGAATAAACTTATGAGAATTATCTCAATCTCTGTAAAAATAGGTTTCCTCATTCTGTTCAAATATGCATTAGAAAGGTCCAAATTACTTTAATATATTGCACAGACCCACTGCAGGATTTAAACCCTAAAAACCCATAAAAATCTAGAAACAGCCAGAAAAGAGTCAGTAAATACCATATTGCCACAACCTGTTGGAAATAAGCAACAAAGAAAGTATAACAGGAATGCGATCTGTCAATTAAAAAAACATGATGCTCTTACGCTATTTTCTTATTTCGCATGTGATCAAAATCCAGAAAAATGCCCAGTTCCGTGTTAGCGGGTAGTAATAACAATTTCGTCTGACAGCAATGGCATTTCAAGTAGCCCCAGATGGAAATACTCTTTACCCTCTGAAGCCCTAAATTTATGATTTAAGCCCGTGCTTATTTGAGAGACTGGAACTTGTAAATGAGGGATGGCTGGTTGATGGGCCCAAGGGAATTGAAGATGACAAAGATGGGCAATGCAAACCATGAGGAAGCACCAGGTTGAGGTGAATGGAAAAGGCCTTTCTAAAGAAAATTCATAATTGAGAAGCATCATTAGCAATTTCTCACACCAAAATTTTTTCAACATATAACATAAACAAAGTCTAACCATGATTTTGCAAGAAATGTGAGATAATAAACATTAAAAACTAGCATACGTTGCCTGGAAGAAGCAATTCTTCCTCTCCCCTGCTTCTCCCGTGACTCAGCTATCACCACCTCTGCTATGTATCTCCTGTACCTTCGCTATCACCGCCTCTGCTCTGCCTCTCATCACCTCCTCTGTTTTGTCTCTCCAATTCCGCTGCTGCCATTATCAAATACTCATGGCCAACGGTACGATTAAAGATTTCCAAACCAAATAATCAGCCTCCCACGTGCGAGATAGCCGTTTGGTTGGATGTGGACGACGTGTTTTTAAAAAAAAAAAACACCCGCTCTCCTACGCGGGTGATTCAATGGAGCGACACATGGAAAAATTATTTCGAAAATAAATGTTTCAAGTTTCAATTACTTTTCTTAATATAGGCTAGGCTAGTCGCACTTTTCTCCAAGAAAATCTGAAAATATTTTGTTTCATAAGTATTTATTTTATTAAATGGAAATTTGAGATGATGATGGAGATTGATTGGAGTAAGAGAAAATTGGAGGGAGGTTACACAATCAAAAGAATGGTATAGAATGTATCAAATATAAATTATCTTATTCACTATAATAAATCTAATGAAAATTAATTTTAAGATTAATTAATTTGAGATAATGATGGATAAAAAGATTGTTTGAAGTAAGAAAAAATTGGAATGAGATTACACAATGCAAAGAATGACGTAGAATGTATCAAATGTAGATTATGTTATTCACTATAACAAATCTAATGAAAGATGATTCTAAGATTAATTAATTTTTATATAAAAGTGTATTTATAGCACATATGCAAAAATAAATATGTATTTAAAAAATAAAATATAAAAAGTAATTATATAAATTAATAATTGTATGTAAGGTTTAATAGACATGTAAATAACCTTTTTTAAAGAAATTATAGAATTTTCAAGAGGTATATTTTGTTTGTAGTTGTCTTGTGAGAATTGTTTGTTTGGTATTATTAATATTAAAGAATTTTGTGTTGACGTTGCTCAAAAACACTCCTCTTTCTTTTGAAGGATTTCCTGCACATTTTTCTATGTGTGAGCATTGTTAGTGTTTTGTGGCTTCCAGCTCCAAACAAGCATCTTGGTTATTGAATTTTGTCTTGTTGATCTTTGTGTTTCTCCTAGTCATGTTATTTTCATCTTCTTTTTTACTTTCGCAAGAGCGTTTAAGGTGAGTAGGAGATTACATGGGTCATAAGGAATTGTTTAGAAGTTTTGTCATGTCCTTCAAAGCCTCATTTTTTATATAGTCATTCCAATAAATTTGAAATGTCTTGTTATCTAAGTGTCTTATTTACCTTAAGTCTATCTAAAATACCTTCTTGTGTGCTTACTCTCTATGTAGCATATACGACTGGAGAGAAACTTAACTAGCGAAAAAATTGATTTTGACCAAGGGAGTTCAAGTGTGTTAGGGTTTTTGGTGGCTTTAAGTCTTTGTCCATGTGTTACATCTCTATGTGGCGATCAAATGTGTATCAAGTTTTAATGGAGAGTTTGAAACAAGAGTTTGTTTATTTTATGACTTTCTCTTTGGCTTAACAAGGAGAATCACAACTCATGAATGCAATCATAGTTTGTTTCCTCTTCCAATGCCTATAGTAGCATATTCAAGTATAAACACATTGATAACAAGCTATAGATATGTGGAAACAGTTGGGAGCCCATTGAGAGCCACCTTTCCTTTCTCATACAGAGGCACACACGTGGAAGAGGTGGACATGGTTGTCTGGTCTTTAGGCCTCGCATTTTTTAAAATAAATGTGCCTTGTTACCATGCAATGAAAAAGAAAAATATATCGTCTTTGACACCTTTGTTGTGAAAAACCTAGCATTGATTATGTGTTGGTTGAGTGAAAAATGCAAAAGGTTGGCCACATAAATTAATGGGATTCATTAACAATAGAAGACCATGCCAATTATTTTAATAGGGATTTAAGAGATTCAAAGGCAAGCATTAAAGTAAAATGATAATCAAAACAAATATGATCATAAAATGCCCTACTAAAATAGTTGAAGACATTGAGTGGGATTCGTTATTAGTGAAGGGGACATGCCAATATAAGATAGAGAATCATTATATATGGCTTACGTCTACACTTGATCCAAACCCTATGAACCCTGAAGATTCTATTCATCATGGCCAAAATTAGTGATCTAATTGATTTGTTATCCTATAACTTTTTTTGGTGTTTATTAATAACATCATGATGGGTCATTCTTGCACATACATGAAGTTTATGGAGTGAAGAAATAGAGCCAAATCTTGTCATGTTCTTTATCCTTCAAGTTTGAACAAACTATTTTAGATTTGTAACAAATACAAATAGAAGGTGAAAGCATGAAATATATGGCCACGAGGGCTATATATGCCAGTGAAGAACGAGAAGTCAGCAATACATATAATGTAGCAATTAATGGAGTAAGAATGGTCGTAAAAAGAGCATGAGTTTGAGCATGATATGATGAATGGTAATCCCCTTACAAATTCAAATACACAACAACAACAACAACAACAACAACAACAACAACAACAATGAAGAAATAAACATAAAATGCAAGAAAGGAAATATTTTATTTCTATTATCCCAATGAAATGAAACTACAACATTTGGAAAATAACAAGCTATATAGCCACATGGGCTTTCTCATTACAATAATTTGCAATCCAAATCCAAAATTTGTACTATTGGAACTATCTTTTGTAACCTCATTCATCTTCTTTACTTGGAATGTATAACCGACCTAGAATTTTTTGAAATACGAAATCCCCTATTTTTGTGTGTCAAAAGTCTAACCGACCACTTTTTCACTTAATAAGATATTTTATTGGATTTTCAGTGCTCAAACTTCTACGAGCCATAACTTTCAAACCAATCATCATAAATCATTGGAAAGCTTGTGAAGGAAATCTACAACAATAGAGTGTGCATCAACACACTTCACAAAACATACTCTAGTCAACTTTAAAGCCCATATGTGGCCTCCAAGGCCTTTAAAATTGCAATTGAAGTTGTATTAGAGAAATTTTATAGAAAACATGGAATATCTCTTAAATGCCACAAGGGATTGGAATGATTATTTCAATATTAGCTTCATTTCACCATTCGAGAGGTTTGTGTGTAAGATTTCATGTTAAAATAAAAACTTACTAAAAATAGTAACCTTACCAAAACTAGTAACCCAGTCAAAAATAGCCCTTATTGAAAAATTAAATAGTTTTTTTTTGTGTGATGCAAAATTGCTCTTACACCTTGAATGCTCCTGCACCAGACACCCAAGGTAATTTGAGAAGTGACCTTGTCACATCTCAAGTGTTACGAGGGAAACCAAGACAATCAGCCTCTGCCTTAGATAGCTATAATGAATCTTCAACAAGTCTTCATTGAACTATTTAGCTAGGTACTATTCATACTGCTTATTTCTTGTGCTTCTACCCAAGTGACTATCCAAGATGTCTTCTATCTCCTCCTTGTTATAAGTGGTTGTTGGAATATTTCATTGTGCTTCTACCATTTCATACGTAATGTTCCTTCATGATAATTTGTCAAATCTGAAATATTAAACACGGGTGAATTGTTAAGTCCACTTGGAAACTCTACCTCATAAGCATTTTCTAAATCATACTTCCTCAAGATTTTGCATGGCTTAAATTTCTTCTTCTTCAAATTATTATATGCTCGCATTGGAAACCTCTATTTTCTTAGATAAACCATGACTTCATCTCCAATATATAATTCCTTATATCTCCTCTTTTTGGTATTTCTTAGCCTTGTACTATGTGTTCATCTTATTAATATGATTTCTCACGTCTTCATGAAAATTATTTGAGTTCTTTGCAAAGTCTTCAACTTGAGCGCTACTATTTTCTTCTTTGTACATCTTCCTTAACTCTAAAGCATTTCTAGGACTACTTTCATATACAATCAGGAATTGTGATTTACCAGTGATCCTATTAACAAAATTGTTGTGTGCAAAAATTTCCTATGGTAAAATAAAATATTGTCCATTTTTTCTTATCTCCTACTAAGCATCTTAGTAGGTTACCCAAACTCCTATTCACCACTTTGGTTTGTCCATCAATTTGTGGATGGTGTTCAAAAATGAAGATCAAATATGCCTTCAACTTCTTCCACAATGTCCTCCTGAAATAACCTACAAACTTGTTATTTTGATCTAAAGTTATTCTCTTTGGTAGACAATATAATCTCACCACCTCTCTAAAAAATAAATATGCAACATGAACATCATTATTAGAATTACTACAAGGAAAAAAATGTGTCATCTTCGAGCATCTATCCACCACCATAAAAATGGATTCTTGTCCTCTCTTAGTCCTTGGTAAACCAAGAAAAAAATTCATTATATCCTCCCATAGCCTCTTTGGCATAGGTAATGGTTGATATAGCCTTGTATTTTGCCTAGTTCCTTTTTCTATCTAACATACTCTACAACATTGCAGAAACTTCTTCACAACTTGTTGTAATTGTGGCCAATAATAATGCTCTCTGACAAGAAATTCATACTTCTATTTCTGGATTTGATTGTGCTTGTATTTTTTGCATCAACGTTGTTCCTTTAGACCCTTCTCAACCTTGAGACACCAAACTCCCTCTCATAAATACTCAAGAGATGTCCTTCTTGACTCATGTGTTTATAAGGTTGTTTGCTTTAATGGGGTTCCTTATATAGGTTAAACAGGATGCACTTTCTTCGCTAGAATCAAAGAGAATAGCCTTGACATTAAGAATGATTGTATATTCAAATATACCCTTGATGACCACTCCTTTTCTACCAAACAACACATTTGTTTAGAAAATGCTCACATTTTGTGTAAAGAAGATAACTTCTTCAAACACCAACTCAAGGAAGCCATCAAAATTAACAATCACTCATTGAACTTTAAGTAGATGTCTTAATTAAATAAAATTAAATATTTAATTAATTTATCCTTACTACATAAATAATTAATTTAGTTATGTTATTCCCTTATTCTTCTCATAATTAATTAAATTTAATAATTCCTATCACAATAGTCCAAATAATTTATTTATTTTGATAAATTAATTATTCCCTTTCTTCTAAAGTCAATGAATTAATTAATTCTTCTAATTCTCCTTTAGTTAATTAATTTTAACTAATTAACTAAATCAAGTGATTCTTACAAATCACTTTCCTCTAATCATCACTTAAGCTAATTAATTCTTCTAGAAGCTTGCTTATTAATTATTTCCCAATTTTTTAATTCCTCCACTCATTCTCTCTCCTCTTGTCAAATCCTCCTAATCCACCCACTTGTCTTAATCACCCTTGCTAATAATTTGCTAGTTCCTAATCACCATTATTAGGGACAAGTCAACTATTTTCCATAAATGTATTGTTTCCCTCTCAACCCCCAACCTTAAATGCACCAACTTGGGTCATTTCAAGGATTTCAAATTTTCTCTCTTCCCCATGCACTCTCAACTTCCCAGGGAATTTTTAATTCTCTTTCTATTCTCACTCTCCCATGCACCTCATTATTTGGGAATTTTTAATTCTCTTGTCCCCCAAGGAATTTTTAATTCTTTTTTTTCTTCCCAATGTACTTGGGGATCTCTTCCCCATGTACATTGTGGAGTGTGGAGACAAGAAATAGGGCAATGGATGGTTAAGATTGAATAATCTTAACAATGGTTAGGATTGAAAGTTACTCAATCCATGTTTACAATTCTCACTAATAAAATGGTGACAATTGTCAACAAGAGGTGGCTTGAGAGGAGATGCAAGAGGCATTAAATGCCCGAGAAGACATGCAAATTGCCTTAAGAGGTAAGGTTAAGGTTAGGTTAGAGTTATCCATTGGATAAAGCTTTTACCCAAGGAGTAAACTCTTGTGCAAGGGTTAATAGGATAACCAAGGTTAAAGCCATGGGTGCTTGATAAGACCCTTGGGTTAGATGAGGGTTAAGTTAGAGAGAAAGCATCTAACCATGAGGGGAGGGTTGAATTAACCATTAATGGTTTAGAAGACTTTGGGGACAAATTTGTAAGAGTCCTTCCAAATTTGGGGGAACTCAACAAGTTAGCTTGTTGAAGAAATATAGCCTTAAATGCATTTAGAAGACTTTCCTCCAAATTTGAGAAGTGGCCTCCTCAAAATTAGGGAAGGGACATGATTAGAGGGATTAAAGCTAATTGATTAGGATTAGATAGGTTCTATAAGAATGTTTAGGTGGCAAGTGGGAAAAGTAGGAGATCGAAAGTGGGAGAAAAAGAATTTTAATTAAAATAAAATATTTTATTTCAACTAAAATAAATGCAACTTGCATAGATACAAGTGGGGGGGATTTTATAAATAAATTATACTTATTTATATGCAAGGGTCAATTTAATTAAATGTAATTTTTTTATTATCAATAATAGTTATATTTTATTTATTTAAACTGAAAAGTACAACTGCATCAAACTTTCCAAAAAGAAACCACTCCCCCAAACCACCCCCAACCACCATCCAATCCTACTATCTAAAACCATGGTTTCCCAAAATGTATACTGCTCAAACCCTAGCCCACCCCCACATCATCTGAAATAAAAATTCAAAATACATCATGCCAATCAAAGCTAGTCGAAGAGTTTATCGTTTAACATAAAATATAATTTTAAGTTTATCAACTAAAAAACTTATCCAAACAAAAAGATGTGCCCAGAGGTACCCTAATCCAGTGAAATCCTCATCTTCCCCTTGAAGCATGTGAGTCTCCAGTTCTTCATTCTGCATCTTCAGCCACTAACCCTCGCAAAACTGGTCTTTCTATCTCACCGCCACTCCCACCCGCCGCACCACCCACTACACCATGCCTTGTCGATTATGTCGATAGTTTTCTCGTAATAGACCTCCTGCATCTCATATCCTCCACCAATCTCACCTCCCCACCCTCCTGCCAAATTACATCCTTGATATCCATAATCTGGATGAAGATCATCAACCCTTCCCATCCTCGCTTCACATCATCTCTAAAATGGACTCGGGCTTCCTCACGGCAACAAAGGAATTGAATTCAAGAGTGCCTCGCCCACAACTCCCCATTATCCTTTGGGATGCCTTCAAAGAGATTGAAACCCCAACCCAACACATCCCATTCTAGCAAGGACTCCATATTTAACAAATACTCCCATGGAATGATTTTCTTCAAAAAAATTCTCACATCTACACAGGTGTAGCCCAACTCCAATCCCCACACCATGCTAAGAGAGAATATTTGCTCTGCATCTGTATTTGTGGTCGACAACCGCCACCTCTTCACCAAGACCAGTTGAATTGCCTTAAAAAACAAGGGGTCTTTTGCAAGAAACATCTTCTCAAGCTTCTTCAGGGGGACAGGTCCCTGAAAAGCTGGCATTAGCTTGGAAGACTGCAGAGTAAAATTGGCTTCCATTTTGGTACTCGCTGAAGAATTTGCAGAGAAATCCGATGAAATGTGTCAAAAGTTATCTTCACCAACTTACATACTCTTCTCGTTAAATGCGCAAGAATTCCTAAATTAGTATTCAAGACAACACACTCCACCACCGCCGCCATTTCAAAAAGTATTCCACAATAAATGCTCATTTACATGACCTTAGATGAAATGCTAGCCTTCTAACATGAAATTTGAATTTGTTGACGTACCAACTTGGCAAGAAGCCTTAACTCCATCTCACTATATCTTTCTTGCAGTCGCGCCACCTCACTTCCCCTAGTGCGAGCTCACACACTTCATTTGATAGACCATCCATAATGACATTTCCTCCTCTTTTCACACGCGATATGCAATAATTTTGGAGAGATTTCAGGTTTTCACATATGTTGTGTATATATTTATTCAATTTCCAACACGGTGTATTACCTTCGATCAAAGCCTGGACTACAATTTGGGAGTCACCCTCCAGATGTACCTTCGTCACCATCATATTTACTAGCAGTTCAGCTGCTAGTAAGGCCGCTTGAGCCTCTGCCTCGTTATTAGTGCCATCTTGTAGCCTTTTTGCACTTGTAAAGAAGATCTTCCCTGTATCATCACAAGCCACACATCTCGCACCTGAAATCCGTGGATTACCTTTTGACGCCCCATAAAAAATTATTTTCACCCACCCCTTCTCTAGTTTTGACCATTTCACCGTCTCCCCATCCAGTTGAGCATTCAAAGGATTGACCCTGGGGAACCCATGAACGGGTCAAATTAAATGTAAATTTAATTAAAAGGAAGAGAGGGGAATTAATTAAATAAAGTGATTTATTTAATTAAAGGCTAGAAAAGGTTTAGGTGAATTTGATTAAATAAATTAAATAATTTGTTTAATCAAATAGATGAAAATGAAGAAATTAATTAAATAGGATTTAATTAATAGGAGGAATGAGGTTAAAATAAATATTAAATATTTATTTAAGAAAGTGGTTAGATTCATATGTCTACATTTTGCCCCTCTTTGAAGTGGCGTGTGTGCACATGTTGATTCAAAGAAAATTGTTTGATATGTTGCCAAAGTTTTATCGATATGATGTCATGTGTCAAAATGTTTGATATGATGTCCTAGATATAGATTTGATGAACGATATTGATGATGCCCCCTCAGGAGATGAATCAAGGGTCTGGGTGAAAATTTGTCAATTTTACGATCGTTTTAAATTGATTGCGATATGAGAATATTGACTACGCTGGATACACATTATTGATTCATCTCCTGAAGAAACGATGTAGATAAGGTTAATAATTGGAAAAGTGGTGTCAAAATATATGCCCCACTTATTAACCCTTTGATTTACCCTATTGAAAGGTAAAACGTGATTTTGAAAAATTATTTGTACACTTGTCTTCTTGTGATTGTGACATTTGGAGCTCTGGCCATGATGTTGATTCCATACTCCTCTCACTGATTTAAGCACGTCGGGCAATACCGGAGACCCGCTGCATATGGCCCACCAATAAGTGGCCAAAATCTTTGTCTTTTCTTGTGATTAATTTCGTTGATTTTTGTCATGTTTTTTTTTAATTTTTTTGGTTGGATTTTGTCGTTTTAGTGTGTAGGGTCCATAGTTTAGCACATACAAAATGAAGTTTAGCACGTAGAAAACCCTAGTTAGGTTAAGCGTCCAGGTGCCAATGATAGCACGTTTGGGGGGTAAGCTAGCACGTTGGTGTGTTTTAGCACATAGGGTTCATTGTTTAGCACAAAGGGTATGGCATGTAGCGCATAGGGTAAAACAACGCGTCGAGTAAATAGGCTAGCGCATTGAAGTCGTGTTGTAGCACGTGATAGAAAAATAGTGCATAAGGTGTTTTTTATAGTGCATACACATAAAACATTAGCACATAAGTGGCAACTTAGCGCTTTGAAGCTCTATTTTAGCGCGTAGGTAAAAAAAAGTTGGAAAAAAATGAGTTTGAAAAATGCGTCGTGAGTCAAATGGATTAGATAGCGGATGTACATGTCAAAATGGGTTTGTCAGTTGTCTGATATGGATCGTGATTCGATGTGAGTCATGTTTTGTTATGATGTCTAATTTTGATATGTTGCTAAGTTGCAATATGAGTGTGTGGTTGATATGGGTCTTGTTTTGATATTAGTCGCTTTTCGATGAGTCAAGTTGTTGATATGGATCTAATTTTTGATATGGGTCAAGTTGTTCATATGGATCTGATTTTTGATGTGGGCCAAGTTGTCGATATGGATTTGATTTTCGATATGGGTCAAGTTATTGATATGGATCTAATTTTCAATATGGGTCAAGTCGATATGGATTTGATTTTTGATATGTCATTTTCAATATGAGTCGTGATTTTATTATGAGTCCTGAATCGATATGGGTCATGATTTTGTTATGAGTCTTGATTCAATATGGATCTTGATTTTGTTATGAGTCTTGATTGCATTACACTAATAGGATGTTGATATGGATTACTTTGATATGGTACTCTGATTGATTTCGTCGATATGATGCGTTGGTTCGATATGGTTCTTAATGCCCTGATATGGTTTATTGATTGATTGATGAGGCTTGATATGATACATTGATATGGTTCATTGATTGATGGCGAGTCTTGATATGATGCACTGATATGATACACTGATTGATGTTGAGTCTTGATATGATTCACTGATTGATGTTGATTTTTGATATGATGTACTAATATGACTCATTGATTGATGTTGAGCTGTTTTTGATAAATTTGATCGAATCAAGAATTGATGATGAATATGTGTTGATTTTCATGTGGATCTTGATGTGCTACAATATTTGGAGTGATTCTTAAGTTGTGGACACTTATCTCACGCTTGTCATAAGATGACAAAGATGTGATGGCGAGATGTGGTTTATCATCCTTACTAGACATGCCCCAATATACCATTAACCAGGGGTTATTGACAACATTGGCAGAGAGGTGGCACAGTGACATGAACACCTTTCATTTGGCGATCGGTGAGATGATAGTTACACCAAAGGACTGGTATTGGATTCTGCGGATTCCTATGTGTAATGGTGGAAAAATGGTGAATGATAGATCAAGAGGAAAACTACCTTTCCCTCAAAGAGAGACGTGAGTTTCACTATTGATTACCCTTCAAACACTTTTCACCATGTTACATTAGGAAGTGGAGAGGATAATTCACTAGATTCAATCTCTCCACATAAAGATGGTAGATTCAATTATGAATGAATTGGGAATGTTAAGTTGATCCCCTCTTCCTTGTTTGGAATGGAAAGGATTTTGATTGAATTATGTAGTGCAAAAGTGACAAAGAATTGATTATAACTTAAGATCAGAATATGGGATGAAGTTGTGCACCTAGATCTGGCAGTAATATGTCAAGATGAAGTCGCCCTATGAATTTGAGGAAAAGTTGCCCAGACCATGGTGGGAATGTACATGGTCCTTTGAAAAATCCGCAAAACAAAAAGGGTTTTTGTGCCTCTGCAAATGGAGCCCGAATCCGAAAGTATTGTTACGCACCTACAACCTACACACATAAAAGAGAGGAAAATGGATTGGGATTGGGGGTTTGCCTTTAGGTCAAACCCCTATTTTGGAATTAACCAAGTAATGAAATAAAGTACTTGCACGTAGATGTAAATGAAAGACTGAATTGTAAATCACCTCGAGGGAGGTTATAGTAGCAATGTTGATAGAAATGCTTGTGTGGAATTGTATGTTGGAATCAATCTCCTCCTCAATAGTTGAATCCTTGACTTGAATGCAACACCTAGCCTTTAAGGGAGACTTGATAATGCTCAATGTTGGAAAAGAATGCTTGAATGCTTGATCACTTATGCAACTTGAATCCATCCAACTTCGACCTCTCCAACCTTATGCAAATGAGAGGATGAATGCCCCCTTTAATACATGTTAGTGGATCTGATTTTTGTCATAGGCTAACATCGGGGGGGGGGGGGGGGGTTTCCTGCCCGATGCATAGCCAACGATGCAACCCTAAGAAGGGTCCTCCCCCAAAATAGGGCAAGGATGGGGGCTCCACGCCCCTGTCCAAGGGGGGACAGTGGCACCACGCCCCTGTCCTACCCCTTTCTCCAAGGCAAAGTGTGGATGGGTTGATGGAGAGACCAAGGAAGAACTTTTTTTTGAAGGCTAAGAAATCTCTAGTCTCCAATCAAGCTAGAGGATTCGATCTCACATGCGTGAAGACCCTAATGCAGTAAAAAATTGCTAGGGTCACAATTTTATGACAGTACACTATGGTTGGGGATTTTCTACCCTATGAGAAGACTGGGGAGGGTGGCGCAAAGGCTCTCTGTTGTGTTTTCTAGGATGATCACATTAGTGGCTATGAGATCCCGTGGTAGGAGTTTTTGGGGTTACGCTCTGTTGTTGTCAGTATTAGCAGGTTTTATTGGTGGTTTCCTTTGTCTCCATAGTAGGTCAAGGGGACTAGTCGTTGGATGGGGATTGGTTCTGGAGGAGTTGATGATGCAGGGACGTGGGTTTGCATGGGGGTCTTGTATGTTGGCCCACCTATACATAGAGCTCCACCAGGTAGTCTATCTGGGATACACTAGTCTATCAGTCGAGGTGACTTTATTATAGGTGTGGGCCTGGGAGTATATACTAGTGTCGAGACTGCTTGCAGATAGAGATAAGCTAGTTGGTCATGCATATGCATATGGTTATACAGGTGTAGTTGTCTAGTGTAATCTGCTCAAACTAGAGCATTGGTGCAGGGCACTAGATGACATTGATATAGTTATCTGGACATCATACATGGATTGTGAGGTGTGGGTCGAGAATGGGCTAGAGATACCCTATGTAAATATGTCCAAGTACTTGATTGGACAGATGCCCTTTATTATTGACAGATTCCTGCACAGTCACGTTCATCAGCAATACGGTATAGAATAGGGGATGCCACATGGAGCCTATTTGTATGCTTGTTGGTGATAAGATGTACTAGAGTGTGGGCCTACCTTATACAGGGCAGCATTCATGGATGAGTACATGACCTTGGCGAGACAAATCTGGGATTATGGGGTCAGGGTAGTGGATGTTAGGATGACAGAGGAATTCTAAGCTTACTTTGTGGCACATGCAGTGGCTCGTATATCTGATCTGGGAGAGTTGTTGCCAGCGTTTGATGATGAGGAGGAGGAGTAGTCATAGAGGTGAGGGGGTCCTAGGCGAAGAGAGGAGGATGAGAGAGATGAGGGAGGAGATGGAGGTGGAGGGGGTGGTGGAGGTGGTGGTGACAGAGGTGGAGGTGACATAGGTGGTCTCATGCCTTGTGCGAGTGGGGGTGTGGGGATAGGGGCAGTCTTAGCTGTTGTGGGAGGGATGGAGGGTGATACAGAGGGTCGTAGGCAACCCGCCCAGAGGAGGAGATCTGACGTTCTACTTCCACCAGTGCCTCAAATAGGGACAGGTGCGGCTAGGACCACAACACAAATACTTATTCAAATTAGGGTGTTGACCCACCAATAGGATGCTCAGATTAGGGCGCTACACCTGTCTTAGTTCAACAGCTATAGGCACAGGTGCTAGCGTAGCAGTGACAGATTGTGCAGCTACATGTAGAGAGGGATACAACAGTAGAGTGTAATGGCCGAGAAGAGGGCCTTGCTGACAAGTTAGATAGAGCCATTGCAGGCACTCCTCTTCACGACACACTGAGGGAGATACAGTTTTTGGCCAAGGAGGTCAAGTATTATAGGCATTTGTACGAGGATATGGTCCCTCAAGAGCATAGAGATCCTAGTTACGCTGCAGTGGTGTCCACTCAATCCAGACGTAGTCATTCGAGGACGGAGAGCAAAGGCGTTACGGGGCTGACACAACGTGATCCATCTGGTGGAGATCCGGGAGATGGGAAACCTGCTGCTAGACCTTCTACCTTAGGAGATAGTCACACCTGAGAGACCTGCTTTGTTGTATTGATCACCTTAGTTGTAGTGATAAATATGATACTCATTTTATATTTTGACAGTTTTGCGATGATATATAGCATTGATTTTCTTTGATCCACACGTGATGTGTTATTGATGATGATTGATTTATGATGCACATGTTTTGGTATGATGATACTATGAGGATGAATTAGATGCTTATATATTAATAATTTTTTTGAGATTTTAATGTTGATTATTACATGATGATGTGAATGCATGGTCCATGATGGAATGGTTGATAATGTGACGATGCATTGCTATGTTTTTTATATGCATGAGGTTTACTTTGATATGAGAAGTGATGTTATCTGAATGTTATGATGTGAGATATATCTTGAAAATTAGATGTAGATGATAATGATAATGAAATGATACTAATGCAAGATTAAAATGATATGCAACTTAATGCAAGTTTAAGATGATATGCAACCTACTACAATTGTATGCAACTAATTTGATATAATTGCAACTAAATGATCACTTTAATTTTGTCGTTGTCATTCATGTTAGTCACTTGTTTGTGCTCCTTTTGTCATCATTGAGCTTTTGATATTGAAAGATGACACAAGCCTTGAGGTATAATTGAACCAAGATGGCCTGAGTGTTGCTTGTGTAAAACAGACAAGAGTTAACCATTTTTATGTGCAAAATGGAAAATATCTTCAACAATATGTTTCCAATCATGTCTCAAGATAAATTTGCACCATACGAGTGATCGCCTCACATACAAAAAACCAAAGAAAATATCAAATTCCTTCATTGCTTCTCTATCTTAGTGCATCCTTGAGTAGCTCAAGAGATGTAATGATTTAGAATTCAAGATACAAATAGTCAAAACTTTATGCTAAATGTCAGTAAATCATAATTCAGAATATATCATTCATCATTTGTGTGTTGCATTTGTGGTTGGATAATGATCCTATTCTCTATCCCGATAAGCAGTTTTGACAATGGTTTCGTTAGTATACTGCGATCCTTATTTGTTGTCTAAATGCTAAATCGAGATGAATGTTGCCCCCAGTTATGGACACTTGTCGATGTGGAATATACATTGATCACCAAGCTATGGTGGGGTATGATATGGATAATTATTTCGATAATCAAGGATAGTGACTACGTTAAGTATGTCCGGGATAATGTTGTGTATATAAGTGTTCTGCGATGGCTATGGGCTTAGATCAGAAGGATTAAAGATATGATGTGAGTACCGATAAATGGAGGAGTCGTTCTCTCACAAATAGCGCTTGTTGCCAGGTTTTCACCACTTGTTTTTATTGCACTTTTTTTTATTTGTATTTTTCTAATTTTTTTTTTGTGTCACAAAATGCCTGTTTGCCAGGTTTTCACCTCAGTGATGATTTTTTATGCTTTTTTAATTGTTTTTTTGCTATTTTTGCTTGATCTGTGCATTGGACGACTCAAGTGTAGAATTTCTTCAGATGGAGTTGTTGGTTGGCTTGTCGAGCATGTCCCCTTCTGAAGTTGACAACTGATATGCTCCTGATCCATAGGCTGATATGATGACAAATGTTCCCAACCAATTGGGCTCAAACTTCCCTTTCTTCCCTCGGTCTTGCTGATTTCTAGGATTTTCTTTTAGGACTAGACCACCAATTTTGAAAGCCCTTGGGATGACTTTGTGATTTTAGCTTCTGCACATTTATTGTTGATATGCCTTGAGATGGTCATAGGCACGTTGTCATTTTTCATAAAGAAGCTCTAGTTCCTACAACCTATTCACTCGATATTCCTCATCTGGTATGAGGCTCTTCAAAGATACTTGGAGAGATGGGATTTCTACCTCAAGAAGCAGAATTGTTTCTGAACCATACACCAATGAATATGGTGTATCCCCTGTGAGTTTACGGATACTCCTTTTGTAGACCTAAAGTGTCGGATTGAGTTGTACATGTGAATCCTTGTCAGCGTCATTCACTATTTTCTTGAGGATTTTCAGGATTGTTTTGCTTGATGCTTATGCTTGGCCATTCCCTCGTGGGTAGTATGGAGTGGAAAAGTGATGTTCATTTTGAATCGCTCACATAGCTCTTGCACATCTTGATTCTTGAAAGGATACCCATTATCTGTGATGATGGAACTAGGAATTCCATATGTGCAAATGAGATAGTTGAGGTTGAATGATGAGATATTCTTTCCAATCACGGTGGTCATTAGAACTACTTTGATCCACTTGGTGAAGTACTCTGTGGCGGTGATAATAAACTTATGTCTGTTTGAAGAGGAAGGATGAATATTTCCCACTAGATCAAGTCCCCATTGATAGAAAGGCCAAGATGTGGTGAACGGTTGTCGCTCCTGTGCTGGTGCATGTATGAGGTTACCATGAATTTGGCATTCAGGACATTTCTTAGCAAATTGACAACACTCCCTTTCCATTGTCGGTTATTAATATCCCATTCTTAGAAGTTTATTGGAGAGAGTAGGACCACTTGAATGTGTACCACAAATACCTTCGTGAAGCTCATGTAAGGCAGAGTCAAGTTCGTTACGAACGAGGCATCAAAGAAGAGTACCATCTAGACTTTGGCAGCAAAGTGTTTCGACAGTTAAGGTATAGCGGGTGACTTGTTAGATGAAGCTTCATTTTTGGTTGCGAGATAGGTCGGGTGGGAGGGTATTACTTTTTAGATAGTCATATATCTTCCCGTATAGAGGGGAATCCAGACCAGTCAGAGCGCAAATGACTTGGACGTGGAATTGTCATAGGCTGGGGAAAACAATTGCTCCACTAGAAATTCGTAACGATTTTGTTTATCTGGAATTTGTAGAAGCGAGGCGATAGTGGCCATTGCATCGACAACTCTATTTTCCAATCTTGGAATCTTCTCAAAGGTGATGTGCACAAAGTAATTTTTGAAGTCATCCACCATTCTCTTGTAAGGCATTAGCTTATCGTCTTTCGTCTAATAGTCATCATTGATCTAATTGATAACTAATTGAGAATCCCCATACACTTAATTATGTGATTCTCCATTCTACAACTACTTTGATTCCTGTTACCAGGGCATTATATTCAGCAATGTTGTCAGTGCATGGAAACATTAGTTTGTAAGATATCAAAATTTTGTGCCCCTCTGGAGTGACGAACAAGATGTCGACACTTGATCCATGTTGTGTATAAGATCCATCAAAGTAAAGGGTCTATTGCTTGGGTGTGCTAGTGAGTATATCCATATCTGGAAATTCCACCTGTCCACCTATAGTGGGTGTTGGTCTGGTAGTGGTGTTTCTACCAGTTGATCTGCAATTGTTTTTCCTTTGATAGCCCGTCGTTCTATGTACTGAATGTCGAACTCATTTAGGATCATGACCCATTTAGCTATTTTTTCTATGAGAGTGGCCTTGTTGAGTAGATACTTGAGTGGATTGATCTTTGCTACCAGCTTGATTGTGTGGGCTAACATATAGTGGTGAAACTTTTGAGAAGCAAACACCACTGCTAAGCAAGCCTTTTCAATGAATGTATAATTGAGTTCATATCCGTTCAAAGTCCTGCTGATGTAATAAATAGCCCTTTCTTTGCTTGTTAAATCTTCTTCTGCTAGAAGTGCCCCCAATGATACTTTTTTTGTTGATATATAGAGGATGAGTGGCTTTCCTGCTATCGGTGGTACCAAAACTGGTGGATTCATCAGATATTATTTGAGCTGGTGGAATGATTCTGCACATTTGTCTTCCCATCAGAAAGGTATATTCTTATGAAGAAGATGATAGAATGGAAGACATTTATCTACTGACTGAACAATAAATCATCAGATGGATTGTTGCCTGCCATGTAGAGATCATAGCCAACTAATGTTTTTAGGAGGTGGCATCTCTGTGATAGCCTGAACCTTTGTTGGATCCACTTCGATGCCCTTTTCTGATACAATGTAGCCCAAAAGTTTGTCGGATGTGACCCCAAAGACACACTTCTTAGGGTTTAATATGACATTGAATTTCTCCAATCATTGAAAGATTTTATCTAGGATGTCCAAATGTTCAACTCTTGTGAATGATTTAGCTAGCAAATCATCCACATAATTTTTTATGAAAGTATGCATCATGTCGTGGAAAATTATTGTCATGGCTCTTTGATAAGTTGCACTAGCATTTTTCAAACCAAAAGGTATGATGTTTCAGCAATATGTTCATTGTGGACACGTGAATGTAGTTTTATCTGGATCCTCTTGAGCTATCTCAATTTGGTTGTAGCCCAAAAAATCGTCCATGAGAGATAGAATTGTGTGTCCTGCTTTTAGATCAACAATGGTGTTGATACTTAGCAAAGGCAAGTCATATTTTGGACATGCCTTGTTGAGGTCTCTAAAGTATGTACAAATCCTTATGTTTTTATCTAGTTTAGAAATTGGTACAATGTTTGAGATCCATTCGACATAGTCTATAGGTTGGATGAATCCGACATCTAATAACTTCTCAATTCTGCTTTGACTAATAATGCCACATGTGGATTCATCTTTCTTAATTTATGTTTGACAGGTTTAGCTCCAGGAGCGATGGACAAGTGATACATGATTAGATTTGGATCTACCCCTGACATGTCAACATAATACCAAGCAAAAATGACTTGCTTCTCTAGGAATAATTTAACAAAATCTGGTTTTTCTTTTTATGTCAGTGATTCTGCTAGATGTATGGTTTTGGTTGTCGCTTCAGTCCCAATATTTATTAATTGAGTTGACTCAATCAAGATTGGTGATCTCTCTTGGTAATATTTAGGAAGAGTGTCAAGTATCCCATCTTAAGGTGCCTCAAAAAGGTTTTCACCTTCAGATACGTCCTTTATTTTTATTTTTTTTTGTTTTTGCGATCTAACACTGCCATTAAATGGTTTTCACCATCATATCTATTTTTTATTTTTTTTGTGACTGAGAGAATTAGCACTCCCTTGATTGCAGATATCATTATGTGGTTCATTGGTGGAGCATGTTTCTGAGTTGACTGAGCATAGGTATTGGACAATTGACTCATCATTTGGAAATATTGGTATATCATGATGTTCGAGTTCTTCCCAGTCTATGAGGTCAAGATATATGAGTGGTAAGGAGTCATTTGGTGGGTTAAGATCAACTATTGTAAGTGTCATGATGGAGACATCGTCATAGTTGTTTGATATATTAGTGAGGTCTATGATATTCTCGAGGTATTCAATGGTACTCTCCTCGACATTGCCTTGTTTGTATTGTCGCTGCTCGTTCTCACTAGCCTCATAGATATGTTGTGGTTTGAATTCAAACGATCGAGATCTTGAGCCTTGTCCCTCATGAGAAATGGGTGTGTATGCAAGGATTATATCCACCTCAATATCTTCAGTAACATCAGAACAGGTGTCCCACTCATAGTCATTGGAATTTGTTTCAAAATCTCTATCCCAGGTGGCTTCACTGAATCTAACAGGTATGTTGTATGGTAAGAAAGGATCACTGATAATTGACACAAGTTTGGTAGCTTGTTCTGATTCAGTATCAGTGCTTTCTTGTACTCTTTGAATTTGTTCATACATAATTTCCTTTCTTTGAGTCATAATTTCCTTAGGTCGTGAATCAACCTTGATTTGATTAGGTTCTTGTACATGATGTACTTTCTTATAAGAATATTCATCCCTTTGGATAGCAAGTTCTTCTTGGCGCCTCTCGTTTTCTTCATGTTTTTGCTCCTTCCTTTTCTTTTTTGTTGCTTAGTGCGGGACTTTTTGCCATGAGTCTTTGTTATGTTTTTTCTTTTCTTTCCATTGAGGTTTTTGGTGGTGATCTTGCTTTTGCATAAGCGAAACATGTTGGTCATACCCAAGTCCTATTTTGTCTTTTGCAAATTGTGAATAGGGTTGTATGGGTTCTATGATGCCTTCTTGAAGCTTTCCAATAGGTCATTTTCCTTTGTATCCCATTTGTTGCATGATCTGAAGCCCATTTCCATATTGTTCTATTGGTACGACTACCTCTAGGGTAGCAGCTCTGATTTATTCCTCATCCTTGTATAGCCAACTAAGGATGTCTTTATCTTCTAATTCTTCAGCCAATGTGCCCATTTGGATAGATTTACCATCAAAATTTGTGATGGGTTGTGCTTCCTAATGTCTTGATGTGGAAGGTTGTCCATAAGACCTTGGAGAAGTTGGCAACTTAAATAGATACAAGGGTTCAAAAGAGTACTCCACAATTCCTTGGTGCTTTATTTTCATCTTTTGCTTAAAGTTCATGGATAGGGACTTGAGTTATTCTCGATGGTTGGATGATGAGGAAACTTGGGCCTCTCTGTTGTGTGGAACCATGCTATCTTGATCTGCCCCCATGGAATTGCAGTACTGAAAAGGGTTAGTATCTGCAGATATTGAAATTTCTTTTCCATTGTAGGTGAACTTGAGACGTTGATGGTACGTGGAAGGTACCGTTTTCATTTCATGGATCTATGGGCGACCCAATAGTATATTGTATGTCAAGTCTATGTCCAAGACTTGGCGTAATGTGTCTCTTTACACAAGCCCTACCTGAATGGGTAGAACCACTGTTCCTTCAAATGACCTTTCTATCTCACTTCCCAAGGGGTGTCCCATTGTTCTCTATCTCACATGATCCCTAAAGTCAATGTTTTGCTCTCAGATCATTGAGAAAATGACTTAGAAATGACAACTCCAAGAACAAGTGATATTATTATATATATGCATGAATTCATTCTAAGATCTATATGATATGTTAAAAGTTATGATGATTAAGTTAAGATGAAGATAGTAATATGATAATGAGATTAACAAATTATCCTAACATGATATGCCAGCATGAATATTCTATGATGTGAAATGAAATGCTTCTAAATGTTTATAATGATATTTTAACAAAGAGAGGCTAAAATGCTTAGTAAATTAGACTATAATGTAGATGCATGAAAACTTGGATTTGGAGAATGAGGAATGCGAGTTCTATTTATAGGGAAAATAGGGCAATGGATGGTTAAACATGAATAATCTTAACAATGGTTAGGATTGAAAGTTACTCAATCCATGTTTACAATTTTCACCAATGAAATGATGACGATTGTCAACAAGAGGTGACTTGAGAGGAGATGCAAGAGGCATTAAATTCCTGAGAAGACATGAAGGTTACCTTAGGAGGTAAGGTTAAGGTTAGGTTAGAGTTATCCATTGGATAAAGCTTTTACCCATGGGGTAAACTCTTGTGCAAGGGTTAATAGGATAACCTTGAGGTTAAAGCCATGGGTTCTTGATAAGACCCTTGGGCTAGATGAGGGTTAAGTTAGAGAGAAAGTCTCTAACCATGAGCGAGGGTTGAGTTAACCATTAATGGTTTAGAAGACTTTGGGGACAAATTTGTAAGAGTCCTTCCAAATTTGGGGGAACTCAACAAGTTAGCTTGTTGAAGAAATATAGCCTTAAATGCATTTACAAGACTTTCCTCCAAATTTGAGAAGTGACCTCCTCAAACTTAGGGAAAGGACATGATTAGAGGGATTAAAGCTAATTGATTAGGATTAGATGGGTTCTATAAGAATGTTTAGGAGGCAAGTGGGAAATGTAGGAGAGGGCAAGTGGGAGAAAGAATTTTAATTAAAATAAAATGTTTTATTTCAACTAAAATAGACGCAACTTGCATAAATACGAGTGGGGGGGGGTTTTATAAATAAATTAGATTTATTTATATGCAAGGGTCGATTTAATTAAATATAAATTTAATTAAAAGGAAGAAAGGGTAATTAATTAAATCGCTTTATTTAATTAAAGGCTGGAAAAGGTTTAGGTGAATTTAATTAAATAAATTGAATAATTTATTTAATCAAATAGATGAAAATAAAGAAATTAATTAAATAGGATTTAATTAATAGGAGGGATCAGGTTAAAATAAATATTAAATATTTATTTAAGAAACTGGTCAGATATATACGTCTACACCTGCAAACCAACGTCTCTATGTCGTTGTTTCAACATCTACACCCAGAATCAACGTCTTTGCACGGTATTTGAATTTTTAACCCACCATTTTGTAGGCTCTGTGCTTCGATGTCTCTACACCTGGAATGACATCTCCCCCTAGTGTCTTTTGACACTTCATTTAGAGCTTTAATTTTACAAATTTTGCAACTAAAAATCACAAAAACATTGTTAAAAGGCTTAAAAAGAACAAAAAAATATTAGAGTAGCTATTTATTTTTCTGTTTTTGATAATATAATCAAATTTTTAGGACAACTACGTTAGTTTTTGGGCAGACTGGCGCATCGGCATCCACGCAGATGTTCAGTGTTTGCACTCTGGTTCGATGTTTGTGTCAGACTCGATTTGCTTGCCCAAATTCAAAAAATTTAAAATTTAAAAATTCAAATTTTCTAGTTTAACTGTTTTTGTTTCAGATACATATTCCAAATTTCACACACACACACAAATGTCATCTTCTTTTTTCAAGAATTTTCCCAGAAATTTTTTTTTCCAAAATTCTCGGTTAAATTCTTGAGGGGCATGTACCACCCTCATCTTCACGGTGGGCCATCTTTTTCTGTCTTTTATCCACCACCAATTTTGCCGCTACGTAAAAGAGGGGCAAAATGTAGAAGTCTAAAATTTATCAAATTAAATATTTAATTAATTTATCCTTACTACATAATAAAATAATTTAATTATGTTGATCCCTTATTAGTACTTGCCATTAGGCTAGCTAGTACTATTGCAATCAGTTGCACCCAATTTTCATTAACTCGTTATTATTGAATTGCTTTTCCACTAATTACATCTATGAATTTTTCCTTTCTATGTGTTTTATTTTTTATTTTTTAGTAGTTAAGATGCATAATTTTTAGGTTTTCAATTTATCAAAATTGTTTTTCTTCAATCTAATTGGCTCAAATTATTTGCGTCTTATTATGGAATTTCCCGGATCCACTTTCTACATGAATTTTTTAGGCAAATTTGTAGGTCATTAAAATAGTATTTAGTATGTTTTAATTTTATTTTCAAATTATTTATAATTTGTACATCGAAATCTTTAAAGATTTATTTTAGTTATCCTCGTGCAATTTAATAATATAAAAATTTCATAAATTTGATATTATTGGAACTAATAAATTTTACCACATTTAATAACCACTCCTTTCATCTCGATTATAAGTTTAAAATATGTAATAAATTTAGAATATATTTCACCTAATATTCATATTTGTTCATTCACTTGATTCAATAACAATTATGTGTTCATAAATTCAATATGTACTTTTTAATGCATTTTAAATTATTTTCATAAATATTTTATGTTACACTCAAAAGTACTATTATTGTATAGTGAGATGATGAAAATTAAATTGTATTTTCTCAATTTAGATTTTAAAAAAAATAGATTTAAAAGAAAAAAATGCTCTTCATTTGATATTGTATGAGTTACTTTACTTTACTATACACCTCTTTACTATATACTTTCACCTAATACTCATATGTGTTCATTTATTTGGTTAAGTAAAAATTATAGAATGGTAAGAACAAACTACCATTGTAAATCAACTCAACAAACATAAAAGATTTATAACTAAAAGAAAACTATTTTATGGTGAATTTTAGACTACAATTGTTTAACTGTATTACAATTCTTTAACTGTACCTGGTAAAAATATTTTGATACTAGTCAATTAGTTAATTTAGATTTAAAAGAAATAAGTACTCCACGTTTAATAAACACTCATTTCATCTTGATTATAAGTTTAAAATATTTAATAAATTTAGAATATATTTTCACTTAATATTCATATTTATTCATTCATTTGGTTCGATAACAATTATATGTGTGTAAATTCAATATACTTTTTGGTGTATTTTAAATTATTCATAAATATTTTATGTTACACTCAAAGTTGTTATTATTATTCTATCAATGAGATGATGAAAATTAAATTGTATTTGCTCAATTTAGGTTTAAAAGAAATTAAATTAGATTTAAAATAAACAAGTGCCAAGTAGTGTTTAGTACTTGTTTAAATTTGTAATACTAATTGAGTACCTATAAAGTTACCATTACAAAATTATCAATCTCTTCTATTTGCTAATTGTTTGAAAAAAGCATACTCAATTACTGTTACAAAACTAAATGGCAAGTACTAGCCACTACGTGGCACTTGTTCTTCTTAGAATTAATTAAATTTAATTAATCTTGTCACTATAGTCCAAATAATTAATATATAAAATAAATAAATAATTCTTTTTCTTCTATGTCTATCAATTAATTAATTCTTCTAATTCTCCTTTGGTTAATTAATTTTAACTAATTAACTAAATCAGGTGATTCCAACAAATCACTTTCCTCTAATCATCACTTAAGCTAATTAATTCTTCTAGAATCCTGCTTATTATTGTTTCCCAAATTTTTAATTCCTCCACTCATTCTCTCTCGTCTTGTCAAATCCTCCTAATCCACCCACTTGCCTTAATTACCCTTCCTAATCACCATGATTAGGGACAAGTCAACTCTTTTCCATAAGTGGCTTGTCCCCCTCTCAGCCCCCAACCTTAAATGCGCTAACTTGGGTCATTTCAAGGATTTCAATTTTTCTCTCTTCCCCATTCACACTCATCTTCCCAAAGAATTTTTAATTCCTTTTCTATTCCCACTCTCCCATGCACCTCATTATTTGGGAATTTTTAATTCCCTTGTCCTCCCCCAAGGAATTTTTAATTCCTTTTTATCTTCCCAATGTACTTGGGGATCTCTTCCCCGTGTATGTTGTGGAGTGTGGAGCCAAGAAATTCCTTTATGACAAATCTCTTGGTCTCCACACCATTTCCTCTCAATCCCCACCACCTTCTTCCTTCATTCTCAACCCTTGATTCATCTTCAATCTCAAGCGTCCATTTTTCCTCCTTCAAATTTATAATTTGGGGTCTTCTCCCTTCCATTTCACATCTCATATATCCATGCAATCTTATGCTGCTAGTATAGCTTTTGAATCACATCCTTTGCATAACCACTATAGTCCATTTTAGGCATCCATAGCTCTCATCCATTTGTCATAAAAGAACCTATCCCTCCCTATTATCACTTGTGTTGTTGTGTGTGGAGAGAAATCCACAATCCTGCAAGGAGCTCATCCAAACAAGTTGAAGAGGGGTGCATCTTCGACTTCACCAAAAGCTCAATCCGAAGGAGAAGACAAGATTTCAAGGTATAATGGTTTATATTTGAGTGTTTGAATGTTTTATAATTTTATTTACTAACCATTTCACTTTGGAGTTTTGTTGCTCTTCACCTTAATCGTGATGAAGGATAGATTTTGATTCATCCTTGGCAACCCTTATTATCTTTCCTTAGAAATCAACCTACCTGTTCTTGACCTCCCCCTACCTCTTCCAATCCTTTTCTCTTTGTTGGTCGTGCTTGGTTGGCTTCCCATCCATTATTCCCTAAACCCAAGTTTATCTTCTCCTTGTCCCTCATCTCTTCCTCTTCCTCTCTTCCCCTTCCTTTTCCTCTTCCCCTTAGTTGGCTCTCTCTTTTCATTGAGTCCTCTTGGGTTTCTCTCCCTTCCTTTCCCAAACCTTATTTCTTGCAATTATGTTTTTTAGTGCCCTTTATAAGTATTTCCTTTTTTCTTTCTTTGTGTTTTATTTTTATTTTGTTTTAATTATTACTTACTGTTATTATTATTCTTACTCATCTTTACATTCCAATTTTTTATTTATTTGTTTTCTTAGTTTTTATCCTTTTGGGATTAATATTTTCTTATATATTTCGAGACATCTATAGTTTTCTCAAGCCTTTTCCTTTAGTATTTTTTCATGCCTGTTTTATTAATATCTAATTTATTTAGTATAAGTATTTGTTCATATTCATTAAATCATTTTATTTTTTTTCTTTTTGAATTTATTATATTTCTAATCAAATTTATTAATGAATTAATTCCATCATATTAATCTATTACTAATTATTTTATTTTAATGTACTTTTCACATTCAGTTTATTTTGTCCTTATCAATTATATAATTTTATACTTGACTTGTTATATTGTTTTTTCAATTTACTCTTTGCTTTCTCCTTTTTATATTTTCCTTAGCTTTGATTGGATTAGTTTATATCCTTGATTTTATATATATATATATATATATATATATATATATATATATATATATATATATATATATATATATATATATATATATATATATATATATATATGTTTTCTATTTGTGTTCCTCTCTTTCTTTCTATTTCATCTTAGTACTTTAGTAATTTTATATTATTCATATATTTATTTGCTTATGATTTTATTTTGTTTTAATACATTTTAAACACTTTTTTTTTTAATAAAGGGGTAAAAACTTTATTGAAGAACAAAATCAAGAATTACAACAGAGAATCAGAGTGTTAGAGCCCCAAGAGGGGAGCACAAACCCAACCCAAGAGAAAACCATAGTCTCAAGGCCCCAGGGAGGACCACAAGCCCAACCCCAAATCAGTCGGCTTCGTAACTATCCATATCCTCAGCAAATATCTTATGCAGGTCCTGACAGTAATCTAGGGAGAGTTGCTCCCAACCTTCAACTTTCCAATCATCATCATGTTCTGAGGCCCACTTAGCCAAACAACCAGCTGCTCTATTCCATTCATGAGGAATTTGGATTAAAGACACCTTCTCCATCATAAAACTAATTTCAAGAATCTGGTGAACGATCCCTACCAACTGCCAATGCACCCCACTCACCTTCTGCTCAATCAATAAATTAACAATAATTTGTGAATCTGATTCGCAGATAACCTTCCACCACCCCAACTCCAGCGCCCGCTCCAGTGAATAGAAAATTGATAATCCCTCCATAAACTTATTAGACTGTCACCCTTTATTCACCGAGAAGAAGAAAACCACCTCACCCCTACTATCCCTACCAACACCACTAATCCCAGTAGGGCCCAGATTACCCATAGAGGAGCCATCGATGTTAATCTTGATGGAGGCATCCTAAGGGGGCATCCACCTTCCCATCCTTTGAACCTTTTTGATCACATGTCTACTTCTCGTGACACATGCCGAGGGGGGTGTCATCTCCTACAGACCCAACCTACTCACAATATCAGCCTCTCCTCTATCTAGAGGAAAATTCACCGCACATTACAAATGACTCTATTCTACACTTGTTGAACTAACAATCTAGCCTCCTTAAAGATACTCATATTCCTCTCCAGCCAGATCTGCCATAGAATGAAAATGGGCTCGATATGCCAGACAGTCTGGAGAAAAAAGGATAAGATAGGAGGCCTCCCCAACCTGCTCCAAAACTCCACCAAAGAATCTACGTGAACACAAGGATGCTTCCACACCCCCCACCAGTAATGTTAAATTAGCAGTGAGAAAGGGCATATGAAGAATAGGTGTGAGGAATCATCCTCCCCATTACCACACAAAACATGGATGGAAGGCCCAAGGAATCCCCTCTTATGAATTTTGTCCTAAGTAAGACATCTATTCAAAGCCAAAGTCCATGCGAAACAATTACACTTCGGCCAAGAAAAATTATTCCACACATGTTTCCACCAAGGCAGCTCCCTACCCTCCAATCTTCGAGACAACAGCTCCTGGTAACCACTAGCAACAGTGAAAATGCCCTTAGGATTCGGGGACCAAGCAAGTCTATCCCTACCCTTAAGGGAGTTATAATGTCTACTGGTCAACAATCCTTACAGCTCAACACACTCTTCATCCATACCAGCAATCGACCATTCATTAAGAGCCTGCCATCGCTCCAACTCCAAATGCCCACACCTATAAACAACCTTAAAGTTGTTCACCCTATACCATCATGCCTTCAGGAACCTCTAGCAAAGGTTCCCAAGGTTGGGAAACTGATCAATGATGGGGGGATACCCATCCCAAGAATCAAACCAGAAAAGCACCTCTTCCCCCCTCTTACGTATTCAAAAAAGACATGCCTTTATAAGAGAAGCCCCTTTCTTGAGAGTACTCCAAATCAAAGAACCTTTTCTCTCAAGCAGATACCTTAGGATTTCCTCCTTCGGGATCCTCAACATGTATTTGCAGGCCAAAATCCTAGCCCAACCTTGATCCTATTCAACACACCATCTCCAGTACAATTTAGCTGCCAAAGCCTCCCCAAATAAAATAGATTGCCTTAAACCAAGCCCACCCGACTACTTCAAGCTACACACCAAGTCCTAATTGACAAGACACCATTTGTGGGAGGATAGGTTGTCTGTCCATAAGAATTGCCTTGCCGAAGAATCCAAACCCTTCAAGAGCCACTTAGGAGCCACTTGGAGCATACACTGATAAATCAGAAGAGCCTGAACCACTAACTAGATCAGTTGAACCCTCCTCGCAAAGGATAACCATCTGTGTGTCCAATGTTCAACCTTCATACAAAATTTATCCAAGATACCCTGCCATGAATCCCTATCAGGGTTACCAGTAGAGATAGGAAAACCTAGGTAGGTCAAGGGAAGTGAACCAACCTAGAATCTCAGGATATGAGTGATCCTCCTCTGAATATTTCTTGGTGTGTTGAAGAAGAGAATGAAATATTTATCCTCATTGATCAACTGACCCGAGGCGACGAGATAAGCATCCAAAACTTTGCGCAGATTTGAGGTTTCTCTAATCCGAGCTAGTCCCATTAGGGTCGTGTCATCAACAAACTGCAAATGGGATTGAGGATGCAAATCATTTCCCCAATTCCAACCTTGAATAATATGTAGACCCACATTATGCTTAATCAACCTCCCTAGACCCTCAGCCAGGAGAATGAATAAGTATGGGGGGAGGGGGTCCCCATGGCAAAGACCCCTAGAAGCACCAAACAACTATGTATGATCCCCATTGGTTAGCACAAAGAAGGAGGTAGACGTAAAAGAACTCATTACCCATTGAATCAATTCAATAGAAAAGCCAAAGGCCCTACAGATCTTATGTAGAAAGGACCAACGGACTCTATCATAAGCCTTAGGCATATCCAGCTTAATAAACATAGCTTTTTCCTTGGAAGTCGCCATTGAATGAATGACCTCAGTAGCAATGACCACACTATCCAGGATTTGGCGGCCTTCCACAAACCCACTATGCTCCTTAGAGATGACATCCCCAAGCTAGTTCTTCAACCTCTCCGCTATCAACTTAGAAATGATTTTATAGATCACATTACAAAGAGAGATAGGATGGAACTGACCTAACCGGTCAGCCCCTTCACACTTGGGGATTAGTGCAATGAAAGTCGCATTCAAAGCACAAAGCATCTGCTTGTTCCTTTGAGACTCTTGAACCACCTCCAATAAGTCCAATTTGATAATATCCCATAAATCTTGAAAGAACTCAACTAGGAACCCATCCAGACCAGGGGCTTTTCCTTTCCTCATGAGAAAAACAATCCTCTTAAGTTCTTCCAGAAAAATAGGACCCATAAGATGCTCGTTCATCTCCCTAGTAACTATAGAAGGAATACAAGCAAGAACCTAATTCTCCTCTTCCGATTCCCCCTGAGAATCCTCGCTAAAGAGGGAACGAAAATACTGTAAAGCCTCCCTAGAGATCTTCGACAATGATAAACATTGTTCACCTCTATCATTGACTAGAATAGGAATAGAATTGCCATGTCTTCTTGCTTTCACTGAATTGAAGAAGAACGCAGTATTCTTGTCCCCCGCTTGAAGCTAATCAATACGAGCTCTCTGTTTCTAATAGATTTCCTCCATAAGCTCCCATTCCTCTAAATCCTTGACATCCCTGTCTTCCTCCCTAAGCAAGGATTCAGACAAACCATGCTCTCTTATTTTCCTGGTAATGTTATTCAACACTAATTGAGCAACTTTCTTAGCATGAAAAATATTCCCAAAACACCGGTGGTTCCACCGTTTAAGCCCAACCTTAACAAATTGCAACTGCTTGGCAAAAGTGTACATAGCAGTGCCAAAGGCTGGCCTCCCTGTCCTCCACCACCCTACAACTTGATCTTGCAAAGAAGGATCCCACAACCACATAAGATAGAATTTGAATGAAGGAGAGAGAGCGACCCAAGCCGAAGAAGACACCAACTTTTATGGGCCAGTGGTCTGACCCTCTCCAATCAAGAATCTCTGAACATGTGGACCACCCCCCACCAACCCAAAAACTAGAAACCAAAAAGCGATCCAACCTCTCCGCAATCCAATACTCCCCTACCCTCTTGTTGTTCCAAGTGAACAGACCATTAGCAGGCTTAATGTCAACAAGATGTAATGAAGATATACTATCCCAGAGAAGGAAAGAAGAAGGTTCCAACCGCATAACACCATCCTTCTTCTCACACAACTCTAAAATGACATTAAAATCTCTCGCCATAATCCAGGGATGAAAAGGGAATAGCCCTCATATAAAAGAAATGCGAAACCATAAATTCTACTTACCCTAAAGATCAGTGGAGGCATAAATATTAGTAAACAAGACACATGTCCCAGTCTCAAGACTAGAGGCCACCCCAGACAAAGAAGATCTGGAAGCAACCCACAAACTAGGACAAATCCTCAAGGGGTTCTAAAGGCATGCCACCCCTCCAGAGGAGCCAACTACCCCAACACACTGACACTCACCTCGCCCCCACAGCTTTGACACCACACCCATCATACTTTCCACAGAAAGTTTAGTTTCCTATAGGAACAAGACATCAGGAGACTAACTCCTAATCAATTCCTGATCAACTTTTTGTCTTGGGCTATTGTTGAAGCCCCTTACATTCCATGATAGCACAATCATTTCAGAAGATTGTAAAAGTGAGAATCCAGAGTCTTTACTGACCCTGACTCAACCAAATTCTCTCCCATCAATTTGACCTTATCCAAATCCTTCTTTCTGCCAACCTTCGAATTCTTCTCTGAAGCACCTTTCTTAATATCTTTCTGATGAAGACCCAGGTGTACGGAGGTCTTATTACTCTTAACCCCAGCATATTCCAATTTCTGAGCTGCCAAAGAACCCTCCCCCGCAGCCAAATTTGCTTCCGCACCAGAAATGGTTCCCAACTAGACCACTACTGGTTGATCCATCTCCATTTGCTAGATTCCAACCACTTCCAGAACCTGTGTAGAGTCTCCTATCACACTACCTGGAACCACCCTTGAAGCCCCTTGATCCAAAGAGATTAACCCTGGATTCACTTCCTATTGGCTAAGGTCATCAAAGGCTTCAAATTTGTTAAAGGTATCCTCCTCCTGTCTATCCTGCAAGGACCTCTTTTGTCCTCTATTCCTATTCTTTTTCTTAACTGAGACACAACCATCAGCACCCACTACCTCATTTGACATAGTAACCTTTCCTTTATCAACCCCATCTAGGTTATGGGTCGGTTGCTGAGGTTGGCGGACCACCGGTTTATATCTGGGGCACTTGCACTAAAGATGACCATACTCATGACATAGACAACACTGAAATGGTAAAGTCTCATAATCCAACTGGTGAACCCAAGAATAAGAGCCTGCACACATATCTATAGTATCTGGCAAAGGTTTACTAAGGTCAATTTCAACACAAATACGAGCAAAAGTCATTACCTTTCTCCCCATGGTTTGTGTTGAAGATCCCACTAGCTTCCCAAGCAGTGAGGCAAGCATCCGCAACACATCCTTCCGGTAGCATTCCACTGGAAAATGTGGTAAATGAACCCACACTGGAACCCTATTCGGGAGCTCCTCCGAAGGGTTAAACCCCACATGCCAAGGTTTGATGAATAAGCCCACCTGGTTGTAAAAATATGGGGCTCCTTCAAAAACCCTATTGCGATCGTCCATGCAATTGAAAGTAACCATGAAGTAGTTGTTTTCTAGCAACATAATCTCCATTTCCCCTTCCGGTGCTCAAGTCCCCTGCGCCCAGTTTTCCAAAAACTGCAGAGAAACCCTCATCCCCAAAAATTTGCAATATAGTGAGTGTTTTGAAAAGTATTCAACATCTTCAACTATCATTTCTGGAGGAATAACCAACCTCGGCCTCTCACTGCATCTCTCCAGACAACCATTAATCTTCGTAATCCGACAGCCACCAGCACTACCAGACCCTGAGTCTGAGGAAAAAATGTTATTATTAAAAGTCTTCATACTTTGGGATGGGGATTTTGATCACACCGCAACATGAAAATCCATGGCGGGAAGTGCCTTCGAGGCCTCACCACCAATAGTCAACATTGGGCCTCACACAAAAATAAAAAACCCACCCAACCTAAAGGGGCAAGCAAGAAGACTTGACAACCAAGGCCCCACCCCTCCCAAACACCCCCGAAATATAATGCCAACCACAACCCCTGCCCCACTGGCCAACTACGGACCCGCAAAAGAACCCGACCCCCAGCCGCACGCAGCACAACCCCCACCCACAACCCACTGATCAACCCCCAACACTTGCAACACCGCCCCTCCCTGCATAGTCTCCACTGCCCTCCTCGCAATGCACCAACAAACTATCAGCCACCCATGAGCTAGGGCATCGGTGCCCTAGATGGACAACCAGCAAGCTCCCACACGTGCGACATCTTGCCAATTTCCCTTTCAAAATGTTAGCAATTGTACAATTTCATCATTCAAAATATGGGAAATTTTCTAATTTTAAGATAACAAAGAAAATTATACATTTTAAACATTAATCACTTATAGTTTTTTGTAATTTTTAATTTTTAAGAAATTCATAATTTAGAAGCATTGTCAACAATTTTTCAACATATCATAACCCCCAACAAGAAGTCTAAAGAAAATAATATAAACAAAATCTAACCATGACATTTTGCAAGAAATATGAGATAATAAATATTAAAAGCTAAAATATATTGCCTAGAAGAAGAAAAAAAGAATTCCTCTCCTCGCCTCGTTTCTCTTGTTCCTCTACTGCTACCATTATCAAATATTCATGGCTTATGATACGATTAAAGGTTTCCATACCAAATATTTCAACCTCACATGTGCAAGATAGTTGTTTCGTTGGATATGGACGACGTGTTTTTCATAAAAAAAAGCATTGGCTCTCCTTCGTGAGTGATTCAATGGAGTGACCCATGAAAAAAATAGTTTGAAAATAAATTGTATCTTAAAATCTACCCTTGCTGACCTCTCCTTTTCTACCAAACAACACATTTGTCGAGAAAATGCTTAGGTTTTATGTAAAGAAGATAACTTCTTCAAACACAAATTTTGTACTTAGACTTGTTATATTGTTCTTTCAATTTACTGTTCGCTTTTAGCAATATATGTATATGTATATGTATATGTATATACATATACATATATACATATACATTGATGCAAAAAATACAAACACAATCAAATCCAGAAATAGCAACAAGAAACATCAGGGATTGTGGAAAACTGATATCATCAAAGAAATTCATAATTTAGAAGCGTCATCAATGATTTTTCAACATATCATAACGCCCAACAAGAAGTGCAAAGAAAATAAAATAAACAAAATTGAACCACGACATTTTTGCAAGAAATATGAGATAATAAATATTAAAAGCTAAAATATATTGCCTGGAAGAAGAAAAAAGATTTTCTCTCCTCGCCTCGCTTCTCTTGTTCCTCTACTGCTACCATTATCAAATATTCATGGCTAACGATACAATTAAAGGTTTCCATACTTTGTTTTAGTTGTCCCATGAAAATTGTTTGCTTGATACCATTAGTATTTGGAAAACAACATATTAAAGTTCCATGATTTTTCTTACTATGAAAATAATGTTTGTACGCGATGTGATGAAGATAACAAAATGGATTTCAAGAATTTTGTGTCGACGTAGCTCAAAGACATGTCTATTTCTTTTGAATGATTTCATACATATTGTTCTATGTGTTGGCATATTATTAGAATGAGAATCTAACAGAGTTGTGTAGATTAGATAATATTCAAACTTGTGGCACCATTGTCAATGTAAGACCTTGACAATCTGTGATTCCAATGTTAATCGATGCTCATGTTTTATGAATTAATAGTACCCAAGCAATCTTCAAGGCAACTTTTCCAATATAATGTATGAACTTCATTACAATAAATAGTTGTGGGTTCAATAGTCAAATAGCATTTTTTGTAAACAATAACAAAAACTTTGTTAAGTGCACCAATAATGGGTCTAGTTACAACCTACAAATATTAATTTTAGCATAACTTGTTGTGACATTTAAAACAAAAGCGTTGCATCTACCTATTTATAATTTAAATTTGAGGTTTACCTATCCCTTTGTTTCTTAGCAATTCTTATACTAAAGGTGTAGCTTTTGATGTCAATATTTATTTGTTATGTAATAAAATCAAGTGATTCATTGCAAAAACAAAAAACAAAAAAAACATAATGTATTTTCCTCATTAGCTAAAAGGCATGCATTGGTATATGACATAAAGAGTCGACAATATGTTAGTGTTGCCTCAAAATTCCCTATATTTCAAAGGAGGCTGTGAAACTGATTTGGGTAGGTTCGTCCACATGTTGTTGGAAAATTATGTTCAATATAACCATTATCTAGAAGTTTCTCCAAATTTTTGTCCTATATGGTGACCCAACATACATTAGAATGTTTTTTTTATAAGTGGTAATTGTCCCAAGTCAACAAAAAGTGTGACTAACTAATCATCAAATGAACATTGATTATGACATGGGAATGTTTCAAGCAACCTATCGTCAATGTGTTTTAAAAAACTTGGTTCAATGAAACTCATAAAAGCAATTATAACATAATGAATGAAATGTGCTATTTGAAATATTGATAGAGCTTGACCTTGAAGAGGATCCATATCTTTCATTAGTATGTGAAGTGCTACATGAATCATTTGTATATTATTCTTGGAAGTAGTCATAGCTTTTGGTTCAACCAACTCCAAGGGTGTTTATGCATTGGGAACATTTACAGAATGTGTCATCTTGACATTATTCATCAAGAATATTTTCCTTATTTCCATATAACCTTTTATGATAATTGAAATTGGTGGTTCCATTCCTAGATAAGAAGAATGTTTTTGATAATATAAAGAGAGGAGTGTTGGCTTAAAAATACATATTTTTATGTGAGGCATACCCTAGTTTTTGTTTGTTTCATTTTGTGTGTTGAAAGGTTTAAGTCAATTAATGTAATAACATTTTTTTTTCAATGAGGGTACAACTCTAATGGTAGTCCAATATACACACGCCAAAGGTAGGACCCAAATACACCTTAACACATTCTCAAAAGTCGACAAAAATCATTAAGATCATAGAAGAAGGTGGAAAACAAAACCATGTCAGTCCAAAAATGATAATTATCCAAAAGACATCATTAGACACAAAGTAGCACCAAATAGAAGATTCAACACCATGCAAAGCACATAAGGACATTCTCAAAACATCCAACATCATTCCAAAATACTTCTTTCTCACTATCACATCTATAATGCTAGTGCAACACAACCAGGCACAAAATATCTCATTGCCAAAATGCCAAGAACTAAGTCCTAAAGAAAATATCCATAAATTTTCTTGCAGAACACTTCAACACCTGAAACTAAAACTAATACAATGAAAAAACATCAAAAGCATGTCCTGAAATATCAATGCAAACCATTTTCTAGACCAATAAAATCCATGTCTGACAAACAACCAAACTATTAACAAACAACAATATCTAGCCACATCGACTGCAATAACAACAACTTAAAAAGATAGTGTAGACACATAAATTTGTCCACTAATTAAATAGATATTTAATATTTATTTAATACACTAATATTCCTCTATTAATTAAATTTACATTTAATTAATTCACCTTAGCCTATTATTCTATTCTAGTTAAATAAATTTCATAAATTTATTTAATTACTAATTATAGTCCAAATTATTGAATAAATTAATAAATTTATTTAATTCCCCCTTTCCACTCATTTAAATAAATTAAACATTTATTAAAAAATCCCAAACCAAATCCCCATTTAAATAAATCAATATTTATTTAAAATATTTCATCCACTTGTATTCTCTTACAAATGCAAGTTGCACAATTTTGTTGAAACAAATGAATTTTATTTTAATTAAAATTCCCTTTATCCTCACCCACTTGCCAAACCCACTTTCTTCTAGATTCTTCTACGCCCTTCTAAATTAGCTTGATCCCTTTTCTAATCATTTGCACAATCCTAAATCTAACTTAACCCCCAACCCATCATCTCACACATGAAGGACTCTTATAGAGTCTTCAATGCTTTACTTCTTCAACACAATGATCGACATGGGTCTTGCCCCTTTAGTCAAGGTTTAACCATGGGTAAACCTTGCACAAAATTCTACCCATTGGATAAAAGCATTACCCTTGGATAAAAGCTTTATCCCATAACCCCAACCACATGAGGTTACCCTCATGTCTTCTCAAACATTAAATGTTCTTTCCCTCTCCTCTCAAGCCCTCTCATATTGACACTTGTCAACATGGGATTGGTTTGAAAACTATCACATGGATGGAGAACCATTCAATCCTAGCCCTTCACAAATCAGATCAATCTTGACCCTCAAATACACTATTTTTCTTATAAATAGAACTTCATTCCTCGAGTAAAGGGAGGAAGCATTTTAGCATTGTTACTATACTTGCATTCACACTGAAGATTTCTCATAGCATTACTCTTTGCATTTGCATAGCATTAGTATTTCATTTTCAACCATCTTGAATCTCCATTTGGCATCCATGGTTAGTGCTAAAAACTAATAACTACACTCATTTGGATCTCGGAGAGGAGAGAAACAAGGGAGAAGCAACAAGGGCATCATGGGAGCAACTTAGGGAGTCTCTTCTCCCTTATTTTCATTGTATTAAGCTTCTTTTTTATGCTTTTTAATCTCTTTTGGTATGTATTAGAAGGTTTTTAGAATTTGTTGTGTATACTTGGTTTTTGGTTGAGACTAACAACACTAACTATTTGGTTCTTTTGCTTGTCCCCTTTTCCATGCATCATTTTGGTGAACCCGATGTGAATCCAACACTAAGAAGTTAAAATTTTAGCTAACCCTTTTGAAACTTGTATATTTTAATGCACAAGTTGCGCTTTAGCACCTTTGTCACTCAGATTAGCGCCTTTGTCGCGCGTTCTAGCACCTTTGTAACCTGTCTTTCTACTTAAGAGTTATCACTTTTGTTGAATATTCTAGAGCTTTTTCTCTACTTTATCACTTTTGTAGCTTGTTTTAGTACTTTTGTGCTATTGTAGCAATTTTGTTCTGTGTGCAGCGCTTTTGTTTCCATTCTCAATTTATCACTTTTGTAACAGACAAAGAGCTAATTTTGTAACCTCAAAGAAGTTTTTAGGCTTGCGAGCTCACCATATTGTCCTAATATTTCATGGGTTTTTGCAGGTACTAACATTTGTTGAAGGGTCCAAGAGGTAGTTTAAAATCTTATATTTATTTCTTTCAAGTTTTCTTTTACAAAGGGGCTTAAAAATTATTCATCTTTATTTTTGAACCTCACTTATCAATTGGTTCTTAAAAAGAATTTCACTTGTTCTTTGGTGTTTTAAAAAGAATCTCATTTTCTTTCTTGCAAATGGCTAAAAAAGAACCACAATCCAAACTTTCCTTTTTGCAAGTAGATCACACTTACTTTGGTACATTCTAAAAGGAACAAACAAATTTTCTTTTTTCTTGCAAAAAGTTAAAAAGAGACTCACTTATCAATTGGTACTTAAAAAGATTTTCACTTGTTCTTTCATTTTTTAAAAAGAACCTCATCTTTCCTTTTTTAATAAAGGGTTTAAAAAGAACATTTCACATCTCATTGGCAAGGTAAAAAGAACAAATCACATTGATACGATTTTATTTTGTTGACCAGGTTTTTTCTTTCAAAAAGTTTGTCAAGTATCAAACATTTTGCTATCTTGGTTAAAAAGAACATGATGTTTGTTGGAACAACATCTCCAAGTAGCATTTTAGACAATTTTGTAATGATGGGATAAAAATCACGTGTTTATTGTGATTCAAAGGTGATAGGTATATGCTCTCCCCTTAATTGGGTGATCAAAAAGCCAAACTCACTATTTAATTACTTTCTTTCATTTCTTGCAATAAGATAAAACCTTTAGCAGGCCTGCCCTCCCGAGAAGCCCATAAGGCCAATGAGAGGGGAACGACATAAGTGGGGAATGAATAATGTCAAGTAATCCAACCCACTATAATCAAATGTGGATGTGATGAAAATCATGTCCAACGGTTTTGCTCATTGATTATCCTTCCCCCAATATCCTTGAGATATGTGAAGCTTTTGTTCTGAAGGTTGGGAAGCCTCCTGAGGGAGTTTATTATTGAAGACTGGATGGAATGAGCTTGTCTTGCAGTAATTTTAGCAACAATCAAACTAAGGCATTACATGCTGACACACACAAGATACAACTCATTGCCAAGATAGATCCACTCAAGTACCTACTTAGTAAAGAAACCGTTTGGCAAAGTGGGTTATGCTCCTCAACAAATTTTATATAGATTATGTAGACAAAAAAACAATCAAAGGACATGTCATTGTAGATCAGTTGGTTGAAGCACCACTCATAGGAGACCATCCTCTTATCTCAAATTTTCTAGATGAAGAGATCTTCATAGTCATGCCAGCACAAAAATGGAAGCTATATTTTGATAGGTCCTACACCAGGCATGGTTCAATACCTAGTATTCTCTTTATCACTCCTCAAGAGGACATCGTTCCAAAATCATATAGGCTCACATTCCCATGGATGAATAAAATAGAAAAATATGAGGCCTTGATTACAGGACTACGAATGGTCTTACAATCGAACTTAAAGAGCTACAAGTCTATGGTGATCCATAGCTGGTAATTCGACAGGTCAATGATGACTATCAAACTAAGGATGACAAGTTCATGCTTTACAAGAAAATAGTTGATAGCTTCAAGGAATTATTCATAGCTATCACTTTTGAGTAGATTCCTTGAGATCAAAATAAACCTATAGATACAATGGCTACAATAGCATCTCTCATTGATCTTCCACAAAACTCAACATGCTAGGAGTTCTTAGTTGAACAACTTCGGATCCCCACTTATGATATGCCAGAGTCCAAGATGGTATGTCAACTCGTTGGTCCCGATTCCCCATGGTATGGTGAGTTTTATGCTTACCTACATGATTAAATCCTTCCACCTCACCAATCAAACAATCAATGAAAAACCTTCATACACATATCCGCCTGATACACTATCATTGCCAAAAACCTATATCGATGAAGTCTCAATGTTACTCTGCTTCGATGTTTAGAGAAAGGTGAGGTGAGCACAACTTTAGAAGAAGTACATGAAGGTATTTGTGGGGCTCATTCAAGTGGCTCTTTATTGGCTAAAAAGATCATGAGGATAGGATACTATTGGCACTCCATGGAAAAATACTCCTATTACTTTGTCAGGAAATGAAAGAAGTGCCAAGTGCACATAGTTTCGATATATGCACCACTGCAAGAACTACAACCCATCGCAACACCATGGCCCTTTTGTCAATGGGGATTGGACATTATGGGTAAAATCCATCCATCTTCATCCAACGGTCACAACTTCATCATTATTGCTACTAAATACTTCACAAAATGGATTGAAGTTATTCCACTCACCCAAGTCACCGACAAGCAGATCGCCTCATTCATCTTAAACTACATCATCTACCGATATGGTGTACCCATGTCTATCATCATAGATAACGAGCTTCCTTTAAAAAATGAGGATTTCTTCAAACTCTGTGAGAAGTTTCATATCCAACACCATTTCTCCACCCCGTATTACCCACAAATAAATGGTTAAGCAGAGGCCTCAAACAATAATATCCTGAGAATCTTAAACAAGACATTCAATGATGTCAGTTGTGATTGGCACATTCGTCTATATCCTGCACTATGGGCATATCAATCTAGCATTCAAACCCCTATAGGCACAACCCCATACTCACTTGTATATGGAGCAGAAGCTATCTTGCCCATTGAGGTAGAATTACCATCCCTATGGGCCTCCTTGCACAATTTGATAAATGATGAAGAGTATCAAGTCTCACGTCTTCATGACTTGGAACTGCTTGATGAGAAGCGACAAGCTGCCTACATTCACCTAAAAGCATATCAACAACAAAGGAGAAGAAGTTACAATCATAGGGTCAAAAATCACACATTTGAGGTAGGAGATCTTGTTCTTAGAGAAAATACTTGCAATAAACCAAACTGAGAACACTGGGGCAAATTTGAATCCAGTTGGCTTGGTCCATATGTCATCACTGTAATCTTCGAGTCTGGGGCATATCAGTTAGAAACTTTAGAAGGAGAACCACTGGCAGATCCAATAAACAACATGCATCTCAAAAAGTTTCATACATAAGTTATATAGAGCATTAGGCTCATCAAATATAAGAAAATACCAAAAACATTCCGAAAAAGTCTTGAAATAAGTACAAAATAATATTAAAAAATGAAGAAAATAGTAAAGAAAATCATTCATCCAAGTGGTGAAAGCTACTCCAGTGATGCCTTGGATAAGTACGATGGTGAAAACCTAGCAAACATGTGCCATTCGTAAAAGTTGCAACTCCATTTTCCTTCAGACTTGTTGTGATCACATCCATTGCATCCGCTCATACATCATATCTATCATGGTTTGTTATTGATATGATATCATGGTTATTACCTCATGTGTCCCGCATCATGCTTTAACACTGACACATAACTAGGGGAAACTTTACCATATGATGGGAGTGGATTATCAATATTGGTGATTCCTCTAGTTACTCATTTCGAAAATATCCTGAAATAATCTAAAAAACATTCAGAAAATGTCCTGAAATAATCCAAAAACATTCATAAAACATTCAAAAAAACCAAAAACATTCAGAAAATGTCTTGAAATAATCCAAAAACATCCAAAACAAAACAAACACCCAAAAACATTAAAAAACATCAAAATCATTCAAAAACATTCAAAATAAAACAAACACCCAAAAATATTAAAAAATATCAAAATCAATCAAAAACATTGCAATACACTTGGTCATTGTACATAAACATTGAGCTAGACACAAACAACATTTGACCTACCTAAAGATGGCCAACTATCAAACAAACAAACAAACATCTAAGAAATGCATACATGAGACTGTCTTAAACAAGGATACAACCTTCCTTCAAAATAAGACATTGTGACATATCTCTTTGACAAGAAGATTTTATTTGGCTAATAGGCATTTGGTCGGATTACTACTTTTATATCAAGTTCCTATTCTACTCTAGGATATCTACAAGTGATTACAATGGCCAGGAAGGTTCATGATATCTTTTTCTGATGAATACTAAGAGGGGGGGGGGTGAATTAGTATACCAAAAAATATTGAACTCAAACACTTTAACAGTCTAGCAGTAAACCGGTAAAACAGTTTTGCAAACACACCGGTTAACACACATGCAAACCAAACAACAAATAAGGCATTCACCCACAGAAGCACAATCACCATAACACAAGAGATTTTGAAGTGGAAACCCAAATGAGAAAAACCATGGTGAGATGAAACTCACAAGTAACTATCTGTAGAATAGTAACCAGACCGGTTAAGGTCATACAATGATCTTCACTAGAACAGATCCTATTAGGAATCTCAATCTCTGTTAGGAGATAAGTCCGATTAAAGACTACCTTGTAAGAGGATTTCAGATCCATAGATGTGAACCACCTTGTTAGAGGATTTACAAAGGCTTTGCCAAGCCTACCCGATTAAGGGTTTTAGACTTGTCGAAGATGTAAGTAATCAACAAGGGAATGATCTAAAAGTTAGCACAGTATGCTTGGTTAGATCCCTGATAGCTCCTTGTCAATGCATTCCAGCATTACTTCAGTCTTCAGTAAATCCACAGTTTGTTACAGCACACAGACTTGATCTTCTCTATTAAGATCGCACATACAAAAACTCATCAACCACCAAAAACCCTAACAACTACACTCCTTAAAACCCTAGACATGATGTCCTTAAAAGGAATCCGATTTCATGTCGGTCCAATAGGATTACATTGCAAGTTCCTAGGTTCATTGCATCTAGACACTTTTGATAACACGACGCAAATCACCGTCAAAGTGTCGATGGATGGTAACTCATCACAAAAATATACTGGTTGGTAACTCATCACAAAGTATTACCAGTTTATACAACTTTATCGATTATCAGTTGGTAACTCAGAGTCATACCGGTTTAATTATTAAACAAATTACTAGTTGAAAAAAATGAAGACTGGGAAAATGATAACTGTTGCTTTTAGTTCCTTTGCTCTGTTCCGCTTGAGATCCTCGAACTGCTTGAGATCGGTAAACACCGATAGTCTAAAGACTAGAACATGATACCGGTTTGGAACAAATACCGATTGAGCATAATTCATACATTCAAAAAGTGACCTCATAGCAAGTGTGTGTCCATCAATGACAATCACAACATAATCATCAAAAATGCCAACAATCTCCCCCTTTGGCATTGATGGCAACACTTAGGAAAATTTTGACATCTAAGTGTTTTACAACAAAAATATGCCATAATAAAAAATTACTCCCCCTAAGCATATACACTATCCCTTTTGCAGAAAATACAATGTATACTACTCCCTTATAGAGATAAACATGAAAGTATACATAGCATGCATCAAAATTTTAAATACAAGAATACTTCTCCCCCTTTGTCAACAATGACAAAATACAGTTGAATAACCCCTGTTTCTATTAGCTGAAAATAATAAGAGTTTATGACAATAAAGAGTGAAACTTGTCAAAAATCGATTTAAAGTCTTGCATAAATGTCTTCATGGATATAGACCATGACTCAAGCTATGAGGTAGCAACCTCACTCTCTGTTTGCATCTAGGATACCTGTTCCTCCATGGTGTCCAAGGTACTCATCTCTTGAGTAACCATCAAGGCATCCAGATTGAGATAACATTTCTGAAGTATTTGCAGTCTTGGTAGTAGAACCAGTTGTAGTTCCTGCAAATCCTTGGTCTTGTTTCTGATCTCCAAATCAATTCTTGCAGCCTGAAGTTGAAACCGGTGAACGGTTTGCCCATAAGCGATAAAGGAATCATATGGCATCTTGAAGGTGCTTATGAACGTCTACAAATCAGTTTGCAGTTTGTCTTTCTGAGCAAGCACATCATCACAAAATAGATGGGGTTGACATATCTTGCTAAGTAGTAGACTCCCCTCATCTAGAACATCTTTAATGTCCTTTTGTGCCTTCTATAGATCAGACCGAAGCTCATTCAGCTTCTTCACCATGGTAGTGTCCAGAGCCTTTTGATGCTTCTTTTGAGCATTGGCTTCAACCACATCTTCTAGACATTGTACTTGGTCCTCTACAACAGTGCATAAGAGCTTCAATTGGGTCAGAGAGGAATCGATACTAGGGAGGTTGATACCGGGTATCAAATTGGTGAGTGTTTCCACCGCAGTTTGAATCACATCTTCCTCCTTTTTCCTCCTTAGTGCATCCAATCGCTCTTGAGCAAGCTTAATACTTTGCAGTAGCTCTGTTTCATTTGCAGATTGGAGATTGATGGGATTGGTGATGTCAGCCGGTTTGGCTTTAACACCAGTTTCCTTTAGGGTCTCCACTTGAGTGCCCTGTGCCGCTCCCTCCTTCTCTTTAGCCCTTAACTTGTCCTCTTTTGCCTTCTTTTTCTCCTCTTCCTCTATCTTCCTTTTCTCTTCTTCCTTCTTTTCCTCTTCTTTCCGCTTCTCTTCATCTTCATCCTTCTTCTTCTTCTCCTCTTCTTGCTTCCTCTTCTCCTCTTCCTTTCTCTTCTCCTCTTCTTTTTCTTCTCCTTTTCCTCTTTTCTTCTTCTTCTGCCTATTTTTTCTTTTCTTCTTCTTGTTGCTTCTTCTCTTCCTCTACCTGTTTTTCCCGTCCTGCCGCTTCTGTTGATGTACCCGAAGTAATATCTTCACCATTCAAGGCATCAACGTCAATGGGTTCCATTTGATCAGTGACTGTTACTCCTTCACTATCATACACCTTATCTGGTTTATTGATTTCTAGTTCTTGCTCAGCTTTCCTGTTGGCTTCTGCCACTTGGTGCAACCTTAGAGCGGATTGAGCAAGGGAGTGGGTATCTTTTACCACTTCTCGGACTTTTCCTTCTAGCAACAGGAGTCTCCTTCTTCTCATGAAGAAGAGGCTCTTATATCTTTCCACCACTTCATAAAGTTTTGATTTAGGCACATCAGGAAAGTATTGTGCAAATACTTCCTCTCTTATTTCCTGTTCCTTCTCTATGACAATGTGCCATTTGTTATCTAAAGAATTATATAAAGAATCAGGTGTCTTAGATTTAATTTTTGAAGGCCACCGGTCATTAATACATAAATATTTGATGACTTCCTGTTCAACTTCTTCCTTTTCATCATCATTAAAATCATCAAAGCACTCTTTCAAATCACCAAGCATTTTTCTTCTAATATTCTTAATAGTTATTTGACAATGTGTCAAAGGTTTGTAGGAGGAAATATCAATATTTACTGGTGTAGATGTTGTTGGTTTGTTGCTAGTTGTCCTTGTCTTTTTCCTCATTTTCCTAGTCTTCTTAGGTTGTTCTTTAGACACAGTGTCCTCTGAGTCCGGTGTGTTGTCTTTTGTCTTTCGCTTTCTCTCAAACACTTTGGTGGGTGCAACTTTTGGTTTCTTCTTTGCTAGTGACCGCTTGGTCACTTTGGGACTTGCTGCAGTAATCGGTGTCGATACTAAAGGCACTGCCTTTCCCTTCTTTACTGAAGGTTCTTCAACCGGTGTAATCCTCTCCAGATAGGTGTTGGTTCTCTTCTTCTTGGGATCAAACAGTGAGGCAAGTAGGGTAGAAGCATACCCATCCAACATGTCGTACATTACCTCATAGCCCATAGGCTCCACTTCTTCCTTTCTGGGCTCAACAACCTCCATTATGCACTCATCTACTTTGATGGTAAAGAAGATGTCTTCTTCATATTTCTTAACAATATCACTGGATATTCTCACCCTTTGGCTCATCTTGCGTCTGAACTCATCAAAGTATTTGTTCAAGACTTCAGGGTAACTGGTTCCAACCACTTGAAGACTTTCCCTAATTTGCTTTGTAACTGGTTGGTTAGCAGACCACTGAATAGCACCCACTCCTAGAAAGTAGCCTTGAAAGTAGAAGGACAATCCAACCAATAGTTGTCCGAATTTGAATCTCAAGGCATTGTCCTGTTTTATTGACTTTAGGTTCACCAAGAGTTGCCTTTGCATACAGGTGCATAAGTCAAATGATGCATCTTCCATAATCATTTTGTAACCAGCATTTACCGCTGCAGCAAAGACAGAGTTGATCCTGCTAGCATAGAATGTCTAGTAACTTATCACCATACATGCATACTTGACCAAAACATCCTTGATGGTATTGATGGTCATTCCCCGTTGGTCACTCACAGAACTGGTGAGCTTGGTCATTTCAGTCTTGTTGATCTTCCTTAGGGATGGCAATTCCCAATGTTACAGAAACCGGTGATAACATGAATTGCTTCCGGTGTGATGTCATGCGTCCATTTTAAATACATTTTGTCACCATGCACCCTGCTTAGAATTATGCGAATGTGACCATCTGAGAATTCTTCAAGGAAATAGACTGCATTATGAAGGTTCTTCTTTTCTATTATGTTAAATTCTAGTTTGATCTTCTTGTCTTTTCCGCAGAACAAACTCAACTGAGAATGGATCACTAGAGATCCTAGGTCTTCAATTTTACAGTCAATGAAGTCTGAAATACCTTCCTCTACTATAACACCAGCGGGTATTAGGGATAGGGCATTATATTTTGCCTTCCGTTGTATGAAATCAGCTAAATCAACGGGTACACTAGAACTAGACTGTGATGCGGAAGCCATGATAAACAGAGAAATTCGAAAAATACCTTCCTAAATCAAAATTTAGGGCTTGCAAATTCCACTTTGCCACACACTCCTTTGGTTGTCGAAATACCACTTTGAGTTCTACACTTGACCAACATATATTAGCTTTAGATTCTTCTTCAAGGTTTTGACAAATCTTTGAATCATAATGCAAATCGTCTTTCATCACTCTACTCTTGAAAACTTCTTCGCTTGAAAAATGATAAGTGAAAAATGACTTGAAAATTCCTTTTAAACAAGTTCTTCACCTACCACAATAAATGCTCCACTGTTAGGGCATAAACCCTAATTTGCCTTTTACCATTTCTGGTCTTCTGCCAAATGACAGGTATCATATACCGGTTAAGGTCTTTTACCAGTGTAAATTGGGGGTTTGAAACATTTCACCTTTTGCTCCCCCTAAGCTTTTCTGATGCTTAGTTTGTCGGTTCAGTGACTTCCACACTAGGTGTAGAAATCAGTTCTTCTTGAATCACTTCTTCTGGCTTCTTTTTCCACGCTTTCTTCATATCCGCTTGAATAATTTCAACATCAATCTTTCCTTCCAGAGTGACCGGTATATCATCCGATATATTCTTTCTCATCCTGCGGAATCTTGCTGTGTGACCCGGTTTGTTGCAATGATAGCAAATCATTCCAGGGGCTCTCCAAGCTCCATTATTCATGTTTCCATTCTTCCTTCTACATGTTGCAGCAGTGTGACCACTACCATGACAAATAAAATAGGTTTCTCTCCATTCGGTTGTTGCTTGATAGTCACCATTACCTAACTGATGATTATAGGTATTAAACTGGTTTGGGTTCCGGTTCCCAGAGGGTTCAGGAAAAACTCCTTGACTCCTTTGAGGATACCTTCAGGTGTTGTGCATGAAAGACCTGCATTCAAATGCTCTATGCCCAAACTTGTTGCATGCATAACAATTACCATTAAATTTATTGGGTCTAGGCTTATCGTTTAGAAAATAAGGAAAATTATTGTAAGCCTTACTTCTACATACATTGGCAGTGCATCCTTCCTTGAGACAATTAAAGCAAATAGGTTTAAACTTTTGCTTACCTTTTTCCTTTGGTGTCGGTTGCTTCTTTGATGCTCCATATTTTGTTCCAGAGGTCTCGCCTTCCTCATATTCAGAGAAACTAAGTCCATTAGTATTCTTTACCGGTTTAGCTGATTCAAACTTTTGCTCTAGCTTAACAGTGCTCTTATTGAATTTGGCAAGTATTTCCTTTGACTTAGTGAGTTCTTTGGAAATAACAGCATTGGATTCCTTTAAGGTTGCATTCTCGAAAACAACCATGTGTAGTTCACCTTGCGTTTCTTCCTTTTCCATTTTACTTTCATGAAGATGAGCGGTAAGTGCACTGATCTCTTGCTTCAGCTTGGAGATCTCATGATCTTTGTCTTTTACCAGATCTTCAGCTTTCCTCTGGTTCTCAAGCTCTTGACACATTCTGATAGTTAGTCCTTCAAGTTCCCTTCTTAGGTTGGCATTGGACTCATTTAGTTTTTCAACTTCTTGAACTAGAGCTTCCATGTCCGCTTCATCAGAAGAACTATTTTCAGTTAGCTCCATCAGTTTTTCAGCATGCTCTCTTCTTTTTGCCCGAGAGTCCTTATATTTGACTTTAAGTTCATCATAGGCTTGCTTAGTCTGAGTGAACCAATGAGTAAGTTCCCTCACAGTGTATTCCCCCATATCTCTTTCCAAGTGGTTAGACTTATAGAAAGGCTGGCTCTGATACCAATTGATGAATACTAAGAGGGGGGGTGAATTAGTATACCAAAAAATACTAAACTCAAACACTTTAATAGTCTGGCAGTAAACCGGTAAAACAGTTTTGCAAACACACCAGTTAACACACATGCAAACCCAACAACAAATAAGGCATTCACCCACAAAAGCACAATCACCATAACACAAGAGATTTTGACGTGGAAACCCAAATGGGAAAAACCACAGTGAGATGAAACTCACAAGTAACTATCTGTAGAATAGTAACCAGACTGGTTAAGGTCATACAATGTTCTTCACCAGAACAGATCCTGTTAGGAATCTCAATCTCTGGTAGGAGATAAGTCCTATTAAAGACTACCTTGTAAGAGGATTTCAGATCCACAGATGTGAACCACCTTGTCAGAGGATTTACAAAGGCTTTGCCAAGCCTACCCGGTTAAGGGTTTCAGACTTGTTGAAGATGTAAGTAATCAACAAGTGAATGATATAAAAGTTAGCACAGTATGCTTGGTTAGATCCCTGATAGCTCATTGTTAATGCATTCCAGCATTACTTCAGTCTTCAGTAAATCCACAATTTGTTACAGCACACAAACTTGATCTTCTCTATTAAGATCGCACATACAAAAAATCATCAACCACCAAAAACCCTAACAACTACACTCCTTAAAACCATAGACATGATGTCCTTAAAAGGAATATGATTTCATGTCGGTCCAATAGGATTACATTGCAAGTTCCTAGGTTCATTGCATCTAGACACTTTTGATAACACGACACAAATCATCGTCAAAGTGACGGTGGATGGTAACTCATCACAAAAATATACCGGTTGGTAACTCATCACAGAGTATTACCAGTTTATACAACTTTATCGATTATCAGTTGGTAACTCAGAGTAATACCGGTTTAATTATTAAACGGATTACCGGTTAACAAAAATAAAGATTGGGAAAATGATAACTGTCGCTTTTAGTTCCTTTGCTGCGTTTCGCTTGAGATCCTCGAACCGCTTGAGATTGGTAAACATCGATAGTCTAAAGACTAGAACATGATACCGGTTTGGAACAAATACCGATTGAGCATAATTCATACATTCAAAAAGTGACCTCATAGCAAGTGTGTGTCCATCAATGACAATCACAACATAAACATAAAAAATGCCAACATTTTCTTTGTTTTCTATTTGCGGATTGTTTGAATGAAGTTCTTGAAGAACACAAATGGACACTGAGAGGGGGGTGAATCAGTGTATTTCAAAACTTTTAACTAAGTGTGCAAATACTGCTATTGCAAATTAATTGAGAACATACACACACACAAGAGCACATCACATAACACTAGATGTATGAGGAAAACCCAATGTGGGCAAAACCTTGGTGAGAAGAGTTGTTGAAGTCTACTGCTCCAATCCAACCTCACAATAAATAATAGTTTACAATATTTTTTAGGGCACCAACCTAAGGAGCACCAACCCCTGATATAGTGAGAACCAACTCAAGGACTACCAACCCCTAGTTTTATGAGCACCTACTCAAAGGATGCCCTACCCCTTCTCTAAGCACCCACTCAGAGAAATTACAATAAGATTCAGGTTTACAATGATAAAGCCAGGTTACAAATGAATTTTGTAACACTACAAAATTCTCATATCTTGAGAATGACTCTCTCTAATTATGAGGATTACATCCTATCAGTTCTCTACAAATAGTTCTTTGTTCTTCCTCTCTGTTTTATATTTCTTTTTTCTTCTTCTTTACTTTGCCTCAGCTTTACCTATCTCAAACTACTCTTTGTCCCAAGTCTTCTCCTTCTACAACAACCCTCACTCCTCTGTTTATCCAACCACTCACACTCTAACACCCTCTATCTTTCTCATACTCCACCTAAAATCTCTCACACAATCAACTTTAAGGGATGTCATTAGTTTCACTAATATCACTTTCTCATATACTCCCAAAGAGTCATATCAAATTACTCTGCCTATTGTCAACTCTCTTTTTCAACAAGATATTATTTTCTATCTGCAGAATAATTCAGGACTGGCTACATACATTAAATGTGTTTCATCTATCTTCAGGTCGATCAGTACATAGATTGTTAATCTTAGCAATCTCAATTTTCTCTTCAAGGATACAGTCTGCAGTCGATTGGATTTCCCTCCTTGAATCGACCACCTGCATTGAATGACCCCGCTCTTTTTTCTTCTTTTTGGTATTTGTACCGCTTTCCTTTTGCACTTGGTTGCTATTTTTAGCAAACTTGGTCTATCCAATAGATCTGATCCAACCATTGTTGATCATCTCGATCCCATCAACAAACTGCAACAAGTTCACCATTAATGCGTGCTTCGTCCTCTGTCGACCTACTCTGAAAAGATCGACACCAACTTCTATCATCACCGACTTTTGCATATTGGATTTCATTATCAACCACTTGGGGTCACTTGTCTTCATTTTCTGCATCCACATCACTTGGTCAATGTTGGTCAACTGCCACATAAGCCTCTGCATCTATAGACATGCATTTGTGGTATCAAATTTCTCATTCAACATTTCCGGTCACACTTGGTTGACCGACACATGGATAATTGAGCTCTTCATACTATGGTTGATCTTCATGTTATACGCATCGCGGGATAAGCTTCAAGAAGCCTTCCTCCTCCTTTGTTAGCCTGCACCTTATTTGCATGGTCTCTTAACACACATGGGATAACACTTCTCCCTTTTGTCTTTGCTTATTCTTGTCCCACACCATATTTCTTTGTTAGCTTTCACCTCACGAGATAAGCGTTGTCTTTTGCCTCGACAAGCAACTCATTATCCCGCAGCCCTTTCCTTTTCCCCGCGGAGAAGTGCGCAATAAGGAAGCCTTTCTTTTTCCCTTATACTCTTATCCCGCAACCATTTTCTTATTGTTGGGAACCCTTGCAGGATAAAGGTTTTCTTAGTATTTTATGTTTTTTCTTGTCTTGCATGACCATCGCCTTGTCTTACTCTGCGCCACAAGATAGCAGGATAAGGTTTTCTTCATGGCGTGCTTTGCTTGATAGCTCGTGCAACAATTTGTGTGCATCTTATCTCATGCAACATAAGGGAATCAACAATCTTCCCTTAATTTCCTTATCCTGTGTGACTTTTGTTAGTCACTCTTGACATCGTGGGATAAGAGAGAGCATCTCTCTGCTTTGACCTCCTTGGACTAACGTTATCCCGCAAGGCCATAAGTCCTTGTTTATTACTTCGTGGGATAGCGGGGGGTCATCGACCTCCATGAAACTCTTGTCCCACACCTTTTTCAATGCCCAACCAACATGTTGTGGGACAAGGTAAACACCATTTCCTTTACATAGAAGTTATCACGCAAAGTTACTCCCCTACTTATGAACACACCGCGAGACCTACAAAAACACACTCTCAACATGAGCAATTCAATGAGACGCCAACACGTGTACATATGTGTACACCTAGATGGATGGGGACTTCTCAAATCCAACTCGGCCATACTAGTCAAATCCAATAGTTTGGAGAGCGACATAGGTCTTCGAGTCTAACCGCCATACTGGTTGAACTGCCATGAATCAACATGTTTGAATTTGCAGTCCCCATGAATCAAACCCGATTGGTCCAGTACACAATGTCACACATATAGATCAACACCAATACTAACTTGTACTCTATAACCCATGTTTGTCTATAATCTACAATATTTGTGTAGTTGTATAGCATAACCTACATGTTATGCACATTACTTGTTGCCTGCTTCTTTGTCACTGCAACCTCTTGACATAACCTTCGTGTTATGCACATTACTTGTTGCCTGCTTCTTTGTAACCTCTTGACATCAATGACAACAAGACCAATAGTTCTGGGGCAAATACTAATGGTGTCTACGTGGGAAGTTCACTAAGCTACAAGATCCTATGCAAAAATACAATTCATGGATCACTATGAATTACTGACTACAATGTATACCTCAACCATATGTATATGAACTAGAAAGGAGGGGAATTTTCCTTGTCTGCGATTTTTTGTATAGGTGGCATGCTCAATCTAGATTTCTAATACCTCGGCTAAGTTCGGTACTACCATGGTCGATGAGGAAATGCAACATTATGAATAAGCCATGGATCGCCATTTCATCTCATTTGTTTATACTGCATTCCATTACATATCACTCATTCATGTGTTCATACATACATTGTCCATATATTTTGTACGTATGCATATGAAATTGAATAGGGTTGCTATGAGAAAGCTATGACAAATCCTGATGGAGTACTCTGATATACATCACTCATCTTACATTATCATTTAGACTCATTTGCTTTAGTACATTTCATTCCCTCGTTCACCTATCATTTAAGATGATTACTATTATCTTATTTTCATATCATCGTCACATCCTTTATCATTTTTCATGTATCATTATCATCCTTTTCATTTTATTTATCATACATCATTATCATCCTTTCCATTTAATTTATCATACATCGTTATCATCATTTTCATTTTCATTTTCATTTCATTTATCATACATCATTATATCATTTTCATTTTATTTATCATACATCATTATCATCCTTTTCATTTCATTCATCAAATTTATTTAAATTTCTCATTATCATCATTTTACATCATTTATCATACATCGTTATCATCATTTTCATTTAAATTTATCATTATCATCATTTTACATCATTTATCGTACACCATTATCATCATTTTCATTTATCATTTATCATACATTTATCATATAACATCATTATCTTTTTTTTACATTCTACCATTATCATCATTTTCATTTAATTCGTCATATACATCATAATCAAATAAATCATTATATCATTAAACATATCATTAACAATTCACATATTAGTAACACCATCATACATAAAAAATCATTTGCATCATAAAATCGATACATGTTCATCCATCCATCATCATGCAATACATCAAAAACCATCTGCATAAAGTATCCATAGATGCATACATCATCATATATAAAATCACCATGAAAACAATCATCATCACAAAGCATCATAAAACATATAAAATCCATCACATATCATGCATGTCACATCAACAAAATCACATGCATCTTGCATACACAATAAATCATCATAAAAATATCTCATATCACCGCCATCAAAAAGGAGATCTCATCATATATCTCTCATCAAAACAAAGTACATATGAATCAAAGTACAATAATGGCAACAAAATCAACTACCAAGAGCCATCCCAATATCAGTAAGTAACAATGTAACATTATCAAAATACACAAGAAAAAATACAAATCAAGCGACACTCTCACTGGATGTAGAGGGACCACAACCATCATTACCTCGCTGAGGAGGACCCATAACACCCTCACTGCTCTGACCTCTCGAGTGCTTTGATTGAGCTTACCGCATCTGTGAATAACTCATATCCTACTGACAGTTGGGCACTACCTGCTCATATAACTCTTGCCAGTATTCAATCTCACCCCTAGATCGCTGCATCTCTCTCATCACATCCACAATAGGGATCTGTCCCTATACTTGCTCCATCATGCGGATCTTGTCCTGGGCCTATCTCAATATATCCATGGTGTCATCCCTCTCCCTCAAAACTAGACTCAGCTCAGCTCCTTGGGCAAATAACTGAACATCCCTTGTAGCTATCTCTGCATCCCTCTCATCTAACTCTGCCTCTAGGGAATGAATCCACTCCTCTGAGGTGGTGAGTTGGGTCTGTAGACCCACTATCATGACCTCAAAAAGGTCTCCCTATCCTCCACCATCTCTACACTTGTTTCACCTGCATCTCCACCCATCTCTCCACTTGCATCCCCGCCCATTTCTGAACATGTTTCCCCCCTCAACCTCCAATCTCCCCCTACTGCTACTGGTACCTGTCTAGGTGGAGCCTGTAAGTGTCGCACTAGGTGACTACCACTACCCCTCATGAAGCCCCTATCTCCTCCCCCACTTCGATCTCCACCACCTCCCCCACCCCTATATAATCTCCTTCTCCTCCTCCCTTGTCTTGGTGCCCGGTCATCCTCAAAAGATAGTCCTAGCTCTGTTGGATCTGATATGCACATAAATCGATGCATTGCCAAGTACTATGCATACTCATCTGTGACCCCTACATCTACCACATCTTCTCTGTATGGCCATGGCCTCAACTATAAGCCCTAGAACTCTACCAATGCCTGATCATATGGCAATACATGACCCCACTGATACCTCTCCAATATAACTCGATTATTCTCTCCTGAACCCCAAGGCATACCTTACGTCCGACCAAACTATCTCATAACATGACCTAGGAGATGCCTCTCAATAATGTAGGATGTGCAATTGATCAAAAATTGAACTGAATAAACATAATGCATGGCCTCGACGTCATCCCCCCATGACTCGCAATCTAAATAGGGGCACTAGACCACTGCATCCAGACCATCTAGTGCACATCACCAATACTCCAGCTTTCTCAGCCAGGGCTGTGTCATCATCCCTCCAAACATATACACATAGGGGTGATCAATGGCCCTAAACCTCATACACATTGGTCGTGTAACGAGCAAGTGCTCCCATGCCCAGATGTGCAACAAAGTAAAACCAATTCCCAAAGAAGTAATCTCATGGTACACAATGTCATGCAAATCACAGTACAAATGGGCTAAGATACATGGCCCCCATGCAAATCAGGTGCCCTCACTGGCCATCTACTCAATAACCTATCCCAACCAACTGCAAGTCCATGAGATCTTTGATCAAGGCATAGTGGCCCTCCAACAATCCTAGATAAAACCGTCGACAGTGGATCATATAACTCTGCAATACCCTCCCAAGGTACTAACCCATCATATAGCTCCATCTCCGGGTATTGAAAGATCCATCGCAATGTCGCCTCCCTAACTGCTCGATCATATGTCACTAACTCGCCAGTAATAAGAATATGAAAGATCCTCTAGATGTCTTCCAAGGTTACTGTCATCTCTCCCATCAACAAATGGAAGGAACAGGTCTCACTGTGTCATCTCTCGACCAACACAATTAGTATTTCGCTATTCGTCTGAATCATGGGTAGATGTATCATGTCAAATAACCTACTCAAACAAACATAGTCAATCTCTAGGTCCGTCAGCTGGTCACACAGATGCTGAGTGGTAGGATGTCTCTCTCGCATCTATAGCACATGAAAGTCCTCCTACACATAATCAAAAGATAATGTCAACCTATTTGCTATACATAATCCGCTAGAACCTAGACTTCATCAAATAATTTCTATCAATCATCTTAAGTCTCAATAGCTCACTCGACTCGAATACACCTAGACTACAAAAGGCATTTACGTCAATTGCCTAGTTTCAAAAGGTACACTGAGTATCGAAAAATGCAACAACCAAACCTAACTAGCAAATTGACATCAATTATCATTATCTCAAAAACCTATTGGGGCAATCAACCCAGAATTTACTTCACAAAGTGACAAAAGCGCTATAAAACCTTTCAAACATTCTAACACAAATCAAAAGCACTAAATAATCTACACAAAAGCGTTGTAACATGACAACAATGCTAAATCAACTATATGTTAGGCAGTTCTGATACCGGGAGAAAACTAAGAGTGGGGGTGAATAATTTTTCACACAAGTATAACAGTTTATGCAGTTTATAAACTTTATACCAAAACACAATGAAAGATAAAGCATGAAAGCACAGTACACACAACACCAATATTTTGACATGGAAAACTCGGTAAAGGGAAAAACCACGGTGGGAAACCCTACCCACAATCAGATAATACTTCTGCAGTGGTATGTAGAATAATTACAATGGGGATTGCACTTGCAATCAAAACAACTGCCTAGAGTGCACTTCTCATCACAAAAGGAAAGTCTCACTAACTTACAAACACACCAGACTACAATCGGGAAAGAATGAACTGTGGAAGTAGCATCTCCTAATGCTTGATATAGTTTCGGTTAAGAACAAATATCTGCCCTACAACACCAAATCCTTAACAATCTTTCGCTGAATGATATATCATTGTTCACACATAAACCTTTATCTGATAATGTGGACATAACCATCGACACCGAGATTACATGAATAAGTTACCTATAAATACAGTTCACCAACCTCAATGGTAAGGTTGGTGAAACCCTAAACCTATAAAACTATAAATACAAAAATTGCATTGTGCAATATCACCAAACCAATATTATGATTTACATTACATAGCATGGACCTAATTCAAATTCCCAAACAATTACATCCGTCAGAAATCATGCTAAGACCAATATCCAACATGTTTTACCAACCGGTAGAAATCCTCAGTATAATAACACAAAATATATAACCGGATCCAAATAGGACCTCCATATCAGCACACCAGCCAATGCAAAGCCACCAAACATTTGGTACATGATCAAGAAGCACCTTCAGTATGCTGAAAATCATTTTCATAAGCCAAACCAAAATCACATAACCAAATCATCAAGTATTGTCAACCTGTAAAGCTAACCGGTTCCAAGAAATATCAACCGGGAACATAAGCGATAGCTTCCAAAGCACCAAATCATGAACCAACTGAATATGACAAGCATATGACAAACCTGAATAACCATCCAAAACCGAATCCAAGGATATGATCATACGGAATTAGAATCACTACCAAAACCAAGACAAACACCAAGTCTAATCGGGATAGGTCCAATCAGGATAGCAAAACCATATCCAACTGAGATACAATATTGACATCAATGACAACACTTAACCAAATCCAGTATATTGGCAATAATATTCACCTTTGGCATTGATGGCAACACTGAATGTGAAAAACATCCAAGTGCCAAGGAATGCCAACAATCTCTCGAAGACTGATATGAAATATATCTTCCCCTTTGATTAAATGAAGAAAAAACGAACACCATCTCCCCAAAGATTAACTATTTTTCACTTGAACGCCATCTCCCCCTTTGACATCAATAACAAAGGATGGATACCAAACCAAGAAGAAACAAAACCAAACAACTGACTACTCCCCCTGAGCAACAACATCATCTCATCAACCCGGATCAGAAATATGTCTGATAGGCTTACTGGATTGATGCATCCCTACATCTCTAACTCTCTTGTAGAGGGGTGGTGACCCCCAAGTAATCTTTGAGATATTCAAAAGTATCTTTAGGCAATATCTACAATTTGTTCCTTAGTAGGCACATAAACCAATCCGACTTCCTTTGCTTCAACCTTTCCCTTCAAGAAATAATACCTGATAGAAATGTATTTTGATTAGGAATGAAATACCAAATTCTTTGACATATCAATGGTAGCATTATTATCATAGTGATTAAAAATAAGCTCATCACTTACCCTTATATCTTTCAATATTTATTTTATCCATAAAATTTGAGTACAGTTAGTTGCAACAACTACATATTCAACTTCAACAGTAGACAATGAAGTGCATGACTATTTCTTGCTAAGCCATTGAACCAATTTCTTCCCAAGAAAGAATGCACCACCTGTAGTGCTCTTCCGATCATCCACATCTCTTGCCCAATCAGAGTCTGTATAGGCACATAGTCTAAAATCATTATCCTTTGGATACCATAACCCATAAACTATTGTACCTGCCAAATATTTGAATATCCTTTTAACAAAAATATCATGAGTTCCTCTAGGATCTGACTAAAATATAGAAGCAATACAAACAACATTCATTATATCAGGTCTAGTTTGAGTTAAGTACAGTAATCCACCAATCATTGATTTGTATCGACTAGGACTCACTTTAGGGGATTCATCTACCTTGGACAATTTGCAATCTTCATAGGAGTACCGATAGGTTTAAAATTTTCCAGTCTGAATTTCTTAAGAAATTCATTCACATACTTACTTTGACAAATAAAAATACCTTTATCAGTCTGAGTAATCTGCAAACATAAGAAAATTTTCATCTCACCAATCATAGACATTTCAAATTCATTCTTCATATCATTAACAAATTTCATGCATAAAATTTCTTCTGCTCCAAAAATGATGTCATCCACAAAGAATTCAATGATCAGTATGTCATCCTACTTAATCTTATACTATAAGTTACTATTAGCATTACCTTTGCTAAACCGAGCTTTGAAAGATATTTATCTAATCTAGCGTACCATGCTCTAGGGGCTTGTTTCAATCCATATAAATCTTTCTTCAATTTGTGAACCATGTCTTTGTCTTTTGATAAATAAAATCCATCAAGATGCTCAATGTAGACTTCATCTTCAAGATATCCATTCAGAAATGCACATTTGACATTCATCTGATATACGTTGTAGTTTTTGTGTGCAACATAGGCAAGAAATAGTCTTACTGCTTCAATACTTGCAACTAGAGCATAAGTATCATAACAATCAACTCCTTCTTCATGTGAATAACCTTTACAAACCAATCTAGCTTTATTTCTAACAACTTGACTTTCCTCATTTAATTTATTCCTGAAAAACCCATTTAGTTCCAATAACATTCTTATCTTTAGGCCTAGAGACCAATTCCCAAGTCTTATTCTTTTCTATTTGATCTAGTTCCTCTTCCATTGCTTTCATCCAATTCTCATCTTTACTTGCTTCAATAAAAGATTCTAGTTCAATTTGAGAAATTAAACATACCTCTTTAACAGCTAGCCTTCTTCTTGTCATCACACCTTTCCTTTTATCTCCAATGATTTGATCTTCAGAATGATTTAGCTTTACATACTTGGGAGTTTTTAGATTTTCTTGACTATCTGATTCCTTTTGCCCTTCATCAGTCATTGTGGAATTCTGATGTTAGCGGAGCAATTGGATCTATTCTCTGAACCGATTCTTGCACTGTCGGTTCTGATCTGACAAATTCATCTTCTGGTCCATAATCATATGATCTGGTCTGATTATTACCTTTCTCATCCACCTTGACATTTTTGCTATCCATAATCCTATTCAATATTTTGTTATAACATATGTATGCTTTGCTCTTAGTAGAATAACCCAAAAATATTCCTTCATAACTTCTAGGATCAAATTTTCCTAGTGCATCATCTCTTCTAATGTAGCATTAACTTCCAAAAATTCTGAAATATCTAACAGTAGGAGTATGACCAAAGCATAATTATTAAGGAGTCTTATTAGTATCACCTTTTATGTGTATTGTGTTGAAAGTGTATATCATGGTATTGACAGCTTCTCTCTCATAGATATTGGGCAATTTGGCTTCCATCATAATTATCATTGTAGCATCTAAGATAGATTTGTTCTTCCTTTCCACTATTCCATTTTGTTGTGGAGTTCTAGGTGCAGAAAATTGTCTTCTGATTTCATGTTTCTCACAAAATTTGTTGAACTTACCTGATGTAAACTCACCGCCTTGATCTGATCTTAAATATTTTATCTTCAATCATGTTTCTGTCTCAACCATAGCTTTGAAAATTTTGAATTTCTCAAGAGCTTCAAATTTTTCTTTCAAAAATGCAACCCACATCATTCTAGAATAGTCATCAATAAGCAACATAAAGTATCTATCACCTTGAAAAAATTTAGTCCTTTCCAGTCCACACTGATCAGTATGAATAAGATCAAGAATTTTATTAGATCTATCATGTATGCTTCTGAAAGAAGTTCTAACTTGCTTACCCATTTGACATTCTCTACATTTCAGATTATGAGCTTTAACAATCTTGGGCGAATCTATGACAACTTGTGTTGAACTATTCTTTACTATGCAATCAAAATTTACATGACACATCCTCTTATGCCATAATCAACTTTCATCAATATAAGCAATCAAGCAGGCCTTCTCATCAGAGTTCAAATGAAAGATATTTCCTTTGGTCTGAGTTCCAGATGCAATCTCCAATCCAGATTTATTGATAATCTTGCATTTTCCATCTTTAAATTGCAAATGAAATCCTCTATCCACCATCTGACCTACACTAAAAGGTTTATGCTTCAATCCTTCAACATAATAAACATTATCAGTGTTAGTCTTACCATCCAAGGATATTGTTTCTTTGCCTTTGATCCTACATGCATCGTTATCTCCAAATCTGACTAGTTCACCATCAAATTCTTGCAGAGTTAGGAATTTCCTCTTGTCACTGGTCATATGATGTGAGCAACCACTGGCTATAACCCATTCATCCTTCTCTTCAATTTTATCAGCTAAAGCCTTCTCCTCAGTATGAGTTGTACCATTGACAAGTTTCAGAGAATCATCTTTGATAGAAATAAAGACCCAATCTTTACTGGAGCTTCCATTAATGGATCCACTTATAGGTTCATCATCATCATTTTCAATAACACAAAAATCATCATCGCCAACATAGTAACATGATTTATCCTTATTCCTTCTAAATCTAGGTATGCTTTGATATTGTGGGTTAGGCTTATAATTCATCATAATTCTTTCATGATTCCTAACGGCTCTTTCAGGACATTTAGAAGCAAAATTACCAATATTATTGCATGAAAAATATTTAAAAGGTACTTTTCCTTCATACTTACTTCCAATCGTTCCTTTAGGGATTCTTCTCAATGCAATTAGGGCTTCCAACTCTTCAAGTTATTTGTCTTCTCTTTCAGTGTCTTCCAAATCTTTGGTATATAACTCCTTCCTATTTATCTTCTACTTACTGGAGGCAGATGCTTTAAATGCAGTTTCTGTCTTAGTAGCACTCTGATCTCCAAGTTCCTCAAGATCAAAAGCAGTCAATTTCCCAAGTAATGTATCTCTAGTAACAAGGGTAATTGGCATTGTCTGGAGCTCATTAATTGCAGTAGCCTTCATCTTGTAAGTCATAGGTAGAACTCTCAGAATGTTTGACACAACCTCATCCTCATTAACTGATCCACCGCAACATTTGATTCCCATGAAAATATCATTCACTCTATCCCTGAAAGACCTTATCTTCTCATCTTCTTCCATCTTCAAAGTTTCATATCTCACCCGAAAACCTTCAAGTTTTGCAATATTTACTACTTGGTTGCCTTCATAAAGAGTTTCAAGCTTTAGCCAGATCTACTTTGCATTCTCCAACTCCATGACATTCAATAGCTTCTCATTGGATAGGGCACTTAACAATTCTTCTTTCGCTCTGATATCATTTTCAACTCTCTTTTGTTCATCAACAGATGCCAGTGTTCTAGAATTAGGATCATGAGGTATATACCCTTTCTCCACTATCTCCAAACTTTAGCTCCAAGACATCTCAGATGAATCTTCATTTGCTTCTTCCATATTTTGTAATTTGTACCATCAAATCTAGAACTCTCCTTCTAGTAGGGATTAAATGTAGAACTTGATACTAATTCCATTGGATCTCCTCAAGTGGTTAAGCTTCTGTAGGGAGGACCTCACTTGGATACCAATTGTTAGATAGATCTGATACCAAGAGAAAAATGAGATGGGGGGGGGTGTGAATTAGTTTTCACACAAGTATAACAGTTAATGCAGATTATAAACTTTATATCGAAGCATAATGAAAGATAAATCATGAAAGCACAATACACACAACACCAATATTTTGATGTGGAAAACTCGTTAAAGGGAAAAACCACGATGGGAAACCCTACTCACAATCAAATGATACTTCTGTAGCAGTATGTGGAATAATTACAATGGGGATTGCACTTGCAATTAGGCCAACCGCCTAGAGCATATTATTGATCACAATTGGAAAGTCTCACTAACTTACAAACACATCGAACTACAATCCGGAAAGAATGAATTGTGGAAGTAGCATTTCCTAATGCTTGATACAGTTCCGGTTAAGCACAAATGTCTTCCCTAAAACACCAAATCCTTCACAAACTTCTGCTGAATGATATATCATTGTTTGTACATAAACCTTTCTCTAATAATGTAGACATAACCATCGACACCAATATTTCCGGAATAAGTCACCTATAAATACAATTCATCAACCTTAATGATAAGGTCTGCGAAACTCTAAACCTATAAACCCATAAATATAAAAATTGCATCACGTGAAATCACCAGACCAATATTATGATTTACATTACATAGCATGGACCTAATTGAAATTCCCAAACAATTACATCTGTCGAAAATCATGCTAAGACCAATATCCAATACGTTTTACCAACCGACAGAAACCCTCAGTATAATAACACAAAATATATAACCGGATCCAAATAGGACCGCCATATTAGCACGCCAGCTAATGTGAAGCCACCAAACAATTGGGACATTATCAATAAGCACCTTTGACACGTTAGAAATCATTTCCATAAGCCAAACCAAAATCACGTAACCAAATCATCAAGTATTGCCAACCAGTAAAGCTAACCGGTACCAAGAAATATCATCTGGAAACATAAGTGATAGCTTCTGGAGCACCAAATCATGAACCAACTGAATATGAAAAGCATATGAACAACTTGAATAACCATCCAAAACTGAATCCAAGGATCTGATCATACTGGATCAGAATCACGGCCAAAACCAAGATAAACACCAAGTCTAATCGGGATAGCAAAACCATATCCAACCGGGATACAGTGTTGACACTAATGACAACACTTAACCAAATCCATCATATTCCCAACACTATATATATGCGCTACAGTAAAACAATAACACTACACTGTTCAACAAAAGCGCTAAAAACCTACCATCCAACATGCAAACATAAAGGCGCCAAAACTCTAAAACTACAAGATAGATGCCCTACACTAACATTAGTGCCACAACTACCTAGCGAAAGCACCATTTCGGCACAATAACGCTACATTGGGCGACATAAGCGTTAAAACACAACTTTAGCATCTTTGTCTTCACAAAACTTCGACTAGCTATAAAACATAACAAATGAGCTCAAATGATAAAAGTTCAAACTAGACTTACCAGGGGGCCATAGTCGGATGGTCACTGGTACCTCTAGATGTGCTCAAATCGATGATTTGCGATAAAAAATACTATGTTTTCTACAACAAGATGCTCCAAAAGGGCCACTATCAGAGCTTTGGATCTCTATGGAGGAGTGTGCAAATGAGACCAATTTACCCCTTCTCGACATAGTATGCCCTACCCAGCCCTACCTCTGCTTCGCCTCGCTCACTGCCATGGACCCCAGGAAATTCCAAGGCTCACCGTTTCTCCATTTTAGCCTCAATTTCCTCCATTCTTTCTCCATTTAATCCAAATTCTTCTACTCTATCAACCCCCCAATTCTATCTATTTTTTGAGAGATCGCCCGGTTTTTCAAAATTTTCGGCCCATCTCTCGAGGGGGCATACCAACCCACAAACTAACATCCCTGGACCATTTTTCTCATGCCTACCATTTTTTTGTTGAAACGATGTGATAAACGACACTGTCTCAAAGGGAGGCAAATGTAGACACATAAATCTGTCCACTAATTAAATAGATATTTAATATTTATTTAATACACTAATATTCCTCTCTTAATTAAATTTACATTTAATTAATTCACCTTAGCCTATTCTTCTATTCTAGTTAAATAAATTTAATAAAAAAAATTAATTACTACCTATAGTCCAAATTATTAAATAAATGAATAAATTTATTTAATTCACCTTTCCACTCATTTTTTTTATATTGCATATAAGGGGTTAACTGATACAAAAAACTGTCATTACCAGTATCTTATTGATTACAACTGTGTGTACATATGGATCGCTAATCCAAAAAACTATAGAAATTTATAAACAAAATTATACAAGACTATGCATATATCTGTAGTATGTAATATCCAGATCACATGGGTGAGCTACTAGAATGGAGAAGCCAGATCACATCTGCTCGTGGTCCTGAAAGGCCTCCATCCAGGTCATCCACCCCAGAGGGCCTTCCATCCACACGACCTCCTTACTCTCAAGTAATTGACTAAGCATCTGAATGTGTTCCTTCACTGGATCTTTGGTTTTCCCAATCTCTAACCCAAGGCTCTCCAATGCTAAATCAACAAACTGGTGTTCCCCTATGGCCTGTGTCTACTTGTAGCCATTCTCGAACTCATGTACGAACATCTTGGCTTGTCCATCTTTGATTAATCTAAGGAATTTGTTCTTCTCAATGTTTATTGTAACAGATACTTGCAAAAAAATATGATGAAGAGTGAGTCCACGAAATGACTCAGTAAGGGCCCTAGCTTTACCTTCGAACTTATCTTCATTTCTAATTTTCTATATATACCATAAAAATTTTATGGATATAATATGCCAAAATAGGTTAGTATCCTTTTTCAATCCCTTAATATACCCAGTAAGAACATCTAGAATAAGAATTTGATTAGGAATAGAGATACCAAACAACAACCAAATTTCTCTAGCAATATTACACTCAAACAAAATGTGCCTAACAGACTCAAGTACTCTACACACGTTGCAAATATCACTATTTCTATGATCTTTTCTGAATGGCAACCTATTAATAATAATCAACCATTTAAAACATTTTTCTTGGGTGTAATAGGGTTGCTCCATAATCATGAGAAAATCTTCTGCCATTGTTTCACAGAGAGGTTTGCATACCACAAAGTGTTAGCATACATTATAATAGATTCATCATATGAGAGGGTATTATAAACATTAATAGATTTGATATTGGACACAAAAATATTTTTATTCCACATAAGATCAGTACATCTTTCATCGATTATCTTGCAGTTTTTAGGCAAATGCAGATCTGTACATGCATGTTTCACCATATTGTAGGTTCTCTTTTGGGAATTATGTGGATCATATCTAACTCTAAGGGTATCCCAGCTAATAATACTAGCGTTCTCAATAATATCTCTAAAGCAATGAATGCCTTTAATGGCCTTGGACTTAGCAGAGCACCCTTGAGTAAGAGCGAGAGGTTTAGAAGAATGGAGAAGGTTCCACCGGATAGACCTTTCCCCATGGATGTGGTAATTGTTATTGGCCCTACTATTTGTGATATAAGGTCTAATACTTTCCCATGCTTTCCAAATAGACTTAAAGACAATTGAACCTTTCATTGAGACTACAAATCCTCCAGCCACTAGGTCACAAAAGGGTAAAGATTTCTAGGATTTAGCCTTCTTAGGAACAACTCTCATGATGTTGTTTCTGACCAGAATTTTCCATGGTTCACTTCCATCAAATTCTTGGAAGATCCATTTTGTAGCAAGAGAAACCCCTTGTATTCTCGGGTCTTTTAACCCGAGCCCTCCCAGACTCTTCTCTATGTGGCACCAGCCCCACTTAACAGAGTGTATCTTCTTATTTCCTTTCCCGCCAGACCATAGGAAATTCCTTATAGCTTTTTGTATTTCTAGGATTTGATAGTTGGAGAACATCCAAACAGAGGAATAGTAAATGATGTATGAGGATAGAATTTTTTGACAAACTTACACTCTACCAGCAAGCGAAAGATACCTATTATTCCATTTATTGAGCTTCTTGTCAATTTTTCCTCTAACCCATATCCACATCTCCTTGAGAGAGGGGGAGATGGCGAAGGGTATCCCTTAGTATCTGACAATCTTGTTATGCCCCTCCCATTGGATTCCAAACTGGTGTAACCATTCCGGAGGCCCCTCTTTCCACCCAAGCAGGGTAGATTTAGCCTGAGAGATTTTTGCCCCTTAAATCTCACCTAAGAACTTAATTTTGCTCTCTAGGGCTTCCATGTTTTCCTTGGAAAGTTCAACAAAAAGTGCAGTGTCATCAACAAATTGGGTATTAATTAGTTCAGACCCATCAGGAAGCATAACACCTCCCATTTTATGGGATATGGTGTAGTCTCTTAATATATAGTACAGGGCATCAGAAGCAATAAAAAAAAGCACAGGGGCAAGAGGGAAACCTTGTCTAATAGACCTACCAAGTTTAATTACTTGAGTGAGAGATCCATTAATCTCTACCCGTGCAGACACATCTTTAAGGAGAATCTTCACCCATTTTCAGAATTCCAGAAGAAATCCAAAGGCTTCTAGTATCATCAAAATAAACTCCCATTCAACCCTGTCATAGGCCTTCTCAAAATCTAAAAGAAACATGGCCACATTCTGTCTTGATACATTTGCCCAGTCCATCGCTTCCCAACTCGTAATTAGATTCTCCAAGATGAATCTTCCTTTTATGAACCCTGTTTGTGTTGACAGATGAATTTGGGCAGTACATTCTCTAACCCAAGTGCAAGAGCCTTGGCCAAAATTCTATAGGACACATTGAGGAGAGGAATGGGTCTCCATTTGTTTATGAGTGACTTGTCCCCTTATTTGGGTAATAGCTTAATAGTCCCTTTATTGATAAATTCTACTATAGAACCATTCTCATAGGCCACATAATATAGTTCATGGAGGTCTTGGAAAATCCACTCCTCGTTAGGTTTATAAAACTCAACAGGTACTCCGTCTAAGCCCAGAGTCTTGTCATGGTTTAGGTTTCTAATGGCATTTATCAGCTCTCCCATAGAGAGAGTTTCCCTCAATGCTTGTGAGTCCTCCTTAGTAATCCTACTAGGAATAATTGCCCTGCATTTATTTCTGGCTTCCTGAGACTTTAGGGAATATTCTGAGGAGAACAATCCTTTGTAGAAAAGGAAAAAGGCCTCTTTAATTTCTTCTATTTCCACTACCTATTTGTTGTCTATCCATATCCTATCAATCTTTTCTCTAGCTTGTTTCTGCTTAAGCATATTGAAAAAGAACTTAGACCGTTTGTCACCGAATTGCATCCACTGACTTCGGGCTTTGATCATTGCACCTCTAATCTTAAACCGTTGATGTTTCCTCAGAGAATCCCTAGCCTGAGAAACTTTATCGAATAATTCCACTTTGTTCGGGCTGTTCTAGACATCTACTTCGCATTGGTACATGTCATCGATAAGTGTTTTCTCCTGCGATCTATAATCTTTAGCTTTTTTCTGCCCAATAGTCTGCAGAAGGGTCTACCAACTCTTAATATTTTGGTTCCATCTATTTACATGAGATTTTAATTCCTTATTTCCTTTTTTGAGTAATCTAATAATTTTTATGGCAACCAACACATCCAAATCCTTAAGGATATGGGTGTTGAGGATTAATTTATCTCCTTCATTCCCTGGCTTTGCTGAAGTGTCTCTGAACCTAATTAGGGAAACCACAAGGTGATGTTCCGAGAGTGAAACTGGCCATACTATCACAACATTACCCTGGTTATCCGGTGTAAAGGAGAATTGTTCTCTATCACCATAAAACCTATCCAGTCTATAATAGATTCTATGTTTTCCTCTCTTGTAATTGCACCAAGTGTACCAAATTCCTTTTGCATCCTTCTTGTTACCAAGTAGGGTCTCAAAGAGTTTCCTACAATTCTTCATTCTTTCCCAATGAATTTTCTCAGCTCCTTTCCATTCCATAGCTACACCACCACATTTATTCTCATGACTTTGAATCATGTTGAAGTCTCCCCCAATAACCCACAGAATATCAGGGAGGGAGGCAATCCAATCCCATAATTTGGTCCTTTCCCTATAGTCATTTGCAGCATAGATTGAGCACACGCCAATGACAGTTTTGTTAATGTCCAGGGAGGCCCACATTGCTCTGTTACATGGTGAGCAACCTTGGTTAACAATGTGATCTTTCCATTTGGAGTTGATGAGAAGCACAACTCCCCCTCTTGCTTTATCATGGTCTGAACAAATCTTAATAGAGTCTTTCCAGATGAATTCTTGATTGACCTCCAAGGTAAACTTGACTGCTTTTAATTTTTGTAACATGATGACATTTGCATCCTTGTGCTGGTTAACAAACTTCCTAACTATTTGTTTCCTATCTGGTGACTCCAGACCTCTAATATTCCATGAGATGCACTTCATCATAAGTAAATGAGAGCTTGTTACTCTTTAGCAGTCTTAAAACTATTGAAACACTTGGGGAGATCTTTCTTTTCTTTAGTTTTCCTTCTATTGGTTGAACTCTTATTCTTGGAACCTAATAGTCTACCTCTTCTTCTTCTAGGTATAACCTCAGTGTTCTCACTATCAGTGGTCTACTTCTTCTTCTTCTAGGTATAACCTTTCCACTTATTTAAATAAATTAAACATTTATTTAAAAATCCCAAACCAAATCCCCATTTAAATAAATCAATATTTATTTAAAATATCTCATCCACTTGCATTCTCCTACAAATGCAAGTTGCAAAATTTAGTTGAAATAAATAAATTTTATTTTAATTAAAATTCCCTTTATCCTCACCCATTTGTCAAACCCACTTCCTTACAAACCTCCTTCTAGATTCTTCTAAACCCTTCTAAATTAGCCTAATCCCTCTTCTAATCATTTACACATTCCTAAACCAAACTTAACCCCCAACCCATCATCTCACACATGAAGGACTCTTACAGAGTCTTAAATGTTTTACTTTTTCAACATACTAACCCAGATGCATCTTGCCCCTTTAGTCAAGGTTTAACCATGGGTAAACCTTGCACAAAATTTTACCCATTGGATAAAAGCATTACCCTTGGATAAAATATTTATTCCATAACCCCAACCACATGAGGTTACCCTCATGTCTTCTCAAGCATTAAATGCTCCTTCCCTCTCCTCTTAAGCCCTCTCATATCGACACTTGTCAACATGGGATTGGCTTGAAAACTATAACATGGATGGAGAATCATTCAATCCTAGCCCTTCACAAATCAAATCAATCTTGACCCTCAAATACACTATTTTTCCTATAAATATAACTTCATTCCTCAAGAAAAGGGAGAAAGCATTTTAGCATTGTTAATATACTTGCATTCACACTCAAGCTTTCTCAACATTACTCTTTGCATTTTCATAGCACTAGTATTTAATTTTCAACCATCTTGAATCTCCATTTGGCATCCATGGTTAGTTCTAAAAATTGAGAGCTACACTCATTTGGATCTTGGAGAGGAGAGAAACAAGGGAGAAGCAACAAGGGCATCATGGGAGAAACTTAGGGAGTCTCTTCTCCCTTCTTTTCATTGTGTTAAGCTTCTTTTGTATGCTTTTTAATCTCTTTTGATATGTATTGGAAGGTTTTTAGAATCTGTTCTGTTTACTTGGTTTTTGTTTGAGACTAACAACACTAACTATTTGGTTCTTTTGCTTGTCCCTTTTTCCATGCATTAGATAGTATTGCAATGTTCATAGAGCATAAACATTATGTCCAAATATACAAAACCAAATTCATGAAAAGCATTCTTCTAGCTAGACTTTAAATTCTCTTTCTTGCATATCACAAATCCTCATACAGAAAACATTTTGGAACCAACATTAACCTGAACAAAAGTAATAAGGCCAAAGAAAGCACATGCATACCATTATCATCATCATGCCAAAAAACATCAACACCTCGTATTGAATGTAGACATCAGACACTAAGAAGGTAGAAATCCACAACCTAAAGCAATTGCAACCATCAACCATCTATATTGTATAACATCTTCCTCAATCATGAAAACATTAACCTCAACAAGCCATAGCAACACAAACTCCACATGTTGTAAATAAATCTCTAGAACATCAATGACCATAGAACAACTAGTCAACATCAAGAAGACATCATCATGGACAACACATGTTGCCAGACATCAAGTTGATATCAATGACGACTCATATTGCCAACTGCAAGAATTTATCAAATATAGCCAAGATCAAGGGCTCAATGAATAGTATAACAAGAGAGACACAATATTGATAATAATAAAATTGTATTCTAATCAAGATGCAAAACAAGATCAGCTAGATCATTACATACAATATAGATGAGCTTGCTTATAAAGACAAGACCATATGGATATGTGAGCACACAATCATGACATGTGGTTCAATGATAAAAAAAGGGTAGGTGAGGGTAGGTACGATAAATAATAAAATATTCCACAAGAGGTGGATCACCCACTGAAGGTGGAATATAACAACAAGATAAGACCACAAAAGGTGCAATTTCTCCTACAAGCACCATCCCTATGTGCACAATTTCCTAAGTGTCTCATATACCACAAACTACAATAAAATGCATTATCCTAAGTCAACTTAAGTAAAGTGTAATTATGAGACATAATTTACACCAACATGCCCCCTTAAGTGCAACTACGTCATGATAGGTATCCATGTACAAATTCAAATGCAATCAAAGCAATGCAATACAATCTCTCACAAATGGAGAAAGGGAGAAAACTATGTGGGCAAATACTCCCCCCTAAAAGAGATGAAAATATAAAAGACGTCTCAAAGAAGTATTAGAAGGAAAAACCCCCACATGAGGAAATAGCCCCCCCACAAGAGAGAAGAAGGGAGACCAAGTAGCCTTCCCCTTAATGTAGAATTTGTACCAATGGTAGAAGCTCGAAACCGAATGAAGAAACTTTTCCATGATCATCGAATAACATTCCTCCCCTTAGGAAGAAACAAAACCAAAGGTGAATCCATGAAGTCTCCCCAATCCAATATCTAGTGAAGATGAATGTAGAACATGATCCAAAGACTCGAGTGTCTCCTCTAGGGGTAAAGAGACCTCCTCCAAATATTGTACATAAGTATCCACAATCATGTCAACCTCAAAAGAATGATCATGTAAAGAATGAACAAGAGGGTCAGAGTGTTCCCTCCCAACAATTGAAGAAGGATCATCTTCATCAAAGAGAAGATGAATATCATCAATGATGTCTCCCAAATCTACAATGTAGGACTCCACACTCAATCTTGCAATATTTGTCAAGTACTCATCCCAAGGAACTATATCTGGAAGACAAGGTATACCTTGTTGCACTAAATCACAAAAAGGAAAAATAGTAACAACATATGCATCATTAGGTGCAATAGTAGATGTGATATCAAGAGAAGGAGATGAAATGCTAGTCTCAAGAACTGGATGACATGCGAGAACACCCAAGTTCAAGTGACCAAATTTATTCTCAATATTGGAATCCACACAATAAGTGTGATCATCATGTGAAGAATCAATCTCATAAAGAGGAACAAAATCTGCAAAGGAGTACAACCAAGATGCATTATCCATCACCCTTGTAGCAATAATAGCTCTATTGTCCAAGTCTCTAATGATAACTGAATCAAGTGTGAACTCCACAATTTTCCTTGTTACCCCATGAGTGATCTGATAGATGGAAAGAATATTTTTTGTCAAATGAGGTACACATAACACATCATTGAAGGAGTTATCCCCAATGACAATAGGTCTGATGGTATGATGAAAGAATAAGTATCCGGTAGAATACTGAGAGGGGGGGGGGGGGTGAATCAGTATATTGAAAAATTGATACAAAGTTCCCAAACTCAAACTCAGTCAAACAAAGTAAACATATCTCAGTCAAGATCAATATTCATAAGAATGCTTGACATCAACAATGCTTAATCCTAACTTGACATATTCATCTCTCAATGCTTCTACATAACATGCCTTATCAGAAATTAACCACATCAACAAATAAGATCACAACCACAAAAACATTCACCACTTGACACAAATCTTTATACGTGGAAAACCCAAATAGGTAAAAACCATGGTGAGATGAGACTCACGAGGATAGCTATCTAAACTCTTTTGAAGTTCACCCTGTTAGGAGCCAAGCCTGTTAAAGCTTTACAATAAGTCCTGTTAAGAACTAATTCTGGTTAGGAAACACCCAATTAAGGGATTTACAAATATGCCTTGATTAAAAGCACAATACCTTGTTAGGAGTAACCTCGATGGAGGATTTAAGAATCCAAGCTAATGGACCACCTTGTTAGAGGATTTAATGAGTAACCAAGCTTGTTAGAGCTTACCCGGTTAAGGGATTTTACTTCTGCTGCAATTGTTAGAAAACAACAAGTTTTCTTGATCTGTCTGAGTAGCACTACATTTGCTTGATCAGATCCTTCTATGCTTCAATTTGCCTTCACTCAAAGTGTAGATCCATTCACTGGTTTGGCAACTACACACTCAATAGGTTTTCTACCAATCTTGCCAACCACCTTCACAACAACTTAATCGACCTTAAATAGAAATCAATTAGGTCGGTAACATAGCAAAAACCTAATTCTCATCATCGAGATTACAAACAAGTCGGTATAATCTTGACCATTAGAAATCATGACAATCTCTTTACATTCTTCAAGAAAATTCCAACCGCTCCATTGGACTTTGTAACTCATAACATGTTGTGTATTAGATGCAATCCACTTTACTCCTTCCCTAAACAATAACAAATGGGCCAAAACAATTTTGAACATATCCTCATTTAATGATCACACGTGTCTCCATCATTACTGCCTATCAAATAATAAACCAACAAACTTGATTGGTTAGGGTTTAACAGCTGATAGGGTTTACCGGTTACATTACATAGAAAGGTTTAACCCTTTACACCTTTACATTGGTTCAACTCACAAATTTTACATACAGGTTTACAATATCTTCCCCAAAGCTCTTCTTACAAGTTACTAGCCAATATCAAAAACAACAATATCAACAATAACATAAATACCATTACTGGTTCAATTGACATCAATGACAACATATCATTAATGCAATCTATATGCAAAATACCAACAAACTCAAAATACCAACAATCTCCCCCTTTGGCATTGATGGCAATACAAATATCAACGCCTCTGATTGCTGCTAAGATTGGTGAATAGGAATCCTAGTTTACATTACCAAGTATTCGCCTTGCTCTGTCTGTCTTCAGCCTATCGCTGGTTAACCTAATCAGACACATAATTCTTATCCCCCTTTGATAGCAATGCCAAAGTGAAAGTAAAACATGTAATTCTACTCTCACTGTGATGTTGATGCTCCCCCGTGGAATACATTCACTTCTTCATCAATCCATGTAAAATTATGCAAGTAATTCAAGGACTGATGCAATCAACATCATGCTCAACTAACTTTATGATGAGGGACAACCCCCAATTGACTTCTAAGATACTCAAAAGTGGTCTTAGGCAGAGGTTTGGTAAAGATATCTGCAAGCTTCTCCTTGGTAGAAACATGCTCCAAGATAACATCTTTACTTTGAACTTTTTCCCTCAAGAAATGATATTTCAATTTGATGTGCTTAGTCCTTGCGTTCAAAACAAGATTTTTAGAAATGTTTATTGCACTTGTATTATCACACAAAATCTTTATTGGTTCTAAGATTTTCATCTTCAAACCTTCCAAAATGCGCCTCATCCACATAGCTTGTGTGTAATTCATATAAGCTGCTACATACTCAGCTTCAGTAGTAGATTGTGAAGTGCTACTCTGCTTTTTGCTACTCCAAGAGACTAGCCTTCCTCCTAGAAAGAATGCTCCACCGGTAGTACTCTTCCGGTCATCAATATTTCCTGCCCAATCAGCATTTGTGTATGCTTTCAAGTTAAAATTTCCACCATATGGATACCATAACCCATAGTCAATAGTACCTTTCATATATCTACAAATTCTCTTGGTTGCCATCAGATGTTTGTCCTTTGGATTCTTCTGAAATCTAGCAACAATACCAACTGCATGGGGAATATCTAGTTGACTGTGAACAACAGAGTGTAATTTGCCAATCATTGACCTGTATTACTTTTCATTTACAGACTTAGATGCATCTTCCTTCGACAATTTACAACCTATAACCATTCGGGTTCCAACTGGTTTATAGTCACTCATACCGAAAGTCTTCAAAACTTCTTTCACATACTTGGATTGAGTAATGAAAATACCATTCTTCATCTGATGTATCTGTAAGCCTATGATTTTTTTTATTTCCCCTACTAATGACATCTCAAGTTCATTCTTCATTTCATCTGCAAAATAGTTACTCATGTCATCATTACCACCAAATATAATGTCATCTACAAATACTTCACTGACCAGTATATCATCTACTTCAGACTTGAGATAAATGTTGTTGTCATCACTGGTTCTAGTAAAGCCTATCTTCATCAGATGAGTATGAAGTCATTCATACCATGCTCTGGGTGCCTGCTTTAATCCATACAAGGCTTTATGCAATTTGCATACCATGTCTTCCTTATCTGCCAATGCATAACCATCAGGCTACTCTATATAAACCTCTTCTTCTAGCATTCCATTCAAGAATGCAGATTTAACATCCATCTGGTATACCTTGAACTTCTTATGAGCTGCAAATGCAAGCAATGTTTTGACACCGTCCAGTCTTGCTACTGGTGCAAAAGTTTCTCCATAATCCTCTCCTTCTTATTGCCTATAACCTTTGCATACTAATCTTGCCTTATTGCGAATTATAACACCATCTTCATTTAACTTGTTTCTGAACACCCATTTAGTACCTATAACATTCTTGTTTACTAGTCAGGGTAACAGGATCCAAGTGTTGTTCTTCTCAATTTTATCCAACTCTTCCATAGTTTTCACCCAATGATCATCACCAAATGTCTCCTTATCACTTCTATGTTCAAAGGTGGAGATCATGCAAGAGTTCTCTCTTATTCTCCTTCTAGTTAGTACACTGACATCCTTATCCCCAATTATCTGTTCAGGATTGTGATTTAGTCTCACATACCTAGGAATAACATAATCATTCTCTTCAAGTTCAGCTTCTTCATTATCATCTTCCTCTGAATTTATTTGTTCTGGTTGAACAAGTACATCAGGATTTGCTTTACCAGTTTTTGATTTAACAGTTTCAGGTTCTAAAAGCAAAATGCAAGGATCTTCATCCTTCTTCTCAGAATTGGTTCCTTTTGAAATTTCAAGACATTCATCTACCTAAACATCAGCACTTCTAACAATTTTCTGTGTTCGGTTGTTGAAGCATTTATAAGCCTTACTCTTGGTGGAATAGCCAAGAAATATGCCTTCATCACTCTTAGCTTAAAACTTGCTTATGTAATCACCTCTTTTAATAAAACATTTGCATCCAAATATCTTAAATAGCTAACATCGGGTGTTCTCCCATACCAGTATTCATATGGCGTCTTGTCCTTACCTCTTTTTACTAGAACTTAGTTTATTGTGTAAACAACTGTACTTACAACTTCTTTCCAAAAAGTTTTTGATACACCTCCTTGTATCAACATAGTTCTAGCCACTTCAACCACTGACTGGTTGTTTCTCTCTGCTATACCATTATGTTGTGGTGTCCTTGGTGTAGAAATATGTTGCTTGATACCATTATCATCACGATATTTAGTGAACTCTACAGAAGTGAATTCACTGCCTTGATTTGTCCTTAGACATTTTATCTTTTTTCCACTCTCTTTCTCAACTAAGGCTTTGAATGTTTTGAATTTACCAAAAGATTCAATCTTATCCTTCAAGAATGTGTCCCACATCATCCTTGAATAATCATCAGTGAAGATCATGAAGTATCTGTCACCTTGAATGCTTCTTGTTCTTATTGGTCCACATAGATCTGTATGAACCAAATCTAACAAGTGCTCTACTGAGAAGGACTTGCTCTTAAAAGTTGAAGAAGTCATCTTTCCTAGATGACATTCTTTACAAAGAGCATTAACCAGTTTGTCTAGCTAAGGAAGACCTCTTACTGTCTTAGACTTGCTTACTTTAACAATATTGTCATATTTATATGAAAAAATCTTCTATGCCAAAGCCAGCTATCATCTATTTTTGCAATCAAATAGTTGCTAACTTTAGGATTGAGATGAAATAGATATCCTCTGGTCTGTTTCCCGGTTGCAATCAATTCACCTTTGTTGTCAAAGATTTTGCACATTCCATTTCTGAACTCTAGTGGGTATCCTATGTCATTAAGTTGTGCCACACTTAACAGATTGTGCTTTAGACCTTCAAACCAATAGACATCGTCAGCACTGCTCTTCCTATTAAGAGAAATAACTCCCTTACATTTAAACATACAGGGTGAGTCATTGTCAAATTTGACAACACCACCATCAAATTTTTTCAGGGAAAGAAATTTGCTCTGATCACCGGTCATGTGATGTGAACAACCACTATCAATGATCCAATCATTAGAGTTATCCATTCTGGATACTAGTGCCTTCTGATATGATATTTCTTCCTTAATAGCTACAAACACAATATCTTCACTAGCATCATCATCAGATTCTTCATCAGTAATACCACTATCAATAGCTACAAGACAATCTCTCTTGCCTTTACCCTTGTACTTCTTAAATTTATCTTTCTTGTATTCATTTTCACCATTAGGGCAATTTTCTGATATATGATCAATCTTGTTGCATGCAAAACATTTTAAACGTAGCTTACCTCTATATTTACTAGTGCCTCTAGGCAGTCATTTTGCCAACAATGGTTCAAGTTCCACTAAGTTGTCTTCATCTTCAGCATCTCTGCTGGATCTAGATTCATAGTTATGGTTGGTATCTCTACTTCTTATCACAAATGGGTTAGAGACATAAGCTCTAAATGCAGATTTTGATTTCTGTACACTACCATCATAGCCATTTAGTTCAAAAGCAGTAAGTTTGCCAATAATAGAGTCAAGAGTTACCTTTGTCTTGTCAATGGATTTCATCTCTTGAATAGCTGCAACTCGGATAGCATAGACCGGTAGCAGGGTTCTCAGTACCTTATTGATTACTGTGGCATCTTCCACTTTCCCTCTTACACTCTTTATCTCTCTAACTATCTCTTTAATCCTTTGACCGTACTGCTGGATATTCTCACCTTTAGACATTCTCATGTCGTCAAACTTTCCTCTTAAACTCTCCTCTTTGGCAATCTTAACATGTTCATCACCACTATAAATCTCTTCCAATTTCTTTCATACTTCATATGCAGTTTCAAGACCATGAACATCTACATATTCAACATCAAACAAGGAGCTGATAATAGCTTCTAATGCCTGGTGATTTTCTTGATGTTCTTTCTTCTGATCACCAGTCAGGGGTCCAGTAGGTGTAGTATACTTATTTTCTATATGATCCCAATATTGACTACCAAGACTCTTAATGTAAATCTTCATTCTGTCAATCCATATTCTATAGTTATCTTTGTTGAACTTCAGACCTTATTTCTTCATCATGATCTACAAGATCTTTTCCTCAAGCTGTTAGGATTTTAGATTAAGAGGACCTGAGTCGCTCTGATACCAATTGATGGTATGATGAAAGAATAAGTATCTAGTAGAATACTAAGAGGGGGGGGGGGGTGAATCAGTATATTGAAAAAATGATACAAAGTTCCCAAACTCAAACTCAATCAAACAAAGTAAACATATCTTAGTCAAGATCAATATTCATAAGAATGCTTGACATCAACAATGCTTAATAATAACTCAACATATTCATCTCGCAATGCTTCTACATAACATGCCTTATCAGAAATTAACCACATCAACAAATAAGATCACAACCACAAAAACATTCACCACTTGACACAAATGTTTATACGTGGAAAACCCAAATAGGTAAAAACCACGGTGAGATGAGAATCACAAGGATATCTATCTGAACTCTTCTGAAGTTCGCCCTGTTAGGAGCCAAGCCTATTAAAGCTTTACAATAAGTCATGTTAAGAACTAATTCCAGTTAGGAATCACTCGGTTAAGGGATTTACAAATATGCCTTGATTAAAAGCACAATACCCTGTTAGGAGTAACCTCGCTGGAGGATTTAAGAATCCAAGATAATGGAGTACCTTGTTAGAGGATTTAATGAGTAACCAAGCTTGTTAGAGATTACCCGGTTAAGGGATTTTACTTCTACTATAATTGTTAGAAAACAACAGGTTTTCTTGATTTGTTTGAGTAGCACTACATTTGCTTGATCAGATCCTTCTATGCTTCAATCTGCCTTCACTCAAAGTGCAGTTCCATTTATCGGTTGCACAATTACACACTCAATAGGTTTTCTACTAGTCTTGCCAACCACCTTTACAACAACTTCATCGACCTTAAATAGAAATCAATTAGGTTGGTAACATAGCAAAAACCTAATTCTCATCATCGAGATTACAAACAAGTAGGTATAATCTTGACAATTAGAAATCATGACAATCTCTTCACATTCTTCAAGAAAATTCCAACCGCTCCATTGGACTTTGTAACTCATCACACATTGTGTATTAGATGCAATCCACTTTTCTCCTTCCCTAGACAATAACAAATGCGCCAATTTTTTTTTGAACATATCCTCATTCAATGATCACACGTGTCTCCATCATTACCACTTATCAAATTATAAACCAACAAACTTGATCGGTTAGGGTTTAACAACTGATAGGGTTTACCAGTTACATTACATAGAAAGGTTTAACCATTTACACCTTTACACCGGTTCAACTCACAAACTTTACATATAGGTTTACAATATCTTCCACAAAGCTCTTCTTACTGGTTACTAACCAATATAAAAAACAACAATATCGGCAATAACATAAATACCATTATCGGTTCAATTGACATCAATGACAACATATCATTAATGCAATCTCTATACAAAATACAACAAGGTCCTTTCCCAATCACATTCATATATGTATGATTGCCCGTCAAAATTAGTGGCATGCTGCACGACTCAAAGGAAGAGAACATAGACTGCAAAGATGCCATATGATGAGAAGCTCCTAAATATAGAAGTCATCTCCCTGAATCATGACTTGTAGTAGCACAGAGAACCTGTCCCTTTCCTTTTGACTATAAGGAAGGGGAAAGAGATGAATCATTCTTCTTGTAAGTGGATGGAAAATCAATGTTGTTTTCTTGATGATGTTGGTCAACTCATCAGTCTGCTTAGTTTTCCAATGATGCTCATCATGACCATTTTTCGTGCAATATAAATAAGAAGGCCTCTTCTTATATGATTTTATATTAGGTGAAGATGTAGAATAATTTTGTTGTGGATAGGAAGATTGTGCTCTATCTTATTGTGTCTTAGGCATGAACTACTCCTACTTCTTGTTGGAATCCTTTCCTTGATTCCCTTAGCCACCAAAGCCATGGACTGTGAAGGCCTAAGAATCCCCATGCTCAACAACTTGGCTTGATCTAACATCAACATCTCTTTGAATGCATCAAATGAAGGCATAGAGAAAGAACACCCACTATCAAGTGATGAGTTTGGAAGCTAGAAACAAATGTTGCATATTTTGATGGAAGCTTTCCCAACAAGTTGTAGACCAATTGAGCATCATTCTTGTCAATGCCACAATCCTTAAGATGTGCTCTTGGATCATTTTCCTTAGTGACATAGTCTTGAATTATATGAAAGTTATTGAGATCCAACATTGTGATATCATTATCAAGTTGATAGCCCCTAAACTCTTCAATTTGGGCATACAATTTGGCTAAGACATCCCATACATCCTTAATTATTTTACTCTTATCAATGTGAAAGATGAGATCTTTTGAAACATACTTCCTTAAAGTTCCAAGAGCCATAATTTTGTAGTGAGACATTCCATGTGAGAATTAGTTTCAACTTTAGGATAAACTAGTGTAGTTATAGTTCCATCAATATAGTGAGTTAATCCTTTTTTCCATTAGCTTACTCCATACATCAATTTTCCATGAAGCATAGTTATGTGGAGTTTCCATTTAGGAGAACCCATAGAAACAAAATGAAATAGCACAAGGAAAAGAGAGGCACAATTACGCAAGACACCCCCCAATTTTACTCAATCAAAGAACCACCACCACCCCCCCTGCCCCCCAAAACAAACAAAAAAATGATTTGACACTTTATACTTAGTGCAAGTACAATGGGCCACTTGCAAAAATGGCAAAGTGGACCTCTGATTTCAAATTTAAAATGACTTAAATAGAATACGAGAGACTCAAACCAATGATTCAAGAGATCAAAACTGATATTCAAACAAATTATTAATATCAAATACGTCGAAATTGACCAAATTTTGAAAGTACATTTTTTTTCTCAAATTGGTGAAAAACTGATAGCACCACGGGAAAGTGGAAAAAACATTATGCACTTTTAAAAAAATGACACTTGAAAAGGACGTTGTATGAGCTCAAACAAAGCCTTTGAAGTTGCAAAATCGAGGATTGGATAGGTATAGTTGTGAAAAATTGAAAATTCTAGAAAATTTGTCCACCAAAATATAAAATAACCATACCACTATGGAGAGCATGAAAAATTAGCCCAAATAATAAAAATTGCACTAAAAAGGGCCTCAAAATGACCAAGTTATGAGCCTTCAAAGTTGAACTGCAAATTCAAACACTCAAATGGTGAGGGGTCTAAATTTTTTTTAAAAAAAGTTGATGTTAGTAATTGACGGGTTTAAATTTGACAGTCGTCTATCCATTGCAAGAAATTCACCTCCATGTCTGCATAGGCATCCATGCAGTACTGAGTGATGATGTGGACCAACTATGTAGTGACACGTGGTGTACGCAATGATGTGGCTGTAGAAAAAATCATGTGTGTTGCTCACGTGGCAGGATGATGTGGCAATATGTATGGATGATGTTACACTGCTGGTTGTATAGTCCGTATGTTGACTGTGTGTATAGAAAGATGACGCGGATAAATAGCAGAATGCCATGTGATTGTACAGATGAGTATGTGGCAGCCTATGGGAAACCCAAGGTGGCACTGATTGTGCAAGGAACTCTCTATGTGTTTCAATGAATCTCTACCACGTGTTATTTTTCTAGTCCGAGTTGTTGTTGTTTGAGCGTTCTTGAGTTTCAGATGTTGATCGATGAAGATTTGATAAGTGGTGTTGGTGCAGCTATTGCGGATGGTTCTAATGTGCTTGATGGTGTTTCCTAATCGCATCCTATTTGTTTTGGTGATCCCCATTGATCATTGTGCCTGATATTGGTGACTTTGTTGATCAGGTGATATTCTTTGTGTTATGCAGTTTTCTTGGTGGTATAGCGTGTTGTGGTTGATCTTGGAATAATTTCCGGTGGTGTTGCATGTTTGAGAATTTGATTTAGGTCCATGCTATGTCATGTATATCATTATATTGGTCCGGTGGTCGATCTTTGTATCATGTGATGTAATTTTGTAATTATGAGTTAAGGGTTTAGCCGACCTTGTTCTCAAGGGTGATGAATTGTATATATAGATGGTATAGTCATGTAATTTGGGTGTCGATGCTATGTTTGCATTATTAGAGTGGTGTATGTGGTGATTAAGTGAATTCATTCTTCGAGATTGTGATTGAGCAAAGATTGAAGAGTTGTAGAGCAGACAAATGTGGTTAATCAGAACTGTCATCAGGTATTAGTAGATGTTATATTTGCAGTTCATGTAATCCAGATTGTAGTCTGAATCTTATTGTAAGTTAGTGAGACTTCCTTGAGGGTTGTAGCCTTTTGGGTTATTATATTTTGAGCAGTGAGCTCTAAGCAGTGTGCCTGGATGCATGTGCATTCCCCATTGTAATATTTACACATACTACTGCAAAGTATCATCTTATTGTGGGTAGGTTCCCACCGTGGTTTTTCCCTTAACCGGGTTTTCCATGTCAAAATCTTGGTGTTGTGTGTTCTGCAATCAATTTGCTTATCCTTGTTGTTACTATAGTTTATTTGATTTTCATTTGAGGTTAATTTTGTCAATTTGATGAAAATTGATTCACCCCCCCTCCCTCTCAGTTTTCCTTCATTGTTGTTGCCAACATCCCCGCCCCTCAAGAAATGCCTAGGAATCTCCCAAGGAGATTTGGAGGCATTGAGACGTCTCCACGTCTCCTTGGGAGACATAGAGATGTTTCCCCATCCCGACAGAGCACTGATGGTGGTGGCGAGATGATGGGAGACATCACGCCCTCATTTCCCTATCCCAAAAATGTCCCCATCTTTGAATTGCAGCCCAAAAGGGGGGAAACACATTTATGTGGAACATTGGAGGGGATAGAGATGACCCCCCCAACATAAAATATATATTTTTTGATATTAAAAAAAATACTTTTAAATTGACAAAAAAGCTGCAAAATATATATGTTTTTTAAAATATGAAAATTAAAATATTTTCCACATATTTTTTTTATTATTTATTTTGAAAAAAATCACACCATACGTCCAAATGGACAAATTTTTTCCTCCAAAGCCTCGAAACTGATTTTCACCAAATATAGGCAAATTTATACTCAAATTTCATGGAAACGACCTCCCAGACTCAATGGTGAGGTGAAAATCATTATAGGATGCCCCCAATTTTTGTATCTCCTTATAGCCAAAAATGGAATGCTCCAAGATCTCTCCAAATATACTACTCAATGAAGACCCAATGGCTTTGATACCATGTAAGAATTTGTCAACTATAGCCAAGATCAGGGGCTCAATGAATAGTACAATAAGAGAGGCAAAATATTGATAATAATAAACTGTATTCTAATCAAGATTCAAATTAAGATCAACTAGATCACTACATACAATATAGATGATCCTGCTTATAAAGGCAAGACCATATGGATATGTGAGCACACAATCATGATATGTGGCTCAATGAGAAACAAGGGTAGGTGAGGGTGGGTAGGAGTAGGTAAGATAAATAATAAAATATTCCACAAGAGGTGGATTACCCATTGAAGGTTGAATGTAACAACAAGATAAAACCACAAAAGGTGGAATTTCTCCTACAAGCAACATCCCTATGTGCATACTTTCCTAAGTGTCTCATATGAAAACTAAAATAAAATGCATTATCCTAAGTCAACTTAAGTAAAGTGTAATTATGAGACATAATTTACACAACACCCCCCCTTAAGTGCAACTAGGCCATGTTGGGTACCCATATACAAATGATTGGTTCTTGAATATTTATTGCACTAACATTGTCACACATAATAGGAAAGGGCTCATCACAAGTCACCTTGATATCTTTTAAAGTCTACTTCATTCACAACATTTGATTGCAACAAGATTCTACAAAAATATTTTCTAATTCTATAGTGGATAGGGAAACTGAATCTTGCTTCTTGCTAAACCAAGAGACCAATTTGCCTCTTAAGAAAAATGCACTACCATTGGTACTTTTGTCATCAATATAGCCAGCCCAATCATTATCTATGATAGCCATGAGAGAAAAATAAATGTCCTTTTGTACCATAGGCCATAATTGAGAGTCCTTTACAAATACCTTAATATCCTTTTGACCACCACATCATAAGATTTCTTAAGAGTTTCTTGATATCTATCAACTATACATATTTCATGCATAATATTGTTGGGAAAATGGTGTCTCAACCTTACATTTACATGAAGTTACTATTTATAGTAAGTTTTCATTTGAGCACAAAATGGTGCAAAATTCTCCCCAAAGCTTCAAATTGGCTAGATAAGCTTACCGGTAAATTTTTGTCACAAGATCACAACTAGTTTTGAAGATATTAGAGTTTTCATTTTTAAAGGGTGCAATGAAAGGTTTAAATCTAATTTTGAGGACTTTAGAGGCTCTAAAATTCCCTGAAAAGTGGGTATAACTAGCATAGTGGGTTATGAGGTGATAGAGAACTTTGTGAGCTTTCCAATGCTTCAAACGGTTTGTGAATCGGACACACAGGTCACAAGTTATGGCCTCCAAAAGTCTGGACTCCTGAAATATGAAATATAAATTGCATCAGACACACAAATTAGCTATAAAAGGGAGGAACATGTGTTGATGTGTATTTTTACATGTCATAGAGAATCTAGAATTGAGATAAGGTCGGCTCTACTTTATTGGGTAGCTTTAGCCCATTGTTTTGTAATATCATTTGACGGTTTCTTGTATTGTATCTTTTATATATAAGGTGCGTGAGATAGAGGTTGTGTGTAAGTCTTATGGCTATTGAATTACCTCTAAATATTTGATTAGTGTTACTCCTATGAAGAGCTTTCTCTGCATGTATATTATAATCTATAATTGATTTTTGAATAATATATTGAGCTACTTTTGGAGTGTGGGGTTTTTCTCTCAAAAGGGTTCTCCCCACGTAAATCATCGTGTTTTGGTATGGATGTTATTTATGTCTATTTTTGTTAAGTTTATGTAACTATTGTTATGATCTGTAAAAAAAAATTCAATACCCTCCTCTCAAGGTTATTTTAGGAAGTTGTTCCCCTACTTAACTTCCTTACAAGTGGTATCAAAGCTTGATCACCTTTGGTTTCAATCGTGGGTTGTTGGGTTTTTTTGAACTAAACCAAATTTGAGTGGGATCTTGTGCAAAAGATACTTTTGATATTTTTGTAGGAATTTTCAGATGGCAAGTTTATAAGGGAGAATAGAGGTGGAGAAATTTTCAGGAAGTAATTTTGAGATGTGGAAGTTGATGATGGAATATCTGCTAATAGATCGAGATTTGTGGGATTTTGTTAATGCAAATGTCTCAAAACTAGTAGATCCTACTGCGATTGTTACGTATGATGTTATGGACTGAAAACTAAGGGTCTAATAAGACTATTCTTGGTAGACTCTGTTCTAATCAATTTCCACGAAGAGAACATTGCAAAGAAGCTATGGACTAAGCTTGGTGAAATGTGTCAAGTGAAATCTTTAATGAATTAGATTTTCTTGAGGAAGAAATTATATTCCTTGAGAATAGAAGAGGGTGGAAAAGTTACAAACCACCTAGAAGCATTTAATATGTTGGTGGCTCAATTGGTATTTGTTCGTGTTAAGTGGACGAAGAGGAGAAATGCCAAATCTTGCTTTGTTCTTTTCCTGGTTCATGGGATTCTCTTGTTATGGCTATGAGTAGTGCTTATATTGTTTTGAATTTTGAAGATGTGGTGGGATCCCTACTTGGTGAAGAGATGCAGAGGAAGGTATCCATAAGTTTGAAAGAATCCCTAACTGTTTGTGGAAGACCTAAGGAAGAAGGCAAGAAGAATGAGAAGCACAACAAGTCTAAATCTAGAGGGAGATCGAAACCTCCTGGAAAGTCCAATGTCATTTGCTAGAATTGCGGTAATTCAGGTCACATCCATAAGGACTACAAAGAAGAAAAGAAGAAGAAAAATAAGAAGTTTGATTATGTATTTGAGTCCAAGAAGGAAGATGGTGATGCATTCGTTGCAGCTTTGGCTACTCATGTAGGTAATGATGCATGGTTAATTGAATCAGGTGCATCTTTTTATATGACTTCCAATAGTGATTGGTAATCTGAATATGAATAATTTGATGGAGGCAAGGTGTATACTTGGGTAATGATTCACATCTAGACATTGTTGGTTAAGGTAAAGTTAGGATAAGATTTTCTGATGGTAGAATAAAAATGATTAGTGGTGTGCTGCATATCCTTGGATTAAACAAAATTTATTATTTGTAAGCAAATTGATAGATGTGAGTGTGTAGGCAGTCTTTTTTGATGCAGGATTTAAGATGATTAAGGGTGCTATGGTGACTGCTAGAGGTGTTAGGTTCGACACTTTGTATAACCTAGAGGTATACATGGTTGAGTGTAATAGCACTTCTGTAAAAACTAAATCTTTGGATACTTCATCGAAAGATTTGAGGGTTTCACCTTCAATGAATGGACATGGCTTTTGGGTACCTAAGGGTGCTCTTTCCTCTAAAGAAAAGTTACTTGCAGAGAAGACTGTGTTATGGAACTAGAGACTTGGCCACATTGGAGAAAAGAGTCTAAGGACCTTGAAAAATAAAAACCTCGTTGAAGGTTTGAATGATTGTAATCTTGACTTTGGTTTATGTGAGAATTGAATTTATGAAAAACAAATCTGCATTCAATTTTACTCAAGTACTCATAAAGCTTGTGGTGTTTTGGATCTTATTCATTTTGATGTGTTTGGTCCTATGGATGTTCCTTCCATTGGAAAATCCACATATTATATTTCATTTATTGATGATTTTAGTAGAAGGACATGGGTATACTTTTTAAAGAGTAAATATAAAGTTTTCAGTCATTTTAAAGAATTTAAAGCAATGGTTGAGTTGCAGACTGGAAAGAAAATTAAATGTTTGAGGACTGATAATGGCGATGAATTTTGATCTAATTATTTTGATAGATTCTATAAATATTATGGCATTAATAGACAAAATACAACTCCATATTCTCCATGGGAGAATGGAGTTGAAAAAATAATGAACATGACACTAATGGAGAAGGCTAGGAGTATGCTAAGTGGTGTTGGTCTAGAACAAAATTTTTGGGCTGAAGTTATTGCCAATGTTTGCTACATGATTAACAAGTCTCCTACATCAACTCTTGTTGATAAAATGCCTATGGAAGCATGGTCAATTCATAAGTCTTCATTGAGATATCTTAGAGTTTTTGGTTGTGAGGTATATGCACATGTGCCAAAAGAGAAGCGAACAAAGTTGGAGAACAAGGTTGTGAAATGTATCTTCATCGGTTATAGTTATGGTGTGAAAGGATACAAGCTTTGGGACCCTATTGTACAAAAGGTAATTTGTAGTAGAAGTATTATTTTTACAGAAAATAAGTCTCCTATTACATTGCAACCATAATAAACTAAATAGGTAGATGCGATTTAATTCTCTTCTACGCTTGAAAGAGTTGAATCAAGACCACTTGATAGGAAAGAATTTGAGGAGAGCTCATCTAGCTTTAAATTTTTAGAAGATGAGGAAGAACCTCCAACACAGCTTGTTTGAAGGTCTACAAGACATAAACAACCACCTGGAAGGTATTCACTTGATGATTGGAGATGTATTTTTGCTTTGAATACTAATGTGGATGAACCTAAATTTGTATAAGAGGCATTAGGTATAAATGATGTAAAATCCTAGAAGATTTCTATGGAAGAAGAAATGACAGCTTTGAAAAAAAATGATACATGGGATCTTGTACCATTGCCCGAAGGACGAAAGCCTATTGGTTGTAATTGGGTGTTCAAAAAAAAAATTGGTTCAAATAGAAACATTGAGAAGTATGAAGCAAGGTTGGTTGCAAAAGGCTACTCTCAGGTCGAGGGTGTTGATTATGGTGAGAGATTTTCTCCTGTTGCAAAAATGACATCCATTAGGTTTTTGCTTTCTATTGTTTTTGCTTACGATTTAGAGATTGAGAAAATTGATTTGAAAACTACTTTCCTTCATGATGATTTGGAGGAAGATATTTATATGACACAACTAGAGCGCTATGTGGTGAAAGGTAAAAGTAATTTAGTTTGTAAATTGAAGAAATCTTTGTATGGCCTCAAACAAAGTCCTAGGATGTGTATTGAAAAATTTGATACTTATGTGTTGAGTTTTGGATTTGATTGTTCTATATGTTTATTATAAATTTGATGGTGATCATTTCTTGTGCATTGCATTATATGTTGATGATATGCTATTCATTGGTAAAGGTAAAGGCATGATTTCAGAACTAAAGTCTTAATTTTCTGCTCAATTTGAAATGAAAGATCTTGGTGCAGAGAAACACATTGTTGGGATGGAAATTAGAAGAGATAGAGTGAACAAAAAGCTATGGCTAGGCCATAGTAAGTATGTGAGTTTAGTATTATAGAGGCTCAACATGCAGGATTGTAGACCATTATGTGTTCCTTCTATAGTTGGAACAAAACTATCTGTTTCAAATTGTCCTACATCTATGTCAAAGATGGAAGACATGAGTAGAGTGCCTTACCAAAGTGCAATTGGAGGTTTGATGTATGCTATGGTCTATACTAGACCAGACATTGCCCAAGCAGTGGGAGTTATTTCCAGAAGTATGTCTAATCGTGGTAGAGTTCATTGGGATGCAGTCAAAAGAGTCTTCAAATATTTGAAGGGTACCTCAGAGTATTATTTTTATGTTATCATGGTAATTGTAGAACACAATATGTGATTGAGAGGGGGTGTGAATTAGCGATTTCAAACAATCTCGGGTAGTGTGTGTGTGTGTGTGTGTGTGTGTGTGTGTGTGTGTGTGTGTGTGTGTGACTGGTAACAATGAGAACACTAACAATCAAACATACACAAAAGACACACCACATAACACCGGTTATATGAGGAAAACCCAATGTGGGAAAAACCTTGGTGAGAAAAGTTGTTGGAGTCTGCTGCTCCAATCCAACCTCACAATGAAACAACATTACATTGATTTAGGGCACCAACCCAAGGATGACCAACCCCTACTGATTTAGGGCACCAACCCAAGGATGACCAACCCCTACTGATTTAGGGCACCAACCCAAGGAGCACCAACCCCTAACTGTTTATGGGCACCAACCCAAAGGAGCACCAACCCCTGCACTAAGCACCAACTTAGCGATATACAATGAAATAACAACTTATTACAATGAAAGTAAATTGTTACAAATGAGTTTTGTAACACCTATTCAACTTCTCTTTGTCAGTTACAACTCTTTTTTTATTTCACCGATTCTTTCACTATCAGTTATCAATTCACTCTCTCTGATCCCTTACTAGTTAGCTTCTTCCTTTCTTAACTTCCCCTTATCCTCAATTTGCACTCTTTCACTCTATGATGCCTTCCTACCGATTCAATCATTGTCGGTATCCTTGACTATTATCTCTATAACAATTCATTGGTTTCCCTATCTCTACCAGTTAAAGCCTCTTATCGGTTCTGCCTTTAAATACACAGTAAATTCAATCTTCTGCAATGAACTCTCAGATTGATTATCTCTCTACTTTCTCAAGCACACTCTCTTCTCGCAACTAGCATCACATATCATCTCCTCAATCTACATATTTATACATAAGCTTTCCTGCTAGAATGAGGTTCAAACTATCTGTGGTTAGAGTTTCTTCTACCTACCATGAACCATATTAGATCACATTGGATCTCCTCTCCACGATTGACAACCTACAACAAATCAAGCTTCAATGTCATTTCCATTCCTTCCAGAATACTTACTATATTTGGCAAACACGGCTCTTCTTTTTGTCAATCATCATAAATGCTCTGGATGTTTTTCTTCACCAAATATGATCTACTACTCGACATCCTGTATCGATCCTTACATTATCAATCTCAATCTTATTATGTCATTTTTTTTCGAGCTACGAACCTTTGTCATCATCTTGTGATTTATGCAGACTGCATTAAGTGTCTTACCAATCATTGACTACTTCGATGATGCACTGTTCACTTGCCACTTGGAGACTAAGTGGCATCTCAGTCGGCATCCAACTCAGCTCAGTCCATTGTGTTGGTTTAGATTCAGTCATCGACTAAATACACAGTCGATACTTCTCCTTATACTACCGGTTTTCTTACCCTGCCGGTATTTTGAGCTAGACTCTTCTTTGTTCTGTCACTTGGATCATATTAGCCTGATTATCAAACTTTCCTACCCACAACAGGTATCCAGGGTGAGTCAATGTTTCCATCTCTTATGCACTTTGTTGCATACCAGTAGCCCTATTTACCAGTTGACACTGCTATTGCCTACATACCGATAGTTTGTAGTCTTCAACTATCTCCAACTATTATGCATCAATCTCCTCATGCATCTTGGTTTGATACACATCTCCTTGCATACTGATGATCATGTTCCTTTCTATTGTCCCTTGCTTGCTTACCAGTAGATAATACTTATGTTTGCATATCGATAAAATACCTTACTTACCTCTTTATAGAAGATAGCTGCTAAAAGTTGTTGCAAGTTGATAATGGATCTTTAAGGATCCCTATTTCTAGCAATCATGGTCATACTAGGAAAGTAATGAATCCCAAGGTTGAAAAGACTTAAAGAGCCTTTATCTAGATTTATATTGAGGAAGTTAATTTTGAAGGGGGGATAGAGTTTGCAAAGGCTTAAGAGGACATGGATGAGGTGGATAAAATTGTCAGATTAGTCCAACAAACTTGATAGCCACCTAGCCCCCAACATTAGCATCAATTCCACTTTCAATGAATTGAAACTATGGAAACAAACATAATGAAAGAAAAAAATATGATTGATGATGATGATGATGAGGATTTTAACAATGAAAACATTAACCTTTTTTTGGAAATGAATGCTCCCCCTATGGACTAAGAGAGCTTTAACACCACCCATATTATTCAACCTACTCAAACTAACTATTATGAGTGTGATCCTAGATAACTATGGGGGTTTCCTCTTCTAAAGGATAAAGTTGTTGATATCAAAGGAAAAATGGTTACCCTTTTCAAGTTCAATTCAAAAGTCGTGCACATGTCTATGACTAATTTGTGTGCCACATGACATGGAACTCAAAAATAATGAGATACAAGAGCCAAATCAAGAACCATAAGGAAGTCTTCAAACTCTTTATTGAAGATTGAGGGTAATTGTTTGGTTAACTCTATATTTTTTCTATTTAGTATTTTTTTTTATTAGAAAAACTTTATTAAAGTCTTTGATACTTATGCATTGTTAATATGATATTAATGGCATCTTGGCCATTATTTCTACCCTTGGGCCTTTTTGTGTTTAAAGGATTCAATACCCTAATTTTATACTTAATATTTTTAAACATAAATGATTTAAGAATTAAAAAAATTGAATATATAAAATTATATTACTAAAATAGAAATATATACTCTAATTTATATATGATATATTACTGACAAATAGAAAATGCATATCAACATTGCATTTTAATGTTGAGAATACTAAAATTTAATTTTTGAGTTGTAGATGTTCTTCTTCTTGAAAACTAATTAGAGCATGTAGTAATATATAATTTAAGGGAAAAATTATAATGACAAATTATGTGCTATAATGATAATTTTAAGTATTTGGATTCAATAACATACACTAAACAAAGAAATCACAATCAAGAATACATGTCCTATTATTTTAATAGAGATTCAACTCTCTAATAGTAGTATAATGATTTGTCAAAATGCAAATATTAATGTCTTGCATACAACATTGATCTTATTTTAAATGTGCTCTTCGTATGAAATCATTAATGCACTTTAATCTTAAATTAATTTTCAAAATAAATTAATATATATGAGAAGTGTGAGTAGTTTTTAAACTTATCAAAAATTATTTTTATACAACTGACTAATACATGATAATCTAAGTTTCTAATTTTAATACCTAAAAATAAAGCATAACTAAAGATAGATATTGAGATTGAATATTGGAGTGTGATGATTATGATTACTTTTTAGGAATGACATATGCTCGTAAAAGTGTCATTGTGGAAATTTGAAGTAGATCCTATTAATTCTTTACAAAGCTAACTTGATTCACGCTTTTATTTTTATAAATTTACAAAAAAAAGATGAAGTTTAGTTGTTTAATGATTAGAATATGAAGTTTAAATATATTTTTATGAATAATATAATAGTGACTTCCACCGCTATATGGGTTCCTTCCTTGAAAATTGTGGATGAAATTCTATTCTTGAGAGTACCATGATGGGTGCCATGGTTGCTACATGCAGAACAACAATACCAAAAATCACATGTGAATAGACCAATGAAAAATAATAATTCATACTATTTGCCATCAATTTACAAAGTAAGGATTATTTCTTTGTTTATCTCTACCATGAAAACAAAGGCATTGTAGCATGCTTGGGAAAGTTTCACATATTTTATGCACTCACCTTGGAGGAGTTTCTCCATGGTCTTTAGCATGTGTTTCTATTTAATTTGTCCTTCACACATCACTCACCTTCCTTGAGCTCTTTCTCTTTGTTTCTATATCATTGTGCTAGTGCTGAGGATAATCATTATATCTATTTTTATTTAACTTGTATTCCTTCTCCACTATGGTCAACAACTATGTTGTACGTGGAGTTAGGGCTTTCAATCTCTAACTTCATCAATATTCAAATCCAAATCTTGATAGATTTCAAATTCAAATCCTCCCGCTCTTTCTTTGCGTGCCCTACAACAATTCCACCAACTACTCATCCAAATCTTCGACCTCATCCCCCAAAAATACCGAGTTCAGTCTTTTAAATGCGAACCAAAAAATCTGCCCAAATCTCACCTTAACACTGATCTTCTTGAATGACAGACATGTTAGCTTAGTCTGTCTTCCCTTGAGCCGATTGAACCTTGATCATCTATCTTTGATGCTACTTTCATGTTGTTTGTAAACCATCACCTTTTCTACTAAGATACACCACTCCACCAGTACCACTCCACTGGTCAGTGTTAGTCATCAATGACAAATCTCAGCTAATATACTGATTCACTTGATTAACCGGTTTTGTCAATATCAGTAATGCCAATAATCTCCCCTTTTGGAATTGATGGCAACACTTTAGAATCCATCTTATCAGTTGCTCCTACATGTACTCACTTTATTTCTTTATAAATTTTTGTACCGATCATTACTTTTGCTGTGAGTAATGAGTATCTCCCCCTAACACAGGCAATACTCTATTTTCAACAGATCACTCTAACCACTTCTAGCAACCCTCTGCTTCAGCAACTTTTTCTCAACACTACTACACACATTCTGCACACTACTCAATAATACTCAAACACTATAATAATCTCCCCCTTTGACAACAATGCCAAAGACGTATTTCAATACACTAATCTCGATGGATTTCAAATTCAAATCCTCCCACTCTTTCTTTGCGCGCCCTACAACAATTCCACCAACTACTCATCCAAATTTGTCACCTCATCCCCCAAAAATACTTAGTTCAGTCTTTTAAATGCAAACCAGAAAATACGTACAAATCTCACCTTAACTGATTATTAACTGCAATAGACTTCACTTATCCATTTGTTTGATGATATCTCGCCATCACTGACTTACCTATTGTTGTCGCATCCAACGTACTAGTTACCGCTCTGAGATTCCCAAAGGATATCAACCTTCAACCTGTATTCACTGATGTACCACAGTGCTCTTCACTACCGGTTCATCCCTTCATACCAATTTACAGTACTTCCATCAAGCCTCTTTTCCCGTTTGCCAATGAGGTTCCGGTTTGCATAGGACCTCAAGCCATCTTTCCTAGATCACCTTCTGTGGCAACATCATCATCAGAATAGCCAACTTGAAGATCTGACCTTAACACTGATCTTCTTGAATGACAAACTTGTTGTTGGTATTTTGGTATGGTTTTGTCATTGATGTCAACACCTGCTAACACACCTACTTTGGAGATCTAGCAACATTCACCGGCAATCAGTAAAATGCTCAAACAATCACCGGTATATAGTTAACCGGCAAGATATGATGTTCACTGGTACATGCAATGACATTGAAGACACTTGGTAATGTCAAAGACATCATGTGGACACTTTTCCTTGAAGTAATATCATTGGTATATTCTTATTTGCATATTTGCTTTTACCAGCAAATAGGTCCAGGTTATCTAGGGTTACACCGATAGGTTTATCTTTTCCAGATCAGCATGGCACGCTATGGAGATGATTTATTATTGTTGTAAATGCATTAAGCCGACATGTTCAATCGGTTATTGCATCGGATATTGTATTATTTGTAAAATATTGTATTGTAATATCTTGTAGAGCCGACCTACTAAAATTGGTCTTAGGGTATGGTATAAATGTAAGATCTTATTTGTAAGATCAAATGTGGAACGCAAAAAAGATTTAAGGAAGGGTATATGCGAGATCAAGCAGAGATATACACGAAGAAATCATTTGAAAGTAAAGTTAGGTTTTTTGAAAAGCATATCAGCATTACACCGGTACTGAATCCAGCATATGAAGATGCTATTTTGTGCAGTACATTCTCATTGGATTTAACCATCCAACTGTAGTCAGTGTGACTCCCATTTGTGTTTGAGCAGTGAGCTCTAGGCTGTTGGCCTTTCTGCATGTGCAGACCCCTCTTTGTACACTTACTATCCGCAATAGTATCATCTGATTGTGGGTAAGGTTTCCCACCGTGGTTTTTCCCCTTATAGGGTTTCCACGTACAAATATTTGTGTCATGTGTTGTGGTTGACTTTGTGCTTATGTTTCATGCATTAATTCTTACCGGAACAACATTTCCTATTAACATTGTTTACCGGCACAATTAACTGTCTTACCGATATTAAGCAATAAGTTGGTTAATAAGATTTTGGTTTGAATTTATTAGACAATTGATTCATCCCCCCCCCCTCTCAGTTGTCCCTGGGACCTACAATTGGTATCAAAGCTTAGTCCTCTTTTTGCAGAAGTTTAACAACTTGAGGAGATCCAATGTCTACTAATTATTTCAGGAAGGATAGTCCTAAACTTGATGGAACCAACTATGGAATATGGAAAATCAGAATGGAGACACATCTGAATTGCATTGGTAAAGACATCTGGGAAGTTACTAAGAATGGTTATACTATTGCTATAGCTAGTCAGCCTGCTCCTATTACTTTAGCTAAAGATGAAGAAAATGATTGCAAAGCAAGAGAAGCACTTTTGAGCGCATTATCAGATCAACAAATCATGGGATTATCAAATAGATCTACTACAAAAGCTATTTGGGATCATTTGGAAACACTGAATGAAGGGGATTCCACAGTCAAAATTGCAAAACTTGAAAGCTTCCGAGTCAGGTATGAACATCTGAAAATGGAAGAAGATGAAAGAATTTCTGCCTTTATGGAAAGAGTAAATGAAATTGTTTTATGTATCAAATGTTGTGGAGGAACCTTGAGTGAAGATGAGATTGTTTCAAAAATCTTAAGAGGTTTGCCAGCGGCATATAAAATGAAGGTTACTGCTATAAATGAGCTGAGAACAATGCCTAATACATGAGTAACTAGGGATACATTGATTGGAAAACTTTCAGCTTTTGAAATAGAGGAATTTGGTCTCGTTGCTATAAAAACTGATTTGGCCTTCAAAGCATCAACATCATCTGCTCCATCTTTTGACAAATCAGACTGGAGAGCCTTCTATGCAAGAGAACTTGAAGAAACCAGGAAGGAGAATGAAGAGCTTGAAGAACTCGAAGCACTATTTGCAAGAAAAATGCCAAAAGGTCCAATTGGAAGTAAGTATGAAGGTAAAGCACCCTTTAAATGTTTCAATTGCAATAAGATTGGTCATATGGCTTCAAGATGCCCTGATAGACATGCTAGACTAAGAGAAGAAGCTAGAAGGACATACAAACCTAATCCTGAATATCAGAGATACAGATTTAAGAAAAACAAAGATAAATCCTGTTACATTGCTGATGAAGGTGTGACTGATGATTCTGATGAGGATCCAGCAGACAACGGATGGGTCTTTGTTGCTATAATAGAAGATCAACTGGTACCTATTGCTCCACCGGTAGAACAAGCCCTAGCAGCTAAAGTTGAATCAAAGGATGAATGGATTATTGACTCAGGATGCTCACTTCACATGACTGGAGACAAAGGCAAATTCTTGAACTTTCAAGAATACAATGGAGGTTTAGTGAGATTCGGAGATGACAAAGCCTGTTCAATCAAAGGTAAGGGTTCAATATCTCTTGATGGTAAACATAACACTGACAATGTTTACTATGTTTACTATGTTGAAGGATTAAAACATAATCTTTTAAGTGTTGGTCAATTAGTTGAGAAAGGTTTTCAGTTACAATTTAAAAATGGAAAATGCAAAATCATGAATAGAACTGGTTTGGAAATTGCAACCGGTAATCAGACTAGAGGTAATATCTTTCATTTGAATAACAGTGAAAACGCATGCTTAATTGCTCATATAGATGAAAGTTGGCTATGGCATAAAAGACTATGTCATGTAAATTTTGATTGCATGGTAAAAATCAGTACTTCTAAGGCAGTTAGAGATCTACCTAGAATTGTGAAACCTCAGAATACAATTTGCAAGGAATGTCAATTTGGAAAACAGGTTAGAGCTAGTTTCAAAAGTATTCCAGAAAAATCCAATAATGCTCTTGATTTAATTCACACTAATTTATGTGGTCCGGCTAGAACTAAAAGCTTACAAGGTGATAGATATTTCATGCTAATTATTGATGATTATTCTAGAATGTGTTGGGTTACTTTTCTTAGAGAAAAGTCAGAAGCACTTGGGAAGTTCAAACTATTCAAAGCAATGGTTGAAAATGAAACCGGTAAGAAAATTAAATGTTTAAGATCAGATCAAGGAGGAGAATTCACATCTAGAGATTTTAATACATTCTGTGAAGTGAATGGAATCAAAAGACAGTTATCAGCACCTCAAAAACCACAACAGAATGGAGTTGTTGAAAGGAAAAACATAACTATTTTGGATGCAACAAGAAGTATGTTATCAGAAGCAAATCTACCACATGTGTACTGGAGAGAGGCAGTAAGCACTGTTGTCTATACATTCAACAAAGTTCACATCAAAGGTGAAACCGGTAAGACCCCTCATGAACTATGGTTTGGTAATACTCCTACTCTTAAGTATTTCAGAATTTTTGGAAGTAAATGTTATATTAGAAGAGATGAGTATATTGGCAAGTTTGATCATAGAAGTGATGAAAGAATATTTCTTGGTTATTCATCTAAGAGTAAAGCTTATAGATGTTTTAATAAAAGATTACAGAAAATTGTTGAGAGTACAAATGTAAAGATTGATGAACAATTCAGAGGAACTTCAAGGTATATAGACTCTAAACCGGTAATAGAAATTATGACAAATGAACCAACAGTAAATCCACCGGTACAGAATAATGACCCAGTTACTCCGGTATCATCAAAGGATACCACAGTAATTGAAGAACAACAACAGACTAAGACACCCCGGTATGTAAGATTGAATCATTCTGAAGATCAGATAATTGGAAGAAAATTTAAAGGAGTCATGACAAGAGGAAGATTGGCAAATGAAGAGGTATGTCTTATTTCTCAAATTGAACCATTATCTATCAATGAGGCATGTGAAGATAAATTTTGGATTAAAGCTATGGAAGAAGAATTAGGACAAATTGAGAAAAATAATACTTGGACATTAGTTCCCCGGCCTGAAAATAAAAATGTAAATGGAACCAAATGGGTATTTAGAAACAAACTCAATGAAGATGGTAAGGTTGTCAGGAATAAAGCAAGACTAGTGTGTAAGGGATATTCTCAGAAAGAAGGAGTTGATTACAATGAAACCTTTGCACCGGTAGCCAGAATTGAAGCAGTTAGATTATTCTTAGCCTTTGCAGCTCACAAGGATTACAAAGTTTATCAAATGGACATTAAATGTGCATTTTTGAATGGAGATCTTGAAGAAGAAGTTTATATTGAACAACCTAATGGATTTTCTTTGACAGATAACAATGATATGGTTTGCAGATTAAGAAAAGCTCTGTATGGACTAAAACAAGCTCCAAGAGCTTGGTATGCAAGATTGGATAAGTATCTCTTAAAAATTGGTTTTACTAAAGGAAATGTAGATAGCAATTTATATTACAAAGTAACTAATGATGACATTTTGATTATGGAAGAATTTGTTGATGATATAATCTTTGGAGGAGAAGATGGATTATGCAAAGAATTTTCTCTTGAAATGCAGCATGAATTTGAAATGTCTATGATTGGAGAAATAAAATTCTTTTTAGGATTGCAGATTTTACAGACTGATAAAGGCATATTTTTGAGTCAATCTAAGTACTTGAAAGAACTACTCAAGAAATTTGGGATGGAGAACTCTAAACCGATAAGCACACCTATGACTACAAATGACAAATTATCTCAAGGGATGAATCTACACCTGTTAATCCAACTAGATACAAATCTATGATAGGAAGTTTACTGTATTTGACACAAACCAGACCTGATATTATGAATGCAGTATGTATAGTTTCTAGATTTCAGAGTAATCCTAAGGAAAATCATGAATCAGTAGTAAAAAGGATTTTTCGGTACTTACAAGGCACAACAAATCTTGGATTATGGTATCCTAAAGATGAAAATTTTGATCTATATGCATACACAGATGCAAACTGGGCAGGAAATGTGGATGATAGAAAGAGCACCACTGGAGGAGCATTCTTTCTTGGAAAGAGATTAGTTTCTTGGTTAAGTAAGAAACAGAGTTGTACATCTTTATCAATAGTAGAATCAGAATATGTTGCAGTAGCAACAAACTGTACACAGGTACTTTGGCTTAAGCAAATGTTGAAAGACACAAAGGTAAAATGCAAGGAACCTATTACTATATATTGTGATAACACTGCAGCAATTGATATATCTAAGAATCCAGTATTACATTCTAAAACAAAACATGTTTCTATCAAACTGAATTTTCTAAGGGAAAAAATTGAAGAAAAGGAAATAAAACTGGTTTATGTGAATACTAAAGAACAACTTGCAGATATTTTTACAAAATCTTTGCCTAAGTAAACTTTTGAGTATCTCAAAGATCAGCTCGGAGTCTTACCTCCACCGGTAGAGACTTAAACAGTTGATGATTGTCATCAACCGACAGAATTAAATGGACAAATCTTTTATTCTGGTATTTGATGAGGAAGCTACTTCTCAGGGCGAGTAGTTGGTATATTGAATTGGTTGGTATTTTGTATGAACTTGACCTTTTTGTGACTTTGGCATTTGATGTCAAAGGGGGAGAGATATATGGAAAAACATTAAAGAAAAATATATGGAAAAATGCATTATCTTTTTGAGGAGAGATTGGTATTGTAAATAAATCTTTGTATAAACACATATTACTCCGAGGGGGAGAATTGGTTTTTGTACTTGGCATTTCTATTTTGGCACTTTGAAGGTTTTTCCATCTTGTGTTGCCATCAATGCCAAAGGGGGAGATTGTTGGTATTTTGGTATGCTTTTGTCATTGATGTCAACACCTGCTAACACACCTACTTTGGAGATCCAGCAACATTCACCGGCAATCAGTAAAATGCTCAAACAATCACCGGTATATAGTTAACCAGCAGGATATAATGTTCACCGGTACATGCAATGACATGGAAGACACTTGGTAATGTTGAAGACATCATGTGGACACTTTTCCTTGAAGTAATATCATTGGTATATTCTTATTTGCATATTTGCTTTTACCGGCAAATAGGTTCAGGTTATCTAGGGTTACACCGGCAGGTTTATCTTTTCTAGATCAGCATGGCACGCTATGGAGATGATTTATTATTGTTGTAAATGCATTAAGCCGACATGTTCAATCGGTTATTGTATTATTTGTAAAATGTTTTATTGTAATATCTTGTAGAGCCGACCTACTAAAATTGGTCTTAGGGTATGGTATAAATGTAAGATCTTATTTGTAAGATCAAATGTGGAATGCAAAAAAGATTTAAGGAAGGGTATATGCGAGATCAAGCAGAGATATACACGAAGACATCATTTGAAAGTGAAGTTAGGTTTTTCGAAAAGCATATCAGCATTACACCAGTACTAAATCCAGCATATGAAGATGCTATTTTGTGCATTACATTCTCATTGGATTTAACCATCCAACTGTAGTCAGTGTGACTCCCATTTGTGTTTGAGCAGTGAGCTCTGGGCTGTTGGCCTTTCTGCATGTGCAGACCCCTCTTTGTACACTTACTATCTGCAGTAGTATCATCTGATTGTGGATAAGGTTTCCCACTGTGGTTTTTCCCCTTACAGGGTTTCCACGTACAAATATTTGTGTCATGTGTTGTGGTTGACTTTGTGCTTATGTTTCATGCATTAATTCTTACCGGTACAACATTTCCTGTTAACATTGTTTACCGACACAATTAACTATCTTACCGGTATTAAGCAATAAGTTGGTTAATAAGATTTTGGTTTGAATTTATTAGACAACTGATTCACCCCCCCCCCCCTCTCAGTTGTCCCTAGGACCTACACTTGTTAGCTTAGTTTGTCTTCCCTTGAGCCGATTGAACCTTGATCATCTATCTTTGATGCTACTTTCATGTTGTTTGTAAGCCATCACCTTTTCTACTAATATACACCACTCCACCAGTACCACTCCACCGGTCAGTGTTAGTCATCAATGACAAATCTCAGCTAATATATCGATTCACTGGATTAACTGGTTTTGTCAATATCAGTAATGCCAACAATCTCCCCTTTTGGAATTGATGGCAACACTTCAAAATCCATCTTATCAGTTGCTCCTACGTGTACTTACTTCATTTCTTTATAAATTTATGTATTGATCATTACTTCTTCTCTGAGTAATGAGTATCTCCCCCTAACACGAGCAATACTCTATTTTCAACAAATCACTCTAACCACTTCTAGCAACCCTCTGCTTCAACAACTTTTTCTCAACACTACTGCACACGTTATGCCCACTACTCGATAATACTCAAACACTATAATAATCTCCCCCTTTGAGAATAATGCCAAAGATGTATTTCAATACACTAACAAGACTACTCTCCCTAACTGGAGTAGTCCACACTTATCAATCTAGTCTTAGAAATTCTTCATAAAGAAAGCATACTAGATTGATGTAGAGCCCTTCTTCGCTTACTTTAATGCAGGTAGGGGTATCTCCCCTAGCTTACCTCTGAGATATTTAAAGTCATCCTTTGATAGTGGCTTCGTGAAGATATCAGCCACCTATTCTTTTGTTGGTATATACTCCAATCTTACTTCCTTGTCTTGAACTTGTTCCCCGAGGTAGCGGTATTTAATAGCTATATGCTTTGTCTTGGAATGCATCACCTAATTCTTGGATATGTTGAGGGCACTGGTGTTGTTATAGTGAATCACCACAGGTTCAGTCACCTTTTCTTGGATACCTTCTAATATCTGCTTGATCCATACTACCTATGTACAATTGATTACAGCAACCACATACTCTACCTTAGTTGTGGATTGAGAGATGCAATTATGTTTCTTGCTTGTCCATGAAACAATCTTGTCTCCAAGAAAGAATGCACCTCCACTAGTGCTCTTTCTGTCATCAATGTTCCTTGCCCAATCTGCATCAGTGAAGACACTTAAGTTGAAATATCCCTTATGTGGATACCAGAGACCATACTCATCAGTCCCCTTTAGGTATCTAAATATTCTCTTAATTGCCACCATATGAGTCTCTTTTAGATTTGCAGCAAATCTAGCAACCAAGACAATTGCTTGTGTTATATCCGGTCTATTGTGTACTACATACTACAACTTACCGATCATGGATTGGTAAAGCATCTTGTTCACTTCATTAGCCTCATCATTTTTAGAGATCTTGCAAATTGTAACCATTAGAGTTCCAACAGGTTTGCAATCTTCCATTCCAAAGGTCTTCAATATTTCTCTTATGTATTTGGTTTGGCTAATGGATATGCCATTCTTTAGCTGAGATACTCTCAAACCAATGAAGAATTTGATTTCATCTATCATGGACATTTCAAACACTTGCTTCATTTCTTCTGCAAAACCTTTGCTCATCTCATCATCTCCTCCAAAGGTGATGTCATCTACAAAAATTTCTGCAATCAAATGTTTTCCTTCTTCTTCGGTCTTCAAATACAAGTTATTATTGTCACTGGTTCTCATGAACCCTATGCTTAACATATATGAGTGCAACCTCTCATACCAAGCTCTTAAAGCTTGTTTTAGCCCATATAGAGCCTTCTTCAACTTGCATACCATATCTCTTCCATCCTCTGATACAAACCCTTCTAGTTGTTCTATGTATAATTCTTCCTCTAAAACACCATTCAAGAATGTCGATTTGACATCCATTTGGTAAACTTTGAACTTCTTGTAAGTAGCATAAGCAAGCAATATTCTGAGCCCTTCCAGCCTGGCCACCAGTGCAAAGGTTTCTCCATAATCCAAACCTTCTTCCTGAGAATACCCTTTGCAGACTAACCTTGCTTTGTTTCTTACTACTTGACCAGTTTCATCAATTTTGTTTCTAAACACCCATTTGGTTCCTATCACATTTTTGTTCTTCAGTCTGGGCACAAGAGTCCAAGTTTCATTTTTCTCAATCTGCTCCAGTTCTTCCTCCATGGATTTGATCCAATCTTCATCTTTTAGAGCCTCCTTTGTTGTTTTGGGCTTAATTTTGGAGAGCAGACATGTATTCTCTCTTGCTCTTCTTCTAGTCAATACTCCTGCACCTTTGTCACCAATGATATTGTCAGCGAAGTGATTGTTTATGACATACCTTATGAGTACCAGTTTGTTTTTTGGAGCTTCTTCTACCAGTTGTGCATTCTACCAGTTGTGCAGGTTCTACTTCACATCCTTCCTCATTTACCACTACAACAGGTTTCTCTTTAGCAGGTTTGACCGATACTAATGGTATGATGAAAGAATAAGGATCTGGTCAACTACTGAGAGGGGGGTGAATCAGTAGATAGAAAACTTGATACACTTTCACCAAACTTAAAATCTTCCTCTCAAGACAAACATTAAATTGGCTGGTTTTATCATTGAACTTCAAATGCAATAATACTGACAAGATGAATCGGTTGACCGTTATAACAGATAATAGTAAAACAACTTGAAACTTACAAAACCTTTTATCGTATTCACTCAAATACTTAACTTGACAGTAGTTAAAACATGTATCAGTTTGTTTCCAGTTGTCATAACAAATCAAAATGGATTTAGCAGTTACGCAATTCAACAATAAACATAACCACAAAAACATTCACCACTTGACACAATATTTTTGATGTGGAAACCCAAATGGGAAAAACAATGATGGGGATGAATACCCACAAGTATTTTGAACTCTTCTGAAGTTCACCTTGTCAGAGGCTTAAGCCTGTTAAAGCTTTTACAAAGAAGTCCTGTTAAGAACAGATCCTGTTAGGGACCACCCAATTAAGGGATTGACTATAATGCCCTATTAAAAGCAATACCCTGTAAGGAGTAACCTTAGTGGAGGATTTAAAATCTAAGCTAATGGATCACATGGTTAGATGATTTGAATAAAGAAGCTTGTTAGAGCTTACCCGATTAGAGGATTTAACTGTTGTAATTGTTAGAAAACAATAGGGGTTTGCTAATCTGTTTGAATAGCACTACACTTGCTTGTTCAGATCCTTCTCATGCTCCTATATACCATTACACATGTTGCAAATACATTATCAAGTTTGGCAACCACTCTCTCACTCTCAACTACAACTTTGCCAACACTTAAACAAAACAACTCATCGACCTTATAAATAAATCATCAAGTCGGTAACACATCACAAACCTAAACATCTCATAGAGATTACAAAAAAGTTGGTTCAAGTATGACCATTGGATTACATAGTAAATAACATAGAAATCAATGCACATCACTCAAGATATTTTTGACCACTCCTTGATTACCGCTTCATTGAACTTTGTAACTCATCACATGGTTTATATTAGATGCAGTGAACTTGCTCAATCCCAAGATAGAAACAATTGTCTCTACGCACCAAGAAACATTTAAAACATTCAACAATAACATGCATATGTGTCATAATCTTTTTTGTTCACCATTGATCATAATTTGCTTCAACTCCATCGGTTAGGGATTGGACATCTTCTACAGGTAGGGTTACTGGTTCAACTCTCCATAACCTAAGTAATACCGGTTTTCATTACAAACTCCTTCTATCGATTGCATTACCCTTTTCTAGCTCCTTCTTCCAGTTTGCAATACAACACATAAAATTATTACAATATCATAACATTAATATCATAACAATATCATAAGTAGATATCATTACATCATAACCGGTTTATTAACATCAATGACAACATAACATATGATTAATGAAATCTTCAATAATCTCCAACTTATACCAATAATTTCCCCCTTTGGCATTGATGGAAATACAAATATCAATACCCTTGATTGTGATGATGTGTATAGAAATCATGGTTTACATTTTATTGATAATCATATAATACTCCTCATAGTCTTATAGTTCTTCTCCCCCTTTGACAACAATGCCAAAGTGAAAGTAAAACATGCAATGTCAAACTTCATTTGTTCAGCATCAACCTGCAACTGATGCTCCCCTTGTGGAATAACTTCACTCTACACCAATCCCACTGCAAAAGTATGCAAGTAGCTCCGAGACTGATGTATTCCTACATCATGCTCAATTGACTTCATGAAGGGGTACAACCCCTAGCTGACTTCTAAGATACTCAAAAATAGTCTTAGGTAGAGGTTTAGTAAAGATATCTGCAAAGATGCTCCTTGGTAGAAACATGCTCCAATATCACATCTTTACTCTGCACTTTTTCTCTCAAGAAATAATACTTCAATTAAATATGCTTGGTCCTAGCATGCATCACCGAGTTCTTTGAAATATTTATGGCACTGGTGTTGTCACATAAGATCTTTACTAGTTCAAAAAAATTCATCTTGAAACCTTCCAAAATGTGTTTCATCCACATAGTTTGGGTGCAATTCATATAAGCTGCAACATACTCGGCTTCAATAGTAGACTGAGATATGCAACTCTACTTATTTCTACTCCAAGATACAAGCCTTCCTCCAAGAAAGAAAGCTTCACCAGTTGTGCTTTTTCTACCATCAACATTACCTGCCCAATCTGCATCTGTATACACCATCAAATCAAAGTTACCTGCATATGGATACCATAAACCATAGTCAATAATACCTTTTAAATATCTAAATATTCTCTTGGTTTCTATCAGGTGTGTTTCTTTCAGATTCTTCTGAAATCTTGCAACTAGACCAACTGCATGAGCTATATCTGGTCTGTTGTGAACAACATAGTGCAGCTTTCCTATCATTGACCTGTACTCCTTTTCATCAATAGACTTGTCTTCATCTTCCTTGGATAGTTTACAACCTGTAACCATTGGTGTCCCAATTGGTTTACAGTCAATCATACCAAATGTCTTTAACACCTCTTTCACATACTTAGACTATGTAATAAAAATACCTCTCTTCATCTGCTGAATTTGCAAGCCTATGAAATTTTTTATCTCTCCCACTAGAGACATTTGAAACTCATTTTTTATTTCATTTGCAAATTCATTGCTCATGTCATCATTTCCTCCAAATATAATATCATCTACAAACACTTCACTCACCAGTATCTTATCTCCTTCACATTTGAGATATATGTTGCTATCTTCACTGGTTCTCTAAAAATGTATCTTCATCAGGTGTGCATGTAGCTTCTCATACCATGCTCTCGGTGCTTGCTTTAAACCATATAGCGCTTTGTGTAGTTTACATATCATGTCTCTGTCATCGTTGAGAGCATAACCATCAGGTTGCCCAGTGTACACTTATTCTTCCAGTATTCCATTTAAAAATGTTGACTTCACATCCATTTGATATACTTTGAAACCCTTATGTGTTGCAAAATCAAGTAGAGTACTGACACCTTCAAGTCTAGCAACTGGTGCAAAGTCTCAACATTGTCTTCTCCTTCTTCCTATGCATAACCTTTGCAAACCAATCTAGCCTTGTTTTGGACTACTACTCCATCTTCATTTATCTTGTTCCTTAACACCAACTTAGTACCTATCACATTCTTGTTCACCGGTCTGGGTACTAGGGTCCATGTATTGTTCTTCTCAATTTGATCTAGCTCCTCCTCCATAGCTTTGATCCAATGATCATCACCAAATGCTTCCTTGGTTGTTCTAGGCTCAATAGTGGAGATCATGCAAGAATTATCTCTGATTCTTCTTCTGGTTAGCACTCCAACATTTTTATCTCCAATAATATAGTCAGGATTATGATTGAGTCTCACATATCTCGAAATAATATGATCATTATCTTCAGGTTTTCTTTTTTATCATCAATAGATTTTAATTCAACCTATTCTAATTAGACTGGCACATCAACATTCTCTTTACCAGTTTCAGGTTTCACCGGTTATGGCTCAAAAAATAGAATGCAAGGATCTTCTTCCTTTTTCTCTATATTGGCTTCCCTTGAGACTTCTGGATTCTCATCCACTCGAACATCAACACTTTCAGTGATTCTTTGAGTTTGGTTGTTGTAACATTTATAGGCCTTACTATTGGTGGAGTAACCAAGAAATATGCCTTCATCCCTCTTATCCTCAAACTTACTGACATAGTCACCTCTCTTAATAAAACATTTATTTCCAAATATCTTGAAATAACTGACATTAGGTGATCTACCATACCAGTATTCATAAGGAGTCTTGTCCTTACTTCTTTTTACCATTATCTAGTTCATAGTGTAGACAACGGTACTAACAACTTCTCTCCAGAAAGTCTTCTCTACACCTCCTTGAATCAACATCCTTCTAGCAGCTTCAACAATTGACTTGTTGTTCCTCTCTGCAATACCATTCTTTTGTGGTGTCCTCGGTGAAGAAAGTTGCCTTTTGATGCCATTTGCTTAACAATACCTAGTGAATTCCTTAGAACTAAATTCACTGCCTTGATCCGTCCTTAAACACCTTATCTTCATGTCACTTTCCTTTTATGCTAAGGCTCTGAATGCCTTGAATTTACCAAAAGCTTCTGACTTATCCTTTAAGAATCTGAGCCATATCATTCTTGAACAATCATGAGTGAAGATCATAAAATATCTATCACCTTGAATGCTTTTAGTCCTTGTGGGTTCACAGAGATCTGTATGAACCAGATCTAACTAGTGTTCTATTGAGAAGGACTTGCTCTTAAAATTTGAGGTTGTCATTTTTCCCAACTGACATTCCTTACATGAAGAATTTACCGGTTTGTCCAATTGTGGCAAACCTCTCACAGACTTGGACTTACTCACTTTAACAATGTTATCAAAGTTTATATGACAAAATCTCCTATGCCAAAGCCTACTATCATCTATCTTAGCAATTAAACAATTGTTGACTTCAGGATTTAGGTGAAATAGGTTACCTTTAGTCTTCTTGCCAGTTGCAATCAGTTCACCTTTTCTCCCATAGATTTTGCACATACCATTCTTGAGCTCCAATGAATAACCTTTGTCATTGAGTTGTGCAACACTCAAAAGATTGTGCTTTAATCCTTCAACCCAGTAGACATCATCTACACTTCTTTTTCTATTAAGAGAAATAGTTCCCTTACCTTTTACCATGCAGGGTGAGTCATTACCGAATCTCACAACTCCTCCATCAAATTCCTTTAGAGAAATAAATTTGGTCTGGTCACCGGTCATGTGATGTGAACAACCACTATCAATGATCCAATCATCAAAACTATCCATTTGAGACACTAATGCCTTCTAATTAGATGTCTCCTCTTTGATGGCAACAAAGACAATGTCTTCATTAGTATCACCCTCAAATTCCTCATCAATGATACCACCATCAATAACAATAAGATAATCTCTTTTTTGCCTTTCCCTTTGTACTTCTTGAACTTGTCTCACTTATGCTCATTGTCACCATTAGGAAAGTTAGTTACAATGTGTCCAATCTTATTACAAGCAAAGCATTTCAAAGGTAGTTTACCTTTGTACTTACCAGTACCTCTAGGCAACCGCTTAGCCAATAATGCTTCTAGCTTAATAAGACTATCCTCATCATCATCATCTCTGCTAGACCCAAATTCATAATAGTGACTGATATCTCTAATTTTTCTTATAGATGGATTAGAAACTGAAGCTCTTAATGCAGACTCAGATTTCTGAGCACTACCATCATAACCATTTATTCAAAATTAGTAAGCTTACCAATGATGGAATCCAGAGTTACCTTAGTTTTATCAATTGACTTTAGCTCCTGAATGGTTGCAACTTGGATAGCATAGACCGGTAGCAGGGTTCTTAGCACCTTGCTAATCACTATGGCATCTTCAACTTTACCACCAACACTCTTGATCTCACCAACTATCTCTTTTATCTTCTAACCATACTGTTGGATGTTTTCACCTTCAACCATTCACATTTCATCGAATTTACCTCTTAGACTCTCTTCTTTGGCAATCTTTACATGCTCATCACCATTGTAGATTTCTTCAAGTTTATTCCATACCTGAAAGGAAGTCTCTAGACCATGGACATCAACATATTCTACATCAGACAAAGAACTGATAATATCTTCTTGAGCTTCATTGTTTTCTTGTTGCTCTTTCTTCTGATCATTAGTCATTGTCCCGCTAGGTGCAACATATTGATTAACAACATGTTCCCAGTATTTACTACCAAGACTCTTGATATAAATTTTCATTCTATCACTCCATATCCTGTAGTTTTCTCTGCTAAACTTTAGACCTTCCTTCTTCATCATGATCTACAAGATCTTTACCTCAAGTTGTAAGGCTTAGACCTCAAAGGACCTGAAATGCTCTGATACCAATTGATGGTATGATGAAAGAATAAGGATCCGATCAACTACTAAGAGGGGGGGTGAATCAATAGATAGAAAACTTGATACACTTTCACCAAACTTAAAATCTTCCTCTCAAGACAAACATTAAACTGGTTGGTTTTATCACTGAACTTCAAATGTAATATACTGACAAGATTAACCGGTTGACTATTATAACAAATAACAATAAAACAACTGGAAACTTACAAAACCTTTTATCTTACTCACTCAAATACTTAACTTGATAGTAGTTAAAATATGTATCAATTTGTTTCTGGTTGTCATAACAAATCAAAGTGGATTTAGCAATTAAGCAATTTAACAATAAACATAACCACAAAAACATTCATCACTTGACACAATATTTTTGACGTGGAAACCCAAATGGGAAAAACCACGGTGGGATGAATACCCACAAGTATTCTGAACTCTTCTGAAGTTCACCCTGTTAGGAGCTTAAGCTTGTTAAAGCTTTTAAAAAAACTCCTGTTAAGAACAGATCCTGCTAGGGACCACCCAATTAAGGGATTGACTATAATGGCCTATTAAAAGCAATACCCTGTAAGGAGTAACCTCAGTGGAGGATTTAAAATCCAAGCTAATGGATCACCTGGTTAGAGGATTTGAATAAAGAAGGTTGTTAGAGCTTACCCATTAGGGGATTTAACTGATGTAATTGTTAGAAAACAACATGGGTTTGGTGATCTATTTGAATAGCACTACGCTTGCTTGTTCAGATCCTTTTCATGCTCCTATCTTCCGTTACACATGTTGCAGATACATTATCAAGTTTGGCAACCACTCTGTCACTCTCAACTACAACTTTTCCAACATTGAAACAAAATAACTCATCGACCTTATAAACAAATCATTAGGTCGGTAACACATCACAAACCTAAACATCTCATAGAGATTACAAACAAGTCGGTTCAAGTATGACCGTCGGATTACATAGTAAATAACATAGAAATCAATGCACATCACTCAAGATATTTTTCACTGCTCCTTGATTATCATTTCATCAAACTCTATAACTCATCACATGGTTTGCATTATATGCAATGAAATTGCTCAATCCCAAGACAAAAATAGTTATCTCTACACGCCAAGAAAAATTTAAAACATTCAACAATCAACATGCATACGTGTCATAATATTTGTCGTTCACCATTGATCATAATCTACTTCAACTACATCAATTAGGGTTTGGACATCTTCTACAGGTAGGGTTACCAGTTCAACTCTCCATAACCTATAATATTGGTTTTCATTACAAACTCCTCCTACCAGTTGCATTACCCTTTGCTAGCTCCTTATACCAGTTTGCAGTACAACACATAACATTATGGCAATATCATAACATTAATATCATAACAAAATCATAAGTTTATATCATTACATCATAACCGATTTATTGACATCAATGACAACATAACATATCATTAATGCAATCTTCAACAATCTCCAACTTATACCAATAGGTAGAGTATACATGAATCTTTGATAGTCCTCTAGTTCACTCTTGCTATCCTATTCATTTTTCTTAGAGAACTTATCTACTCTGACATTGGCACTCTCCACAATCTTACCGGTCCTTTTGTTCAGACACTGATATGCTTTACTCTTTGTGGAGTAACCTAAAAAGGTTCCTTCATCACGCTTGGGATCAAACTTTCCAGAGTACTCAACCCTCTTGATATAGCACTTGCTTCCAAATACTTTGAAATATCTCATATTGGGTGAGTATCCACAACATAGTTCATAGGGAGTTTTATTTGTCCCTTTCTTCACCTGTATCCGGTTCAAGGTATACACAACAATGCTTACTGTTTCTCTCTAGAAGATATGTGGAATATCCTTCTATATCATCAGAGTCCTTACACAATCAATCATAGTTATGTTTCTTCTTTCAACAACCCCATTCTATTGAGGTGTTCTGGGTGTAGACATCTATCTCAAAATCCCCTGTTATTCATAGTAATTTATGAACTCCTGAGAGGTGAACTCTCCTCCTCTATCTGATCTCAAACATTTTAGAATATTACTGATTCCTCTCTCCACTCGAGCCTTGAAGACCTTAAACATGTGAAAGGCTTCGGATTTTTCTTTCAAGAACATAACCCACATCATTCTTGAGAAATGATATACAAACAACATGAAGTACCGGTCCCCATAGAAACTCTTAGTTCTCATAGGACCACACAAATATGCATGCACTAAGTCTAGCACATTCTCAGATGAATAAGATTTGTTGATGAAACTAGATCCGGTCAACTTTCCTAGTTGGCATTCTTTACACCTAGCATTCTTAGGTTTCATAATATCAGGCATACCTCTGACAAAATTCATTTTATTGACTTTTGCTATGCTATCAAAATTAACATGACATAGTCTTTTGTACCACAACCAACTGTCTTCTACCTTTTCCATTAGATAACTACCTACAATGGTGTTTAGGTGGAACATATTACCTCTAGTTTGTTTACCAGTAGCAATCAGATTTCCTGATTTATCATTTATTTTGCATATTCCTCCATAGAATTCTAATTGGTAACCCTTAATGTTAAGTTGTGCAACACTCAATAGACTATAATTTATCCCTTCTAACCAGTATACATCATCGCAATTGGTTTTATCATTTAGGGCTATAGATCCCTTATGTTTTACTGCACAAGGAGCATTGTTTCCAAATCTTACCAATCCTTCATCACAGACTTGCATGTTGAGGAATTTATTTCTGTCATCGATCTTGTGGTGAGTGCAACCACTGTCAATTACCCATTCTCCACATTGGTTTGAACTAGATATCAGTACCATATCACTTTTCTTAGTGTTATCTTCCTTTTACCACTACAAATGCAATTCCATCTCCATCAAATCCTTTTGATCCTTCATCAGTAACTCCTTCTATTGCAAGATAGCACTCCTTCTTTCTCTTGTCTTTGTAGCTTCTAAAGTTATCCTTCCTATCATTGTCAGGACATCTGGATGCAATGTGACCTATTTTATTGCAAGAGAAACACTTTAAGGGAAGCTTACCTTTATACTTTCCTTTTCCTCTTGGCAACCTTCTTGCTAATAGGGCTTCTATCTCATCTTGTTTGTATTCTTCAGATAACAGATTATCATGTTCATAAGAATGACCGGTTCTTGTAACAAAATTGTTTTCGGTTTCTTTTCTTCTCCTTGTTGGTGAAGGTATCATGGAATTTTTGAAGGTATAATCAATCTTTGGCATACTGTTATCATAGTTGCTTAGTTCAAAGGCAGTTAACTTACCGATCAGTGAGTCAAGTGAAACACTAATTGTTCCCAAGGATTTGAGTTCCTTAATTGCAGAAACCCTTATGGCATATTGCAAGGTTCTCAAGATTTTACTTACCACGTCATCTTCTTCAAGCTTTCCTCCAGCACTTCTGATGGAATTTCCTACATCCTTTATTCTTTTGCTATACTATTATATGTTTTATCCTTCTTGCATCCTCATCTCATCAAATTTGCCTCTTAAGTTGTCCTCCTTAGCTTTTTGTACATGAGGGTCTCCTCCATAAATAGTCTTCTGCTTATTCCACATCTCATAGGCTATTTTCAAATCTTAAACCTCAGCATACTCATTATCAGATAAGGTGCTAGCAATCACATCCATAGTTGCAATGTTGTCTTGCCTTTCTTTGATTTTATCTAAAGTGAGAACCCTTGTAGGTTCATTGTACTTTATGCTTACATGATTCCAGTATTGATCCCCTAAGATTTTTAGGTAGAGCTTCATTCTACCACACCAGAAAGTGTAATTCTCCTTAGAGAACTTAGGATCCTCCTTTTGTATCATCTTGGATCTTTCCTTAAGCTATTAAGCTCTTCTAAATCTAAGGAACAAGGCTCCGATACCAATTATTAGTCCCAACCGGTGCTGAGAGGGGAGGGGTGAATCAACACTTTACCGGTTATACTAGAGTTAACTTTAATCAAGTTTTCTATTCGAATTTAATACAATAGAATAAGAAACATTAATAAACTAAATCCACATACATAACCATTTACACAAGAACACCAAGATTTATCTCATGAAAATCCAAATGGGAGAAAACCACGGTGTGAGTAGAAACTCACAAAATTTGCACTTTTATGAAGTACGCCTGGTAAGGAGCCATCCTTGTTAGGAGATTATAAAGACACTGTTAGGTGCCACCCAATTAAGGGATTTTCTTTAAGGCCTATTAGAACCTTTACCCTGTTAGAGGTAGCCCTGTCTGAATTTCCCCATGTCAGCCCGCCACAATCAGTGGATCTAGAGGAAGTAACAAAAGAAAAGCAAGATATACTCTTTATAGGATCAGCTCCTTCGACACCTAAGGACAACCTGCACATATCCTTCCAATTGATTTATAGATCAGAAGTGCAAGAATGTGAAAAGTTTGACTTTTCCCAAACTTTATCCATCCTGCAGACACCGATATTGTGCAACACTGATAAGAAAGTTCCAAAACCTGGAGGCGGGAAACCTAAAAGTGCTAAAACCAAAGAAGAAATAGAAGTTGGCACACAATCTACATTGGATGAAAAAATTTCATCTGCAAAGAGAACAACGAGGAGATACTTATGCTCTCCTTGTCAAAAATGAAAATCATATCCTGGAATGTTAGAGGAATAAATGCCCCTGACAAAAGGCAAAGAATAAAGAAGCAAATTGATTCTTCACAGGCAGATGTTGTGATACTCCAAGAAACCAAATTATCTCGGGATACTTTTCAGATCTCAGTTAAAAGATGGCCACTCTGGAAGTTATCCCACACTCAGGGAATAGGGGCTTCAGGAGGACTCACTGTTCTATGGAATCCTAAAACAACACAATTACAAGCTATTAAGCAAGACACCAATTGGAAAATGATAAAAGTGAAGCACTTTGAACTCACCTTCTTCTTAATTAATGTTTATGGACCAACTTTGACACAAGACAAAAAAAATACATGGACAACTCTAACTGCTGCAATACAACAATATGTAGAACACAACATTATTCTAGGAGGGGATTTCAATACAATAACATCAATCTTGGAAAAGAAAGGTGGAATTTCCCTCCCATCAAAATTGTGGATGACTTTGTCTCGTTTATAGATGGCAATTCCTTGCTAGATATTCACCTGAACAATGGCATGTTTACATGGATGAAGAGAAGAGCGGGGTTTCTATAAATAGCCGAAAGACTGGACAAGTACCTTATTTCACATTGCTAGAAGCTAAAGGATTACAACATTCAATAATAAATACTATCATATCTGGGTTCTGATTGTTTCCCCATAGCTCTTAACATCACTTCTTCAACTTCAACTTTTAACTCATAAACATAGTCCATCCTTCAAGTTTGAAAGTATGTGGTTCCGTCATCTACACTCCCTTTCATTATTGAGGCAACGGTGGGTCAGTTCACCATTCTACATAGGTTAAAAAATGTTATGAGTCTACAAAAAGGTTCAGTATGAAAAAGCTCAAATAAAAATCTGGAACAAATAGGTCTTTAAAAACATTTTTACTCAAAAGAAATTGGTGGAGAAAGATTTGGCTGATGCAAATGATCGCATCATAAGCAATGGATTCGATACAACCACTTTTCAAAAAAAAAAAAAAAACTTCAAGAAGAATGGGAAGAGTTGTGCAAAAGGGAAGAAGAATATTGGAGGCAAAAATATTGAGAGGTGTGGCTCAAAGCAGCGGACAAAAACACAAAGTTTTTTCAAATGTCAGCAAACCAAAAAAGAGCAACAACCATAATTTTTTCTATCAACAACTCTTCATTAGGAAATTTCATCTCAGATGCACAAGGTATTCAAGATGAGGGAGTGAGTTTCTTAAAAAATATCCTTGCTCCTCCCCCCTCTCCCCTCCCTCAAGAACCTCTGGATCATGAACTATTAAAGGCCATTCCTTCCTTAATTACTGATCAAGATAATCAATCTCTTTCTACTCCCTTCAATATTATGGAAATCCATAAAGTAGTATTCTCCCTTGTCCCCAGACAAGGCCCCTGGCCCAGACGGGTTCATTGCCCTTTTTTTCAGAAATATTGGGATGTTGTTAGTCTTGATCTCTTGGCTGCATTATAAGAATCAAGAAAGAGTGATTCTATTCTAAAAAAAACCAATGCCACCAATATTGCTATCATTCCCAAGATTAAGGACCCTAAAACCTTTGTTTATTTTCGTCCCATTTCCTTGTGTAATATGATATATAAAATTCTCTCCAAATATATTTACCTGAGGCTCCAACCCCTTATCAGCAAAATCATTTCCTCAAAACAGGATGGCGTTGTTCCAGGCAGAGAGACCATGGAAGGAGCTCTAGTGGCACGTGAAGTTTTGCATTCCATAAACATGAATCAGTCTTCAGCCTTTGTAGACAAACTTGACATGATGAAAGCATATGACCAACTCAATTGGTCCTTCTCAATGTCCTTAACAAGTTTGTCTTTGTTGATAAGTGGTGTAAATGGATTAAGGCATGTATAACAAGTGCATACTTTTCAGTTATCATCAATGGTGTCCCAGCTGGTTCTTTTTAGGCCTCACAAGGAGTTAGACAAGGAGACCCGTTGTCCCCATTTTTATTCATTATAATGGCAGAGGCTTTCAGTAGGACAATCACACTTAGGCATGATCAAGGCTTATGGTTGGGCACTCACATTGAGGGTACTACTTTATCAGTCACTCATTCCCTGTTTGTTGATGATACCCTCCTCTTTGGTAAGTCAAACTTACAAGAAGCCAAACAAGTTAAAAATACTCTAGACTTGTATACTGTTGTTTCGAGGCAAGCTATCAACTCTCAGAAATCAAAATTATTTTTATTTAACACTAATGGAGTTATTTCAAGGAAAATTGTTAACATATTGGGCTTTACAGTAGAAGAACTCTGATCTACCTACTTAGGTATCCCCTTTTTTGTGGGGTCCAACAAAGCAAATCATTGGAAAATGATAATTGATAGAATCAAAAGCAAAACTTCAGCTTGGAAGGCTAGATGGTTGTCATTGTTAGGAAGAATTTTGCTTATCAAAATAGTCCTAGCAGCCATCTCGAATTACTACATTCAGTCCTCAAAGCTCCTAGATTGGTGATTCAGTAAATTGAAAAAATCATCAGAGAATTTCTATGAAAAAGGTAACATGACAGATGAGAAAAAGTTACCATTGATCTCGCTAAAAGAGATGACTTGTAATTAAGAGATAGGTGGAGTCAGTTTCCATGACTTAACAAAAAGAAACAAAGCCTTTGGTGGGAAACTTATTTGGCATATGTACACTAAACCTGATACAAAATGGTGCAAAATCATGTAAGAAAAATACTTGGATTCCAATAATCCAACCAGGATTATCACAATATCGGATCCACCCAAAGGTTCAGCCATATGGAATTTTATGATCTCTGCTAGAGATGTGGTCAATAAATATGTATCTTGGTAAATCCATAATGGCGAAAGTGCCCATTTATGAGAAGATTCATGGAATGGACTACCACCGTTAAATCAAGTTGATGACCTTATGGATGTAAGGCGAATTGTCACTAACTGTTAGGGATCTAGAGTTATTTATTATGTATGTGGAGTTGAACTCTTCTCAGGGAAAGCCAAGTGGAATGACCCATGGGCACTTCCTATATTGGATATGCAAAAAGACTCTCTTCAAAAGATTTTTTTAGACAGACATGTTTTCATCTCAAAGGGCCAAGATAAACTGATATGGGTTGCTTTAAAAGATGGGAAATACTTAATAAAAGTAGATTATCAAGCTTCCCAACAATTGGAAAACCAATCTATGAAAAAAAGAGCCTTTTCATTTTGTTGGAATAACTCAGTTTTATCCAAAGTAGGTTGCTTTGCTTGGCTACCATTAAGAAAAAAGATACTAACAAGTAACAAGTTGGAGAAATTACATATTGCTCATGCTTTCTAGTGTGTTCTATGTGATGAAGAAAATGAAATAGTTGATCACTTGTTTCTTAATTGCTCTCTCTCTCTCAAGAGTGTTGGTTCTTCATCGTGAATAAACTAAATCTGACAATACCACTCCCTAATTCATTATGGGATATGTTGCAATCTTGGCCTACTCTTTTCTCTTCCTCGATGTTTACAGGTATTTGGAAGTGCACTTTGGCCACAGTAATTTAGACAATCTGGTGGGAAAGGAATAAATGGATATTCAGGAAAATTGTCGCTCCTTTAAACAAGGTTTTGGAGACAATAGAAAAATCCATCTCAAAGCTGGTTAATGCCAACATTCAAAACATTAGAGGCCAATATCTTTATTCCCCTTGGGATAATTCCATAAAAAGAGTTTGGAATGGTCTGACCATCCCTTCCCGTTTTGCTCCTTATAAACAAATTCCCCAAGCATTTGACAGAAAAAACATCAAATGGAATCCTCCAATTGCTGATTATGTGAAGATTAATTTTGATGGCTCCTGTAGAGGCAACCTAGGGGAGTCAGGTGTGGGAGTTTGTGTCAAATATTACCTGGGAGATTTGAAGGCTTTCAAATTTGCATCCATCCCACCAGGTACAAATAACATAGTGAAAGACGAAGCCCTCCTTGTTGGATTAACAAGAGCAAAAAGGATGGGATTCAAAAAATTGCATATTGAAGGAGATTCAACTGTTATAATAAATGCGTGCATCAATTGAAAATCTTCCAATTGGAAGATTGCTTACATTTTCAAGAAAATTTGGTCTCTACTTGATCAATTTATTGAATGTTCCATCTCTCATACATACAAAGAAGGCAATGTATTAGTAGACCTCCTAGCAAATATGGGTTGTGATAAGATAAATGTGGACTCCTCTAATCCAAACTGCAACTTAGTAGACTTTCCAATATTAGAAGAAACCATTCAAAAGGAAAAGGTTTAGTATGTGTGAGGTGGTTTAGTATGTGCGAGGTGATTTAGAGAGGGCAACAAATTGGCGGTCGACCTGGCAAATTGGGGTTGTGTCCATGTTTAATCGAATCAATTAATGGGATAATTGATGTCAATTTATTTCTTCATCAGTATAAGGTGTTATATACAATTAGCTTTGATTTGAAGTGTAAGCCTATATCAGCTATTGTAAATGTTAATTATTACTCACCCGCGAGTGCTCATTTCATAGTTACGACTGCACATGTTGACTGAAGGTTGAATACTTCACCATTCACATGTTCTAATTTGTAGACACATCGGAGGTTCTTAACACCAACTTTTGTTAAGGCTCATTATATCTCACATGGGAATGGTTTTGTCATAGTTACAGTCGTTTGCTTAGATCGAAGGCTTTATGCTCTACCAATTTCACATGTACCAATTTGTAGATATGTGGTGGAACTTTCTCACATTCACCATCATCTAATTAACAAGATAAAATAAGGTTCGGTACTTGTTATTGTATCCATAGTATTGATGGAAACAATGAAAGCCAATTGAAGTTGTTTGCAGACAAAATTATAGTGAAGGAAGCATTTTTGAGCTAATAGAAGGGGCAATTATGGGTAATAAGGAATTAAAAAAAGAGGGAAATTGGAATATCAAGGGGTTAGCCAAAGTAACTCACATAGTATTCAAATTGCCATACATCGAGAAGCTTCAATAGAGAATTTACAGGTGCAAGATGGATTACAAGCCATGAAATTACAGTCATGATCACAGTGGCAGACTGAGAGCGTCCATTTTCTGGACACATCGCTGATGAATTACTGGGAAAAGTGTTTCATGTTCAAAGAAGCCACATTAGGAGAAGTGTGAAAAGGATTTTAGGAGAGGAAATCCTTTTTCCTTAGGCAAGTAGACTTATTTTCCCCTCACAACTACAATCAATTTTTCTCTCTAATGTGTTGGACCTCCTTCAATCATTAGAATTATTGGAGACTTTAGAAGACTGAGTGGTTCATGATGTCTATCTTCCTGCCAACAAGTTAATCTTTGTTGTTCAAAAGTATGACATGTGGGAGGGTGAAGCTGAAATAGGAGGTCTTTTCCAAGGTATTTACTTCAAAATGGGCATCCTTATGTTTCACTATATGATAGCATAAAAATCACCTTGGAAATGTAGAATTTTAGGTTTCTTCAAATGACACTGGATAGATACCATAGAACCTATGGTCGTGATTTAATTGACATCACCAAGAAAAAGGTTAATGCTCTGTCAATGTTGCTAAGCAATGAAGGGTCCAGAGTAGCAGTTTGACCTCAACAACAAATTGCCCCTAATCTCAATGTTATGTTGAATATGGGGGATCCCCAATTTGGTCAAGATGATTTACAAGATAAAGATACGCCTGCAGAATGAGTTCAAGAGCAACAAGATGCACTTTTTGTGGCTCCAATAGCCATGGAAGAATGACCGAATTCCACTCTTTTTGGTCTTTTTGTAACCATGCCTCCAATTTTGCTTCATGATCAAAACATGGGATTAAGGATAGGACGCATCTATTCTGGCTGCAAATCGACAGTTCGGATTGACTAACACGCGTGTTGGTCGCACGTTTTACACCGTTGATTTTGCAATTAACGGTTACGGTGGATCTATTAAATGCATCTCCTATTCATAAAAGGGTTATGTTCATGGGGGATGAAGCAGGTGCTTTCTGGGGGCAGTTGCATGAGAATACTATTCAACCAAATGCTATGGAAGATTAGCAATCTTCCCACTTGGTCCATCGACTCTAATTTTGGCATAGTAAATGAGCTCGCATTATCAGTACAACAAGAGGATTTTGTTGGAATTTGTATTAACAACTACGTGGTGACTCAACATACTTCGGTGATGTCTAGCGAACCTACACACCGATTTGTTTGCTTTTCACGATTTTGCCTGCCAGCTCCTCGTGTGATTTAAACAACAACATTGGTGTTTTTTTGTTGGCTTCCAATTGGTAGAAATTATGTGTAAAATTACCCCAACTGTGTATGGTCGTTCACCATTTTGTATTTTGCACATATATAAGATTAATTTAGTTTGTAATTAGGATCCGTATTTGAGATTATATTTTAAAATCTCAATGTTGAACTGTAATTAGTGTCAAAGTTAGAGATATAACCAGAGGTTTTCTTGCTGGGTCTTTCCTCCTAGTATGCTCTTTGAGCCATCTTGTAATCTTATATCTTATATTAATATATCGGTGGCTTGCCACCTTTGCCTTAAAAAAATACAAAATTATAAGTTTAAAATCTTTTACATGTTTTATATATTTTAATAGTTATTATTTATTTAAAAAAAATCCATATTAAAGATTTTAATAATTCTTATATTATAATATATCAATTTAATTTAATTTAAAAATAGTAATAATAAATATAATATATAAAAAATAAATTATATGCTTGTTTTTTTTACGTTTATTTATTTATTTTAATGATTATTATATTGAAATATATAGTACTTCAATATATATTATTTAAAAAAATTTAATAATATTGCCTGCTAATGGGCTTTTGAGGGCTAATCCTCACAGGATGGGTGAAAAAAGTCAGGAACGGGTTCCGCTAGATAAGGGTTGGGTTAAGGTCAATTATGATGGTGCTTCTAGGGGGAATCCCGGGACCTCTGGGATAGGGGTTATAGCTCATGATGAATGTGGAAGCATTCTAGCCTTTAGAGCAAAAAGGTTGGTGGATGGTTCGAATGAGGCCGAGTGTCAAGCGGCTATAGAGGCCATTCTTCTGGAAAAGAAATTGGAAGTGAAGAGATTCCATTTGGAGGGGGATTCCCAGATTGTGTTGAATGGGATTGCCAAAGGTCAGATGGAGGCATGGAAACTTGATAAACACATTAGAAGAATGAATCTCCTTCTTTGTGGGTTTGATGAGTTCAAGGTGTTGCATGTACTCAGGGAGGCAAACGTCGAGGCTGACAAGCTTTCGAATGTTGGTGCTAATGGTTCTTTGGAGAAAAACTTTAATTTATTTGAGGACCTATGAAATGTTGGTCCTTGTGAATTTGGTTTATTTTGCTTAAGATGTGGGAAGAGATCCCAAGTTGTTTTTTGAGGCCGGTTTGGTTTGTCTTTGACATTGGATTTGTGGGAAGTGATGCTTCTCGTGGAATATGAGCTACGATCAAGTAGCAAGTTGCACCAATGGCATAGGAGTGATGATGGTGGCATTTGGAGGGATGTCTAGTTAATGATGCTTGGTTTGAGGTGCTATGTGTGGAGTGATTATTCCTTGATGTGGGCTGGCTATTTTAGGGTCCTAGCTCTTGGCTTTTTGGCATTTCGCAGTGTTTGGTGTAGGTTTGGTTTGGATTGTGAGTGCAGGTTGTGGACGAGAGTGTAGGGAAGTATGGAAGGCAATTTCTCTCTATCTACAGACAGTCAGATGCTAGCATTTTATGGTTCTATTTCGTGTAATCGGTTGTCGAATGTTTTCAGGGTAGATGGGGATGTGTTTTGGAGGGTTGTGCGCTTGATGGTTGGGGAAGAATTTATGGTGTCCGATTGCAGACCATGAATAAATCTGGGCATTTCTTCATTGTTTGTGGCATTGGCCTTGATGGTGGGTGGCTCGACTGAGGAGGTGTTCAAGGTGACGTCCTTGGTGTTGAGACCTAAATGGCCGGGAAGGCTGGAGGATGTGGTGGCGCGTGCAAAAATTGGCAAAGGTTTGAGGATGCAGCAATAACTGTGGCGGAGGATTGGTGTGGAAATGAGTGATGTGTAGTCATTGGTGCTTTGGTCAGCTTCCCGAATAGTGGAGGTCCAGATGGAAGATGCAAGAAAGGGGTGGAGGGAGGTGGTGAATTTTGTGAGGGAGTTGGGACCGGCGGAAAGAGTAAAAATTCATGGGAAGATGACTCCAATCAAGTTGAAGGCGCCATTGGATGATGATGGGCATCCTCTGATCTGACATCAAGTTCCATGTCAGGTGGTGGAGCTCAACATGCTTTGAGATGGCAGGCCGAGAACCATGTCAGGTGGTGGGTGAGAGACCCATGTGGCAGGCCCTAGTCAGGGCATTCCTAATTTTTCAAGGGAAGAGGCCCTTGGTTGGTTTAGATAGGCGGGTCCCCTAGGGTTGTCGGGTTGTGGGTGGGGAAGTCTTTAAGAATGGTTTGTTTTTTGTGGGGTTTGGGATTGTAGATTTGTTGCCTTTCTCACATTCTAGTGATTTTGCAAGGGCGAGATCCCATGTAGTGGTATGTTGTTTAACAACTTTATGATTGTAATCTTTCCTTTTTAAGCAATATTAAATATCCAGGTTATCGATCAAAAAAATAAAAATAAAAATTAATAATATTATTTTTTATCTTTTGAATATCTCTTTCGACAAAGTTTTTACTTTATTATTATTTTTTGTGAATTTTTTTACTCAAATTAAATCATTGTTATGCATAAGAGATGTACAAGTATTCATATAATGTTTATAATTGTACTATCTTTTATATATCAATATTCAAGGACATATAATCAAAATACTAGATTGTACGTGAAACTAAAGTAAAGCAAGCATGGATATAAGGAAAATAATGGCATATTGTAATCTAAGACTCCCAAAGGTGAGAAGCGAGTACAAATAAGAGAAGTGAGGAAAAAAAATACAATAGATCAAGTTGAACCAATAAATATTTTGTAACATCATACATATTCAATGAAAAATGATGTCCCTTATGCAATCTCTACAAAAGCCCTCACATGTATTTTGTCTTGAGAAGTATAAGGGGATAAGGACTAAAGGATAATGCATATGTGATAAAAAAACAAAATGAGATAATACATGTCGACTAAAAATAATTCAATATTCTGTTTAAACCATTGCCATTGGCTGAAAGATTTAAGACTAAAGTGAAGCAAGTAGGGATATA